>NC_050479.2:65462942-66076367 GCF_012460135.2 Molothrus ater | reverse complement strand
GATAGGAACCTATTCTGAAAATTTAGTGTCTTAAATTGTCAGAAGAGAATATGCTTTTGCATACCTGGTTGTGCCTTTACAGTGCACACAGGGAAAAAGGACAAAGCAAATGTTCTCCTCACATTGTACAGTAGCACATCCCACCTCAGGGAGGTCTGTCTGAAGCATTACTCAGTTCTGGTGTTAAAACAGGAGACGTCCTTTGCAGATGATTTAGCATCTCACAGCTTGGAAAGTGAAATACAGATCAATAAAAAACACAAAAGGAAGAACTTCCAGAAGCACTTCCCCTCTGACTGGCAGCAGGCCTGGGGAGGAAGCAACAGTACTGCTGGCCACGTCTCTTTCTCTGCAGGTGAGACAGCCTGGCCAACTGCACAGGGGGGATGGATTTCACACACAAGACACTTTCTGTACACATCACACTAGCAGTTGTCCACAGAATCGCATTAGCATTTCATTGTGTTCAAACCATATCACACTCAAATCTGTTTTTCCTAAAAGGCCTCCATTGTGCATCACTGTGGGAAATTGCTAATGCAATAAGATTGACATATAGGTTCTCCTGCATGAACATCCTCAGTAATCTGTGCTAATTGAGCCCTCAGTGGCTTGTGAAACCCTGCAGGGGGGAGGAAGGGTGGAGCATCCACATGGCCTACATCTTGGAGAACTACAGCAAATAACTTTGTTGAGAAGAGGTAAAGACCAGGATTAGTGTGCTTATCCATGTAAAGACCTGTTTCAGTGGCAAGGATTGCCTTAGTCAAGGGACCAGGATATTTTCTATGAAAAATATCTGGATTTGCTTGGACTGTCTGTGGAAGTTATTTCCCAACAACAGGACTAAGAACAAAAGGAGCGAGAACTTGCCTATCTAGTTCCCTCCTGTGGGGGAATAGAAGGAGATAGCTGGCCATTCCCAGTGACTTCAGCTGAAGATGTGGCTGCTCAGATTCTCTGTAAACCAGAACACCTTCTTAGGAGATAAAACAGGTTTCATATGCCTACATTTGAGCCTGGGAATAAAAAACCAAAGGCTGGATTCTCTTTAGCATGTGAGATGACATGTCATGTTAACTACCAGCTTCAGAAAACACTGAATAGAAGGCACAAATCAGGCCCTGAGTCCTTAGAAGAAATATTTACTCTTCTTCAAATCCATCTCAGGATTCCAAGGAATATTTGACCTCTTCATGGCTGTTGCTACCCTTCCTCTTCCCTCCTAACACTCAGCTCTGGCCCAGGCAGCCCCTACAGCCCAAGGCTCCCAAGGAAGCCTGAGGTGGTCCTGTAGGACCATGCAGCAGGACAGGCATGGAAGCTGCAGCCTCCCATAGGAATGGATTTTGGTTTCTCTACTCTAGATGTCTCTGTGAAGGTTTCATGCCCTGTGTGAAGTAATCCAAGATCTGTTGATGAGAGAGAGATAAATCAGCTTCCTCACGTATGCTGCAGGGTGAGAAACTGCACCTTGGCAGCTGGGCCAGAGTAATTTGACAGAGACAAGTAGGTTTGGATAGGCAAGACCAGCAAGTAACCAAAAGAGTTTTGAAAAGCCACATGAACTGCTTGTGCCTCTGTTCAGTTTTGTGCCCACTGGGCAGCGTGAGGGATCACTTCCTGCCACAGGCCTCAGGGTAAAGAGCCTTCCCTCAGGTGCCTCGATTGCTGCATCTGTCCCACAGGTGCCCTGACAGAAATGGCTTTGTAAAGCATGATCTGATGAATAATGCTGCAATGAAATGCTTGAAAGAAAAAAATGTAGGTTTTTGGGGTTTTGTTTTTGGTTTTTGTGTGTGTGGTTTTGGGGTTTTTTTGTTTGTTTTTGTTTTTGGGGTTTTTTTTTGTTAAGTGAAGGCAAGCAAGAAAGCACACATAAAAAAAAGATTAGGCATTGTTGAAATGTATTGACCTCAGCTGCAGGGTTATTCACATTATAAAGGATCCTTCATTAGGTGGAACTTTGCTGCTGGCAGAAAAGGCCTTCTGGAAAAGGGCACCTCCATGGCCAGCTCCTGCCTGCTGTTCTGCCCAGCACCGCTGCGTGACCCAGCTCACCACCAGGCCGAGCAAACACAGAACCACCGTTATCAAGAAGTGGCCAGTCTGGCTCCCATTGTAGCCAGGTAATGAGGGTGAAAGGAAGCCTGAAGCAGAACAAACTCTAATGACCCACGGGTCTGCTAATTTTCTTTCCTCCTCATTTCTCTCTTTTAATGGACAGTGAGTTTGAGGCCAACAGTTGTGGGGAACTCAGGATGTGGGGAATATTTTCAAAACCTATACAAAGGCCAGGCATATAGAGAGACTCCAGAATGGGAGATGTTTCAGGAAGAAAAGCAAAAGATGCAGGATTTTGCATCTAGGAGCAGAATGTAGGTGGGAGAAGAGAGCTTGTTGGGAAATGGGAGGTTGCAGTATCAAGCTGGAAGGCTGCCACAGTGTGGACTAATGCTTTGGCAGCTGCAAAAAAAAGGAAGGAGGAATGTAAGAAGTAACACAAAGAAAAACTGTCAAGAGATATCTGGAAGTATCACAACCTGTGAGGAAACAGAAGAGGCAAAGATGATGCTAAGTTTGGCAGAGGGAGGATGGTGATGCCACTGACAAGGAAAAAAGAGTGGGAAGGAAACAAGTTCTGGATAGAAAGATGTGAAAGATAAGGCTTTGCTTCTCCCAGTCAGAAACACACTTCGACCTTAATGCTGTCTCAGAAAAACAGAGATCAATTATCAGACTTTCTTCTTCTGTTTTTTTTTTTCTTGGTTTTTAAAGTAGGGGTGGCTGCATAAATTGGGAAGTGTCCTTCACTCTATGTCCACCTCCACCATGTCCTTGCTGTACCCCTGTTTAGAGGAACTGAACCTCAAAGAGAACTGCTCAACCTTACATCTCTCTAAGGTGCAGAAACCTGAAAATGGTCCTGTATAACAATCCACCTGATGTTTCACCAGCTTTAATTAAAATGCAAACATGTATTGGTCAGGATCTCTGTCTGGGCTCTGATCCTGCAATCTATTAAATCCACTCATCTGCAAAAGAACAGCGAGATTTTTAACTGCTATAATAAATACACAGGGCCCAAGTCTCTTTAAGTCACCTTTCCACCTGTAAAATTCCCACAGTATTTTCATATTCCCATTCAAACACTGCAGGCAAACTATCAGATGGGGAATAATTTGGGATATTTTTGAAAAATTAATTTTTTTGCACTGTGCTCAAAGTCTAGTGCTTCTCACAACTGTTCTCAAAGACAGTAATAGGACTGCAATGATTATCTCAAATTATTGTTGCTATTACTAACCCTTGCTGCTCATGCACAGTAACACTAATGATTCTTTACACCCACCTGTACCAGGAAACCAGGCAGTTAGACAGAACAACCTTTACTACGTATATTTCTGCTGTATTGTTTTCAGTTAAAATATTTCTGATGCATTATTTGGGGTTTTTTTTGTCTTCCCCAGCCCTGTAATTATTATTTGTAAAGGGTATATATTGCACAGAAAATGGAATCTCTCTACACTATCACTGAATTTTTGCAGCAGACAAATTATAGAGCATGTATATATACACATATATATATTTGTCTCCCCTTATTCTTTTAAGTTTCTTTGAAACAGGGTGCCCAGTACTGCTGATGCTGGAATTACTGTTAGTCAGTATCAGCACTGGTGATAAACTCCAGCTAGTGTTTTGGTTAAAGGTCACTTGTAATTAGTAGTCATTGTCCTTTGAATTTAACAATGGAAAAATAAAACTTTATAGCGACAGATTAGCCTGGCCATCAAAATTACAGCACTTTAGCACTCAGGAGAGAGGATTGCATGACACACTATCTCCCTGTCTGATAACAGCAGATAGCTAAGAATTCAAACATGAGATGCAGAAAGCCTGTAAAAGAATGAAAGGAGAGAAAGGAGAATTAACTGTGCAGATGTTACGTGATACTTTATATTGACACTTCCACACTCCTCTTTCAGTGAGCTGGGCCTCATCTTGTACCCACTGAAGCGAAGATGGAGCACTGCTGCCCGTTTTCGTGAGAGTAGCTTTCAAACCCGAGGTGCTACCGAGTTCCTCTACACCACATCCCCACCTTCTGCAGATATTTGGCATGTGTGTGCATGACTCTTTAGTGAAATACTAATTCTCAGCTTCTTCACAAAGTTGTGCAGTTGACAGCTTTGTGCATGTTCGTTTCAGTTGCTGCACATAAATAAAAGCTCTCTCCACCTTGTATCAGTTTACAAATACTGACACCGATTTGATGCATCCATCAGGAAATCTCTTGGTTTGCATATATAATATGGATATGATAAGGATTTGTTCTAAAATACACTTGACCCTTATTCAAGGCACTTTTGCAGAATTCCTGTTTATCAGCTTATGTGCAAGCTAATAAAGTGAAGAAGAAAATGTTTCTAATTCCATCACAAAGGGCAGAGGGAAATGGGAACTACTGCTAAACCTAGTAAATACAAGATATCCCTCCTGATACAACTGAACTAAAAATGTATTTTTGGGCATGTTTATTTTAGCTACTAAGTCAAATTAACTCAATATTTAAAAAACCAAAAAACAAACCACAAACATCTCCAGCGTCTGCTTTAAAATCTAACAGGAAGCAAAGATGAACCAGCCAGACACTGGTACTTATCAAATCTGAAAGAAGGGAGTTGTCTGGCTGGATTAAAACAGATGAGGTTTGTTTGAGTGATGACATTTGTCCTACCGTTGCTGAGGAGAAGAATTTTGCAGCACTTTCTTCATCTCATGCTCCTGAAGATGGGAAGATTAGTCCTACCACACCAATACTTGCACATATAGAGGGGCACATTTCCACACATTGGAGATGCTGAAGAGTACTGAAACTTGCGTTATCTGCAGTGCCCTTCCCAAACCACTGCAAACTTGAATTCGTTCCCAAGCCGTGCATACAATTTCCTACTTCTGCCAAGGGAGAGCTCCTTCACTAAATAGTTGACCATTCTGGGCTGAAATATTTCTTTCACTAATTTATAAGATGCAAGTAATTAACAGCAGGGCGTGCGTGTCTGTGCATCCGCACGTGTCCGTGTGTCTGTCTTTTATTTTTATTCCACTATTGCCTCTTTTACAGCAGACCTGGCTAGCCTGAAATAAATTTACCCATAAAATCAAACACAAAGTTACCAAACAATATACGAATTGTTACCAATGAGCCGAACTCTGAATTTCCCCCCACTTAGAGTTGCCTGGGCACGGAGATAAAATTGCAGTGATTTCTAATTTGCCATATCGAGGGCTATTGTTTTTGGAAATGTTGGTTACTTGCTAACCAACAAACGTGTAACGTTTTAACTTCGGAGCCAAAAGACAGGAAGCCAATCAGAGTCACCGTTCATAGCTGGAATAAAAACCCCCCGAATCCCAGCAATTCTGCTCCGTTTTTCCCGGGAGCGTGTCCAGGAGCGGGATTTCTTGAACAGAAAAAAAACCTCTGAAAGGAAAAGTATTTCCAAACGTGTAATGTGGGGCTCTGTTGTTTCTTTTCTTTACTTTCCTTTTTTTTTTTTTTCTTTTTTTTTTTAACCTCCCCTCTCCTACTTAAGCGAGAAAGAAAGAAATCCTGACAGCGGGAAGACATGTCACCGTTTAGCCATCCATAAAAATGTTTTTCCCCGCGCTCCTCCTTTCGCTCGCCGTCCTGGCGTCGGTCTGTCTCATCTCGCTGCTCTGCGGCCCCAGCCCCCGCCCGCACACCGCCCCAGCGCAGCGGGGCCGGGGCCGCCAGCCGGGGGGACCCCGGCCCGGGGCGCCGCCGCGGCTGCTCCGCCTGGAGCTCGGGGGGATGGATGCTGCGGCCGCCGCCACCGCCCCGCCACCCGGCACCGCTCGGGAAGGATGCGGGACAGCCCCGGCGAGAAGTTTGGAGCGACGGCACTGTCCCCCGTCCCGTCTGCTTCCCCCCTCCGCCCTTCCGGGGACGCTGCCGGGAGCCCCGGCTCTTACCTGCCACGGGCGCGGGCTGGGGTCTCGGCGCGCCGCGGGCGGGAGCGGGGCTGCAGCTGCGCAGCGGCGGCGGCGGCGGCGGGGCCAGGGCGCAGCGGCAGCGGCAGCGGCAGCGGCAGCAGCAGCCCCGGCCGGCGTCAGTCAGGCGGGAGCCGCCAGGCTGTATTAGTGCGCCGGGCTGGAGCGCGGCCAGCAGCGCCGCGGCCGCTGGCCCGCCCCTCGGCCCCCCGCCCCCGCGCCCCCCCGGCCGCGCTCACACACACACACGATCGCACACACACGATCGCACACACACGATCGCACACACACGATCGCACACACACGCTCGCACACACCCGAGATCGCTCACACACGCTCGCACACACACAAGCGCACATCCCCACGCTCGCGCACGCTCGCACACGCTCGCACACTTGGCACCGCTCACACACACGCGCATCCACACAGATACAGATACACACACACGCTCAAGCACAAGCGGACGAGCGCACGCCCATGTGAGTTACACACGCACACTCGCACTCACACACTCACACGCACACTTTCATCATGCACCTCCCCGCACCCGCACCAGCCGCACGCCGCCCCTCGCCGGGCTCACCGCCCCGCACCCGCTGAGTTCTGCCCCTCCGGCACACGGGCTCCCCGTGACAGAGCTTACCCGCAGGCACAGACACACGCGAACCACCCCCGCCGAGCCCGCCCTTCCCACACCCCTGCTGCCGCTCTCCCCGAGCCCCGCATCCCGCGGGAGCGCAGCCCCTCGGGGGCCTCCATCCCGCCGGCCCGGGCTGCCCGCCGAGGGGGTGCCCCGATTGCTGCCCTGCCCGGGGCCGTGCGGGGCCGCCGAGGCGTTTGTGTGTGACCGCCGGGCCGCCCCGGGACAGGTTATTCGCCCATCGCCCCCGCAGCCGGCCCTTCCCCGGGGTCCCTCTCGCCAGTCCCCGAGGATGGACACAGGAGCCAAGCGGGGCGTGGGCCCCGTCCTGCGCTGCTACGAATGCTGCTGACCCGGCTTTTGGGCACAGGAGACAAACGCCGGCTGCGGGCAAAGACTTGGAATCAACGTCGTCCCCCTGGGACGGCTGGACAGCACAGCTGCAACGGGTTTGGGGATCAGACTGCGCCTTCCCACGCCGGGCTGTGCGGAGGTCCCATCATTTCTCGGACTGGTCAGAGAACACCAAACTGCAGCTGGCACTGATGAGCAGATGCATTTCCTGCTCCAGAGATTTCCTATTAAACCCTCATATTCCCTAGAAGTAAGCATCTCTAGCTATGTAGTGTATTGCATTAGCTGTAATAAGGAAGGGCTGAAAGAAGGGAAGTCAAGTGGCTTCAAGGACACTAGACATAAAAGCTACTCATGAAATTGGGGCTCCAGGCAGTGCTAGGAACAGGTACTGTCTGAACCTGACCCTGGCTGCATTGAGGGGCTCCAGTTAAATTGCACTGTGCCTTTTGAGGTCAATCAATAAATATGATTAAAGATACCATCCTGCTGACATTTTCACCAAAATTTTTTACATTGTAAAACATGACAGCAAAGCTAATGTTGTTTGAGTAGACATCAAAAAGCCACAATGCAATTACTGCTCCGCAGCTCAGTTTTATCCAAGCATGCGTGCGTGAGGGCTGTGGTCCAACAGGGAGATACAATGTAATGCCCCAAAATATCTCTGTTTCCTGCTTTGACTAAATCTTCCTCAAATACCGTTGGCTTCCCCACTGCTTATCGGGCTTCTCCTACAGGAGACTTCTCGACAGATGAGTGGCAGAAGAGATGCTGTTAATTAAAAATCACTGTAAATATTAATAAAGTGTCAATCACATATTCTAACTGGATGTGCTTTCAGATTTTATGTCCACAATGCTGTTTATTTGTAATTGAAGACAACACATTGCAGATGTATACATGGGGAGTTGTGGGGGATGGGGGGGTGGGTCGGCAGAGGTGTGGTGTGCACCTTACTGAGGCACAGCCACATTCTGCTGGGTCTCACTGGATCTCTGTCAGGTGTTGAAACCTCTGGTTTCTCGTGCCTCTGCTCAGAGTTTCTGCTACTAAAAAAGGGGTAGCAGGACAAGGCGGTTCTTTACTCCTGCCACTCTGGTGCACAGCCTGCTGTGGTATCTCCAGTTCATCTTCATTGGCAGGGTACATTAAAATACCAGTACCACTACTGGAGTGATCCCAACCAGTGGAGCTGCTGCCTAGATTGAGCAGTCAGCTCCCAAAACTTTACTTTGATTGAAGCTTTCAGTTAAATAGGCATAAATTATTTGTGAAATTATTTAATTGAATTCCTATTTGTGTGGTGGCGGTTTTAACTGTCCCATATCAGAAAGAGCTCTAGCTACAGAGGTCATATGTGTGTGTTTATATATATATATATGTGTGTTGTACATATATAACACTAGAGTTTGATACATTATAGATTATATAGCAGGCAACAATTTCTTTTGCATGCAGTTTTTTTCTGATCATGTGGCATGCACACATACATGTTTTATTACAAGAGCTGAATATATGCTGGTGTTACCTGTGATCTGCTTGGAATAACCTTGGAATGAGGGATCTCCTCAGGAGCAGTGCTCACATATCCTGCCTGTCCTTTCCACTCTCTCCACACACACTTTCGGAGCCCAAATCCCTAAGCCCAGATGTTCTTCCACATCGCTTTCAAAGCCAGTGTCCTCTTTGTAAGGCTCTGCTCCTCCTGCCAGGGTAACTCTCCTGTCACTCCTCTGCACCACCTGGGCTCTGCTAATTCCATTTCTCATTTGCCATTATCTCTCTCCAGCGCCTCATTTCCCATCCTGCCCTTTGTAAAAGCCCTCCCTTAGCCTGCACATGATGTAACTTTCGTTCTCAAATCCCCTCTTGTAAAATGTGGACCAACCTTCTTTACTCATAAAACAAAACCTTATTGGAGTATTCTTCTTATTTTGGTCTGTACTTTGTCTTTTTGTACTGGATAACTCTGTAAAGAAAATCATCAGTATAAGATTATATAGTAAAGGCTGGATGTAGCTGTAAAATGGATGGAAAGGTACTAATGTCTTTTAGCTCTGATACTGTGTAAAACATAGAATAACATGAATTTTCCACTTGGACGGAACTGCAAGTTCCTGAGAGCTGTAAATACACTGACTCTGCAGGTACTGCTCCAGAGCTCCAGTGGAGTACTGGCAGTGTCCAGCACTGAACAAGGAACAGCTGTTACAACAGCAGTGTCGTGTGCCGGGTGATGGAGATCCCTCAAACAGCTCCAAGTGTGCTGCACTAGGAGACTCCTAGCCACAGTATCTTGGATTTAATGTGTGAGTCACATTTTCCTCAAGGGCTTTCTGCAGGCAAAGACGCAGCAGGCACTTGCCTCTGGCAGCAGATTTTTGGGAACAGCAACTAGCTGTGGTTCTGTTGCCCGCTTTGCCTGTGCCAGAGCCCTGGAAAGTGAGGGCTGTTCCTGTATTGCAGGGTGGAGTCAGACATGTGGGGCAGCCTTGCCAAGAAGAAGCTGATTATTCAAGCAGTAGCAGTCACCATCTCTCTCCGTGGGTGCCTGAGCTACAAGCCCAACCCTGCCAGGATGCCTAGCTCCACACCTTTTACTCCCCTTCTCAGGATAGGGCTGGACCAGCCCCAACTCCTTACCCTCGGGTTTGACTGTTGATATTTCTTGTGCTGTCTGGAAGCATGGAGCTTACCCTGCTTCTTATTCACAGGCAGTTTGGGTATCTCAGTATCCTAACTAAGATCCCAACAGTTTGGACACATCTATCAGGCTTAAAAATGAGCACTTGAACCATTAGGGAGTCTTCCTTCACACATCTTTTACAGCACAAGAAGAATGAAACATTTGCTTTTACAAACATGTTTTGTGCTACTCACATCAATTCCCTGCATGTTTATGGTTTAAGATGCTAATTCTCAGAAGAAAAACATGTGGAAAAAGCTGCTGCAATCTTGTGCAACATATTAGTGAATGCAGAATTGCAGAGACTGTGCTGAGCAGCTGAGTGGTCTGTTCTGTCACAGAAAAGGAATTGCAATTGCTCATCTCACTGCTCTTTGCTTCAGATTCTGCAAGTAAAGCTATACATCCATAGAGGCAGAAGAAGGAGGGAGGCAGGCAGGTTTGAAGGTGCATGCCTAAAGGGAGAGAAGGAATAAAGGGAACCAGCAGTAGCGTGAAGGGAGTAACAAGGAGCACCTGAGAAAACTGAAAAACAATAGTTCGGAAATATTGGGAGACACAGGTGAGCGGGCTGAGTGGCTTCAGGTACTGCCACCAGGATGGGGATTCCCTCCCTTTTGGGTCAGATGACTAGTAAGAGCTGCAATTTGTCATTTAGCTTCATGGCACTTTTCATCCAGGGTTGAAAGAGGTGTCAAGAAGTGAATGAGCATACTGTGGTATGGACAAATGAATTTATTCTCTGTAGCTTTCAATTACCAGATGAAAAAGACTCTGCAAAATATTTGGACTGGCCAGGTTACTACAGTTTTCATAAGTGGAAAATATAATTTCCTATCCAGTACCATAACAAGATTTTTGTTAGTGTGTGTATGTAAGTACTGGCTAAAAGAATGAAATCATATTTGTTATTAAAGATTTTGGGGGCAACTTCTGCTCCGAGATAAAACCTCATAAATTCTAAGGAATTCCAGGGAAGTTTGTTATTATTATTATACTAAACTTCATAGGGTCCCTTGATTTCTTTCCTTTTCTTTGAACCACATACAATGACTTGACTTTAATTCTCCAAAGCTTTTAGTGCACTGAGATCCAGCCACCTGTCTTGTTATTCGTGCTGAGTTTGTTCTCTGCCGCAGAGAATAAGACTTGAGATGCTCAGACCAATATGATTCTTGAGATGTCTTTTTATTCCAAGATATGTGGATTGATGCCAGACTAGCTTAGATTAGTTGGAAGCAGAAGATCTTCCAGCTGACAGAGTCTGTTACTTTGTCCTCAAAACTGTGAGACCATGTGGAGGAAGAGGACAGAGACAACCTACTTGCACTTGTTCCTTTAGCATAGCAATGTTGATGACTTAGTAAACCTTAGTAGACAAAGTCTGGAAGGATTCCACCCTTTTTAGCCATCACTGGCTGAAATCTGTGATAAATCACCTCCCTGATGTTTGCTTGACCTGGATGAAATATTTATGTGCCTCTGGCTCAGCTGGCATTGATTCAAGAACTGCTGTAATCCCCTGCCTTCACTTCACCTTCTGAACTTCACACCTAATGTTGAGAAGAACCAGATGAACTCTCAGCCATTTTATCTAAGTCCATTCTTTATCTTACTAACATGAGCAGTTTTCTTGTTGCTGAGAACTTGCTTGGATGAAAAGAAAGAGTATGGAAAAGAAACAATATGCAAAGATTCATTGGTAGTAAGAATGAGCCACTGTCCTTTGACTTCACATATATACAGAGGTCCCAGGATTTCCCTGAACTTTGGCATCAGAGCCACAGCTATGGTTGAGCTAGAGCAAATCTTCTGGAAAAAGAGATTTTGAAATCATTAGTGATGGAAAATCCATTACAAGTCTTGCTAAGTTGTTCCATGGTCAGGCTTATCCTTGGCTGCAAAGGTAGCATAAGCATGGGCTGTAAAGAAAAATGGCTTTCTCTGCTCTGAATTTTTCTAGCTTCAGCTACTAGCAGTTTCATCTTGTGTCTTTACACATGGGACTAAAAGCTCATTTTTTCTGCATGTTCCTTTACAGCCTGTGCTTATGCTCTACCTTGTCCTTCATAAACCTGGCAATGGCCCTTAAATATCAGGTGATTAAATAATCTTAAGAGTTGCTGGGCTCCCCTTTGAATCCATTCCAAATTTTCAACATTTTTTGAATGGTGGACATCAAGAACCCAGGCTTCTCCAGCTCTACTAGAAATCAGGGGACATACACAGAGAGCAGTTGACCTTGTAAGTCTCTATTTCAACCTATGGAGATCACACCAGTATTTAATAATTTTCTCTTGCTGAGATGAAGCCCAAGATTTATTTAGGTTCTAGGTTAGACTCCCCATCCTCTCATACCTTGACCTGCAAAAATTCTTCACTCCAGCATGTCACCTTACAGACAGGAACAGAGTGTGCAGAAATGTGCTGTTTTCTTGAGCCAGGCTTACAAGCAAGTACTGGAATACCTTCCCCATTGCTGAGGGAGAAATCCTGCCTCTGAAGAACAGATTAGGCAAAAAATCTGTCAGAACACCTGGTTCTTTCATGGAAATGGGGAGGGATACAATGACTTTGAGGTCCTCACCTGTGCTACTGATAGTCTAATTACATATTCTCTTCAATTTTTTTTCTTTTCCTTTTTCAACAACGCTATAATTTTTGTCATTGACAAAGTTCTCAGTAACAACTTCATCGATTCTTCTGTGCCATTATTAAAAAAGATAGTTAAATACTGTTAGGTCAAGAAATTTTCTCTTTGAGCCCTCATTAAAAATCCATCAAGCTGATAAAATTTTCCCCATTTATGGTGATGTTTTCAGACCTAGGAACTAGTCAGTTTTTAATCAATTTAAAATAATACAAATTCAATACAGCTTACATTACTTTCTTAATTAAAATGTCAGGTAGCGTGAAGCTGAATACCTCTGAAAAGTCTGTAATATCAAACTCATTTCCTTTACCAGCTAATCTTTTAATTCAGTTTTAATTTCATCAGATGTATTTATTGAGTGGTGGTACATATGCCATCCTCCTGTTGTCCTCCCTTGATCTTTAGCAACCATGACCTGTTTAAACTGTTTTGTTTTACCTGGACTGGTTCTAACTCTGAAAGACCTCTAATCACCCCACATATTCCATATATCTCAAAATGCTAATATAATATTAGCTGTCTTCTGCTTTAATGTTCCTAACCTTTCCAAATCTGTTGAAGTAGCATGTGTTGGTGATAGAGCTCATTAGTGCTCACCATTTAAAATCCTTGAGAACAAGGTGTTAGATGCTGAATTTTTGAGACCAGGGAATCCAGTAAGCAAAACTTTTCACAAGAAGCTATTGACCTGATGATTTCAAAATGTCTTAAGTCAGGGTTTGCTTTTTAACATCATCTTCAGTTATTGTTAAAATAGAAAATGTTATTACCTTGTGGTATAAGTAATTTAACTCTTTTTTTTTCCAAGAAAGTTTTGAAATCTTTAATTTTATTCTCAGTTCTATCATTTTTGCCTAGTACTGAACAAATAATTGTTTGAATTACTTTAATTTATCTGGAATACTTAACCCCTTTCTTACTGTTACTTTTGCCATCCATGGATTTATCCTCCTTTTTTTTCCATGAGGATTTTTTTTCTAAAATCTCTATTTCTTTTTTGTCTTGTGTGTTTTTTAGAACATATTTGCATTCATACTCATTTGGGGTCTGTCTGTTCTCTGTTAACCAGAATAGCCTCTGTTCTCACTTGGATTGTGGTTTTGAAAGTATCTCCTAGAATGTTTTAAGCAGTTCCTAATTATTATTTCCTTTCTATTTATTTTCTTTCTTTTCAGCTGATGTAGCTTCAAAATGCTTTCAGCTTTGTAAGACTGAATTTCTGGTTTTGGTTTGTGGTTTTGTGTGGGTTTTTTTGGTTGGTTTTTTTTTGGGTTTTGTTTTTTTTGGGGGGGTTGGTTTTTTTGTTTTTTTGTTTTTTTTCCAATTTATTTCCAAGAACACGTAGAGCTGTCTGAACTATCTCCTGATAACACATCACAAATGCAATTGCAATACCTTGCAATTAAGCAATCTCTGTAAAGCAATCTCTGTATTTTAGTGATAGGCTTCTCTACCAGTCAAGACTTAGTCCGACATATATTCCTTCCATGTTAGATACTAAATTTTTAAGGCCAGTGAAGCCATCCTTAGTGAACAGAACTTTTCAGAAGAAACTATTGACTTGATAGGGTATCATTCCTGACCCTTTCTGGAAGCAGATTTAGAGTCCATAGAGATATTTCTTTTCTCTTGGTCACATTGTCAATGAAGAAGAGGTATGAAGAAGATTGTGGAAATATTGAGTGGGGTCATCTTGATGTGTTAATTTCAGTTCTGATGCGCCTCCTTCTGTTTGAAACTCAGCTTGAACAGCTCAAATGCTCTCTACAAGCGCCTGAAAGGAGGTTGTAGCAAGGTGGGGGTTGGCCTCTTCTCCCAGGCAAAACTAATGATAGAGTGGTTATGCATTGGAACAGGCTCCCTAGGCAACAGTGGAGCCACCATCCCTGGAAGCGTTCAAAACCCAAGAAAATGTGGCACACAGTGATACAACCTAGTGGGCATGGTGCTATTCAGGTGGAGGTTGAATTTGGTGGTCTTGGAGGTCTTTTCCAATCTAAATGGAAACTTTGTTTTATCTAGTGCAGCAGTTATCCCTAAAATGTCCTTGGGTGTTCTGTTTACTTAGAAGGTGTGGTTGCTTGGATTTTCACATTCTTATATGGTTTCTTCATATTCTTGCTCTAGGAAGGGAAAATAGTGGTCACAACAAGAAGAAGCCAGTAATTCCCTCCTCCCCCATCCTTTTTCTTTTTTATGGGCTTAAAAGATCATTAACAAATTTCTCAAAACAGAGACTGCAAAGATGTGTCTCACTTTTGGAGAAAGAACATCTTGAAATTCATTTGAAACTCTTATCACTAAATGGTGTCCTCAGCCTTCCCTCTCCAGATGAAAACATGTAAAGATGTTAAAAATGTTAGTTGCAAACATCCCCTTAATAATATTTTATTTTAAAACACTCCCACAGTTTAAAGAGAGACGGTATATGTGCCTGCCAGGGGAGAAAAAACAACATCTTTATAATCTAGACTATTTAAAACTCAAAATATAAAAAGGAAAAAATGCTCAGTGATACATGACAGACTAGAACATTATACTGATAAACATATCTTATTTGTTCGGTGTTGGCATTAAACCAGGATGCAGTGATTAGAAGGGGAAATGCCATCTGTATTAGAAAACTCAAAGTATTTTAATTAAAAACTTGATTTATATGGATCAGATTTATCTGTATTTTTATTATCTGGCAGAAGGAAAAAGAACCTCACAAACTTACAGTTGCTTCAAGCAATAGGGGTCAAGCAGTGCATCATTTTACCCTGTGTTTTCTTTGAAACAAGTTGGGTGCTGACTGAATATTTTGCTTAGGAGTTCCAAGAAGGAGACCACTGCACTCAAATCCACTCCTCACAAATATGTTGTTGTCTTGGAAATCATGAAGTTATTGCCACTCCATAGGGCAAGTAGGAACAGTCTGCTTGGAGGTCTGTGCCTTTCACAGGGAGAAGCATTTGGTAATTTATGCCTTGATTTAAAGTTGACTGCAGTTCATAGGAACTAACATTAAGTTATAGATCAAGTAGTTATTAAATAAGAATTGCAAGACTAAGCATGTGATAAATTCACTCCCCTGGAAAACACCTGGCACCAAATACCAGGCCTCATATTTAATCAAGTTATCAGAGAAGCTGAGATACATAAAGATCTGTTTTACTCAGCATCTGTTCAGTGGCTATTAGACATCTGAAATGTACAAATCCTGAAGAATGTTTTTATACCTACAAATATTTTTAACCCACTCAATGCCAAGCATTAAATACTTTGAGATAGTTCATTAGTCTTACATTTTCTAGTCTTACCATAAAAAACCTGCAAACAAACCAAAAGAGAAATAAGGGGAGAATAAGCTATTTCTTATGGAAGAAAGCAAATCAACATTTCAAGACTTGCCACTAAAGCATACATGTTCATATCACTGTATGAACTTCAGACAGGAAAATCATACAGCAGCTTAAATCATAAAGCAGCTATTTATTTTCTAGAGTCTTACCACATTTGAATTACAGAGATGATGTACAGTATGTGAGGCATATGCTGTTGCCATCTCATGATGTCTCTTCATCTTTTTCCATGCTCCAATCCATACTCCAGAAAAATTTCATCATTCCTTTCACAGAAACATCTGTCCAACTGTAAAACCGACCCCTTTTTTGTTGTTGTTTTGTGGCTTCCATCACAAGACTTAAAGGCACCATATTTTACAATCTAACACATTTAGATTCAGTGAAACTCTATGTTGCTGCACACTAATGTAATAATGAGAAATGTAATTAAAGTCACTGCTATAATAACATCTTATCGGAATGCACAATGAAGATAAACTTGCTTATTCCAGAGACAGAGGGCTTATTGCATAGGAAGCAGTTTGTTCTGATGGGTTCTTTGATCTACAACCGGTATTTCTGTTAACTGGAGGGGTGAGGAAGGGCTCGGAATATATTGCCACATTTTCTTTTGGCTGCCAAAAGGGAGGATAATTAAAATAAAGGGGGCTTCAGGATCAAAGAAATGGAAAAAGTTACGCTGCCTAGTCAATAAGCTGAGGGAAAAAGTTTTTTTAAAAAGATCTTCATTAGTAAATATTTAGAAGGCACAGATGCTGAATAAACACCTCATCTAGCTACAGAGTTCAGCAGAACAATTACTGTATGAAAAAAATCAAAAGATTCAAAAGAAAAATAAAACTGGGTTGGTGGCTAGTATGTAAACTGTGTGTAGAAATACCACAACTATGCACAAGGTATCAGGTTTTCTTCATAAAGGGCGAGAAATTACTCTGACTCATCTCTCCATATTTTGTACACAAATGAGACTGGATGGCAACTGAAAGCCTTAGAGAAGGCTCAGAAGTCAATCCCTGGGAACTGGGTGAGATAGTTTCAGCAAGCTGGCCCTTGGCACTCTGTATCTCAAAATGGGGTCTCCAACTAGCTCCACACTCCTCCAAAGGAGGCACTAACAATCACAAGGAAAGAGAGAAGAAATGGAGTGGTTTCTTTATTCTGCACAAGGTTTGCGAAAGCTGGAGCACAACATTAATTGTTTATTCCAAATACTTAAACACTCAGTGCAAGGGTCCATGTTTGCAGAGTCCAAGTGGAAATGACTCAGCATGCTAAAAAGAAAAAGAGCAGGCTGTCCTGTTGTAATTCACATAATTAAAATATTCTGCCTAAATGCATTACATCTCTCCACACACATCAAAGGCTTGTGTTTCCTCAAATTCTCCATTTACATTTAGTTCTTAAGCTCTTATGAGAGAGAAAATATGATGTGGTCTGGGCATCTCTGCCTTGCTGTGCATAACAAATCATAATACTGTGTAAAATACCAGGTCCCAGGCAAAGATGCCTGATTTTCAATACATACTGCAGCAGCACCACTGCTCTGTTACCCTTTGCTGTATGAAGAGCTGTGTGTCTAATTCAGTTTGTACATCAGCTCGTATTGACATGAGCCTGCCTGGGGGCCCACCAGCAGCCCAGCAGCGTTGGAAAACTGGGCTGCAGGTCTTAAGGAGTCAGCAGGAATTTACATCCTAGCTGGCATATTTTAAAGGGTTTTTTTTTGTTTGCTTGCTTTTTGAAGGTTGTGTGGGGAATTCCTGGGAAGCAGAGGTCTGCCTAGAAGAATGGCACTTGTGATGTGAATGGGCAAGGGCCTGCTGTGCCACTGTTGGTATTTGGGTAGGGCTGCTCTTTTCCTCTGTGGCTTTAGATAGCACTGATGAAGGCTTCGTCAGCATATGTGAGGTATTTGCCCTATGGCCTGGCAGCCTCCAGGTGATGGAAAATGCAGGTAGAGAGGCAGCAGTTTAGGGAAATAAGGACTCAGCAATCCCCATGATGGAAAGAGCTGCAGCTGTGGGCTTTGGGCAAGTAATAAAAGTGACGGTCATTGTAGAGGTGTCCTGAAAAGCAAGAAGGAGTCAGCTTGTGTGGACTGCTTGCACTGGCACTGGCTGGACTGTAGGTGCAGCCTTGTGGGGCTTTGCTGGGAAGAGACATTGACAGGGAAGAAGAGGGGCAGGCACTTAGTGCTTGTTGTACCCTCTTCTATCATGCCTTGAAGACAAGTGATGTAAGTTGAATGATCGAAAGTTTTAGAAGAAAAGGTGGTTGCTATTTTCCCTTTATAACCCAGCTGGGCCTACAGCTGGCATGGTTTTAGATCAAGGATGATAATGTGAAGAGAGTGAGGGTAGGGGCCAGGGTATGGTGGTGTTGCCCTCTGGTCTCTGGATGTGAGGTCAGATCTTTTCCATGACTTAGGGGGCTGTGTTCTGGCTGATTATGTGATGGACAGTGTCAGGACTCTTCTGGTGGGGGCAGCCACTCCAAAATGCTGGAGCCCGTCACCTGGCCCACATTCTTCTTGGCTGAAGCAACATCTCCCTACAGGTTTCTTTAATGTAATTTGGTATTTCCAGTGGGTTGGTGCTATTTACTGGGGCATTGTACTTTGTATCTTGTGAAGACAAGACTTAGGACTGACCACTATAAACAACTACCACATAGTTCAGGGGACGAAGAAATGAGCATGTTTTAGAAAAATCTTCTTGTTTGGTATTTTCCCATGATACTCCCAATCTAGTTTTCTCTAGCAGCAGTAACCAACCATTCTGTAGCATTTAGTCATATGCTACAAAACATCAGTTTCCCAATTAATTTTCCCTCTTAGTGAAGAGTTGGGGAATAGATCTCATTTCCACAACATGGATGTATAATCCCTTTTATTTTTTACAGCTTTAATGAATTAGAGCAGTTCTCCTTGCCTGCCTCAGCCCCTCAGCTAAAAGCTGTTGGGCATAAGAGGTGGTGCTTGGTACTTGTAGGACAGTGAGAACTAGACCATCATCTGAAGACGGTAGGAAGTAGGGGCTGTGTCACCACAGCAATATAATGGCTACAACAAAATGGAGCAGACAGGTTTTGGATCCTGCTTAGCTTAAAGGAATTTAATCTGTGGTACCTCCTCTCTGAAACAGTCATTGAGCTATGGAAAGGTCCAGCATGAGGCCACTGAAATCTGCTGGGCCACTGTTCAGCAGGGAGTGCAGGACTCCTGAGGACACAGACAAAGTGGAGAGGTACACACCCTCCTTTTTAGCAGAAAAATGTGTATGAGAATGGGAAGTCTTGGTTCTTGTCCATGTGCTGGAAACTGCTTCACAACACTTGCCCAAGAAGCAATTGAATAAAAAATGCCTCTGCAGCACTGGAAACAAGACAGAGGACTCCTTTCCCAAGGGGATATTTAAACTTTTCATTGGAAAAGATTTAAACTTGTCATTCGACATATTTTGTCAGCAATGATTTTATTACTCAGTGGCTATTAATCATGGGCCTTACTGTGGCATTCATATTTCAAGTCATTAGCCTTTTATTTTCTGGCAAAAATGTAGTAGATCTGTAAGAGTGACTGTTCCCTGCTGTTGAGAAAGCCATGGCATCATAAAACTTGAGAAGCCTTGCACTAATGCAATCAATCTACTAAGTGACAGCTATATTTGAAATACAGTGTGCATGTACAATGCCTCACAAGGGAAAGCAAAATACTGTTAGTACTGCCGTGTTGTGGCTCCACACCAGCAATTTGGAGAGTTTCTTGTGTGAAACTACTTCCATGCTGCAAGCCCTCCTTCTTCTTGAAGGTCTGTTCCCTCAGACTTGGTGGTGCTATCAAACACCAAATGGTGTGTTGGCCACATAGCATTTTGATGTCAGGTTTGCAGCCTAGCAAAAAGACAACCATATCTTTTTTTGGTTGTTTTAATTACATTACCTCTCAGATATGAAAGATAATGTTTGCCACTAACTTGACATCCAGTAAATGTTTCCTGTAAGTTTTTTTGCTGTGTTAAGCAAAGACCTGTGAAACCTGAATCAATTTATTTTGAAGTTCTTTACGGTGGTACTAACTACAAACACAACAGCCATCTTAGGAGCATTGCATCAGGAGCATTGCATACTTTCATCTGTCCTCTTCTTTGAGAATGAAGAATTAATCTCTACAGGACACAGTCCCATTTAGTATGGGATTCAACCCTGAGTGAATATAAATGCAGATTCAATTGAGGGAAAAATGTTGACGAGTCTGCAGCAGCAACATGGAAAGAACAAAACTTTTGTAGAGCTAGGAATTTCCTAAGAAACTTCTAAGGTCCTTGTAAATTATTATCTAGGCACAGCTGAGAACATCAGTCTACATTCCTGTTGAATTTTCCTAACTCTTAAATATCTGACTGAGTGCAGCAGTGGCTTTATGAATGACCATTCTGCAAATTTTTCCCCTAAACATCAAACATCTTGCTTGATGGAAATAAAAGCTCTCGCACATTGCTTGAACTTGTGCAGTGATATTATCCATTAGATTTGCACTTAGTAGCAAAGACAGTATTCTCCCCAAAGTAATCACAGTGCATAATAGAGCTTCTTTAAAGTGGGGAGTGTAATTGCCTGCTGTTAAGTGCACACCTACAGAAGTATAAGCCTAATGCTTGCATTGATAGAGAACATCTCAGAAGGAGAGGAGCTAAAACCCCAGGATTTTTAGTGCAGCCTGCAGGAAGGGTAATTGGGGTCCCAGGTAGTTGAAAAAATGACTTCATATTCCCTGTGAATGTTTGCTGTTCACAGTGAGGAGCTTCTGTTCCAACATATCAAAATCTTTTGTCTTACCATTAGAAAATTCAGCAGAGGTTTTTTGAGAGTAATTAAATTATCATGCCCATCTTCTCTAGATTAGGGGTAGACTGATTTACTGTATAATCTTGAGTAAATAAGGAGAAGCCAGGAATAGAAAGAATGCTTAATAATTTTACAACGCAGAGAAATCATTACATGTGAAATTAGATTCTTGTAACCACGCAGGTCTGTTCAAGGCACTCCTGAAATTCCTTTGTGATGGGCAAGGGTGCACACAGCAAGATCACTCTTCCCTCACTACTTTCTCCAAAACCTTTCTGTATTGGAGGCAGAGCATCCATGGTTTCAGGGAATGGAGTGGGCCTTACACTGAATTTTCCTACCTTCAGTCTTCTCAGAGTAAGATAAAACCCCATTCTCTCGCCTCTGAATGATTGCTCAAGGGTACCTGAGCAGTCACCCTGCTTTATCATGATCCTCTTCTACTTTGTGGAAAGGGGAATGTCCAGGATATGAAGTTAGCTCTTCCCTGGTTCTCATGAAGCTTAGGAAGGCACTGGCAAGTATGTGAAAGACAAACATGACACATGTAGACAAGATGGTGAGTAACATTTCCACTCTGCAGTATTTCTGTAGGATCTGACAAATCACAGCATTCCTTATTCTTTGTTTAATACTTAAAGATGAATGGCTCTATTAAGTTGTCTAGCTTTATTTATTCATTTTGGTAAACAAGACTTTTTCAGTAATTAATTTGTTTGATAAGTGAACTGAAAAGGTCCAGATTTATTCTGCCATGGGATTACTATACGCAGATATGAGTGTGGGTGCAAGAATTTTAGAGGTGTCATGGAAATTGAGGCAATTCATGAAAACATGAGTAATACATGCAGAAGTTGCTTAAATTGAATATATTCTTGTGTTATCAACCATTCTGTTTTTCTAGCTTTCTAGCAAATACTGGAATGGAATTGCTTGCTGTCTCATTTATGAGAATAATTTTTGTGTTTGTCCTTTCTCTAGTCCCCTTGCAGTACTCCTGCAGAAAATGGGCTATTTTTCATTCTGTTCCTGTTCTTATGAAGCATTTTAATGAGAAAATAAATTGTCAAGAATAGTAAAATTAAACATATCATCACAAAACATTTTTGTGAGATCAGAATTTTACTCTTTGATTGAAAACCAGTAAAGGTTGTTCTAATCTCATCTGTGTTTCAACTTTCATTATCACAAAACCTTCTACCAGGGCAGAACCTAGCCAGACGTGTAAAACCACCAAAGGGAGAGCTGACACAGTTGATTACCACTGCCAAAATGTATGACTTGGCTTAAAAACTGGAAGATGGCCATGGATATGGTTTTGGTTTTTGGCAGCAAGATATGGAAGTTATCAGCAGTTCTGTTGTTGAGACCTTAAATGGCAGACCAAGTCAGCCAAAAAGAGTTACAAATTCCTTGTGGTTTTGACCTTTTTCCTAATTTGACAATTGATGACTGAGAGTATGAAGTGGGTCGTTTATGACAGCCTGTGCTGTGCAACTAAGGCTGTAGTGTGGCTAAAGGGTGAAGCCTGTCCTTGACATAATTAGCTAAACCTTTCTCTACCCTAGAAAGATAGGAAGATAAGGATTAGTCCCACATGTGGAAGGCTGCTTTCCAGAGATGAGGCAAAGTGAATTTGCCAAAACTGTTGGCAGAACTCCATGATTCTTCATCTTCCTGTGGTTAAAGCACCTCTTCTGATCTCCAGTCCAAAAGCTGACACTCAATTTCTCTTTGTTTTGTAATGGGATCTTTATACAGCTCCAGAATAACTCTAGATGAAACACCAAAACATGGCAAAAACCAGATGGGAATGCCAGAATTCATGTCACCTCATTCTTCAAGAATATTGCATAGAATGAGCCAGCAACAAATGCTTGGATTCAGTCTAGATATTGAAGTTCTTTCTGCTGAAACAACAAATTGATGAAAATCCAATCGAGGAAAGTGATCTTGACAGCAGAGCATGAAGAACCAAGGAAAGCAGAGCCTGATTGATGTGATGTACCTGAGGGGGGAGTTAAGGTCATGTAGGTAAGAAGGATCACCTGTGGCTAAGCCATTTTGGAAGGATGTTTGTTTCGTTTACAGCTGTTTCTTGAACACCAAAGAGTGTTCTGGTACTTGGAAGACTAAGCCTAGCAAGCAGGACTGGAAAGGTTTTGTTTGTTTCTTTTTTACACCAGAGAAATATCTAATTATGCAGCCAGGGCAGTTGAACAGATCCATGAACGAAAAGTTAAGTAGATTAAAAAACACTGAGGGAAATGGAGGCTAGTTAGCCCTTTCTTTTCTGATGGATCTCTTAAATGAAATCATATTCTAGCACACCCTTCTCAGCTATGATCTCACAACTATTACTAATGCTTGGTCATATGAAAATATAATTCCTTTCCTAGTAAGAAACAAAGGTTTGTCTGTAGCTTCTCCCCTGAGCCTCAATGACCCCTTGGGCTTGTGTGCTCAAGACTCCCTTATGTGCTGTTGGATAAAGCAATAGGTATGACTTGGTACCATCCCATTCTTAACCTCTGAATCTCTATCCCAAAGAGGTAGATAACTTACGGTGCAGCCTCCAGCAGTGCTGGAATACTACTTTAATTCATGCCCCTTGAGCTATTACAGACATGCCACTGCATCCCTAAGAAACACACACAGATCATAAATAAGGTTAGATGTTATTTTAAGTAATAAACACTAAGATACAGAAATTTCATTGCAGCCTTCTGTCTTCGTCTGTCTCTTTGTTTTGACTATTTTTAGTTTGCAGTCAGCATTATGCCTGTGAACTCAAGGAACACTTGGACAATAGGTACATAAATAATTATGGAAAGGTCTCCAGAGCCTTAAACATTAGCAGAGAACTCAAGTTAAATACTGGCTGGTACTATTCTGTGGCTTGGAAATACAAACTGTACTTATACACATTGCTATAATTTTATTTCCCATGACCTGGACATTGGTGGTGGTGGAAGGATCTGCACAGAAACTTCGAGAATTGCAAGTTGATTCATTGCTGAACACAATTCTGCAGAACAAACTGGTGCCATCTTCTGTGTTTATCTGCTTATACTTCTCAGCAGTGAACTTTGAGCTGTCACAGAAAACATATTGCACATCCAAAGACATGCCTGAGAGTAAAAAGAAAGGGTTTTACTGTTTTTCCAATTGATATTTAAAATGTGAGTTCAAAAAAATAGCTTGTAAGGATAAAAGCTAAGTGTGTATCAAGGGATATTGCATGGCCAGTGCTTTGGGTTGTGATAAAAAATAGTAACAGTAAAGAAAACTCATGTCAACCACTGAACATTTTCTAGTAATTCGTTTTAATTTTTTTTTTGTATGTGTTTTTCAAAGAGGACTTTAAAATTGTTGCCTTTTGAAAAAAATCTCTTGTTAGTAAAGTGGTGCAGAAAAGTAAGGTTTTTATGCGAGATATAAATTTTTTTTTTAAATTGAAATCTATATTTATAAAAGTGCTGCCTACGCAGACATCAATGTTGTTAAGAATGTTGCAGAATTACCATGTAGATTTTCTCTATTTGTTTTTACTTTCTTTTCACAGTCTGTGAGAATACTTTGAGTCTTTGGAGAGCTGGGTCAGGACAGTGAGTTATATAGAAGACTTTCACCTCCTGCAGGTCACCCCTGCAAATGCAAGCCTAGGAAGAAATAGTAAATTTAAGACTCTACTGGAATACAAATAAATGTATCCCTGCAACTCTAGAAAGAGAAGCATGAGGACAAGTTAGGCAGAGCACTGGTCTGAATGACAGCTTTGGTGATCAGGGAGGTTCTTTGTTTATGTCTGAGGCACTTAGTTCTCTACACAGTCTCTGCAATTAAGCAGGCCTGCATCAAGTGTGAATCAATCAGCTCTTCTCCTACTAGGAATGACTGAAACATTCTACTCAAACCTCCCATTTCACGTCATACCATTTAGTAAAACCAAGTGGGGTCCCTGGAACACATCAAGAGCCAGAGTAAAATCTTTCTTGATGGAGCAGAGTAATTCAAGGTCTCATTTTGAGAATGCAACCTCAGGTCTTGTATAGGCTTAAAAAAGGAGGAATTTTAATTTACTTTTCCTGCCTTGGACAGGGTACTAGCCTCCAGGTGACAAGTCAGTCTACAAACTTGTGATAAGTTCACAGCCACCAAAGGGGGCAGCTCTCCTTTTGCTGCTGCACCCTCTGCCTTCTAGACCATGCAGGGAGTCATTTTAGATGACTGAAATGGTAGAAAACTATCTCAGAAGAAATGAAAAAAAAAGCAGACATGTAGAAGATGGCATCCTGCCATTCTAGTGAGCTGAACTAGCTTCAGGGAGACTCTAAGCAGCCCCAGAATCGGTGTAGAGAGGGAGCAGGAATACTCCTCTTTATGCCTCTGTGCCATTAAACCAGTACAGCTGCTTCTGAAATGGAACCCAGGAGAATCTTTCCCTGATTCTGGGATTGCTGTGCAACAATTGAGGTGTGCTGGGCCTGAAGTAACACACAGGAGAGCAGAGCAAAAATCTAAATGCAACTGTGAGTCTAAAACACACTTTTTTAGAGCATGTGTGTGGTAAGTCCTGGTCTCCTGGTACTGCCTGTGTGTCTTGTGATTTCCTAATCTGCAAATAACTGCCTAGGAGATGAGTATGATACCCAGAAGACTTCTGACTGCTACATGAGTGACAGAAGGACAAGCCAACCATCTTTCTCAGCTAAAGTAAATCTTCCATTTCACTCTGGCTTTCAACCTCAGCCCCAGATCATGCGCCTTTTCTATTTCTCCCCATTCTCCTTTCATCCCAGTTGGCTCCTTCTTTTATTCCAGTTCAGCTCTTATCCCCACTGCAAGGGAATGCATCAGGCTGCAACTACAGAAGCAACCATTATAGGTCCCTTCCAACTCAGAATATTCTCTGATTCTGCGAATCCACACTGTAGCAGGTGTCCTGAGGAGCTGGTATTTTATTCTAGTAATGGCAATGAGGAGTCATGATTGATTCTGCAGAGGTGACAGACATGTATCTGGACAAGGTAAGAGAACAAAGCCTGTGCAGTCAAACTGAATATATTTTTTGAGAATTTATTCCAGCACTTTATAGAAAACTGAGGTAACCCTTAGAGAAGCAAAACTCAAAGTCATATTACAGAAAGAATAAGAAAAATCACCAGTGAATTCATATGTAAACGTACAACCATACACCGCTCATTTTTTAAAGCTCTTCAAATTTGTACAATTTTCAGGAAGACAGATTGGCTTAGTCTGTTGGCAATTCACAGCTACTTTGAAAGCACATTACAGTACTGCTACTGTGACATTAGTATGAAAGAGTCAAGACCCTCCCTCTGTCTCTGATCTCATTTGAAGCATGACAACATCAGACGGGCATTACTAATGCACAGGTCCCCAGTGTACACTGGGTCTCACTGTTGCATGCTCTGAGCTTTCCATACCCTTTTCACTACAGATCTGTAGGTGTCAAGGACTCCTAGCCTTGAGCATGCACTACTAAGTATGTATGAGCAAAACACATTTATAAAAGACATTCTAAAATTAAATGTGCTTTCTCTTAGACCTTCTACAGTCTGGAAAAGATCTGCAGTTGGATTTCAGGAAAACTATTTCAGTTTCAGACAAAAACATTTGGAATGTCAAGGGACTACTGGAAGTCCTGAGAACAACTTTATGAACATTAGTCTTATAACTCAGTAAAATCCATTAATGTTTCCCATAACATTGATCTACACATGCACCAGTGTGAACCATGAATGATAATTTCATGTTGCATTCTGTCCTAGCATTTCCAGATGTAACAGAAACAAATGGCTGTGGTCATTCACAACAGAACATTGCACAATGTCAAACAGAGTGCCTCTTTTTATAAGGAGATTCCAGATGGATGATGAGACAAAAGCAGATATATTTATTTGAATGAATTTATAAGAAATGTTAAAGCTACTATTTAATAAAATAAAAAACTGATTACCACATAAGAAAATCTTTTTGGAAATGCTTTCTTTTTTCAAAATGTAGAAATTCTCTGCTGACAATCTTATAAAACACTTACATGCTGCAAAAATGAAACATACAGAGGAACAATGAAGAATTACCTCAGCTTTCACCACCACTTCACTTGATTGAAACTGTTCTTATGTTCCATTAAGCATAATAATATATTTGGAAAATGTAAATAACCTAATTACATTTTTTTGCTTCAAGCTTCCAGGCACCAGTCATATATCGCAGTCGTATAAAAAGAAGATCTCTGCCCATCTGCAGCCAGCTCCAAAAGGGAACTAACTTAGAACCTGTGATTAATGAAGAAGAAAATCAGAATGACATTGTTAGGAAAAAATGAGCACCGGCAAGACTCACATTTAAGCAGTCACAAACCTCTGCATTCTCAGCATATTCAGCTCCACAACCTAGATCTTAACATTAATAAAAAATATACATTTTGAAAGCAAGTGCTTTATAGTATTACGTTATGCCATAGGTGAGACGCTTTAGTTTGAAGGCAGCACAGTAATTCCATGTATGTGACGAGACGTGCACTGCTCTCCATGACAAGGCTTTGTTCAAGTAAATAGGAAGCTGAACACCAATAGCTAAGCAAATTATTTAGCAGCTTTGGAGAAGAAGACCACCAGATCGTCTTACAACAATAATATGAAGTTATCTATCTTGAGGCAAGGCAAGGAACCCACACTACAAAACCAAGCCTTCTACCATCTCTGTTAATATTTGTGTTGGGTGCAATGTACACATGGAACTGCACTGAAAGGAAACATTTCTAGTAAATTTGGCTCAGGACATTCTCTACTTGCACCTTTCATCATTACTAAAGTTCATGGTAATTTCTGTTGTCCAAGGGTTGTGTTGAGGAGATTAAAAAAAAGATAAAAAACATGAAAAGGGCAAAAAAATAAAGGAACCACATTTGATGGGGGGAAGTGAGCCGAAGCAAGCAGTACCACTTAAACTGGTTCTGCACTGAAGAAATATGCATGGAGCTATACTTCCCAGTAACTTAGTGGCAGAGACCTCCCTACAGGTCTGAAACAATATCACATCTTAAGAAGAGATGGCGCTCTAGAGGAAGCCTTAGTAGCTGAGAATTTTGGAAGGCAAGACACAGTGAAATGGAATTGAATCAGTAAGTGGTAATGGTCAGACTCCCTGCATAGTATTTTAAAACTGCACTAATTTATTAACACATTGCAGCAAGAAGACATGCCAAAACAGTGTTTTGTCCTAGCATTGTAATTCCTTACTTTTGTCTCCAGTGGGACTGCAGAGTTTCTCTGCCATGTTACCCCTTCACATACACTTTCTGTACCAAGCCATAGCAACAGGCTGGCAAGGACATGAAATTCAGTATGGAAAGAAGGCTGTGTGCTATCAAAGCCAGGTAAATAGGGCAATAACCTTGGATCTGTTATTCTGGATTGACATGTCAGGAATCTTTTAAGAACATGAACTATCTCCCCACCTTCTATCTCAGTCCAGTTGACAGCAACTTCTGCTATAGGTATTTTCAAGCGCTGGGCTATATAAAGAAGTTCCACGTCAAACGCCCTGAAGAAGAACAGAAAATACCAAATATAATCACACATACTCCCAGATGAAAGACAGTGGAAATGTTAATTAAATGACTGTTCAGTTATGCAGTTGATACCAATGCTCTATGGGTCAGATACACATGGATGGGAAATTAATTTTCTTGACTAAACATCTCACAACACAGCCAAAATACAGACAACAATAACGATACTGCACTGTGTCCTGTATTTGAAGGTATAGATCACTCTGTGTTCAGGCCGCTTCTTGCTTTTCCTTCTGTCACAATCACAATTTAAATGTTTTTGAACACCATGAAGACCAAGCAGTCAAATGTACACTGTCACTCCACATCTCTAGTAGTTTCATGAAAGAGGACATCTACCTGCTGTGGCTTTATGCTGATCTGATGGGTGCTCCTTTTACTTTCTCAGTTAAAGAACTCAAGGCAGCAGCATAGAAGTGAGAAATTATTTATGTTACCATGCACAACCGAATCCAAACAACAGTTTAGTGACCACTTAATGCACAACACAAAAACCCTCTTGAGAGAGATGTGGGTTTTTTTGGCTCAACTTTTTGCAGGTTGTACGGCAAAATGAATAGGGGCAGTGATCGTGCTGTGTCAGGTGCTCCTTCCTATTCACTTTGTCCAGAATGCACCTTAATCCTCTCAGTTCTCTGCACAGAGAATTGTCTGTGTTTCATTCCTGTAAATGCATTCTCAAGTAGGCCTTCTGGCTCTGAAACACCAGACTCTTGATATGCAACAAGTAGTATGGCAGCTTTTAATGCTTATTTAGAAATCAGCATATGAAACTGCCAGCAGCTACTACTGACAGGGTTGAACACAAATCACAATTAAGAAGATTCTGATAATTTGCCTTAAATTCTCATTGCTGAATCAAAGACAGTTTTCTTTTGAAGTGAAAGAAAATAATTTGCCACTGGAGGAAATGTATGCAATAAAAAACCCCCAAAATTATTCATTCATGCTTAAAGAGTTGCTTGAATTCATGTCTTTGGTAATTCCATTTAACACTAGAGAAAAGATGGAAAGGGACAAAGTGATCAAGAGCAGGCAGAAGACATACTTTAGCAGGTTGCTTGCCAAGTTCAGATGTTATTTCCTTCTACTTCAAGCCACCTTCTCCTTTTAAGAGGTGCATTTCTGTAAAACTATTAATAAATGCAACGACAGCAGCAGTCCACTCTGAAATGTGCATGTAGGTCTGACACACACAGGTAGGTTCCCCCTGAAGTGCAGACCACAGCAGGCTGCCTTGCTGGTGGAATGACAGGCACACACGCACAGACCTGGACTCATGCTCTCCGTGTACATGACAGGAGAGCCACTGAATCTACACGGGACAGCATTAAAACAAGCAAAGGCAGCACAGACAGATGTTATCTACAGAGGCTACAGCTATTGTGTACAGGGAATTTAGAGCTGCTTTGCAAATCTGATTTTGATTAGGACACAGGTCTTCTCACTGTCACCAAAAAAGTTAGAAGAATAAATTATTTTTTTACCTCAGTGAACTAAATCTGCTCCAAGCAGCCCTGTCATTTCACTGCTGTCTTTACATGAGGGTTGAATATTATTTTATTAATCACTCCATGGTCTCTTCTACTGAAGAGGTAGTATTTAATTTTTTGCTGACATTTTACATTTGTAAGCCAAAACCCCAATGTATTCACCTTTGAATGTTTATGAATCATGTGCAGTAAGACTAAATCTAATTTTGTAATACTTACTTAAATGACTAAAAATCTTAAGAGACGCAGAATAATTGTCTGATGAATTAGACTGCATGAGCTGCTCTAAAAGTATTACATAAACTATTAGCCTAGTGAACTAATAGTTATTTGCAGTAATTCCTGTGGACAACTGATTACTGGAATGTCAGCACATACATCACAGAACAACAACATTAAATAGTTCTGTGAACTACAGGGCTCAAAGTAAGAGATTAAAAGCACAGGAATTAATCAGGTTGAACACTAATATTGTTACATGTGGTTGCCATTTGGGTAACAGTGAACATATCCTGAAATTAAAAAAAAACACAACCTATTCAAAGCTGAAAGGAGAATTACTTCAGTAGAATACCACTGGGTTATCATTTTTCATCCCTCTTCCCCACCACCTTTCAGTATGCCAGGATGGTTAGTCAGGGAATACAGACTGCAGTGCGCTCAATACACTGACAGCAGTACAGGCACACTGCTGACCACCAGATCCAGATGGTACAGGAGAACCATATAGAACTTGGTGTGTTAAATAGAGCCTACCCTAGAGGAGATCAAAGCCACACCCGTGGATGAGCTGTAAGTGCAATTCATGTGCCATTTGTGAGCAGTTAATCTGTGAGAGAACCGCTCCCAGAAACAGCAAGATATTATTCACACCATGTACTTCATTCTGCTGCCTTTTGGGAGGGGGACACACAGCTCAGAACACCCAAACTTGGCTCCAGCCTGAAAGAATTTAGATTCCAATCTAAGTATCCAGAGTTAGATAGCCAAAAATCTATGGTAGGAATGATTTCCCCATCTATTTCTAATAGTAGCTCCATGACATGCTAATTACCACAAACATATATTGTAAGGTAAAGAAAAAATTCTCCATGTGGTTGTGTTTTGGTTAAGTTACAATTTAAGACAATGCTGGCTAAAATTCATCTGAAAACCAAGTTGGTAGGTGTTTAATTGAATTCAATCTTTTTAAACTGAATCCTTAAGATGCTTGAGATAATAAAATATCTATCCTTAAAAATTATTCTGTATTTTAAAATTGCACTAGGACTCTTTTTTCTTCTGGTCCAGTATTATGTGTTTCAAAAAACAAAATCAGGCCTTCAGCTATAATGTTCTAACTGGAATTTACGAGTTTTGTACATCCAAGATATGTTTTTCCAAGAAACTCTTAAAGGCAAAGAAAACAGCCAATGGTCAAAGAGGTCTAACCATGAAACAAGATGCCAAGTGGGCTAGACTGCCAGAACTGCCCTAGCTGAACTTGGGCTTTTGAAAGTCCATGTCAGCCAAGAGCAGGACTTTTTAAAAGACAAAACAGACAGAGTTAAAACAGCAAAAATGTTTTTGCATTGACTAGACACTGATAAAAAATTCTACTTGCCATGCACAAAACCAGGAAAAAACCAATTCATTCTACTGCTTGTGGTGGTCTACAATGGCACAAAATTGGGAAAAATATCCCTGCAGCAATATAAATGCTTATTTTTCTGTAACTTTGATACAGCAACTCATATTTAGAGATTAGTGACAAACTGGAGAACCATTTTTTTACCAGTTTATTTCCCAGTTTTAAATGTGACACAGCATGCCTTGTTCAATGCACAAGGCAATTTTTATAGATAAAAGTAATAGCAACAATTGGATCTCTTCATTGATCTGCTGACTTGTACAATGCCATCATAAATTGCCACTTCACAAAAATATGTCCATCAAACCAGGACTAGAACTACATTTTGAATTTCCCCTCCTTTTATCATAAAGGTAGGACTGTAATTGCTATGTCTAGTTCTCCTAAGGATAGACATTTTCTGGCTGGAAGAAAATTTATCTTTTTTTGTTGTTGTCAGAAGAAATCAATGATCAAATTTAGGATAGGAAAACTCAGCCAGCGAGACCATTTAATTTTCCAGTATTTCTCCTGTGCATCAAAATTTAACATGAACAGTTACATTTTTTAGGTCAAGACCGTAGATGCAGAACTAGATCTTCTTTATAGCCTGAAGTGACTAATTCCAACTGTCTCTGTTATGTTTTTATATCTCTTTTAATTTTCTTTTAAGTTTTAAATTAAAAAATCTGCTCCATCCATTTCTGAAAAACAGATTAGCTGTGTAATCAAATTCAGAATCTAAAACACAAAGCATATGCTCTCTGTTCAAAAGGTTGCTTTCATTTCAAACTAATGTCAAAACTTTGCTATTTAGAAAGTAAATTTCAAGAATGTTTCGTTTATATTCATATATACACAGCCAAAGGACAGTTAAACAAAAAAGACAATGAGAACACTCACAAAAAAAAGCCAGTTTAGGATGTAACTATCGAATATATAAACAGTTTGTAGTATCTATTAATTTTCAAATGCCTTCTAAAATTTAGAGTTAGATTAAAAAATATTCTAGGAAATATCTTGGTCTCTCCTTAAGAAGTGTTACATGATCCTTATTGCCATAATAATAAAACTGTATTTTTCCTTGTATGCTTCAGTTTCAAGATTTCTTAAATGTAAGAATCTATAAATCATATTCAGTGCAGCAAGAAGAAAAATTCTGGTCTGTTTTCTAGTGTTTTTAATATTAAAGAGGTGATATTCACATCAATGTCCACTGGAATGGAAAAAGCATGGTGAAAGCATTAAGAAGTAAGGGTCTAAGCAGGTGGGAATTATTAGATAGCTGATTTTATAGTACTTAATTGTATTAACTTAATGACTGAACATGTTATGCATCAATTTTAGTCTAAGCATTTTTTATAAGCATTTCACCTATCACTGTAGTAGCCCCACAAATCCAAGCCTGACTAAGCTTGAGCAGACAGGACAGACAACTTGGTTTGTGCAGAAGCCTGGTGTTCATTCCCTTCAGTAGCTCACTGCACATTCCAGTGCAGCAGCTGGGGAGCCCTTGGCAGGCTCAAGGACCAGGGTGCTTAACTCAGATGGCTTTTATTCTATTAAATCCAGCATCCTCCTCCATTATTCACTGAATATCTGAGCACTGACCACACAGAACTGAACACCCCTTCAAGTACCTAACAGACCTGCACCCCACTTGTGGGATTTTAAGATTCAATGAGAATCAAATGTCCATTTCCTTGGATGTCAAGTAGCCCCAGTGCAGTGACGTAGAAGCGGAAATAAATCCAGATTTCAGAGCCTGTTACGCAGTACCAAGAGAGTGGCGCCTCTGCTACCCCTTGCTGATGGTTTCAGTATGAACAAGTTGCTTTGTGACCCAGCTGGGGCCACATTGTTCCAAGTCAGCAGAAGTACAATTCCAACTACTATTTCTTACTCTTCTGTCTCCATACTCATGATATGTACAGAACATCTATAGCACAATGTCTAACCAGTTTGTATTTTCCTTTTTACACATGTTATGCAATGGAAAGATACCAGATTTGCTTAAAAAGAAGTTTCCAGCATTGAGCTATTTCAGATTCTTACACAATTACATACAAAGAAATCTAATGCTATGGGATGAATGTTTGATGTCCCTATATAATTTCCATTGCAATTATCCCAACTGTTTGTACAGTGTTGACATTTCACTTAGGACTATAAGTTCCCTGAATATATGCACTCTCCCCACATACTTATACCTCTTCATCTCCCAGTTTATTTCCCGATCTTTTTAATATTAACTGGGAAAGGGACAATACTTGATTTGTGCACTGACATGCTATCTTCCAGTTACAGATGCTAAATGACTAGCTGTGGAGCAGAAAAGTAACTTTTGAGACCTTACTATAGGGTTTTTTCTTCAGCAGTGGCAATAATCTGAGTTTCTCTCCTCTAAGAGGGTTTAATTTTCCACACACCTTGCCAAAGCTTTTGATCTTGAAATCTCTACTGTTCTGTCAGATTTGGTTAAAATTAGCCAATAAATATAAAAAAGAAGGCAGGTAAACACAGAGACTGTTGGTTGAGAGATGAGCATGAAACCAGAAAATACATTGCCAGTCTGCACAGAAGTAAACCAAATTTTATAAGATCCAAAAAATCTATAGCTGTTTTAGGCAATTTCTGACTTATAATTATCTGAAGAGCTTCTTTCTTGGAAGAACTTGAGTTGTTCTTTTCTTGACACACAAAACAAGCATTCTTCATCACTAACTAGCACATTTCAGATAAATAATAAAACATACAAGGGATTAGTTTATGGATTACTGTAGATAAAAGAGCAAGAATAGAAGGCTCATCTTCTAGTGGCACACACAAGGCTCAATGAACTAAGACATGAAGATCTGCCTGTATGCTCCACACCAACAACATAATTACTATAAAATGTTAGCAATACTCCTTTCTCATTGCTTCTATTCCTGGATAACAGAGTACAGCACAATTATTTTACTCTTTCATTCTTTTGGTGCTAGATAATTGAAGTGGCAGAAGAAAGCTTATTTTTATCTAGAAAACACTTCATATAACCAATAAATCCAATTACAAAAAAATCCTTCATTTTAAAAAAGAATAAAATTTAAGATTGAATTTTTACAGCTGAAACTGATTATCCTCATATACGTCTTTCAGTTTTCTTCTTGAAGTGCTTAATTTATAAAATGAAGTTAAATAAGACAATTTTGAGATGTGCACTTCTGGGCCTCGCATATGAGTTTAACCATTTATTACTAGTACTTAGAAAAATCCTGTATGTGAAATTTACAGAGCTTTATAGATCAAGACTGGGTTTGGAGGTAGCAGCACAAATCCTACTTCTGGCTCATCCATAGTCTCCTTTAGTGCAATAAGCAACCCACTCAGGTGGGAAAGTGATTTTCTGACTGTTGACTGCTCAGTCCAATGCAACAATAGCTCTCTGTTCCACACGAGATTCGTGTGCCCAAACACCACCTTTGCAACTGCAAAAGTCTGGAGGGGCAGTATAGCTGTCAGAGCTCAGCCTGAAACTATACACATTGGAATTGACCAGGACTGTAGGATTGCACATAATCCTGTTTGTGTTCAGGAACATTGTTCAGCAGTTCTGTTCCCTGTCAAACAAACAGAAGCCCATGAGAGATTTTCTTGAATGAAGAAAATAGTTTGAAGAAGTTTGATTACACCTAATTAAACTATCCTTTTTAGCAAGAATTGTGGCATAGAAAATCTACAGAAATTATAGTATTTGTGTGAAAACAGTGCTTCAGTCCCATAATAGCTGTCATGGCTGTATAACTCACATAGGGGAACTGTTGTAGCTAAATTATAACTAAAGAAGCTCTAAAGTAATTTAAAAAACACACATAATTTTCAGTTTTCTGAAATTAAAGATATCTGTCAATGTTCTTCACATAAAATACTTTCGCAAGAAAGTAAGTAAAGAATAAGCATTTGCTTTCACTTTACAATCCTCAGCAATTACAAACACCTTATCAGATATTGATTTTACATAAAATACTTTGGTTAAGCATTACTGAATTGTAATGTATAAAAATAACACTGATAGGAGATTTGAATATGATTAATAACTCTTAACTTTCCTAATCATAATAACAGCTGCTCTCTACTTCTTACTCTGCTTGCATGGCTTATATCTGTAAAAGGAGAGAGGACTCTCAGAAATTGGGAGTGAATTACAGCACCATGAAAAACTGTTTGTTTGAAATTTCTTCTGGAGAAAGAAGAGTTATTGGGATTTTCAGTTGTTTGAGGCCTTTTTCCTCTTTTTTCCCCCTCTCCTCTTTCCTAAACAATTACCTTTTCCGATGACAAGGCAAAACCAAAGTATCCTAGCTAGGGTTACATACATCTTTTGAGAAAAGAGAATGAAATTAAGTAAAGAATAAAATTAAATACCCAACTACTTTGCTACAATGTATCTTAATAAGAACATAGAATTTCTAGCAATTACCAGGATACTTTAACATAACAAGAAATCAAAGCTGCCATGCAGGCAATACTATAACTGGCTAAACTGAGCAGCTGAGATGCATACACAGACATCACATGCTTCATCGTAGCTGCAACACTAAAATTACTTTTTCAAACCAAATAAAAAAACACCACCAACAAAAAAGGAACAATTTACCAGCGTTCTATGTGAAGATTTGAGAAAGTCTGCAAGGCAGCTTGTCTGGTAAGAAGTTTAAATCCGCACTGTGTGTCCCGGATCTCTTTGACACAGAGAAACCACACCAGGAAATGGAACCCATACATGAGGAGAGTTCGAAAGTACGAGCGCTGTGGACAAAAGGCAAGAAGTTAGGTGGTTTTATTTGAGTGATGAGTGAAATGCTTGAAGAGAGCTGTCTTACAGGACAGTAACCCTGTTTCGTGATAGCTTTCAAAGTTTGTAAACTGGTTGTATTTTGCACTGGAATGAAAACAGAACTTACCAATTGTTACAGTACAAACAAAACACTGGCTGAAAGGGGAATATTTTGATCTAGGGAAAGACTTGTCAGTCATGTGTATAGTCTAGGATAGGAGAAATCCAAGATCCCTTTTCCCCTCTCCCCAGTTCAGAGCAGGTTTTCACTCTGGATTATGCCTTATTAAGTAAAGCAGAACCTGCACCTGAATTTCAAATAATTAGTGGAACAGCCGTAGTATCTTCTGCATGATTCTTTGGAAGTATATAATGGACTAAGTGAAAATCAGGTCTAAAGTAAAGGCTGCTGTGCAAGATATTTTATTTTATATTTCCAGCAATGTTACAGTCATCTCTTTTGTTCTTTTGCTTTCACAGATATATTTTATATTCCTGCTAAATGTACCCAGCCTATTTATTGGTTACACTTGTGTTCCTGACATAATAATCATACAGATAAGTTTGGCCATGAACTCCAGAGTCTGGAGTCTGGATTTGCAGAGGTCCCTCTTAGTCTTTTATTCAAGACAGTTCCTAAACAACTAGAACTGTGATCTAACAATTGCCTCTGAGCTCACTGCTGTTCTCAAGCTAAATTTAAGTGATTGTGTCTATGACTGCAAGCCATATACCATGTAAAATCGTTAGGAGCCAATGATTCAAGTGTTAAGTATCTCTGGGTGATAAGAGATACCTTTAAAGCCAACAATTTAGAATCTCACTTGAAAAATAGAGATGATGCTTGGCTTATTATGTAATAGCCTTTGGTTTAAGAAAAACCAAATTCATAGCTTGTGTCTTTTGAAAAGTGTTCCTGCCCCAGGTTAATGGTGGATCTGGTGTGGCTTCTTTGGCTCTTTTGGCTCTGTGACCAAGAACACCAGGGTCCCACCAGGGCCAGAAGGGAAATGCTAGGAGGCTGCATGACTGTCAGACAGTGAAACTGTGCACTTAATTAACAAAGAGGAGGTCTTGGGTTATACTTACCACTCCTAAGACTATTTATGCAAGTCATAGTATAGATTCATTAAAGGACACTAAAAATTCTGGAGGCAGACCAGAATTCTTGATGTATTGAGACTGAACAAAGGGTGAAATTCTGGTTTTAATAAACTCAACACAGCTGCTTATCACAGGTTCATTCTACTGTTTTAGATGCCAGTAAGTCCATAGAGAAATCCCAACATCTAAAAGATTGCTCTGCAACTTTTTTATACCTATTGCACTATACAATAGGTATATAAGACTATAGTCTTGTCCCACTATAGTAAAGGTAGTCTTTCTATTCCAGTCTAGGGACAACTGGGTGATGAAATGAAATGGACTACACATTTCAAGGAAATCAGTACAACCTAACCAATTTGTTATTCCTCTATTACAAATTCAGAAATATGGGGAGAAGCAGGAAGCAAAGGATGGACATGTCCTAACAATTATACTTTTGTATTAAAAGATGGAAGTCTTGTTCCAATTCCTCTCCCTAATGTAGCAAGACCTTCAAGAAAAATGAATACACTGAGAAAAGTCTGTCCACATCCAGTACTTGACCATGCAATGAAACACTTTTTCTGAGCTCCACTTTATCAGCTACATAATCTCCCCATAGTAGTTCCTAGTTTCTGAAAATGATGAAGGTTATTTTCTTGTTGAGTTCTTTTTTGGTTTTGGTTTCTTTTTCTTTTTGAGGATGAGGATGCTTTGAGGATGCACTGAGGATGTAAATATACACACAGCAATATTTGCAAGAACTCAGGAAGAGTGAACCACTCCAATACTATCTGATAAACCAGAAGAAAAAAGTACAGATCTACAAGAGGCTGAACATTACCAGTGTAACTTCTTTTGAACTTCTGTAACTATTTTAGTAGTTGTGTGTATATTTTAGAATAATTTCAAGTACTAAACATCAGTATAAACAAAGCTTACTCTTGAGAACATTCACCATGAAGAGCACGTCCAATGATGCTAAAAAATGAGCCCAGCAATGTGTCTGTTGCAATACAAGTTCCATGCCTGTGCTTTGTCAATTACTGTCTGCCAAGACATCAGAAAATCAGATACAAGATAAAGCCATGTGCCTCTGCATCACTGTTTATTACACAAGGGTTACACATAGAACAGTACTGTCTGTGTGTTCAAAACTCAAAAATTTTACTATGAGTAATACAGAAGACTTAAAACCACTTTCCCATGAATAGAGGTACTCTTCAAACAGCTGGCTGCTAATTATCCCTAACTCATTTTAAACAGGTTTCAAGATCTGCAGGCCAAGTTCTTGCACTGCAAGGAAATCAATAATAATGAACTCATCAGCTGCCTTCCCTTTGAGCCCTAGTACTGGTTACTGGCTACCAATTCTGTCAGGGTTTAGAAGCTCTGCTTGTGAAATATTCTCAACTATAAAAAATAAATCCATAAATTGGAACACTAACTGAAATAACTTCAAAGTGCTTAAAATCTAGAACACATCCTTTGTATATGATGAAGGACATCCTGCATGTATGACAAGCTTTTCCTTATTTTTAGCTTCCATTCTTTAAAAAAATACTGATTATCTACTTGCAAAACTTGTAGAGCAGAAACAAATAATGGAAATACTTGGTTATTAGTACACAGCAGGAAATGGAAACAAACCTTTGCTATTGAGTCCTTCTCCAGATGAGCTCTAGAACCACAGGAAATAGCCATCCCTTCCTGTACAGGAATATAAATTAAAGAGTTGTTTCTTAAATGAATATTATTTGAATTGGTGGAATCTTGTGTTGAGAACCATAAAATTAAAAAAAAAACCAAACAACTTCAAAACAGTATACTTATCAGCTTCCTGTAGGTGCACTTCTTCTACTGCTAGGTTTTGACCCTAAATCAGTCTTCTACAATTAAGAGACAATCTAAAGTTTATTACAATTTGCATAAGGTGCATGCAAATTGCCTCAATTTATTCAGGTCTTATTTAGCTTTAAATTGTTTACTTTATGCACATGGCAAATGTTAGCAGCACAGATAAGTATGCAGCATTCCTAGGAACTAAGTGTTACAATGTACATTTTCCTTAAATATTGCATGATGGAAGCAATAACAGAATGAAGCACTTGTTGCACTGATGTATCTTCAAACAAATAAAATGCCAGGATATCAACAAAAAATATAATCTCAAATTAAATCAACATGATCAAAACAAAAGGTTTAACACTATTCTCACACTACTTCTCACATAAAATCTCTCAAATCTACTCTATTTGAGGCCAGTGCTGGAGAACCAGCAGCTGCTGCAGCCCTGGTAGGGAAGAGCGTCAGGGTCACACGCTGCCCGCTGGGTCCTGCACTTGTGGCTCTTGCACTCACAGGCTGTGACCCCTTGCACAGGTACATCCCCCACAGCTCTGTCTGTAAGGCTGCACATCTCTTCTGGCACGCTGGGAAACCAACTACAAGTACCTCACCCATCTGCATTTAAGCAGAAAATAAACCTCAGTTCTTTCAAGTCAAGCTCCCAAAAGAGAATGACTGTGCAGGGAGCTGTTCTTGTTCCACAGGTTCTTGAACTTTTGTTTACAATAAAAGTTCTTCCAAATACTGTCATTAAACTAAGGACCCTGAGAAAAGAAAACCTATATAAAAGAGGGTGGAATTAAGATGCACCCTTAAAGGTATACAGGATGACATCAGATAAAATGAAAAAACAAAACAGTTCACAAAGAAGACTAAGTAGGCATCACATGGTATTTATACAGAACAGAACAACTTCAAACAATTTGCAGGAAGGATAAACAGCACACAGAACATTCTGTACTGCCTTGGAGTAGGCACAATGGATGCAAAGGACGTAAGAACTCAGTGAAAGCTCCTTCTGACAGCCAATTCTTGAGGCTTCTGACCTTATACTTTGGTCTTCAGACTTACACCTAGATCTTCAACTGGATCTCAAAATATTGAAGAGAACTACAAAAGTCTATCTTGTGTATTAAAGTATGCATGTATTGCAGTAAAAGCATGAGAATTTATACTCACAGGCCATGGCCGGAGATTCTTTAGACCTTCTTCTACTTTTTCAATATCTGCAAATTTTGTAGCTCCATCTGCATCAGCCATAAGAATTGTTTTCCCCCGAGAACTAAAGACACCCTGCAATGAAAATAGTCAATACAAATATCAACACCTTTGTGACCAATTATTTGTCATAAGCTAGGTGCAAGACACTCCAAACACCTATGTAGTAACAAGACAGTGCTATCTCACAGATTCCACACAGCAGGTAAATCTTAATCTTCTGCTACTAACAGTAATATATCTATTTATATAGTAATAACATCTAGAGACTTCATACTCTGAGTGTCCACAGTGACAGACAATGCATGAACATGGAAGGCTAACAATCCTTCTCAGGAAAACCTAAATCTAAAGGGCAACAAGTTGCTACAGTCAGCTCTAGAGGGGAGCACCAAGAAGCAGTGATTAGCAGTTGCCACTGCAGTGGATGGCCTTTCTTGGTCACGTGCCCTCTGGAAAGGAGGATGCAGTGCGAGTTTTTCCTAACACCTTTTCGTGAAAATTCAAGAGCTTTTTCTCAAAACTAATTTAAGACTAAGTCTCAAGTCACAGTATCACTGCAAAACACTTGCGATGCACAGGTTTCACAGCTTAATTTGCTATATGATTGGTCAGAAATATTTCATAATTTTTGAAGGGGTCCAGACAGGAAAACAAGTAGCAGCGTGTGTGACAGAAGTACTGTTGCAACCAAGCATGTGTGCATCTGGAAAAGCCTGTCAAGGAAGTAGCTGAACACACATCCACTCTACATTATGAATTATAAAAGGATATCACACAGAAAATTGTTCTCCTTCTCTTGGAATAACTTCAAATTTGTATCTCTTACAAAAGTTCTATATGTTCCAATATTATGTTCTCTCCATTTCCGATAGTTATTCATTTTTCTTAAAAAATAAATTGACATACTAAAGACAGAGCTGAAAATACAGATAAAGACAAATCACTGACAATTCATAGATGATACCACCCTTTTTCAGAAAAGAAAGGTGTCATGCATTGTAGTAATACAAAGCACCTTCTAAATGTGTAACAGCTTTTTCATATTTAGAACATGCTCATTTTATGACAATATCTATGTGAAAGCATGAATTGTGCTGTTTTGACTACCGAGTGTGGGTGATAGCAGTGGGCTTCAGTAAACATAAACTGTGCTGGATGAGTTCTTGTTTATCAGCCATGTTAAAAACAGCCATGACCTGGAGAGTGAAGTTTGCCAATTTGACTCTATTTTGTCTACAAAAGCTTAACTTTAATCTGTAACAGTTTTGGGTTATTTTTTTGGTTGGCTTTTATAAATGCAAGTATATTTCTAAGTAGAACTAACATGAATATGAGATTCAAGCAGTTTTTTCCACTTTGAATTCTCGTATTATAAAAAACTCTTTGTTATTGATCTTTCTGGAAAGACAACACTGCTACCAAGATCTAAAACAAACATTTTGAAAAATATTTTTGCTATAATTTATAGAATCTGTACTCAGTTTTCTCCTAATCATTTTGTTAATGCATTGAATTCAAAATGTCAATCAGCACAGCTCTGTCTTCTGCATATTTGGGCACAGGTAGTTCAAACAGAGAAGGAGATGAAAGTATTAATTACCGTCCTGACTGCTCCCCCTTTCCCTCGATTTTTTTCCAAAGATATCACTCGCACTTTGTCACTTCCATATTTCTTGCAGTACTCCTTTGCAACCTGACAGATACACAAAAAGCCAGCATAAAACAAAAACAGGAACCAAGGGAGAAGTGTACATTTGCTCACCCTTCAAAAGAAAATAAATTAATAGCACAGAGCTATAACCACTTCAGTCGGCACAAATACATTGCCAGTGTTCACCGGAGTCTGTTTGGGAAAATAAAAAACAGTTCACAGTCAAAACAAAAAGACTGAAGAAATGAAGTAATGTTCAATAAGAACAGGATATTTCCCTAAGCAATCTCAACCCCCATCCTCCCACCTCTAAAAAACTCAATCCTAATTCAATTTATATCATACTATTACAGACCTTTTCTATTAACACCAATAGTTCATAAAAGAAATACAATTTTCTATGACAGCCACCTATTTCTCGCTTGTCTTGCTGCTATTTGAGGTTTTGAAGAAAAATTCATATTGATCGAAAACCCCATTCACACTGCAAGGATCTGAACATTTTGGTACATGTTCTGGGGAAGAGAAAGCTCAAGTTTTCTTCTAATTTTTTCTAAAGATTGTCTTGAGTCCTTTTAAGTCCAGAGGCCTGCAGCCATTGTATGCTCAGTTGAAAGAGATGGTAGAAAAAATGCACAGCAGTCAAAAATATATACCAGCAATCCTTAAAGCAATATGCATTTTAGTGTCTACCTCAAACATCTTCCAAGCAGTAGAAAAAACCCCCACAAGCTGGCTAGCCTTCCTTGTCAGTGACATACATCAAAAGCAGAAGAAAACAGAACTATTTTGAAAATACTACTACTGGCACATGGATTTTTAAATGAACAATCCCACAAAGGGTGGGAAAGAACTGTCACCTGTTCTGTCAATCACAGTATGAATGAGATATTATAAAAGACTTTTTAGCTTCCTCAAATTCATATTCACATCATCACTATGCACACGTAATGTACTTCAAATGAAATTTCTTGAAGTTAGGATTCTTAGAACCTCAGCTGCAGGAAAATGGCTGTCACAGTTGCCAATCAAGAAAACTAGAATTTGCAAAACAATAATATGTGTATTTATGTGCACCATCCACGATGCAACAACAGAGTAATTCAGAAATGTGAACTTCAACTGTCAACTGCTTCAAGTACCAAAATACAAATATAAACCACTTGTATATTCCACAAACATATAAAAATCCAAACAAAATTCATGCCTCTGATTGCTTGGGAAGACATTACTTTTTCTTACCTTTGCAGTTTGATCTTTACTACCATCATTAACTACTATCACTTCATAAGTGAATGAAGGATCTTGTTTCTTGAAAATAAAAGCAAAAATAATGCATTTTATTTCAATTTAATAAATTTCATCCAATTTCTTAAGTAGGCAGTAGGTCTTTCAAATGTCATTATACTTTTCTCCCTAGCAGTCATTCAGAGGTGCCAACAGATACTAATATGATGCAGTAAATTTGTTAAGATGGCATAATTACAGAATTTTGCCATATTTGATGCAGGTACCGTTACACTGGCTTGCCATGCTACCATCTAGAACTGAAAAATCAATTTTGCTGTAGAAGATGGAAGCTCAGAAAAACATCACTTTTAAGAAAACCCAAACAAAACAAAATCCACAAACTTTCACAATGAGCTTCTTACCCAGAGAACAAATCCTAATGAAGAACAGATGCTTATGAAACTTGCTGGAACAAACCAGGACTTAGCTTAGAAAGTTAAATGCATGGTTAATCCTTAGCTCTGTCTTGGGCAGATTTCATGCATATCAAGATTGTTTCATCCTACAGCAGCATGTTAAATTTTTACTTAATTTAAAAATCCTTTCTGGCACTCAATCTAAAAATAACTGATAAGAGACAGAAGCATTATTTCTAAGGGGCCAAGTACTACTGTTTTAATGTACACTAACATAACAAAGTGACTAGATCACTGACTTGTTATGCATAATACGCAGAAAAACAATGAATTTTGAATGTAAAATGAATATACCTGTCTTTTTTCTAGATAATCCAAAGCTTCATCCATCATAAGTGGTACTAGAGAAAAGGTGGAGGAAGTCAGGTTAATAGCTTATAACACCAAAAGCACCTGCACAAGCAAGCTGAAAACAGCCACAAAGCAAGGCTGAGCAAAGCAACTCTTTCATCAACACTACCTTCAGTAACCAAGCTTAGCAGCTGCAACTCTAAGTGCTGCCCTTTCTGAATGCAGAAAGAACACTGAAAAAAATCACACATGTGGTAAAAAGACGGGATAAAAATATTTTTTCTGAGGAACCAACTTTTCATTTTGAAGTATGTAATTCTCTACACAACATTAAAGGAAAAAAAATCATTCTTTATGACTGACCCTGTAAACCAGCACTGACTTTATCTGTTTAAGGAAGCTGTCAGCTTCTGTACTGCCACATCAGCTTAAGAGCTTGATTATTTCTATCACATCTAAATGCCTTCACTCAATATCAGGTACTCCTATCTATGGCCAAGTCAAACACAAACCCATGAGATCATCCCTTTTTCTGCCTGTATGAAGCTGCTGTTGTTGTTTAAAGAGTGGAAAGCTCTCAAATAAATTTAAAAAGTATTTTACTACTTCTTGCCTTGCAGCATTTTCAGGGGCAATGAACAGCCATTCTTCTGGGGTTCATTAAAATTAAGAGGATTCTTACAAGTGTCCCATGCTACTTTTAGCAGTAGAAATCACGTTACACTATGCCTTAATTTTGAAATCCAACGTACTTGGACTGATTTCTAGAAACTGTGTCCAAAATCTGATACATAATCTGGCCTGACAGAATCTACTGCTAACCCAACTGGCTCTGCATTATTATAGTAACAACAGATAGATTTTCTTCTCTTCCTCAAAACTAGAAAAATCTTACACCGGTTTTCCTCATTGTATGAAGGCACAACGACAGAGAGTTCTCTTGTAGCAGGATCATGTAAATTTGGTGCAGATCCTCTCCTGCACTCAGCATCTTCGTGTGGCATTGTTTTGGCAGTCACATGAGCAATTACACAAATCTGTGATGAAGAAGAAATGAAAAAATTTGTCAAGCATTCTGTTAGAAGTTTACCTAGCTGTAAATGTGCTACCAGGGGCAACCAAGTATATTTCAGTAACGAGGTGGTTCACTATTGTGAAATTTCACACAGGACCAAAACCCTTTCACCCCATTTGGTTACTCGCACTGTCAGCATCATTGGCTTGCTGCTGTTTTTAACTGCAAAGCTGTTTTTAACTGTTTTTAACTCCAAAGTCGTGGTCCAAGCTCCTTCCCCAAGTAACCTTGAGCACACAAGCAGGTGCCACCTCTGATCCCCCACCAAGCCACCGAAATCAATGGCAAGCCTATCGACCAGCCAGCCATGTGTGCTTGCAAAACTAAGGCTCTGATTGCTTCATGCATGGCTAAAAAAAAAGCGGTAGAACTTGGGTTCTGGAGCACTTTTACTTGGTGACATCACACATAGAATCACTGAGGTTGAAAAAGACCTCTGAGATCACCGATGCCCCAACACCACCGTGTCAATTAGACCACGGCACTGAGTGCCACCTCCAGTCTTCCCTTAAACACCTCCAGGGACGGTGCCTCCGCCATCTCCCTGGGCAGGATGCATACGTGGCACTGCGGACAGGCAGCAGAATTTCGCTTTCCAGGGGGTCGACCTTCTTAATCTCGCAGGGCATTTCAGATAGGCAGAAACGCATCCACTTCCCAAATGGTTAACGCGAAGGCGTTAGCAGGACGTTTCCCAACACGTACTGTCAGGCTGAAATGCTCCGTCTTGGTGCCCTTTGCCAGAGACGGCAGCCCACGCCTTGCCGAAACACCTTGCCCGCACAACCCCCCGCACAAGCGCAGCCCTGCCGGCTTCTGCCGCCCAGCCCGGGCCGGCCCTGCCGCCTGCGGGGCGCGACGAGACCGCGGGACCCCCGGGCAGGGCCGGGACGCCGGGCAGCGCCCCTGCCCCGCTCCGGGGGGCGGGCACAGGGCGGCCTCGCCCACGGCCCCCGCCACGGAGCCCCCCGGGCCCGCCGTGCGCGGCTCTCACCAGGACGAGGAGGAAGGCGGCGAGGGCCGCCAGCGCCAGCGCGGCTGCGGGCAGGGACGGGAGCGGCGGCAGCGCCATCGCCCGCGGCAGCCGCGGGGCCCCAGCGCGCCGCGACAGCGACGCGGAAGCGGCCGCGCCGCCCGCCGGGTGCCGCTGGGAGCCGCCGGCGCCCCCTGGCGGTCATGGCCCGGCAGCGCCGCCGCCCCTGTGGCCGCCGCTGCCTCCGGTCCGCTCGCGGAGGCTGCCGGGAGGGCGGGCCGCCAGGGGGCGCCACATCCGGGACGGAGACGGCACCGCCATGGCGGCGGCGTTCAAGTAAGTGCTGGGCCCGGGTACCGCGGTCCCGCCGGAGCCGCGCCGCGGGTCCCGCCCGCGCCTCTCAGCGTCCCGGCCGTGCGGGGACCCTTCAGGGCTTTATCCCGTCACCGCCCCGGCCGCGCGGGGACCCTTCAGGGCTTTATCCCGTCACCGCTACGGTCGCACGCGGGGAGCGGGCTCGGCGCGTCTGGGAGGGATGGGGTCGGTGCTGCGGGGCGGTGGAGCCCCCGGCGAGTGCGGGAAAGACTGAGCGAGCAGGATTTGGCCAGCCGGGAAAACGCCCGGTAAAAAGCGGAGGTCAGTGAGGCCGGAGCTGCCTGGTATCAGAATTGCGGAGTATACCGAGGTGGATCCTTAGCGATCAGCGAGTCCAGCTGCTGGCCCTGTGCAGGACACCCCCAGGAGTCACCATGTGCCTGAGGGCGTTATCCAGGCGCGTCTTGGACTCGGAGCAGTTCTGATGCTGTGACCTCTGCCCTGGGGAAGTTCCAGTCCCAGTGCCCAATCACCTCTACGTGACAAACGTTTTTCCTGCTCTCCAACCTAAACCTCCCCTTACACAGCTGATCGAATTATAAGGAAGTTAAAACTGTACGGAATTCAATGACTTCTCGTTTATAACTACTCGTTTTAGAATAGTAAAATGGTTTGGGTCAGAGGGGATTTTCCCAGATCATCCAGTTCCAATCCCTGTGCCACGGGCAGGGACACCTTTTGCTAGACCAGGGCGCTCAGAGCCCCATCCGGCCTGGCCTTGAACAGTTCCAGGCACAGGGCACTCACAGCTTCTCTGGGCAGGCTGTCCCAGCATCCTTGATTCTATTGCGTGGCTTAAAAGCTTCAAAACAAGTTTTAGCAAGTGCTGTTACATGAGCAATAACAGACCTTGTGTTGGGCTTATAATCCAGTGGTACAGGACCTACGCATGTGGAGCCAACAGGAGCCAATGCATGCTGGCCATTATGTTGGTGATGCCTCTGTGTGTTAATTTACATTTGGAAAACTTGCCTATTCCACTTATCTTTTTTCCACCCCTGCCCCAGAAGCACTATTTTAACAAAACTGTGAATGCTTTGTTTAAATATTGGCAACACCTTTTATAAAAGCTTTTTTTTTTTTACCTTAATGATCCCTGATAGCCAGGTACTGTTACTAGTGTATGATTAATAATAACATCAATTATTTCTCATCTGAAGCACTGCATGAAGCATATTTTGTAGTTTTACATTTTCTGAAAGATTCTAAGAAAAACTGAATAAATAAAAATTTTTATGCAAATTTCTGCATCTGAATGCAGTCCTTGAACTAACAGATATTTCACACAGTGTAGTAAAATTTTCCTTTTTGCATTCCTTGAAAGATGAAAGCTAGCAGTTTTTGTTCAGTGTATGTGCAGGCAGGTTCATTGTATGGAAGGAGCATTTTGGAACTGTACTTAGGAAAAACTGTACAGTTTTTTCCTAACTGTAAAACTGTTACAGTTTTTCTGCAATACAGTTACAGAGCAATGAGGAAATTTTAATCTAAATTTTTTTTTAGATTCGTTTAAAATTTCCTCATTGTTCTGTAACTATTGCAGAACAGCTTTGTCAGGCATCTTGATTCCCAGATTGTTTTTTTCCCCTGTGTCTTGCCTACTCAGGAGCTTGCATTTGAAATTCTCTTTCTATTTGTTCTAGAACTGTGGAACCATTGGAATATTACAGGAGGTTTTTGGTGAGTGAAACATGAGATGCCTGTATAACTTCCTTGCAGTGAATTTTTTCTTGCTTGTTTCTGCTCTTCTAATTTTTCTGTATGGAAATCTGAAGCTCTGGAAATGGAAACGGAAAAAAAACCCAAAAAACCATCTGAGCAGGTGAAAAACATTTGTGCTCTTCAGAACATGTTTTTCTTTCCATCTTTCCATGGTGTTGATGCTGTTCATCTTGATGGGTAAATGCTTCTGTTGGTCTTGAAAGGAGTTCAGGTTAAATTTGACCAAGATGCAGGTTTTTGCCTCGTACAAAATTATGTCATACCAGGCTTTTAGATGCTGCAAAAATTAGTAAAAGAGACTTTTGCTGCTAACCATGCACACTTTAACTGAGGGGGAAGAACACTGACTTTTGTTACCCTAAATTAGTTCAGCTATTACTGAAGTTGTATTGACTTAGAAATGGATCCATTGTTATTGCAAATTTTGGTTCTTATAATTGAACCAAAAGAGTTTGCTTTTGAAAAGCTTGAAACTGTGGTAACAATTCAGATCTAAAATGATGGAATATTGTTTCAGTTTCTAACACAAGGGTTATGTGTTGTACAGCTTCTGACTGATGGTATTTGAATGCTGTGTTTTCTTTTGGTGCAGGGTTTTTCTTTTGTTTTCTTAAGTTCACTCTAATTTTAAGAGCTCCACTAAGCAATGCAGGCAGGTAAAAACTCTGATTTTAAGTTTACCAGTGCGTGTTCATTCTTGGATGATGTTCTGAATCTAGTCTCCTGTAGTACCTACCCTTGAGACAATCAGTCTCCTGTTATATTATCTAAATAAATTTAAATGAATTTTAAAAATCAGGAGTTTTCTTTTGCAGGCTGATGGCCACAAACTACTATCAGTTGATGAAAAGCAGCTAGAGTGTGACTGAGTTTTCCCTAGCATTTTTGAGAAGAGAGTATTATTTTTTATTAAGTTCTGTAGCAAAAATATTACTGTGTTATTTGATAAAGTATATTTTCTAATTTGAAGTTTGTAATTTTTCTTTAGAAAGAGAACTGTCGACCTGATGGAAGAGAGTTAGGTGAATTTCGGACAACCACTGTCAACATAGGCAAGTGCTTATGTGGAATAGTAATAATGGGGGAGGTATTATTAGTATCAGGTTATAGTGGTGACCTTAATGACTTGCTAATTGGTTTTCTTGATTCTTATATTTGGAAACCAGGAAGAGGAAGGATTTTCCTTTACAGTTTCTACAATGGTACAATGGTATCTTTGAGCACTGTTTTCAGTCCTGTTCCTGGGCTAAAGTGCACAGTGTAATTAGTCAGTTCTGCTCCTGTATGTGCAGCACAATTTAGGTGCTCTCACAAGTTTGCAGATGACACTGAACTGGGAGTGGCTGATATGCCAGAGGGGCCTCAGCAGGCTGGAGAACCTCAACCATTCTGTGTGATTGACTGTTTGATACAGAGATTCTGTCCCACTCTGGATTTGAGACTTTGCTTAGGCTGTGTTTAGTATAAAATGATTGAAGGTAAACACTCCATGAAGGTTGGATGTTATTTAGCGCCCTTTGAAGGGAAAATAGATTTTATTGAACAGTACTTTTTCTCTTCAGGTTCAATTACAACTGCAGATGGTTCTGCCCTGGTGAAGTTAGGAAATACCACAGTGATTTGTGGAGTAAAAGCGGTATGGTTGGTTTTTATCTTTATTTATTGTTAGCTGGCTTTGTGCATTTATGTTTAGAATTGCTCGCCCTTGAAGTTATAAAAATGTGCCAGTCAGATGCAATTAGTCCTTCACCTGAGTTACTTCCAGACCTGAAAGTTGATATATAATGTAATTGCATAATCCTACCTGTATAGTCTGAGAACATGTATTTTTGTGATGCCCATTGTGTGTGGGGAAGGATGTGTACAAAACTAAAGTCTTTGTTATTTCTAGATAAAAGCTCTGTAATTGAAAAGTTCCTGAACATGGATCAGTAAGTGCCCTGGGAATGAGCTGTCTGGACTATTGAATGCCTTGTAGCCCCTACTCTACTGCTGGCCTGCCATGACCTACAAGACAAATGACTGTTCATCCCTGTACTGAGTTCTTCCATAGGAAATTTACAGACAAGGACTGATTAAAAATGACTTTTGTAAATCTCATTGTCATAATAACTGGGAAGAAAACAACCATTTGTATATAGAACAGCTGAAAAATATTTTGTACACAATTCTTCATTTTTCTCTTTTCTATTTCTCCAGGAACTTGCTGCACCTGCAGTGGATTCTGCTAATAAGGGATATATTGGTAAGTGTTTCAGTATCGATCTGAGGTTTTCTATTACTTCAGCTAAAATGTTGTGGAAATTGTAGATTTCTTAAAAGAATTAATTTGGATCAAATTTTATTACAACTCTTCAAATTAATTTCAAAATTGACATCTAGTCATCTAGAATTCCCTTTGCTTTGCTTGTGAGTTTTCCGTATACAGCTACCTTTTCGTTGCTGTTTCCAGGCTGAGCATGGAAGGAAACCTGCATCATTGTGTATATTAAGAGGGAGAAGGTACTCTATAAAAGATAGTGGCATGCATGGTTGTGCAAAGGCATGTTAACTTCTGTTTCAAGGTCCCAGTAGGCAAAAAATGTAACTGTTAAAAACTGTGAAATAAAAACTGTTTATTTCTCAGAGAACTGTAATTCCCAGTGGTACCTCCTCACTCGTGTTTGGAGGTTTTTTTGGAAATAAAATAATTCTGTGGAATTGAGAGACAAAGTCCCCTTTTCTAAGGCATCTCCCAAGTATGTTGTTTTCAGTAAGCTTGACTATGCTTAGGTTTTTTTTCATGAATGTTTATGCATGTTTTTGCTTCAAGTCTAAAGCCTCAGGTTTTAATAGTTGATGGAAAGCAGACAGCATACCAGTAAAGTCAGGCAGTGGGATGGAAATGCTGCTGTTTCTTGATCTGCTGAAAAGTGCTTAATACTTGCAGAAGTGTTTGTGTGGGTCATGATAGAGAAGGATTATAAACAGAGAGTGGTAGCTAGGAGTATGGGCTTTTCCATGGAATATATAGTTCCTGAGTACAGAGAGTACTACAAGTTCTTTAATACAAACTCATGCATAACTTTATTTTTCAGGGGAGAATTAGGAAGGCTTGATTGAAAAGTTCTTGGTCTTGCCTTTCATTTGAAGTATATAAAATAGTATTAATAGCATCTGTTATTTATTTTTTTATTTTTGATTACCCATTGCCTGCTTTCTTTGGTTTATGACTAATGATTCTTGCCACCTAGTTCCAAATGTGGAGCTGCCATCCCTCTGTGCAGAGAGGTTTCGCTCTGGACCACCTGGTGAAGAAGCTCAAGCAGCGAGCCAGTTCATCGCAGATGTGATTGAAAAGTAAGAACCATCTTAGTGCTGTTAAAATACAAGCAACTCTGCAAGAGTTTTCTATTGCCTTGCTTACTCTCATTTTATTTTAGTTCACAGATGATAGTGAAAGAAGATCTGTGTATTGCCAATGGCAAGGTAAGTTCTATCTCAGAATGAAGAGGGAGATAGTAACAAGATCACAGGACCTCTACACAAGTACAAATACAGAAGGTATTTGAGGTTATAGGGGGTTTTAGTGTTGTTTTTGCTTTTCATTCCTCATAGCTTATTTTACATCCTAAGTGCAAAAGTCAAATAATAGAAATAAGTATCTGTATTTAATGTGGCCAGAATTTTCTTACATATTGCCCCATTTACTTAGCTGATGGAATATCTCACATGTGCAAACCTTTTTTGATAGCTTGCGTGGGTCTTATACTGTGATATCATATGTCTGGACTACGATGGAAACCTTCTGGATGCCAGTGTCTTTGCTTTGTTGGCAGCATTAAAAAATGGTAAGTTTTCCTTAGAACAAGAGACATTCTGATAAGTGTTGCTTGGAGAAATGCTTTTTGAACCCTGATAAGTAGGTTCCTAGTTCATAAGACTGTTTGTTTCCTGTCATTTGAATGCAAATACAAGGTGGAAATGATGGTGGGATGCCACAGGTGTGTAACACCTCAAAACCAGGATCTTTTTCATATCCTTATTATTGCTTTCTTAAAAGACTATCTGCTATTCTGCCATGTGTTCTCTGGTGTCAGATACATGAGTCTTTCAGAAGGGGCTATGAATGAGTTTAACATCTACATCAGGGCATTATTACTTCGATAATGTATTTTGTGTAGGCAGGATGAGCTGTTGGAGGCTTTGCTTACACAAGTATTTTGTCACAACAGAATATTCCTTTCCTAGCTTAATGAATCATAGTTTGTAAAAAAATGTGTGGCCTGACTGTTTGCAGGTGTGTGGCTTATAAATGCATGAAGGCAGCAGTTTAAAGGGAAACTTACAGCAAGGCCTCGAATTGCCAGCCTTAGAATTCCCCTAGCTACTTTGCTTTTGTCTCCTTGTCACCAGCAATGTATGGGTTGTCACAGCAAGAGTTAGCTAAAGGTCAGGTTGCACTGTTTCTACAGATGCATAACATTCATGGCATGAGACTATATTCCTAATTTTTATATGTCCAGTAGACTTGGGGAATAAATACTTTTGGTTAAATATTCTAAAGTATTAGAATCTAAAGTACTAGAGTCTAAAGTATTTTAATTGTGTGGCATTTTGGAAGTAGAAAATATTTATGTGTAAGGAAAAAAGCTTCTGTTACTAAGTACAAAAATCAAATACTTCCTTGAACAGGTCATTCTAAGCTAAATACTTTCCTTGAATTCAAGATTTGTTTTTTTTAGAGAGTATGATTAATGTAGGAAAAACTATTCTGATTGATTTTCAGTGGGTTAAGATAACAGCTTAAATATTTAAGTAGTTGTCCACATCTCTAGGCCTGCTAAACCGAGCATGTTTAATATTAGACCACTGTATTTTTTTCATCTCTTCAGTGCAATTGCCGTTGGTTACGATAAATGAAGAAAGTGGTTTATCAGAAGTTAATTTAAAACAGAAGAATCCTTTGATTATCAGAAAGCATCCGGTTGCCACATCATTTGCTATATTTGATGAGTAAGTTCCAAACTGTTTTGTACTTTATGGAAACAACAGTGTTTGTAAAACAAATGAAAGACTGAAGATGCCACCGGTGATGTTTGTGCACTTCTGCCAGGGACGAGAGTGGAGCCTCAGGCAATGCTGCTCCACCAATCTTAAATCCACAGCCTCTCTCATTGAAGGGTTATCTAGTTCTGTGATGTAAGGGGTGCACAGAACAAAGTGTAGTAAAAGATAAGCTTAAAAGTACAGGGATGGGTACTGTTTTAGGTTTTTGAAGTATCTTTAAGATGAAAACGTTACCAGTGCAATTAATGTTTTAGAAGCCTGTGTAATAACTGATAGAAAAGATGGTAGTTTTTGAACAGCTTATGCCAAGGATGTAGTCAACAAAGGAAGTAGGAAGTAACAGTCCAATTAGAACAACAGAACCCCTGGATAACTGTAAACATAATGACCCAAGGTGAAGTGTAACCAGCATTCTTAAGTCATTGTTCATGTAGGAAGAGAATCTGATTATGAGAATTCAAAGTAATCACATCTGATAATTTGACTCCTCATCTGAAATTGTCTACTGGGTCTTCCTTAGGTCAAGAATGTTAAGAATGTATTCTGCTGCTATTTATAAGAAATGCAGTTATTTCAGGTGACATCCATTTGCAAAGTAGAAAGTGACAGGATACTGCTCATTGTGCTATTCAAGATTTAGGTCTGTTTGGAGATCTTGGGGGATTATGGCACATTAATGGGTACCCACAGAAATGATTAGTAGGGACTGTTCATCCAAATAACAAATGGTGTGGGGAGAGCAATAATGTCAATTGTTGACCAAGTGATTATCAAAATGCATCAGAGCAGGTCATTATTGGTACTTCAGAATGCCTCTGTTAATTGCTTTAGTACCATTTCTGCTGGGTCTGAAGTTTGATGTACACTAAGTGAGTAACGTACTAGGCAGACAGCTGTCAGTAGGGTATTATTTACACACAAATCACACATACTTACATATAGACCAAAAAGCTGCCTGGGGAAGAAGGCTTTCCATGAGTGTCTGTTGCTGTTGCATCAAACAAGTTACTGAAGTCTCCTTTTAGCTCCTAAAACTAAGTACTGAGGGGAGGTCTGCCTGTGTTGTGTGGTTTGCGTTGGTTTTATTTTTGTTTTTTAATTCTGGTTAATAGCCCTTTCAATAAAATGCTTTTCATACCCTGGCTTCCAGAGGCATTTTTCTTCTGCATAAAAGGCCTCCTTGAGTAAATGGAAGTGGTAAGTTGCTGGTTCGTGTGGCCATGGCTGAAGAGCACTGCTGCAGGGCTGCTCCTGTACATCAACAAGAGCCATGCAATGAACTGCTCATGTGACAGTATGACAGCCAGAATAACTCAATGAATCTGGTTTTGAACTATTCCCAGTCGGAGTGATGTTAGAGTTCACTGACAACAAATTGAGAACCACTTTGGTGAACTTACCAGTGCAAATCAGTTTTGCTTTAAGATGTCTAGTAGAAATTAGTGCAGCCTACACCTAAAACCAATGCTAGTCTTCAGTGTAACTACAATATAACAACTGCAGTCTTTCATATTCCATACTGCAAGTGGCAATTCAGTGGCACTTTCCTGGAGGACCTCGCTGTCACAAATTTATGAAACCGCTTATATGCCTATTTTCCACAGTCACAAACACATGATTATGTGGACTCTCCCACATTTTTTGGCTTTTTTCTCTTTTTTTTTTAAATTGGTGTATTTTGGTAAGAAAACAGATAAGCTTGAGCACTAAATCCATCTACAAATATGTTGTAAGACTACAGTAAGAATTTTGCAATAACATTATTGGAGCAATGTATACCAACATATCTGCATGCATTTCTTTCACAAGCACGTTACTCATTGTTGATCCAACTGCTGAAGAAGAAGATTTAGCAACTGGAACAGTAACCATTGTAACTGATGAAGAAGGCAGACTGTGTTCCGTCCATAAACCAGGTACTTCTAAATTTACTACAAAGAAGCTTATGGGAGATGATGATGTTAGGTCAAGAAAAGATTCTGTACCTGCTTTGCTTTGTGAGATGCAGCTGCTTTATGGTAACAGTGTCTGCCTGAATAGTCATTAAATTCCCGTAGCTCTTGAAAGGAGTTTTAAGATGGTGGGTGGCATGACTAAAGTTCAAGAAGCAGTAACAGGAGAGGACTAATTCTGGGCATGTCTCCTGTTACAGCTCTTGTTTGTTTCCATTATCTCTGCCTGAAGCTAGGGCTGGGAAAGCTGTATGCTCCCCAGTGAAAGGTGGTGGTAATGACAATTGCTGTATTAATACTTGCATTTGGAAATCACAGTTAGATACACGTAACTGAAGTATAAGTAGAAAATCAAATTATTCCCTTCAATGTTTAGGTGGAAGTCCTCTTACAGGAGCCAAGCTTCAGGACTGTATCACCAGAGCAATTACAAGACACAAAGAAGTAAAGAAGCTCATAGACAAAGTAATAAAAAGTATAACACCCAAGTGAATAAAAAGAGAGCTCTTTTCAAAAATGGATTTGTAAAAATTGTATTTGTTACAGTGTTCACAAACCTTTTATACTAAATAAACAAATACCAATACTACATTTACAAAGTTCATTTTTTCTAAAATGTTTTTCACCCTCATTCTATGTACAATGTTGTTGACTGGTAAAAAATACAAGATAAAACATTCTGTTAAAAAATTAAGTGACTAGAGGAAACCAGATCCTAGCTGCTTTATAGATGAAATTTCTAAGTTCTGTACGGTTGGCTTCCAAAATCAGTTCATTTCTTTTAGTGTAATGTCAAAATTTCATTTTCCCACCAGTAATATAAAACACTAATTTTATTTTAAGCCTTTTCCTTAACAATCTGAAAAAAAAAATCCCCTTCCAATCAGTTTTTTTGTGGGGGGAGGCAAGTCTCATGATTTTGGAGGGGCTGATGTGCCTCTTTTCCTTTTACTTTTTGAGTGGCTGCCTGAATGTTGATGATGCAGGTGAGCTGCTTGTGCTGCTGCCGCTGCCATAGCCATTTGATGCTGCAAGAATCGCAACTGCTGCCATGGAGGAGAAGGGAGAAAAAGCTTGTTAGTGTTGACTATAAAGCTTTCACATCAGGAAGAATGAAGAGGGGGAGAGAAAGAAAAATAAGGAAGCACCAGGTTGACAAAAGGAACACACCATGAACTGGGGCAGGGATACAGTCAAGCAGCACCAGTGGCACAGAAGCCTGCTGAGGGCACAAGCTAACATTTTACATGTGAATGTGCACAGCTTTGTTTCTTTGCCCTTTATCTTCATTGCAGTAACTGCAGTAACTCAGCAACTTCACTGAGTGTTTGGGTTACACAGTACCTTTTTAATGTGATAGCTTCTCAGTGTATGTATGCATTGTATGAATTTTCTGTATATATTACAAACATGAGACTGTGTGCTAAAAAAAAGCTAAAATGTTTTCATGAAGCATCTGAATGGTAAAGGAGCTTTGCAGAGCTCTTGCTTTCATGTACTGGCTGTAGCAGTCCTACATTTGAACTTCCAGGTGCTTACATCCATGCCATTTTGAAATCTATTGGCACCTGGTATAGTATTTAGATATGTGCCACAAGCACCCCTTGAATGTCTGCAAATCAGGAAGGTGGAGGGCTTCAATGAATAAAAATAAATTCAGTGCTCCAAGCTGAGAGAACCACAGATTTCAGGTCTTGCACGATAGTCTGCCAAATACATGTTGGTTTTGTTGTTGTTTTTTTTTTTTTATTTTCAATTTGCAAGACCATAACTGCATTAGTTAAAAAGAGCCCAAGAGGGCAATATTTTTGATTTTGGAGCCAAGAATTGTATTTTTAATTTAATTTTTTTTGAACACAGTCAGAGTGAAGTTGCTGGATTACTTGTATCTGTTGCTGCTGCTGCTGCAAGGCTTGTTGTTGCTGCTGTTGCAAGGCAGAAGAGAGCTGGAGTCTCTGCTGAGGAAGGCTTTGCCCAGGTCTGTTCACGGCAGAGCCAAGCTGAGACAACACTGAGAAAGGAGAAGGGGAAAGCAGGCAGGTCAAAGAGGTCAGGTTGAGTTGGTCAGGGGAGGAAGACATAGGAATACAGTGTAACAGGAAAGGGGGATCAATAGAATTAGTTTCAGAGTCAAATTTGGAACAGTGCAGAATAAAGTATACATGATATACATACTCTGTTAGTTAGAACATAATTAGATTATGAAGTGCTTGTGGAGACACAAAGGTTTCTCACACTGGATGTTAAGCACAGAGTTAAAGAAACATTCCTTAATGAAGTCTGGCATGAAGTTCCCTGCATTTTCATTTTGTCTCAAGTGTAACTTGTTTTCATGTGATACTATCAATTGATGGCACTTAACTGCCAAACAAAGCAGAGAAGTGCATGCTTTAGAAGTCGAGTATTTCTCATAGAATTCATGTCCTGATAATAAACAGTAAATCATTCTGATCTAACGTAAGACTTCCTTAAGACCAAACTTCATTTCAGTGTGAATTTATCAACATAAACACTTTGCTATAAAAGGAGGCTCAGCAAGCACATACCTGTGGCTTGAGGTTGCATAAAATTCCCTACTCCAGTCAGGTTAATTACAGCAGCTTGTTGGGCAGATAATGCCTGATCTTGATTGGATGGACCTTGGTCAGACCCCTAGCAAAAATGAAAAGCTTGATCCTTATTACCAAACTTTCGTATCAATGAATAAGCAAATAAAGCCAGCGTGAAGGCAAACTTCTGAAGTGCCATTTAAAAACATTTAATGCTATGTCATCCAGTGTGTGCCAGATACAGGCTATAGTGTAGTCACTAACAGTTGAACAAAGAGATACTGAATACCCCAGAACAGCTTTGTTTTGGCAGAAATGGTAGTGCTCCTGTTACCCAGCAGAAGTCCATGTAGTTGTCAATTTCTCTGCAGTCTAGCAGAGACTACACTTCGTGGTTGTAATCTTATGACAACTTCCTGTCCCACTCACAGTCCCAAAGTCTTCAGGGGACCCTGAGATACCCATGTGCAAAGGTCCTAATCAATCAAAGTGTGCAAAGGCTGTCACATTCCCATGTTCATATTGTGCTACACACCTTCATTTAATAAAAATACAGACCCTGCTTTTAAAATCATATTTTCAGAATGCAGTAGTTTTCACAGTAATCACTTTAAAGGAATTAGTGTAGTCTGACTTAGTGTCTCCTGAAGTCAAAGGGTGCTGAATTATGACCTCTTTTAGAACTTAAATTATGCACTGATTTGTAACATAGGGAAGTAAAGCATTATATGCACAATTTGAGAAAAACTGCACAGCTTATGAGTCGGAAAAAAGCTGGTTGAGTCCGGGAGTTCTAATGCTTCTTTAGCGTTACATTATAATGCTACTAAGATCTAGGAAAACCAGACCAAAGGATTGCATGTTGAGACATCATCACCTCCATGATGACTAAGAGTCACAGAACCACCATGTGGGGAAAATCCCTGAGTATGAGAGAGAATGCATATTTATATTATATTGGTAGCACAGACAATTTTTGTTGCTTTTGAGCCTAAGTTTTTTCACTAAGACTTTGAGCACATACATTCCTATCCTTATCAAAGCTAAGGAATCTAGTGTTCATAATATCTCATTTTAGCCAACAACCCCCTCCTCTATAATGCAAGGTATGAGAGAAGTTCCTTAGGGCAGTTTAACCAATGCAGAGATTGATTTTCTCCAGAACTTTCTGCCACAAGAACTATGCTTATCAGCCTTTTTATAAATGCCCTTGATGTTCAATATCTAGAAAATAAAACTCAACAGCAGAAGGTCACATTATTTTTTTTTTAGTAGTTCAACTACTGACATTCAGAGATTCAGATGCTGTGAACAAATTGCAAAGTTTCCCATTAAACCTTCCCACAATCCAGAACAAGGCCTGTGGCACAGGAGGTTATATACCATAAAAAAAAAAATCAGAGGCATCTTATTTATGAACAGTCTACAGTATCACAAGTGAAATTATGACAAACTTGAGTATCCAGTAGAGAGTATTTGGTAAGCAGAACACTTGTGTGTCTGAGAACACAAAAGCAGAGCAGCTAGTTTTCTCACACTGCTGCATCAATGTTGGTTAGGATTTTTAAGTACTAACCTGGTACTTGCACCTTACGATTTTTAAAGTGCAACTGACTACTCAAAATTCGTCATTTGAAGATGGATTGGTGTCTATCGCCTTTAATTACAGGCAGCAGCAGAGCAAATCTCTTAAGATTACAGCTTTAAAGACAAGTTGTATTTCATTAGGTGCAAAGAAAATTCTGCTGAACTACAGCAGTGAGGTTTGTAAGCCAACTCACAGCAGTGTCAGTAACAAGTTTTTGTTTCTCTGTAATAATCCTGACTGCATTTTTTCTCTGTTCATATGATATATCTGTTAGTTATGATAAACAAAGCACTAAGCTGGTTTTACACTACTCATACAGTGGGGCTGGCTCTCTTCATGACAGTTAGACAATGCTCAGTGGTTGTTACAGCTTTTCTACACAGGATATAAATAAAGAGTTATAACCCAGCTCCAGCCATAGCAACAGAGCCACTGCACTCTTTGCTGTTTGAGAAAGTTTAGGAGCAAGAGTTTCCTCCCCCTCTGCTTCAGATCTATGGGGTAATGGCTCATTTACTTGTGGAAATGGGGAGAAAAGGAGAAACTCTTTCATCGACACACTCCAGACTGAGGGCTGTTAGCACACACCAGTTCTCCCTGCTGCTGAGGACTACAGGTTGTAGGCTGCTGAGATTGCTGCTGTGGAGAAAACTGAGACAGCTGCTGCTGAAGTGGGTTAAAAATAAGTGAACCACCTGGAAGCTGTTGAAGACTAAAAACAAAAGGCATAATTCAATCAAACTGCTGAGTTTCCTACTGTTCTAGGATGAAGACTGTATTGATAGTGGTGTACTTCCCAGAGGCTGGATTTTTGTTTGGTAATGCCTGTAAAGTCAATCAATTTACAATTGTTGCTGTTTCTGAAAAAAGCTCATGCTCTGAAAACAAACTTGCATGATCTGACAGAAAGGTATTTCCATAGGAAAATATATTTAAATTATTTTAATTAAAATGGCAGATAGTGTACTGATACTGGAAAGATAAATGCCAGTCTTCAACAGCACTGTATATAATTTCCACTTTCAGAATATTCCACTGAATTTTAATAGATAGTGAAACAGCCTTGATTCCTCTCCCTTACCCCAGCTTTAATTGCAGTTATTTCAGCTGAATTGTTCTTGGTTTATATGAGTGGCAGAGCTAGCTTGAAAGAATGTCCTTCAACCTGGAATCACTCAAATACAAGCATTTAATTGTATAGAAGAGCTCTATTCTGGCATAACTGCCTCCTGTGCACTGCCTCCTGTGCACAGTCCTCCTTTTCCACCCTTCTGGAGTGTACAGGAGTGGGAAGAGGAAGTAGCAAAGCTGGTAGTAATTTTTTGAAGCATGGTGCAATCTATGTGGAACACTGAAGCTGTAATTCTGAACCTGCATCTGGCAGCTGACTTCAAGGTCCAGGAACTCCGCCCAGTTCCACAAACAACCCCTGCTCTGCTTTTAAATGCAACTCTGACATAATAAACATCTGCTCATATTTGTATTTGTATGTATGCTTAGTGCAAATAAAGCATTTACAGACCTTCTAAACTCCCTATCTTACATGAACTTCCATTTCTCAAAACTCTTTAAACCTATTACTGCACCTACCTGTGCATGCTGAGCTTGGCCTTTAGGCATTCTGTGTGTAACTGTGTAACCTCCGAGTGATTCTACTGTTTTGTACAGTATAATTGTAACTTTAGTCTGTGATCTGCAATGAAACCTTAGGCAAATGCTGAAAGATTGTATTTTAGGGTTAATCTTTTAAATTCAAATGTCAACATCTTTATATTGTTACTGAGAATTATTTGCTTTTTTCTGAGCTAGGAATGTAACTTCCACCTTGTATGTCTATGGAGATCTCTTTTCTCTTATTCTAAGCCTTTTAAATAAGCAATTAAGATTTGCAGTAAATGGTCTGACCAACTGGCTCCAAAGATCTGTGTGGGGCAGTGCAGTAAGCAGCACTAAGCAGGTCTCTACAGAAAGATAAGAAATTATCATTATTATTGTGTCCAAGTATATCAATTACCTGTAGAAGATTTAAGGGCCGAAGATTTGATGTATTTTTCAAACCAAATGGGCTGCCTGTTAAAGAAAACATCTTTTTATTAGTAGTGAGTCTTTACTCAGTTCTGTTTGTGTTTTGCAGTACACCTTTCCACTGGGACTATTTTTAAATATCTGGAAGTTGGAAAACTGGCAAGTGTAAATTGAATGTAAACTTAATACTAAGTTTATACTAGTACAAGTATAATAAAAGTGTAATACTGGCAAGTGTAAATTAAGTGTAAACTTAATACAATGCTGCATTTTCCGTAATGCAGCTCATGGTCATTCAGACTCAAAGTGCGCAAGAACTGATTAAATGGAAAGAAATCTGTATCTCTACATTAACATTATACCCTGTGACCTATAACCTGTTCGTGCATTTACACAAAGGTGATTGTGGAGAACACCACAGCAGTTATTTTTCAGTGATCCTTCTGCCTTTTAAAAGCTTTACTGTTTTTACAGTAAATCCAAAGAAGTCCAAGGGCTCAATGAAGTAATACACTTTTACCAATCTTTAACAGAAAATAATCCCACCCCAGATCTGAGCAACACTCCAGTAAGACAGCAGCTATCAAACAGAAGCCCTGGAGGTCTTGCACAATTCACTACTTGCATCTGTTGCGTGGGTGACAGCACAGCATGTACAAATCTGTGACACCTAACTGGTAGAAGTTGATAGTGCTTGAAAGGACAGAAGTAGACTAAAAGCGATCCTCATGAACTGAAGAAATGGTCCAAAACTCAGTAACACTGATTTAAAAAAAGACAAATGACCAAGTACAAAATTGTAACTACCTTTGTGTCTATACAGCAAGAAAGGACACGAGAAGTTACAGGAGGTCACAAACATATTCAAATCATCCATATCACAAACTACAGAGCACACAAAAGAAAAGAACCTCTTCACACAGTTTACATTTATAAAATTCACTGTCACAAGATGCTGTAGAGATTCTGAAAATATACATGGGTTCAAAAACCAATTAGATAAATCCACAGACTAGAAATCTAGCACAGGATATTAAGCACAAAGATCCATGTGGATATTCTTCAGCTGAGAAAGTCTCAAAGCTGTAGATTGCCAGAAGAGGTACAGTTGTAGACAAGGGATGTTTAATTTCACACTTTTGCCTCATCTCAAACATTCTCCTCAGTATCCTCTAATGGCAACTGTCAGAGACAGAATATAAACTGGATGGATTTTTGGCCTAAACCAGTAAAAGCCATTCTTATATTAAGGTAATGCTGTTGCAAAAAATACAGATAAAAAATAGGCAGACCTCATTTGGGGAAATGTTAACAGGAATGTTGTGAAAGAGATGAGATGCATTTATTCTGCTGTGCTCCACAGTGGTAAATCAGCCAAGCTCAGGCTTGTGTCCCGTTTTGGTTATCACATTTTAAGAAGGATGTAAGCAAATTGGACAGTCTAGAAAAGAGTGACAGGATTATGAAAGGTTTGAAAAATACGACCTATCAGAAAAAGACAAATGTGGGACATGACAGCATGTTTGATACTCAGAAGGTAAAGAGAAAGAGTGAACAACTATTTTTCACATCTGAAGGATATAGGAGGAAAAAAAAATTGCAGTTCAGGAGATGCACTGTAATTAGAAGGAAACATTTTGCATGGATAATGAGCCACTCCAGACAGCTACTGAGGAAGACTGGAATCTTCTTCAGTGAAGATATTTAAATACAGTTTATATAAACATTGGTTCAGTATGGTTTAGACAGATTTAACTCTTAGCATATGGGATGGATATCTTGAAGTCTTCTACTGTTCTCATTCTATAACCATACATTAGACTTTTTTTGTATTATATGTTCAATAAAAATAAACTGATAATTTCAATTGTGCTTTTAAGATTTATATAGTTGCATTTGGAGACAATAAGGAACTACTTAATTGTTGTATAAGAATAAAATAGTACCAGGGGCTAGAATAAAATGCCCCACACATTTAGAAAGTGAGGCCTCTTTCTAATTTCAATCATGCCTTTTTTCTGGCAGTTATATTTATCAAAATTTTATTTAAATTTGGAGTTTCTCTCGAACTTCTTACTGAGTGCACCAAACAATCCAGGTTTTGACTGTGTATCCCCAGCCTAGCTCACCAAAAACCAGCTTCAGACAATCTCCAACACAGCCTACACCTTGAATACAAAAACACGTATGTTGTTCCTGAGCTCCAGCCATCAAATGCACAACCTCTTCACACAAAGGCCACTTCAGTCCACTTTTCTCACAAAATGTTTTCACACTGTCCCTGTCTGAAGGGTGGCTTTTCAGTCACACTGACCTGCTTGGGAGGCAGATTGCATTGCAGCGGGCAGCGCACTTGGTACCAGACCTCCTGGGGGTAAAATGCCACTCAGATTTATACCTGCAGGGGCTATGGCACCAGTGTTGCACCCCAACATAGGGTTTGAACCACTCATCAGTGACTGTGCTCCACTGTGGAAGAGGAAAGACAACACATCAAACCCAAGTGGCACAAGTAAGTCTGAATAACTAAATGGTTGCTCTCTGTTTCATGGCAAGTAAATCAGTAGCTTCCTGTAAATTATGGGACTATGGATAAAGCATCAATGCAGCTTAAAAAAGAAATTTGCCTAGAGCATAACATATTTCATATTATGAGCACATACTGGGTTTTTTCTTCTTTGATATCAACTGTTAAAAATAAACCACAAGTGGTCCTTTCATTCTAGAAATGCTAAAAGGTCAACAGTCTTCAAAATGGCTGTACTATCGTAAAAGGAACAGGTCTGCTTTTTCTTTTTTCCCTATAAAAAATGTTCAATTTATCAACAGTGACCAGCTGCTCAACACCTTAGCTGGGTAATTTGAATGTCTGATACCTGCATTGAAGCACACTATGTATCTTACACTGACCATTGTAATCGCAGAATTTTCCTTAGTCTAAAAAACAGTTCATGTTACACCATACCATCTTCTCTTGACAGCATTTATTATTTTCTTTAAACCACAAAATGAGTTTTAAGGATCAAAGAGTATTTTACCTCAATGCTTTTTCAAATTGATAGAAACAAATCTGTTCCCATTTCTTATTTAGATTGGTCTGTATATGATATTCTACTTCCCCTCTGATTAATAAAAAGTTTTCAAACTTACAGAGCAAAACCTCAGAAATCACTTAAATTGAGATAAAGCTTTCAGAAATGAACCTATACGACTCCACAAAGATGAAAGCAATAAAGGCCTTTCTTAATAGATCTTTTCAATAATCTAATAGCAGATGACTTCTATCTGAGAAATACAAATAGTTTCTAGTGGCTCTTCACTTTGTAATTACAAAGTGAGTGATCTTTTTTGTAGTGCAGATCCTGAAAAATATTTACCCTAATGGATGGTGGACAGACCTGGACCACAGCCCCTCCCACCAACCAACCAACCAACCCCCATGGTAAATTAGGAAACCATCATAACAAAAGACTTACCACACAGAGCCCACTACATTGATGAAGTTAAGTCCTGCGGGGTTTGCCATGACCTGGGTGGAGGTTGTTCCTGTAGTAATGGATGTTACCATGGTGGAAAGAGGAATGGTCATTACAGGCAGTGCCTGGCTCAGAGACATTTGCTGCTGAGCAAACGGGGTTAACAAAGTGGGCTGAGGGGTGAAGCCTGAATCTTGGGGAGTAGGGGTGGCAGAAAGGGTAATAGGAGTTGAGCTCTGAGCATCAGAAGGGTGTGGGGTCGATGAAGGGGTGTTGGTTGGAGTAGGAGTAGATGGTTTAGGAGTTCCAGACCCTGCTCATTGAGAAAAATAAAAAGTGCTAGTTTGTTATAAAAGGCCAGTCCTCTTTGTATAAGGTTAATGGAATCTTACTTAGCATTGACAATTTCTTCTGGTTTTTAGATTGCAAGAGTTAATTTCTACATGACAAGTGTTGCAGCACACACTCATTGTTAAGGATGCAGTATAATCACAAAGAAAATCCATTCTCCATGCTTCATTCCTTGTGGCATACACCAATTTCTATTTTCCTTTAAGGCTTCCATAATCTATCACACATCAAGGGATCAATTCTATTCAGGAATACTTAAAATAATTTCTTAGTTACCATTTTAACCTAATTAATGTTTGTCCTAAACAGTTAAACAAATAGTATCCATGTACTGCCTGCACAATAGACTGTGTTAAAAACTGATAATGGAAAACAAGAGTCAGCAAGATCATGTAAAATTTCAATGATCATGGGGCTGATCTAAATTTCATCAGATAGTCAAACTGCAATTTTCCAAGCATTGATCAAACAAAAAGCAACTATCTAATATTTAAGAACCATAGAAGAGGATAATACTGCATCTTTAAAAGCTACTGTGTAATTCTCTCTACTTAAATGTAACACATACAGCTGTATTTGTTGTGGATGCAGTAGGCAAAGTCTATCAATAGAAAAATGAAACAAAACCCCCAAAAGCATGAGCTGTTTTTTTTTTTTGTTTTTCTTTTTTTTTTAGCTTTTATGTCCTGCAGAAAAAAAGGAAATAAATATGAATGGTGACCAGAGCCTTAAAGTAACTGTGTGCAGCAGATTGACACAATTCATAACACTAACATAAATCCAGACTCAATATTTTGGAAGAAAACTTAAGTTTTCTTTTTTATCTAGTGCAAAACAAGAAGGCACAAAAGTTACACTTTTTGAGCTACCCAGATTTTAAATTATTTAATGCAAAAAGCATATTATAATACCATGCAGGATACTGGAATGTGCAGTATACAATTATTCATAAAAAAATTGAGAAGCTGCAGCTGTGGTTCCCTCTTTGTACAGATCTGTTCACGATATGGCTCAAGACACATACATGTTTTAGAAAACATTTATGATCTACAGCTAAGATTACAATGATCCTGTCCGTGTTAATGAAAATATGTTAACTAGGATGTCCCTTCTGATTGAAATTTGCATTTTTACACCTGAGAATATGGTGCTATCATCAGCAGCATCACCACCACACTTGCAATCAGCAATGATTTGTAAAACAGTGTAGGAGTGTTTTTAAAAAATCATCTTATCGTTTATTGTATCATCACCTCGGGACTGATCAGATTATATACATACACAGATACACAACTGCACCAGCTCCTATAACATTTAAAAAACCAGATGCTTAAATAATGTAAAGGCAAATTGATCTAACATACTGTTTTTACACTGGAGGAAAAAAATCTACACTTTGGAATTTCTCTCATCACATCATCTACCAGCCTTTCATATATGAGGAGATCATGCTAATTGCAGAAAATGTATTAAAACGTATACACAGAGGGTGCATACATATATATACAGAAAACGAACACAGTTACAATAAACATAAAATACATACAGTGAACAAGAGACCTGCCTAAAGCTGCACAACTTATACAATTTAGGGTACACTGTACACTTAAGTTTCATCATTCCACAGGTTAAGAAGTTTATCTCAGGAAGCATTTATGCAAAAGCCTAAGATTTAATGGAGAATTTAGGTCGTGACTCACTTTGTGAAGAGCTCGCAGGAGACATGGCAGCTGGAGAGAGCATGCTAACTTGATTAAGATCCATAGATTGTTTCCGAGAAAGACCAGGAGGCTTAGAAGGAGGAGGTGGAGTTGGGGATTTTAGATGGCCACTTGACTGTTGTGAACTAAAAATATTACCTGAAAAAGCATAATTAAAATACATTACTATTCTATGAGTACATGTTAACTTGAATATTAGTATAGACTTTTGTGAGCAACATAATCAGAAATTTAAAAAAACAAACAAAAAGCCCCATGCTCTTCTCACAGATAAAATTCTGGTATTTTTAAATTAAATCTTAACTAAAGGGATATCCTTTCATTTTACAACAGGCAGGTCATGTTAAAATTAGATGTTTGAGTCAAAAAATAATTACCTGAAGAGCTACTTCCTGAACTTGAAGGTAATTTGATAGGAGGAGGTCGGTGTTTTACACCTTTCCCCAGTACTGAAGACTGAACAGAGCCTGATACACTTTCTGGCTGCTGGGAGGAAAGAGAAATTAACACTACCACAGCAATGACAAAAGTTTTCACATAGCTGACAGAAAAGACAATTCAACTGATTTGTATGAAGCCTTCTCGAACTATGACAATATTCCTTTCAGCCACTTCAGATGCTTATGCATTTATTTAAAAAAAATAACCTATGATGAACTCTCGTTAGATAAAGTCTTTACCATCAAGAAGCAGCATGAAAGTGCTAGTAAAAATTTAAAATGAGCGAAGAAATAAGTAATATAATTAAAGAGTTTCACCTTTCTCCATAATTCCAGAATTTTTTGTACTTTTCACAAACACAAAAGTGATGAATATACTTGAAATAATAAAACATTTAGGTTTTACTTGAAAAATGACATCATTTAATTAATTCATTCTCTATATACCTGCCATTTTCAACCAAGACAGACTTAAAGATCAGGATCAGAATTCTTTATTCTGGGAGCAGGATTTCAAATAAATTTAGGAAAATCTTGAATGCAGAGAAATCAAGACGCATTTCCCCACTGGCTTCAGTGGGACCAGAACTTCATACTCTTAGAGGGAAGATACAGCCTTTTTGTTTGCTCTTGTATCCTAATCATCAGGTTGTCTGAACATGTATCTGCTTCACCTATTTGAGTCTGTAGTTCTCAGTCACTCACAACAGACCCTAAAGCCATAATTCCAATAGCTGACACTGTCTAAAGACTCAACAGTGAAACACATTCAGTTATATTCTATGTGGTTTTACCTTATAGCAGATATCCATAAATTACAGTACTGTTTAACAAACATACAGTTTGCAAACTGCTGAAACTAGGCAATGAGGCTGGCAATTTAGTGAATGGAATATGTCAATACTGGAGCCTCAATTAAATGTGCATGAGCTAAGAAATCAGAGCATTGTGCAGAATCACCCTTTTTGGTGAGCTTAACTTCCACTGATTCTCAGTGATAAGAGATGGCCCCTCTAGATATTTCTAATTGCTTGCTTATGAAAAAGAATCTTTTGAGGAAAATTTTGAGGACTATCTTTCTGTTCTTGTATTAAAATCTGCTTTCTTGATTTTGAAATCAGGTTACAATGCCCCATTGCAATGGTAACTCGATCATTAAATATAGTAACCTGATTAACTCTAGTCCAGCTTTTGGTAGGGGCTTGGACAGGCAGACAAATTGACTTTGGCAAGCATCCTTCCACCCATTTATTATATGATTTTAATATATATATACACACATGCATGTACATGTCTGTATGTGTGCACACGTACACAAAAACATCCATATTCCTGTCTGCAACTGCTGGCCTTGGAATGCTGCTGGTCTGCCTGACACCAGGAACTACCTCCTTCAGAAAAATATTGTTGAAGTTTTAAAGTAGATATTTAGGGGAAAGATGTCAAGGAAACACCCCAGGGGATACAAATCTCATTTACTAGCTGGAGTATAACCTACAGCTCACTGCTGAAGTACTGACTCTGACCAAACAAAGCCAGAAGCAGCAAATAAAATGCAAGGCAATGCCAACAGGCAGGAAAATTTGGGAATGCAAGAGTTTATAGTGGAAATGTAGAAATGTGTGTGCATGTAAACATACACACTTTAAAGTTGTTGGGGTTTGTGTTTTGGAGGTTTTTTTGGTGTTTTCTTCTATGTATGAGCTTTTTTTTTGCCTTTGGCTTTTTGTTTCTTTTGTTTGTATTGGTTTTTGTTTGGGTGTTTTTTTAAGTTTTCCTCTTCAAATTGAAGAGAAAATAATTTGAATTTCTAAAGGTAAAAGAAGTTCAGCTACTCCATCTGCTTCTGTTTTTACTGACCTGCAAAACAAGACACACAGCTGCATTTTATTATGCTGCTCTATGAAAGTTTCACCTGAACAGGGGAAAATGCTAAAACAAAACTTTGGAGCTAACTACATGATACAGAGCCAACCCCCCACCCCTTAAAACAGCTAAAAGGCAACATTTGAACATTGAAAACATAAATGTTTTCCACTAACTTTCCCAATATATTCACATTGAATGATCATGACCATAATGCATTTTAAAAGTCATTCAGGATAACATTTTTAGGTTATTTTACTGTTAAATATGGATAGCAAAATTTATTCTAATAATTCAATAATTAAGCGCAAATAAAAGAAATTTGTAGCTTGATAAACTCACTTCCATTTCCTTTCCTGGAGAAAGATGACTGACTGATCCACTTGAATTATGAAACATTTTCACAGTACATTTAGCTTCATTTTGCACTAACTCCTGGTACTGGTTCACCACCCTGAAACAAACAATAAGGAAATAAAAAGATTAACAAGTTTGAACTTCCAAAGTAGATACTTATAGATAAACACATAATTGTATATGTTATAGTCATGCATTTTATATATTGTGTAAGCATATCTCTATATGCTTACACAATATATAAAATACAATACATATATAACACATATAACACAATATATAAAACAGAGAGATGTACATATATAAAACATACTTATACCTCTTTGTATCTTTCTACATTATATTCCTGGGCTCTTAGATTTATTAAATTTTAACTTTTAATCTCTTTTTTTTCCTTAAACAAAATACAGTGTGAGAAGCACTCTACTGAAGGAATACAGAACACAACAGAACAGTTCCATTCCCAAAAGCAACTGCAGATCTTTGGGATCTAAGCCAACAGGGATCCCATTCCCCCTTTTTTACAGAGGTCCAGAATGTTTTATAAAAGTGTCTCTTCTGGTTATGCTATCTGTGAAACAGTCAACTCTCCTTCAGCTTGAGGTCTATGTCAGATGAGGAGTCTAAATGCAAGGGCTGAACAATCACTCCACTGTGAGCATTATGACAGACATTTGATAAAGCATCAGGGAAACAAGTTTAAAATATTGTTTTATCAAATTGAATCAGATACTACATCTCTGCTCATCTAACACAACCAAGCTGAGGGAATACTGTTTCACAAACATGATTGGAATATACAAAATGACCTTGAAATATAAAGCTGAAGTACTGTGGTCACTTACACTCTGGCAGACTGGACCTCAGCGAAAACCAGCTGGAATATTTCCATTACCTCACACCTAAATGTGATGAAATACTCTTTATTTTGATGTAGCCCTGCTTCTGTCATATGCTGTTACCTGACCAATGCAGACATAAGCAAGGGCCCTGACACACACAATGGAGGAAAGGGGGCAGTGCACTTTTTGTAGCAATTAGATTTTAGACTGACTTATTTAAAAATTGGTGGAATCAGGGTAGTAAAATGCTATGTACTCAAAAAGGTGGTCCTGCACTCCTCTACTGTTTCTTCTTGTCCTTGTCCCTGAAACCCTGATGCTTATTCTGATGAAAGGACTTGTGCAACCCAGTGACAAACATGATCAGGAAATCAATCCCAGTTAAAACTGGGCTCTTGTAATATTGTTGTTTTACTTTTCAGCCAGCCAATCTCCCCAGTTCAGCTTACAGAACAAACAGCAAAAGTATCAGCACAAAGGAGGCAGGAGAGAATATAAGCAAAGAGTTTCTTGATCAAAATTACCTATTTAAAAAAAGAACATTATTATTGATTTTTGATCAAATCAAAGACACATTTCCCTGCCAGGCACGTAAGGGTGTGTGAAGATAAGAGCTATGGCATGTACATAGCCAGCAGTATCCCATGGACGCACAAAACCACAACTGGCTCTGACAGAGGCTGCTTTTTAAAGGTTCTGTGCTTATATGCACAGGCAATCTAATGCGATGTACTCTGACAAACACTTAAAAACCACTTATTTTGCTGCCTCAGTTATCCCTGAATTAGCTACTCCTACTCATTCTACAACTAAAATATACTGAAAAACTGGTTTATTGCTTCTCTAGGAAAGCTGAATCAAGACATGCACAATACACAAAATGAAAGTGTATAAATCTTAAATCCTAGATTACACTTCATTACTAAAATGACCAGTTTAAATGAACCATTTCCATGATTTCTAATTTACCATGCCAAATGTTAGGATGAAATTACTGCTAAGTGGTCTCAGAGTTCAGGTGTACTCACATATTTGATGTCCTCTATTCTTCCTTGCTTGTTAAATACAGAAGCTACACACTATTCTATTTCTTGATATGATGACTAATTCCTCTTATTTTTTTTCATTTGTTCTGCATCTGTTTCCGTAACCATAGCACTGGCAGTCATAACTGCCAAAAAGGAACAAAATTTATTATTTGTCATCAAGCCATTACATTAATTTACCTTTCAGCATCAGTCTTCGAACCAATAAGGAACCTAAAATGTAAAGTATATTTTCAGTCATGAATTGGACTAAAAGAACATATTGTTATAATCACAAGGCTTCAAACAAATGGCAGGGCTGTGTTTTTTTCATACCTGCTTGAAATACAAATGATAATGTATCCATTCAATGGACTAAGTATCACTCAGAATTTGAAATACACACTTGACTTCCTAACTATATGTAAAATATACACACATGATCTAATATGGTCTCCTTTAACAGCAAATTACCTACAAAGGAAAAGGCAGAATATAGAAGTTTTGGATTTTATAATTAAAAAAAAAAAGTGAGTAACTGCTACAGAATTATTTATGTAAAAAGTACATGTAAGGAAAAGATATGTATACACCAACACCATACCAGTACACTCAGACTGAAATAGAAGCGTGTTGAGGGGAGGTCAAAAACAGTCCTGTGCATAATATTTTAACAAACATTTAGTTTCCATTGTTTGATTTCACTTATGCCAATTCCAATTCCCCATGATTTTCCAGACCTCCTAAATAAGTATCTCTCTTTTGCATAACACTTATGGCTTGAAAATTTATTACTATGTTTCTTGAACTTTACAGAAGTTTCTCTTTCTCCAGCTCAAAAAAAAAAAATATAAAAATATTTTATTTTACTGAACAACAAAAATGTTTACTTCACCTTTCATTTCATATGACAATTTGCCAAGGATGGGTTATTCAAGTTTTGATGAACTTTCATTGTTAGTGTCTTAGCAATGATTTCCAAAACCCTCCAGGCATTTAATTCCTCTAAATTAATTTAATTCCCAGCCTTATTACACAACTCTAAGCTAGCACTGTTGTTCCAAAAAGATCAGCACTAGGTATGTGTGCTGATTTTGGCAAGGGTAGAGTTAATTTTCTCCACGATAGCTGACACAGGGCTGTTTTGGATTTGTGCTAAAAACAGTGTGGTAATACAAGGGTGTTTTAGCTATTCCTAAGCAGTACTGACAAAGGTCTCTCACAAGCAAAAGGGCTAGGGGTGTTCAAGAAGTGGGGAAGTAACACTGCAAGGACAGCTGACCCCAAGTGACCAAAGGAAAGGATATTTCATACATACCATATGGCAAATAAGCCAGGGCAAAAAGGAAGAGAGGGGTAGGGGAAGCATTTAAAGAGAAGGCATTTGTCTTTCCCAGTAAGCATCAGGTATGATGGGGCCCTGCCCTCCTGGAGACAGGCAAACACCCGCCTGCCCATGGGAAGTGGTGAACGAATTCCTTTTTTTGCTTTACTTGCATGTGTGGTTTTCCTTGACACATTAAACTGTTCTTATCTCAAGCCACATGGTTCCTCACTTTTACCCTTGCTATTTTTTCCCCCATTCCACCAGGGAGGTCAGGGGAGGAGAGAGTGAGTGCTTCCATGTTGCTTAGTTGCCAGCTGGGGTTAAACCACAACAGTATGGAAACAAACAGTGAATAGCTCAAGTCTAGGGATAAAGTACTCTTAAAACTCAGGATGTTTTAAGATTTTCATAAAAAATAAGAGAATGATTACATACTAGAAGATAAAAATAACTTTCATTAGCAGAACTAAAAGGTTTGCGCAGTCTCACTGCTCCTTGCCTTAGTGAAATTTATAGGCTCTACTCTGCTGCATGGGTTCCTCCACACAAATAATCTGGTATACGCAACAAAAACAGCCGAGAGCAGAGAATCTTTGTAGAACCCCAGCCAAAACCAGCACATTTCAAACAATTCAAAATTATGAAGCTTCTCAGAAGCTCATGTTTTTCTTCATTTATTTAGTTCAACTGGATCTAAGAGTAAACAGAATATAGTCACATCTTTCACTTTCATGGCATCAGGCAAATTTTGAGAACAATCAAGATTCTGAGTATCATCAAAAAGGAGTGCAACAACATCTCATAGTGTCTCCACAATTTTCATGACTGGATTTGCTGGTGGTCTTATTTCTCCCTCAATGTATCTTTAATGTAAAAGAATGTATTAATTTAAAATAAAAGTACATTTGAAATATGATGGTGGCTTGTACACATTTTGGTTTGGGTTGTTTTTTTGGTTAAAAAATCTTAAGTCAGACTTCTAGCTCTAGAGTATTTTTGTGACTGAAAATGACAAGTAATGCTTGTTTTCCTCCACCTACTTATCACAGCATAGTTTAAAAAAAAGAACATGTAACTTACTGTGATGGAGTTAATAGGTTGTCATTTTCCTCATCACCTTTGAGTGTCTGAATTTTACCATAGTACAAGGGATTGCCAAGAGACTGAAAAATGGTCAGTTTTGTTTTTTGAACCTGATTACCAACTTCACATTCAAACACATAATCATCCTTCATTTCCTAAAAAGACAGAATGACCTAGTAAGTCTTGAACAAGCCTTAGCTGAAACAGCAAGTAAAGCAGACCACCTCCATATACAATACAGAGTAAGAAACATTCTATAAGTAACTTTAAATAACACTCCATAGGAAAGGGTGCATTATCTAAAATCAAAGTGATTCCAGAAGTTACATTAACAGGATGAGAGGAAAAGGATTTATATCTCTTAAAAATACAAAGTTATTGCAAACCTCAAACGATCATGTTAGACATAGAAATGTAGACTGGGTAAACATATATAGAAACAGTTTTATATGAATTATGACAATGCAAAAATGTTGAGAATAAAATGCTGGAGCTGAACATTAAATTCTATGGGGAAGTATTACTTTTTTCCAACAGGCAACTACAAAGATATCATGATACATGCTGTAAATAAAGCTAGTACCTTGCCTCTGAAATGATAAAAAAAAAATCAATTATGTGATTTAATCACATAACTAATCAGTGAATTAAATATTATTAATGTGAATTAATCAGTGATTATATTAAATTACTACTTCTGATCAAGTCACATCGTTTGTGCCAAAAATCTTAAGGTTCAACTTAAACATTGCAGAAGGAGTTTTTTTGTAAGAGGCATTTAATATTACTCTCTCTCAAAATGTAACATTTTGATTTCAATAAAGCTCTTTTTATTCAGCCTTTGAATGTCTGAGTAAAGAAAGCAATTTGTTGTGCAGAGTTCTGTGTAAATAATGATAATTTCTTTAGTACAAGCTGCTTATCCGTGTATTTCTGGAAAATATGAGGAAATCAGACTGATCATATGCTTGCTTTACTGTATAAAATTACAAGTATCTCTGGTAATCTTCCCATGTCTCTGTAACACATGGAAGATTAATTAAATTGGGGGAGGGAAGATTATTCCACATTACATTGATTTTGTTGAAATAAGAGGCATTTTAACTAGACACAGTAAAGTTTGGCCAAAGGTCTAAATAACTCACGTGTGCTGGCCAGACAGTTGGTTGTGAGTCATCAGACTTGATAGACTTTTCCACTTTGGCATATTTTTCCACCTTAAACAAAACAGAGAGATCAGAAAAGAAAGAATCTCCTATGTTACCTCCTATGTTTCTTCAAGGAAATTTAATTGAAGAACCCTCAGAACTATATATTTATAGAGTTATAGCACATTTCCTATGTTAAACTCAACAGAGGAGTGAAACAGTTTCAGACTACAGATTGAAATCATTGCCTGCAATGTGGAACCGTTAAGTAATTTCACCATAACAGTAATTCCTAAAGCCTCTGATTAAGTCAGGTACAACACAGTTGAAGTGAAAAGAGAGGTTTGTGTCGCAGAAACTTACACTGCCATTCCACTGTCATTTGCACTCTTGGCAGCCCTATAATGTCCACAGCTACAGTCTTGTCTAGTCTACAGTCTCTTAAAAAATCTCAGCATAGTAGAGAAAACTTGTGGAAAGAGACTTGGACATCCTGGTTGGTGGCAAGTAAAATATGAGTCAGCAGTGCCCTGATCATATCTCCCTGGCAGCCAGGAGGTCCAGGCATGTCCTGGGGTGCATCAGTCACAGCATCACCAGCTGGGCAAGGGAGGGGATTGTCCCACTCTGCTCTGGGCTGGGGTGGCCTCACCTCAAGTGCAGGGGGCAGTTTTGGGTGCCACAGTATAAGAAGGATATAAAGCTACTAGAGAGAACTCAAAGGAGAGCCACAAGGATGGTGAAAGCCCTTGAGGGAAAGCTGCATGAGGAGCGGCTGAGTTCACTTCAGCAGGGAGGAGACTGAGGAGAGAGCTCATTGCAGTTATAACTTCCTTGTGAGGGGAAGAGGAGGGGCAGGCACTGATCTAAACTCTCAGTGGCCAGTGACAGGACCCCAGGGAGGTACGTGAGGTTGTGTCAGGGGAGGTTTAGGTTGGATGTTAGGAAAAGGTTCTTCACCCAGAGGGTGGCTGGGCACTGGAACAGGCTCCCCAGGGTAGTGGTCACATCACCAACCTGACAGAGTTCAAGAAGCATTGGGATAAGACACATGATATGATTTTGGGGCTTGTCCTGTCCTGCAGGACTAGGAGTTGGACCTGATGATCCTTGTAGGTCCCTTCCAACTCAGGATTTTCTATGAGTCCCTTCTGTACACTAATAGTATGTGTTCTGGTAGTGCCAGAAACTAAGAATATGAATGCCCCCAAGAGAAAAATGCACACAGAGTGAAAAAAACCAACTCTCAATTAGAATTCTCTGCATAAAATCTAAAACTTTTCAAAATATTAATCTCCCATAGTATAACATATCAAAAGGCAAGAATTTCTGCCAAGATGAAAAGTGACTCATATTTAAACAATCTACAAACCTCATTTGCTTTTTGGGTTTTCATACTATCAGAGAACCTCAAATAGACATGTGCTCATTGAGTTCACAGAAGAACAATGCTAACAATTTGTTTGTACTGATTACTTCATCCAAACTATTCTGATATAACTGCAATATATTACAGTGTGGCTTAACTTGTGTTTATATCTTATGGAACAGAAAAGTAACTGTAAATTTTAAAGTCACTCCCATTTTTTAAAGGTCATTCTTTGATACTGGTTGCTTCTTGGACACTTCTTCATATAATACAATTTCTAATAATTGCTAATTATACATAACAACTGGTGGTCTTACATCCACTTCAGAAGGAGCAGTCAAGTAGCAAGGGTTCTGTTTCCACATATCTACGCACTGGAAAATGAAAAACAGGATTAATATATTAAATCCTTTAATTAAATAGTTAGAAGTACATTACATTACTTTTCAGAACACTTACATTTCCAGCTTTTGAAATTTTGAGGTCATACTGCTGGGTTGCTTTCCTCTCCTTCCTTTTCTGTAAGTAGTCAAGTAGTCTGAGCTGAGGTGGAGTTGAGTAGTGAGCTACTTCTTGCTGTCTGTTCAGAGAGGACCTTGAGTACCTTTTGAAGCACCTATGGCAAAATGACACCTAAGCTTGTAAAACCATCAACATTAACTTCTCCACTGCCCTTGTACAAAACCAAAAATATGCAGGGAACTGCTACTTACATGAAGACTAATAAGTTTGTAAATACCAATTTAAAATTGCTTTTGGATTGCGATTGGATTAAACTGTACAACTTTAAATTATGATTTCATATTTATAAAAGATACCAGTATTCTGTTCATCTGTTTCAGCACTAAGAATGTGCTTATTTTTTAAATGCCTAATTTAAGTATATCATCAAAATGAGTAATTAAGAAGCTGCCAAGCTTAAAATATTTATGTATTATCATAATTTCAGTTCCATCAAATGATCCTTGTCCTACTTATGTAACTATAAAGTTATAATGACAGTAGCTACCCTCTAGTCTTTGTTTCATGGCAAATTCATAGACTCAGTAATGCTGTTCTGGACATACATTTAATCCCTTTTCCTATTTTTCTAGTGGAATATTTGTTGACCACCAAGCTTTAATTTCAAGGACAGCTTGATCAAATTCATGATTTATATTTTTTTCAGAAATTACCGCTGATTTGGTACTAGCATAGTATTTCAATGCAAATTAATTTTCAAAATATTTCAGTAATTGTGACAGACTATTAATGCATTTCCTATTTACAGAGTGAATGCAACTCTTGTGATAGAACAAACATGTTGAGCAAAGGTTTCAAGCTTCTGTGGAAATAAAAAAGGGCCCAACCATGCACAAAAGTGAAATAATTTCAATATTTCGTATCACATTATTTTCAATTTTTCCAATATTCTTATACACTTACACTTCTGTTTAACCTGAATGTCAAACACACAAGTAATTCTTTTCATTTACTCATTCAGGATGAAACTTATGTGTAGCTTTTAACAAATTAGAGACCATTATACAACGTATCTGTTTATATATTTTACATTACTGAGCTGCCATCTGACTCTGTGTACACAAAACCTATGCAAAGAAAACCCCAAATCCAAACTGCAATAAAACTGATTATGTTAACATGTTTACACTTTCCTTTGATATAAAAAAATGAGCCCACTACAGTATCTACTAGCAACCAAAATAAAATACAGTATTGAACACTTAAAAATATGATATAATTTCTTGACTGTTTCTCACATATTCCTATTTAAGTAGGTATTACATAGGAGGAGCTAAATTTTTACATAAAGCATTACTTCTATTTTTCTTTGAAAACATATTTCGTACTGAAAACTACCGTTTCATGGGGCGAGTGTTCATCTTCTGCTTGTTGTACAGGAGTCTGTTTGTAGTACAGGTCACTGCTATTGAAGGATCAAGACACAAAGGCTCTGCTGTAGCCAAAATAAGTTGGCTCTCAAGTAGGAGTTTGTCTTCCTGTAATATATACAGCTATTAATATATATAAAAATAGGAAAACTTTTAAAATTGTCAAGTTCCTATAAACCTATGCATGTAGACATTACCTTAGAAAAACCTGAAAAAATTATTAAACAAATAAAAAATTATAATAAATTTTTGTTTTGTTGTGTATTTATGACATCACTGTAAAGTTTTTAAATGACCTCTAACCTACCTGTGTCCATTTGTGGTTGTCACTTGTTATAGAATGCACATCACAAATTAAAGTCTGAGGAAAAAGACAAAATGGTAGTTATGAATAACAGGATTTGATAATATATGTTCAGTTAACTGGGCATATCCAGTCTATGAACTACCATAATACTGAGAAATTACTTAAGGCTCCTCTTTACCTGCATTGTAGGTCGCAAAAGAATGTGCTTGCTTTGGTAGGTTGGAGATTTCATGTTACCAGACTGCCTGTAGTCCCGTATTTCTGCTATGACACATCCACAATGGAAAATATTAACCTGGTTGAAAGAAAAACACCAGCTTTTGAACAACATTTACCAATCTTCCCCTGCCTCTATAAAGAAGTTTGCTATATAACATATAAATTCAGTGAAACTAGGAATAAAACACATGACTTAGTTTTTCAGACCAGCAGTCCTTTCTATGTACACAGACATGTTTGTCCTAGACACACCTAAAATACAAGTTTCAAATGCAGTGTTTTCATATGCCAGCAATGCAGTTGTAAGAAATTGCCATGCCAAACATTCCATAATGACAAAGAACAAAGGAAATTTTGCTAGAGTTGAAGATGTTTCACAGCTGTAATCATAGCAATCTCTCTTATCTCCTTCTCCTCAGTAGTAAGTACTGTTTTTTTCCTATATACCAACAAAATATTTATTTGGGGCATTAAATACTACAGTTTTATATCCACAAGTGTCTTGTGCTTACAATCATCTATGTGAAGGACTCAAAAAAATCAAGGTCTATCTGGGTGCAATACACAAGTTCTTTTTGAAAACAAAAACTCCAAACCTGAGATTTTTCTAAAAGATCAACCAAAATAGGTGGTAGTTCCTCTGCATCCAAATATTCAAGCAGCTCTCCTTCTTCATAAGGCAGACGAATGGTCTCAGAGTCTGAATTTAAAGAAAACATATTACCTTTGTGTTTCAAAAAACACATTAAGAAATCTAAAACTTGCCACAGGAAAAATCAGGGTTGGCAGAAACCCATCCACACATACCAATTTTTTTGGATACTATTATTTTTTACATCCATTTCTGTACTTAGAGTTTTAGTTTGCTCTTACTGTGCTAGCTTTTGCTCCCAGTTGACATACTGTATGCTCTTATCACCCATGGCAGTACAAATGGCATGAAATGCCACCAAAGTGGAACACAAATGCCTCTAGGCAGATCTAGACACGGGAAGCAGTGAAAGAAGCAATTTGACAAGAGGAACCTGAAGTGAATGAAACTTGCATATACAGCTGCAGAAACTAAGGGGAAATAAGAGACTGGAAGGTTATCAAAAAGACTCCTATCTACAGATTTTGTCTGTAGATAAACAGCTCAGAGCTTTACGTAAATTTTTAGCTCAAGTACTACAGCTGGTTATTCTCCCAGCTCCCAGTGCAATTATGTTGCAATTATGTAACGGATAAACGTAAACAAAAACACATTCTAAAAAATTATACAGCATTCTGAGTATTTTTTAAAATCCAAGAGAAAAATATTACCTGAACCATTTTTTCCCCTGAGCATCAGTGAATAACCCTCATTTCCTGGATAGAGGTTTACTACCAGACATGACAACGTCTCCTGCATAACCAGCTTCTCAAGTAAGTTCACATTTCGTCTCAGCTTCTGCTTTAAAAGTAAACATTGCTCATGAACATAATACTATGAAATAATTAGCAGAAATAAAACCAAAAGCAATTGTTTTTATTAGACTGTTACTTAGATTAATGACAAATTACACATCTAAACAAGCTCAGTTAAATTTAATTTTACCGTATTCAGCAGAGTAAACATATTATGTATTATCATGCATGCTTATAGACAAAGATTTTTGTAAAAAATCCCACTCATTTAAACCACAAACCCTATAACTGGAAGTCCACAGACAACAGAGTTAAATGCTAAAATGTTGTAGATCTACAGTGCACCATTATTTGTATCATTCTACAAATATCATAAATCCACTACAACTTATTTGATAACAACAAAATATTTAGTACTTTCAGATATTCCTAACAGAAGAAGGCATTTCTCTCCAGGATTAAACTAACAAGCATTTGGAAGCTTTCTTAATTGCATTTTCTTGCCCTTATTTGCTGAAATCTGATCCAGCAGCCCCAGATACTATTCCCTTTTTTAACTGTAAAACTATCTTTTCGATGTGTAACAGATTTTTATAATTGCTTGGTGTCTTTCAGAGACCACATAAACATCCTACAAATTGAAACATTTGAAATCCCCTTAGAACTTAAGACAACGAATTCTGAACCTCAGATAATTTTACAGCCTCTGGCTGGAGACCATATTTCATCTCTGAATACCAGCTCTGGGTACAACCATCAACTGGGAGTTAACCCGAGTGCTCATTTGTCTTCTCATTAATTTTACTTACTTGAAAGCAGCAATACAGCAGGTTCCACAGCTTTATCTTCTTTTTCAATTTGACATTCAGAGTTTAGCAAAGTAATTTGTACCTTTTACACCTTATATTTAGAACTGATAAGCCAGTTTGAGTCTCTTTGCTAACCTAATGAAAATTTTTCACAAAACTTCTTAGCTTACCAACAATTGGAGAAATAAATCAGAATTCACAACAAAATTACAGGGTCTGAAAAATGTTCTACATTTTTCCATGGCAGTCATGCTAAGCAATTGATTGTGAAACAACGCACATGGCATTGACCATGGCCCTGAACTTGAACACAAGTGCCCTTCGATGACACAGCATTAAGACAGAATGAACAGCTCACTAAACCAGTCTAGGCCTTACTATTCACATTATATAGTCTTATCTTTAAGTGACTCCTACAGTAAGAAGGCTTTATACTTGATTTAACCAAGAAATTAAGTGGAATTAAAACCAAAGTAGTTTCTCAACCTGCCTGTTTAGACAGAAATGAAAAGCTTTTCAGCAATTTCCACTTACCTTTATCTCAGGCTCTTTTTCACATTCTTCAATATATAAATCATAAAGTTTTTGAAATACAGATTTTCTGAAATTAAAAAGACTCAACATGTAACCAAAATTAAATTAAAGAAATGCTATTAAGAAACTAAACACTGAAACGCTTGGTACCTTCCACTGGATAAATATTTTCTTTTGGGAGGTCTCTGACGGGCACTTTCAATAATATACTAAAAGAGAAAAGTAAACAAGAAACCAGCATACATTACAAAGAAATTTAATTCTAGTTACCACACAACTAGAGATCACTACCAGACAGTGTTCCATGTATACAGAAAGTAATTAACAGTTATGGTACATGACTGTTCCAAAAGTGCACTAAACACAATCTGGTTTATGTTACAGTCATCAACAAGAACACAACTCAATTTAGCTGTCAAAGACAGCATTTCATGCCCATGGCATCAGTTCCATGCAAGGTCTTGATCCTACACTCACATCTTTTCATTACAGTAGTAACTAACACTACAACACTACTGTACTTAGCTACCACTACTGAAATTCATGTGGTTAACCCACTAAGGTACAACCAAGTTTATGCATACGGGCTTAACAACATTTACAAATCAAATACTCCTCAACATAATAATTTCAGGAAGCTCTCCCTTTGCCTTTTGCATTTACATTATTTTTCTCTATAGACCTGTGCATTATAAATAACATTCATGTACATTAAACATTTGAATTAAAAAAGAATAAGAGAGATAGCATCCTCCAGTAAATGTAATTCATATTCTAACAAGGTTTTTCCAAATCTCTATTGTTCGAAGTATTTCAATTAACAGCTTTGTTCAGAATTTATGTTCTCTCACAGGAACATGTATTTCCCGTAACAGGGTAACTGTTCTATCAGATGACAGCACTAAAGAACACGAACATGAAGGCACTTGCCTCTTCATTCTCACTAGGCTATCCTTAAAAAAACACAAACAGGACTTTACCACATATTTCTGCCTGCTCATTTCACAGCACACAGATTTGCTGGTTTAGAAGGGGAAAGCTCAAGTCTTGCACAGTCTATCCCCATTGCACTTGATGTTCTCAGTACAATGGGTAAGAGACAAATACATTACAGCAATTTCAGTGAGAATTCTGCAAACTCAGTGTTACATGTATAGATGATTACACACGTATATATTTACATAACGTGGTTTTCTACCACTCTTCAGGAGAAATAAAAAAATAGCTGTTGTATTTTTATAACTCTAAGACCAATAAATTATGTACAAACAAGTAATTTAGCTGCTTCTTACCTCAGCACGATCCAATGCCAGTTCTAAAGCTTGTTGCTGCAAGAATGACAAAAGGTTTTTTAGAAATTATATGACTTTTTTTTAACATCCTCATACATTAAAAACACTCCAACAACCCTACTACAACTGATATGAATTTATAATTAGAAGACAGGCTCAAAAATTCTTTGGCACATACTAAACTTAGCTAAAACCTCACGTAACTGCATCACAAGGCTTGGCTAAATTATGATGCCTTAGAACAATGAAAGGCAATTAGAATTAAAAGCAGGAATGGAAATTTACACCTAATAAAAGCAGTAGCAAATACTACCCAAAACAAATAGAGATGACAACTAGAAAACCTGATCTCCTTTGTTAAGCTGGGCACTAACTCAACAGAAAGGATAGGCCAAAATATCCCTGAACAGATATCCAGGAAGAAAACATTTATCTTTTAAATACCAGTGTCCAAGTATCAGCGCAGTTATTTTTCACAAAGTGGAAACAAAGATCTTGTGCTCAGAACTTTACTTCTGCACGTAATACAATTTAAGAAGTACTCCTTATGATATACTGTTAGGTGGCTAGGAAACAAAACCAGCTTTCACTACAGACTTTCTCCAAGGTAGGCTAAAAGTCTGCTCAACCCCATGAAACACAACAAAATCTGCAAAAGCTTTTTAATATCCCATAGTATGGGATACTCAATACCATTTATTTTAATGAATTTAGCTCTTTTGGAATGTTTTTTTTTCCTTCAGTATACCTGCAGCTGATAAACTTTTATATCAAAAAGAGCCCAAAACTTCATAGATCAGAATAATGAGTTCTTGGACTAAAATTTGACAAGTATTTCAAACCAGAATAAACAAGCACCAGTGTCAAAAAACAACTCTAAGAAAGTCTTCCTTGTTTTCCAGTGTTCCTTCTCTGGCACTCACTTAAGCCCTGACATCCTTTGTACAGGAATAATTTGCTGCTGCTAAATGAACCAGACAATGAAAGTGACTTGGGGCAGGGAGGAAAAAAGAGGACACTATTAAGAACCAAAGCCTTGTAAGAGAATGCCAGGAGCTTGATTCATCTCCAGGTAAGTGCAGAAAAGCAATGCATTCACTTCAGTGGCAGCTGGATAATGTCCTTAGCAATGTACTCCTGACAAACTCTAATATTAGGTGAAGCTTAGGAACATTTGTAACAGGTAACTCTTGCCAAACATGCATTTTTCCTATTCCCTCAGTTTAAACCATCCCTATCAGCTGCTCCTAAAAGCAAACACCTCTACTTGAGCCTCAAGGAACAGAAGACACACGAGCCATGTCCAATGCAAGGTAGCACCAGTGATTACATAGATAATACTTTATTAGAATAGAATACAGTGAAGAAAACCATACTACACAACAACAAAAGAACAACAAAGAAATATACAACAAAAACACTCATATAATATACCTAAAACAAAATTTCTTACGTGTTCATGAAAATCCCCCCACCTACTTACCATGCTACTGTGTGGTAGAGCCTGCCATGACAGAACATTATGATTTTCAAGTGTCTAGGTGTCGTTATGAAAATGTCAAATACTGATCTTTCTACATAAGAGAATATATCTAGTAGATACTTCAACAATACCTATGTCTAGGTATGATTTCAAATATTCAATTCACTGACTGTTTAACATTAGGTAAAAATCCATGTCAATATTAGCATCTGTGAATAAAAGACTACTATGTAGAAGTAGGATTTCTATACAGCAAATTTCCTGCCACCACTCCTGACTGAAAACACCACTAGCTTGACGTGGCAATTCCTATGCTGCACTGGCCAGTGAGTAATTGTTTAGAAGTATCCAAAAGCTATGAAGACACTCCTAAAAAGGGAAATATCAGAATTCAGCAGTAACAAGTAAAACAATTTTTAAAAGAAAATGTCAAATATTAGTGGCATTCTCCTCATCAGCCAGACAGTTAGCAGACTAGAGCAAAAAGATCTGAAAATATATGATCGAAATCCTAACTTACCATTGTAGTTGAAGCCATGTGGCCAAATGGCAAAAGAAGTACTTAAGGAGTTTCGTGTAGCAGGCAAAGAATCATATTTGATGGTCAGACTTGGGGTACTAAAACCAAAAAATTAAAGGAGAAAAAAAATACCACTGAGAAAGAAAATAGGTATTTCATTTAAATACAACACTTCTGGTGGTTAATTCTATTTTAATTTCATTAGCAGAGTTTCCTCCAAGAGTAGGAACAAGTGCTCCACCTGCTGCTAGTGCAGAGGCTCTCACTCCAATGACTAGTACTACTACTTTTCACAATCATTTTACATTAGTTTTATTCAACAGTAAAGCAACAAGCACGTAAATGTACGTACACTTTTCTCTATAGCAGCAGTCTACCTGGGCTATCCCAAATGTCACAACCTCAGATGCACAGGAGGCTAAAACACTTAATGAAAAGCAGAGTGTTTAGCATACCGCATCAGCTCTTTTGTTTTGCTTTTGAGAAGGTGTTATTAGCCAACATCGTAACCAACATAGCCAACACCTCCACTAGCGGTATTCGGTTTAAAACTGACTCACAACGAGCTGTCAATCAAGAAATAAAAAAAATTTGCTGCCACCGCCGGGGTGAAGAGCGAGCGGCGCTGCCTCCGACGGCAGCAGCCGGCCGGGAAGGGCCGGGCCGGCGCAAGCCAAGGGCGCGGGCCGGGCCCCGCTTCCCTTCCCGCCCGGACCGGCCCCGTCCCGCCGCCCCCTCCCCGGCTGTGGGTGCCCCGTGCCCGCCGGTACCTGGTGGCCTCTCCCGCGGAGCCCCCGGCACAGCGGCCCCGCCGCCCGCCCGCGCATCCGCCGCCGCCGCCGCGGCGCCCCGGCCGCTTCCGCCCCGCCGCTTCCGAGCCGCGGCCGGAAGGGGCGGGCGGGTCGCCGTGGAGACCGCGAGGGGCGGGCGAGGGCGGGGAGCGGCCGCCGGGGCGGCGATGGAGATGGGCGTGTGGGTTGGTGAGGGTGACGGATGGGCGCCGAGGAATTCAAAGGGTTTAATGGCAGTAAAGAGCCTGGACTGCGCTGCGACTCACAGCTTTAGTGCCCTTGTGAAGATCAGGATTGGATCCTCTGTGTCTCAGGAATGCTGTAAGGATATTTGGTGTGTCCATCTCTTGGCCCTGCACAGGACTGTCCCCAAGAGTCACACCGTGTGCGTGAGAGCAGTGTCCAAACACTTCTCAAGCTTGGTGCTTCAGTGACTTCCCTGGGGAGCCCATGAGCATCCATACTCGAGCTCTGCCAGGCACATCTACACCACACATTGTACGTATGTCCCTGAGCACAGCACTTTTATGACTTGGAGCACGTTTTCCCCAGACCTTTCTAGCACTTCTGGCTGAGCCGTAATTTATTTGTTCACAGCAATGTGCAAACGTGCTGCGCTGTGATCCTGCAGCCAGTCCTATAGGAAAAACCATACCTGACACCACCCTTCAGTGCCTTTGTTAACCCTGTGGTGCTGACATGTCCTAGCTAGGGATGACTTGAAAACTCAAGAAAATGTAGACACTGGGAGCCCTAGGTAGCTCTGGATAGAGTGAAGTGCTTCTTGTAGGACTACCCAGGTACTCTGTCTCGGTGCTGACACTGTTTTTCTTTCAGAACTGGATTCTTAGGAGCCCTTCTGTGTCTCACAGCATAGCCAAAACATTGGGAATCAATTACTGGCTGTGTCTAGAGTATCTCAGAGCTTCTCACTGCATAGAGTAAAAACATCTGATGAGATCACTGCTCTTCAGCTGTGGGAATAAATAAGTTGGACACCTATTTTCAGCAACAGGAAGGCTAGTTTCTTGATTTTTTAGGAGCCTTTTCTCTGGTGTTCCTGAACACCAGAGAAAAGATGGCTGGAATCCTGTCCTGGAGCAGGAACAGGTGGCAGTTCTTCCTTGACTCATCTAGGCACTAAATAGATGTACGGTCCAACAGTTCAGCAGCTGCATTTCATCCAATTTTGAATCTCTTTTGAGGATGCAGTTGTGCCATCCTTTCACCTAATTTTTTTCTAAATTTATGTACTGTATGCCTGGGAGTACCAGAGTTCTGTTGCCATACTCATAGACCTGTCCCAGTACAAAATTGCCAAGCTGTTTTTCATTTTCCTGTGGTCTTTCAAAATTAACTGGATTACAGGCCTATGAATCTGAGTTATGCTGAGGCTGAGACAGTGATTCAAGTAGGGTCCCTCTTATTTGAGTATAAACATTAAAAAGAAATGACAGCATGCTCTAAGTAGAAAGTCCTTCATTCAAGTCAGACAGACTGTATGCATGTGGATGAAACTTGGGGCAAACAGCCATGAACTCCTGAATTCTAAATCAGTTATGTCACTGGCTTTCTATGTGGGCAGTTATAAATCCCTGTGGTAACATTTCCTACCCTGGTTATGTACATCTGTATTCAGGACTTAAATTATTTGCAGACATGAAGAAACCCCACAGCTTCCATTTACTTTTAAAGTCAGATACACTTTGTCAGGCATAACCATCCATTCTTTTGTAGGCAGATATTTCTAATGTGACTGTTTAAATAGAATTTTAGAGGTCTGGCAAGTATAGCACAAAGCTTGAGAGATCTGTGTTCTACAGCTGGGGACATTACCCCTGTCCTAATCAGCCTCCTGCTGGTCAAACAAGTCACTCCCTTGGGACTTCTTGGCTGCCTTGAAGAGTTCCTCTGACTTTGGGAGCAGTAACACATAGAGACACCTAGAATTATCTGTCTCCATCTCAAACTGAGCCGTTCTGCAAGTTCATACCTCAGCTCTGAGATGCTTTGTAGAGACACCTTAAAAACAGCCTTGATTTTCTGAATTTTCTGACTTACACTTTGTAACATAGGCATGTTTAATTCCATTCTTTCCTGATTGCTCCCCACTTGACAGTTTGAACTTGACAGTTCCTATTAGCGGTGTTCAGTAGGAGATAAAGTGGGTAAAGGCTTGCTTGCATTTCTGTACACAGAAATGTGGCTATCAGAGAATTAATTCAGGGGCTAACAATCTTTTCAGGATAGCAAATAAAGCAAGGAGATTTAATAGAGGTGGTAAGTCTGAAATGTTGTGAGCCACAGGGAGCAAGCCAGAGGCTGAGGTTACTAGGACTGATTTTTGGATGCAGTTTTTTCTGTTTTCTTGAGAAAGGCAGGGAGAAGGAAGTAAAAACTGAGGACATGGACAGTAGACTGGCTTCCTGATGGTCTGGAGGCAGGCAAGGCAACATTAGCTTGGGCCTGAGGAGGTTATGCAATCCAGACTGTACTTTATTTAGGAAGGCTGCTCTGGCTGGTCCTTTTCTTGACATGGGCTTACATAGAAGCCCTTATGAGAATGCCAAAGCATGCTTATAGTAATTAATGTCTCATGATGCTAGCTCAATCTGGTATTTGGATTTGGGATAGGTGTCATATTCTTTCCAAGAGCCAAGGAACCTGTGGTTGGAGGAGTTTGGCACTGAAGGCATTTCAAGGAGAACTTAGGGCAATACAGATACAGCCAAAAAATTTTAGTCTATGATGCCAAACGTACCTAGCTTACTAGCACATAAAGGGAGGCTTATAAAGAAACCATTATATTTAGAGTATTTCTGGGAAGAGACTTTTGTCCAGTACCAGTTGATCCAACATGACCAATCAAAGCAGTGAACTAAACAGTGAGGTTGCCATGGCAAACCATAGTGGAACAATAAAACGAGGCCCTCTAATTAAGGCAATGATGTCTGAGTGCAAGAATTGCAGTGTAGCAAAGTTAAGGGCAGCCTCAGGATCTCTAGACATTTTTGTCAAATTATTCTTATTTGGCAAAGTTTAATATATGTGTTTGGATTATGAACAAAATTAATGTAGATATTGAATTAATAAATCTGTAATAAGGATAGAAATAGGATGTTTTCTTCTCCTTAAAAGATTAAAAATCACATCTTTTATTGAGCATCTTCTGTGATGAATAAGCAAAGAAATGTACTATTTCTACATAATTAATTTTTGGATGGGCTGCTCTGACTGAGTAGTCCAAACTTCATAAGTAACAGATTTGTTGGCCTTCTCTTGCAGAACTCAGAATCTGGATAACATATCTGCATATTTGCATTTTAAGCTTTTACAGATGATGTGAAAGTGCAGTGAGCTTGTCACTCTTTGGAAGAGGTATCTTTGGTGGTTATTATTATTATTATTATTTTATTATTATTATTATTTTCCATAGTGTCACCCTTGTTATGTTCTGTCTGTCTACTGTCTAGTTTGGCCTGATTCCCATTTGCTTAGTTCACAGCAAACCAGAACAACATTATATTCATTAATGCAGGTATATAATGTGACATAAAGAGAATCGGGTTTCACGAGTGCTTTCACGAAACTTCTGTGCTGGAGACTGTAGGGCACATAGGAAGGAGTATGGCAGAGTATCTGTGGCTATCCTGTTAAGGCTGTCCATGCATCATTTATCCTGTGCCAGGAATTTGAAAGAAGCAGACCACATTCCCATCACTTTGTGTCTTTCTTTGGCCTTCTAGATGAAGGCAGCTGAATGTAATTGTTTTTATGTTTTAATGTTGTGTCTTGCATATTTTCTGCAGTCTTCATGTGGAAGCCTCCCATATTTAATTGGAAAATCAGTAATCTTGTCAGAGCTCTGGATTTAATTTTCACAGTGAGATAAAAATAACAGGAAACCTAAGATCCTCAGTCTTTGGGTAACTGGAGTGTATCATGCAAGTGTTAAATTTTTATTGAATGTAATAGAGGTTCATAAACCTTTGCAGCAATGAGGTCTTAATCTAATTCTTAGATCACAGAAAAATAGGAATGTACTTATCCCTAACCTGTCTTACTTGTTTTTCTGAATCCAGTCATAGGTATCTTTTGGTCTGAAGGTAAGCTAGCAAAAAAAAAGGTAAGTCAAGCAAACTTTGCAGATAACTACGAGTTACAGAATACAGAGTTCCCAATGGGAAGGAGCAGTCATCTGCTGAGAATCAAAACACCTCATCAATCAGATGGATGTTGGCATAAGGCAAACACAGTACTGCTGTTAGCCTGCAATTAATTTTCATCTGTTTAATAAAACAGCTATTCCTTGGCTGATTGCATGCCTTTGCTTTCTACATTTTCCAGGTTTAAATTATATTGTTTATGAAACCAACTTAGCATGTTATCCTGCCTGCAATATTGTTTCACTGAACCCACTAGAGGTCAGGGCTGTACTGCTAAGGTAAGTGGTTAAAAATCAGCTAGGGAGAAATCTTTTAAGAGGTTGCCAGAAGTGAGAGTTATGTGAGAGACTTCTAAATTATGGAAATTTAGAATATGTTACATAAAACAGCTTATATTAAATAATCCATTGTATTTACTACTGGTGAAGTAGGTTAGTTTGGCAGATCCACAGTTATTATAAAATTATAGAGCAGTGAGAAAAATATCTAATCTGTTTTTTAATTATTATATCTCTAAATTTCTATTAAATTGCTATTGCAGTTTTAGTTCCAGCTTTGCGATTGCATCTTATACACTGGTTATCTAAGTATCTACTTGAAGAAGAGCAGAGACAGGTATAAGGAATTTTTCTTAGTTCTGTAGAACAAGGGCTAATTCAAGTTGCATAACTTTCTCAGCAACATTTTAAAGGAAGGGGTTGCAATGCTAATGGTTGGTAATCCAAAGCAGGGGCAAGGTCTTCAACATCACATTTCACACATAGTTCTGGGACTTCTGTACTTTATTTGCTGGTGATAGGAACTGATTTCATCTTGTTAGGAGTAACTAAAATGCAGCACATGATCAGTACTTAGTTCATCCTGCTCTTTTGTAGTGTTCCTTTTATAAAATCTGTGCATGCTAAAGCAGGGAGAGCCACAAGGCTCATGGAAAACCTACACAAAGGCTTAACACTCTTACTACATCAGTATATGACAAAGCCAAGGGAAGGCAGATGAGGAGCTTCATACTGCTTCTGGTTTAGGAAAGAAAACATCTTTTTTCTCCTGTATTGACTGTATGCCTCACAAGGCCAGGTCCACCTTGTGACAAGAACAGGCAGCCTGAAGAGATGAGAAATTAGTATTCATCCAGACTGGCAGTGATGCTCATTTCTTTGTCATTGTTTGTTATGAGGTCAGCATCTAAAATATCTGAGACATCTCTCTCCAGTCACCAGTGTATGTTTAAACACACATCACTCATTTCTCATTTTGATGTCCATGTGCACTATGGATGTATGCCTGCAAGTGGGGGTGAGAAGAGCAGCACCAGCTCCTTGCTATGCCTCTGGCATTGCAGGAGGGATGTGTGCCTGCCTGTGGAGAAGGTGTGCTCCAAGCCAGTGCTGGGGGTGCTCCAGGGAAGGGCTGTGGCTGCAATAGAGCCACATACAGTGGGATTGTGCTCCTGGCTTTGCTGGCATTCTGCCAGCCCAGTAGCCATGTTGCCTGACCAGTAGTCAACAAATCCCAGATCAGGTTGACATGTGGCATCTGCCATGTGTGGCTCTGGAGTAGTGAAGCTGCAAAACCACAGATGGAAGGGACTGTGGGAGAGCCAGAAGACTGAACATTAAACTGAGAGCAAGATGTTTGAAAGGTCTGATAGTGGTTTTTTTTATCATTTTTCAGAGGGTGAGACCTCCCTCCTTCCCTAAATTTTTGAAGAAGTCAACAATTTAAAATTTCACACATTCAGTTGTGTTTTTATCCAGAATAACTAAGATTCTTTCCATGATAATTGGCTTAATTATTCTTTTGAGATCTCATACTTACAGAATTTGATTGAATTTGAACAATGGAAGTTGTTATGTTTCTGAGCAGGTCTGATATCTGTATTTGCAGGAGAATGCCATGTGATGGGACGTTTGTTAATACTCCCTAGCAAAGAAAATACTTTTGGCTGTGTGCTGGGATTTGTTTTCAACTTGTCTTAGTGAACCAAAATTAGGAAAACCAATGTGGATTCTTCTAAATTTTTCACAATATTGTAAGATGGTGCAGAACAAACTTACCTATCTCTGTCAGCAGGAAGGGTGATATATGTTGTGATTATTTGTTACTGTAAAATTCATTGAATTTTTGCTGTAGCACATTGACAGTCCAGGACAATTAAATCTGTTTTTTTTTGCCAGGCCTGGCTGAGCCACCCCATGTTGCAGTATGAACAAACTGTGGTGTTGAAGCCCCAGTTGTTTAAGCCTTTTGACTCTCACATTTTCCTTTTCCCGTGATACTGTCTTTCAGGACACTGAGTTTAAGAAGAGTTACTTGCATCTCTGCCCTACTACTTATGCCAAAAATAATAATCAAGCATTGCTGCTAAGTACTAGTCACGTGTAGATGGTGTAGTTGGTAGCCTCAGCAATCTCATACACCTTCCTGCATGTCGAAAGCTTTCTGAAACTAATTTGGTTACCCGGTATTTGGCAAAAGTTGAGGCAATGAAGTGAAGAGTAACAAATGCCAATCATTTTCTCCACTGAGATGGGCTGGTGGCTTATGATGGTCTCAGGGTGGATATCCAGGGCCAGTTCTCCACAGAGAACTCCAAAGGTGGCCCTCTGTATGGGGAAATTCTTCATCCATTGTTAGTCATCCTACTTATAGCATAGTAGTAGTCTTGTCAGTGGGTTTTAGTTTTTGAGGCCTTTCCTCTCTTAAGAGGTAATGTATAGCAGACTTGGACCCTCCTTATTGCAGTTGGCCTTGGCAAGGAGTTGTGGGCCTCGATAGCACTTTTCTTTGTTCCTTTGCTGAGTCCCAAGACAAGGCGTAGGTTATGTGTGTCGTGGATCCTTTGCTGATGAATAATTTTGTCTCCAACTAAGAAGGCAAGCCTGAGAAAGCATGCAAAGCTGTCTGATATGAATAAAAGTAATAAAAAAAAAATCAAAGCAGTTGGAGCTTTGGGAGTATGAGCATCCAGAGGCAGCATGTACAGAGAAGGTTCAGCAACTGCCCACGTGAGAGCATCTGTGGGTCTGAAGTTATTCAGTGCGTGTGTCCTATCTGACATGCAGGGGGGTGTGTGGGCCACTTCAAACCTCTGGGAAATGGATCCTGTGCACTAGTCTCTGCCATCTAACTGGCATCTGGCCCAAGATCACTGTTTTGGAAGGTGGTGAGTTTACCAGCTTGCATGAACACCATGCTATGTCAGCTTGCCGAAGGGGCAGAGCAAGTAAGTGCTTTGGCATGCTCATTTTTGTAGTGGAAACATACTGTAATTTTGTTAGGCAGAGCTAAGTACCTATGGATGTTTCATGAGTGCCAACATGCTGATTGGGAACTCGGTGCAGTACATATACACTGCACTGTTGAAATTGTTGTAAACAGCAGTGTTGTTAATCATAACATTTCTCAGCTTTCCTTTGAAGGTAAAGCCATAGTAACAAAATTAAGTCAACATCAGTTCTTGCTCTCAAAAGATGATCAAAGATTAGATTCACATTTATCAGTCCTTTCTCTGGGGTTTTTCCTCACTGTCTTTCTTGTTCTTTCTCCCTATCTAGTTTGAAGAACTGTCGCTTTAGGACATGAAATAAAACGACGCGGACACCAGAATCTCCAAGGTAAAAAGGAGGGTAGTTTAATTTCTAACTTCAACATTTATAGATTTCTAAAAGTGACAGTGGATTGGAGGATGACAGTGTCACCTCTCCAATGACACTGGACAAACTAACAGTCCATCAAATTTCTCCTCCTCCATAAAAGAATGCAAAACAACTAATTATTTACATAAAGTCTGTGAGAAAGTTCATTACAAGAATGTAAACATCAGAAGGCTTAGAAGAACTTTAAAAAACAGAGTGACAAAGAACCATTTCTTAATAATGAAAATTGGCCCAGTTTGAATGGAGCTAACGAAAACAGCTCCCATTTTCTCCATTCTTCCCTCATGCTGTCTTATGCTAGAAACATACATTTTTCTGAATATCCTAGAGCTGTGGGGATGGGATTCCCTGGTACAGCAGGAACAGTATCTTTAATCCCCCAAGAAAATAGTGGACTTAAATGGCCATCATACAAATCTTTGCTAATCACTCTAATCATTGTGCAGTGATGGAAAGAGGGACACTTCAGTCTCCCTTATGGAGAGATTGGTACACTTCATGCACTCTGAATATGCCTCAAGAATTGAACTCTTAAGATGACAGGCCTGGGCCTGGAGGAACATTTTACTTGCTTTATTATGCATGAAATAGGTGAAATGAAATTGAGTTTTCAGAGCTATCAGGAGCACATTTCTTCTGACAAGTCCCAGCTGCAGCTTTCTAGGTGTCAGGTGAGCTCTGGTATCAGAAACTTAGCAAGCTGCAGAGCAGCTTCTCTACAGACTGAGAAGATACCAAATGGTGATTGTGCTGAGCTATACTTCCAGTTAATGCCTGAAATGGCAGTTGGAACTCCTCTGAGGTGAGGCTTTTGAAAGAAGTCTGGATGAAGCTATTTGATACTGGTTTTAACTGTAGTAAAATTAATAACTGATAAATGCAATAGCTGACAGCAGAGTCCTTCATTTTTTTACCTCAAGCTCAGAAAGAATGTTATTGTGTTGCATTTATCTTTGTGTGTCTGAAAATTTTAAATTTTTTAATATGCCTCTGTTTTAAGTCAATTTTAAATAGTGTTCAGTGTAAATGATAGCCTTTCTTATGAGTAAGTAGTTCTGAAAAAAAGTCAGATTAAATATTGCTCAACTGACAAGCATGGAAAAAAATCACATGGTGAGAAGGCCAAGTATCCTTATGATGTAACTTTGTCTTATATATCAAGTCATAATTTTGTTTGAGAATATGTTTGTTTCCAGCTGTTGGCAGCCTCTGCTTTTCATCTTTATGACCTCCAAGTGTGTCTGTTAAAGAGAAAATCAACTCAAAGCCATTTTCTTTTAGTTGCTTTCCAGACAGAATCACTGTATCTCATTTTTGTTTAGAGAATCCAGAAAGCTGTTGTATTAGAATTTTCTTTCTTTTTGTTTTGGCTTTTAATTTGCTTTCTGTCGTGTATTATTATGTGTTTATATATGCTGTACATGACAAATAAATCCAAAACTTTGAACTGATGCTGAAATCTAAAGTCTTTAGGCTTTTCTTACATGAGCCCAGCCAGTTTATTCCATATGTTACTGAAAAACTGGTTTGTAAATTCTGTTTATGTGTTAAAAATAAATGTCTTATAAAAACTAACAGCTACTCCTCATGATTTTAAGTAATTTTTATCTATGGATTTCATTTCAGTCTTGGAAGAAGGTGTAGGAAGGTAGGCCTGCTGAAGGGACTGACCAGCCTAAAACCTGTGCCTTTCAAAGAAGCATAGTACATTTCACTAACCCAGGTCCCTCCACAATCTGAGGTCTTTTTTATTTTGTCTTTGTTTTATTTTGCTGAAGGTGTTAACACTATGCCCAGGACAAACTGCTGCCTCGGAAATAGCACACTTTTTGACTTTGCAGGTCACACATATTTGCATATTCTCAAGTCAATGGTACTTTTAGTTATTGTCTAAACTCTTGATGTGCCAAGGGCTATTTTTTGGTGCTACTGTTTTTTTGTATTAATAATACCACATTTGGTATGGGAAATAAAATGTGTCATGGCTTCTGGTGTGTGAAGGCAAGTAAAGGGCGTGTCTTACTTTGGACTTGTAATTCTACAGCTGTGGAAAAGTGGACTTATACTTGAGGGCATCCTATCTGTTTCTATTTGTTTCTGTACATTTGTAATCACTAAAGAACTCCAGACAGGCTATGCTATTTCTGGTTTAAATTCTGATACATGTATATGGAGGTATCATTCGAGTATGTGTATCTTCAAGAACCTAAGATTGGAGTTATGCCCAGACTACAGTCACCTAAGCATCTGCATCTCAAAGGAAGTTTGCACATTCACGTGAGGTGCCTCAGATGCCAATATAATAAAGAGATCAGTATGAGGAACAGAAAGGGATTCAGTTGCATTAATTCAGCTCAACACTCTTAAAAGATTATTCAGCTGATCACCTGTAAGTGTCTCTTTTAAGATAAACTGCATCAGTTGATTATATTGGTGGGCAGATGATTTTGTTTCCTATGCATGTGAATTTAATGCCCTTTTTAGTGGTAGGGGTACATTCCTGGAATTCAGCTGCTCCACATTTTTCCCCGTGAGTCCTGTGACATAGCTGTCAGCTCTATCCAGGTGCTCTGGATTGTCCATGATGCTGGAAATCTCTAATGTCACCGAATTCCACTCTAGCTCTGGTGACATGAAAATTTTATCTTCAAAGTCTGACTCTGATTCAAGCCTTTGTTCTTTACTGTTCTGCCAATCACGTCTCTGTTAATCTACCTTAGATTTTTGTTTCATGCCTGAGTGTTGGACACTGGTTCTGCATTTATATTATAAACTTTATATAAGTAATATATGATCCTGGTTATAAGTTCACAGTATTACTCAGACAGTTAAAAAATATTGATACATTTTTTAATTAGAAATTTGAATCAAAATTGTACAACTCTGTGTTGTCTTTATGAAAGGCCTTCTGGAAAGTATAATGTAATTTTTCAAGTGTTGCTGCATTTCAGTTATTTTGGAAGTAATTCTTAATTGTAATTTTGGGATTCCTCAGAATTAATTAAGTGGTGTAATTGTTATTTTCTTTCATGACGAGCTTTACCACAAATTTAACTATTTGGTTATAAATACTGGATGTTCTTCCTCTTGACTTCATAACCTTGTCTTTTAAGCAGCTCAAGCATTATTCTGATGTAGACAGCATCTCTCCAGTTCTGCAGATGCTATGAACAGGCTTAATTAAAAAAACCTTACTTTTCTATTCTGAATGGCAAGACAAAAAATCAGATTTTGAAGTTGATCCAGCTGTAAGCTGGAGAAGTCTCTGGCATTGCCTTTTGCTATTTCTGTCTGAAACTAATGTCTTCTACAATAACTACCTTGTATATAATTTCAGACAGCTACCTCTTTCAAATGCACCATTTACCCTGCCATATATCAAAAAGTAGATAACATTTCATGACAAGAAATTAGTAAGAATTCATAGTAAGGAGTGAATAAAAATGCCTCAATTGGAGTTTTTCCAGGTATTAGTGTTGCCTTCCTGAACTTCAGAGAATTACAGAGTGGTCTTTCACTAGGATTATTCACTAGCTGTGAGAGTTTACATGCTGCACGCCCCTCACCTTCCAGTGCTTTCCTGTCCTGCTGCGCCATAAGGTGCCCAGCAAGCTTTTCTATCACTCTCTCTATCAAAAGGACAAGGGAAGAAAATGCAGTGAAAAGCTTGTAAGTGGGCTAAGGAGAGAAGGATCACATGTCAATTGCCATCATGGGCAAAACAGACTCAACTTGGCAAAATTAATTTAATTTAGTTTATTATTAGTATTGAGAAATAAGAATTAGTCTTAAAATACCTTCCTCCCACCCCTCCCTTCTTCCTGGGCTCTGCTTCACTATCAACTTCTCCATCTCCTCCTACCTTCATCAGCAAAGAGGGATGGGGAATGGGGAATCAGTTCATCATGTTGTCTCTGCCACTCCTTATTCTCTGGTCTCTTCCCGTGTTCCAGTGTGGGATCCTTAAACATAGGCTACAGTTCTTCATGACCTTCTCTAATGAGAGTCCTTCTCGTGGGCTGTGATTCTTCACAACCTTGCTCCTCCCTTCCGCAGGGTAGAAGAGTCCCTTAGGAATGAACTGCTTCAGTGTGGGTTCCTCAAGGGCTCCCAAATCCCACCAGACAACTTCCATCAGTGTGGTCTCTCCTCCTGCAGCTCCTGCCAGGAGCTGTGTGGGATATCCATGGGCTGCAGCTTTGTTTGGGGGACATCCATCTGCTCCAGCATGGGGCCTATCACAGGCTGCAGGGGGATACCTGATCCACTGTGATCCTCAAGGCTTCAGCAGAACAACCTGGCTCATCGTGGTCTGCATCACAGGTGGCACAGGAATCTTTGCTCTGGTGCCTCCCTCTGCTTCTCCAAGGTCCTTGGTGTCTGCAGACTTGTTTCTCTCATATTTTCTAACTCCTCTCTCCCAGATGCTGCGGTTCAGCATTTTTCACCCTTTTAAAAATATGTTATCACAGATGTGGAGACCCTGGAGGGGCTTCTCCTAAGTTACACCCCATTGGCTCCTTCCTCTGTTCCTATGCCTGAACAGAGGTGCTCCTGAGGCTCTCCCTGCCTTTTCCCTGATTGGGCCTCACCTTGATACTGCTTGGAGACCAAGGTCAGCTGGGAGGCCCCTGGGGGAGAGAGCGGGACCTTGGGGGGGAGTGTGTGTCAGAGAGGAGAACATCTCATCACGTGGGCTGAATTAAACATCTATGGATATTATGCAAAAGCCTTTTTGCTTCTTTACCCTGGACTTTACTAGCAGCAATTCAAACTGCAACAACAGAGACATTACTTGTGTGTCTGATGGGCTCAGCTTTGGCCAATGGTGCATTCATCATGAAGCTGGGTGGAAACTAGCCCAGTCCATTGTGGGGGCAGCTTCTTACAGAAGACAGAAGTCTTCTCTCCAGATATCAGCAAGCCAGCATCACTCAGGCACCAGGTTTCTCTTGTGTAACCATAAATTACATAATTAAATTGACTAGTAAGCTTCACCACTTAATTATATTGCTTCAGAGTTTTTCTAATATCCAAAGAAAAAAAAAGCTGAAAATGTATCCAGTGAGACACAGTTGTTTCATATTTCCTGTTATGATTTTAGAAAAAATCCCACTCTTCAATCAGTCCCACTTTGAGAAAAAGAGCAACCTCTGTAAAGTTACCCAAGCACTCCAATGGAAACCTCAAAATTGCATGCAAGGATGTGAGATGTGTCAGTAAAAAACAGATTATGTCATTCCCTCATTATGTCTGATTTGTCACTGATAGATTTTCCTTTTCTGCAGCCACCCCATGCCCCCAGCATGGTGCAAATAACATGTGGCTTGCATAGATATTGTAGATATTCTTTGAACAGATAAATGTTAAAACCACGCAGCTTGGAGTATAGTCTAGCTAAGGTTTCCAGCTGGAGTCTTCTTGCAAACCCAGCAAGAGTTGGACTAAATGGTTTGGGTCTTTTTTTCACAACTACTCTTTCCTTGTTTCTTTTCCTCTTAGAATGTATTAGAATAACATTTAAGATTTGTTCTATATTTTTTATTTTTTTCCCTCTTATTTTAAGTTTATTCCTCTTCATTGAAAAAAAAAAAAGATAAAACGGCAAAAAAGAAAAGGAAGAAAAATATGTCCACATATGGGAGAAGCTTCTGAACTTTACTTACTCATTTGTATTTAGTGATATAAAGGGGAAAAGGCATTTCCAGAAATTAATTTTCATACTTTCTGAGTATGTTTTGGTTGAGAGGTTGAGTAAGAGAATGACTTTATACAATCTCTCATTATACAAATAGAGAAAAAGGGGTATTTCTGGTAAGTTAAAGGGGTAAAAGATGTTCTGCATAACTCAGTAATGGTGGTCTCTGGATTGGAAATTGTGGAAAATGAAGAAAATATATTAAAAGAATATCTCTCCATACTTATATTTTTCTTCTCTTTTCCTTTAATCAAGTGTTAGAGGGCACTGTTCAATCACATGAACCTCTTTTTGTAGCTGGAAAGGCAGTTCTTATGTTCTTAAGTTCTAATATTGTCCTTATTTTTTGAGAATTTTACCTGCTAACACACTTTTCAAATCCACAAGATTGCCATACAAATGAAGGGTTGTTCTTCATTTTAGATTTTCTGTTTTGAGAGCTAGATGTTTCAGAGCCCGTTGTTTGACATCTCTCTCCTGGGGAGATGCACAGCAGTCAATAAACTCTGTGTCTCTGACTCAGATTCTGTCTATGTCCTACGTGTTTCCTGCTGAGTCACTGTATGACTTTCTCACTAACTTTTAGTGTTCTCGTTTTTGAGTGGGAAATTATTTTGGCTGAAGGCCATACTTTTCTGTATTTCTATGTATTATTTACAACAAAGAAACTTGATGAGAAAACCTGGGGAAAACAGCCATGGGGTGATCATAATAAAGCATTTTTTTAATGAAACAGGTCATTAATTTAAAAAATAAGAGAAAACTGTAAACTAGTCCTCTTTCCATCGACTAGCCACATCTTTTTGTAGCAGCTGGAAGTAAGCAACCAAGGAAATCGATCTGCAAATTTTCATTTGGACAGAGGGGATCTCCATGCTTGCCACACTGATTTACAGAGAAGAAATGGAGCTGTTTGTTCTGTACTTGTAAGTCTACTGCTCCCATATCAACAAGACTACCTCAAAAATCTGAAAACCTGAAGAGTGAAGCAGGTGTAGTTGAGATGAAGAACTTTTTATAAAAACTATGGATTATGCTTAGAAAAAAAAAAGTTTTTCTTGGTGGCTTTCCTCTTCCACTTTCTTCACAGTTGCACATCTAAAATGATCTGCTGCCAAAACTCAGCTAAATTAAATGGAGAAATTAAATCAGTCTGGATAAAATTGTAAGAGCAGTTTTAAACTTATATAAGTTATAAATTTATAAGAACATCTTAATGTTAATGTGGATGACAGCATATATTTGCACCTTTAGAATAATAGTTAGAGGCTAATAATTAATAAAAATTAAATAGGTTTAAAACTGGGGCCTAATTTTCTATTGGTCTCCTGTGGCAAGAGAAATATTACGGACTTACAGAACAATGCATCATTCCCTCTTCCTGTCCCTTCCAGGCTTTCCACTTCATTACCTGTGTTCTTCTATTTTTTTTCAGGTTTTTTTTTCGTTCAAGGAAAAGTTTTAGCAAATGAAAAGGTTTTGTACTCCTAGTGAAGCATTTAAAAATTGTGGCTTACTCTGCTACTGAAAATCCTGTCCTACAGTCTTCCTGCAGGCCTTTTTCTGTATGCACTACTTCAGATTATCTGGGTAACTCTGAACTGTCCAAGTCTCTCAGGTCCCAACACTTAAATTATCATTACTACTTTGGCTTTGAGGCAGAATAAAACAGAGAGGTAGGGAAGCTGTCTGCATGGAGGTGATGTAGCAATGATTGCTTTGTCATTAGGTAAGCTGGAGACACCAAACTCCATAATTGATAACAAAGATTGAGAATACCACCAAATATTGTAACAAATTGGTGATTTCAGTATGCAGAAAGTTACTGCATAGCTTCTGCAGCTTTCTTCACTCATATGAATGCAAATGTTTATATCTCTGGCAGATGAGGGTTAACATTTCTGGTAGGATTGTTTTAAGCTCACTTTTTGCCTGGTCTTTGAACAAGAATGAACTTTGGATAGAAAGTTTTCAGAACTTGGAGGTGCTTAGTTTTCTGTGTCCCCTGGATTAGACTGTGTATGTGTAACAGATTTGCACATGTGCCTCTGGCACTTCTCAAGGACTTCTGGACAGGCAACAGTCAGTAGATGATTGCTTGGAGCAGTAGGATGGCAGGGTATTGCTGTGTAACACTTCAGGCAAAGCCTGAGAAGTAGCCTGAATAGCCACAGTCTGTTTCTCCTTTGAGTCATAGCCCCAGAGGTTCCAACATCAGCTATGTTGCTTTAATCCAGTCTGTGAATCTAGGCAGCTGTTTCTTGTGATTGTTTCCTAGTACTTCTTTTATAGTATTTTATTTTTTGTGCCACAGTGATTCAGTTGTGGGAGAAGCTTAGCAAGATTCATTGGCACCCTCATCTCTTTTCTATGTTTACTAGAATGAAGTAATTGACATATGGGAGCATTTATGGGATTGTGTCAGACAAACTAGACTGAAAGCAACAGACAGATGTCCAGTGAGTTAAATATGCAAATCTTGAATATAAATGATGAATTAGATTAATGAACAGATGAAAAATGACCATATTAAAAATGACTGGAGTCTGATCTCATTCCTTCTGGGATAATTTTGTGTATCACATTATTATCACAGAGAAAGCGTGTTTCACTTTTAGTGTTATTCGGGATAACTGGCACATTCTTTGTTATTATCATGCTATGTTTGAATGTGTTTTTCTGTGCCTAAATGGAACTTCTCAGTAGGTACTTTGTGATTATTTGTCGTTCACACTCACTTTTATCACATAGCACTAGATAGTAACAGGAGTATTGATTCATACTCTCAGTAAGTTTAAAATTCTAACAATTGATGTAAAGGTGTCTGATCAAAGTAACAAAAATAAAATTCTACCTTTTTTTTCTTGCATGTATTTTCATCACTGAGAACTGTGTGCAGACACGCAAGACTTGATTTTGAACCACTGGAAATTGTAGGATTTTGCTGGGACACAGCTGAACTGATCAGATTTAATATGAAATGCGTTTAATTACAAGAGAAGAGATTAATTTCTTTCTAGCACACAGTCTAGTATAAGCTATTTTTTTAAAGCTAGTGGAGAAAAGTAGACTGAGGTCATGGCCAGAGGCCCACTCTAAGTCAGTGTGCCTCTGGCTCCATTCATGCCATTGCTCCTTCTGTGCCTCTTTTAGCAGCTGCTGGAATAAGCAGAATCAGGTTGCAGTGTACTGTCTGTTTCCCTGGAGGGATGCAGGAGCATGGGGAATGTGGAAACCTCCCTTTTGGTGACAGTTCAGGTTTCTGTTGCATAAAAATGCCCATTTAGCGCAGTTAACAATGCCTGTAATGAGCTGTACTGCTTGCAGCAGGAGCCCAGACAAACAAGTTACTTAGTTACTTAGATAAACAGAATTAAGGAAGATAAACCCTGGTGTTAGTCTATTAAACATTTACAGTCAACAAAAAATGAAGTGTTTACATGACAGGCTGTGTGAGGGTGTGGTGCAATAAGCCTCTTCTGCATTTCATTCTTTACAGCTACTTTAAAAAATGTGAAATAAGAAAAGAAAGAAAAGATGAAATAAGTTAAAGATGAGCATGCAGTTGTAAATATTGATATAACTGCTTATTGTCACAGAAACACAAAATAATTGATTGGAAGTGACATCTGGAAATTTTCTGGGCCAATATCCTTTCTTAAGCAGGGCCAGTTGATCAGGACTGTGCCTAGCTGGGTTTTGAGTATCTCCAAGGATGGGGGCTTCACAAGCTCCCTGGGCCAGGTGTGCCAGTGCTTGGTCATCCTCACAGCAAGAAAAGATGTTTCCTGATGTTCAGATGACATCTCTGTGTTTGAGTTTGTGCCCATTTTCTGATGTCCTTTCACTGGGCGCCACTGAAGGGGCCAGCTCTGTCCTCTTTAAACATTCCCTTCAGGTGTTTATAGACATGGATAAGATCTGCCTGAGCCTTCTTTTCTGAAGTCTGAACAGTCCCAGCTTTCTCAACCTCTCTTCATAGGAGAGATGCCTGTGTCATCTTTTTGGCCATTTATTGCCCTCTCTACTGCATGTCCATGTCTTTGTTGCATTCACAAGCCCCACATGGACACCACTGTCCAGGGGCAGCCTCACCAGTGTCAGAGAGGCAGGATCACCACTTTTGACCTGCTGGCAATGCTGTGCCTAATGCAATGCAAGTTAACCTTGGTTTCTTTGCAACATGGGCATACTGTTGGCTTGTGTTCAACTTGGTCTTCACCAGAACCTCCAGGATGTTTTCTGTCAAGCTGCTTTTCACTTGTTATATGTGGGTGCTTTTCACATATACCTCTGCCTGATGTTGTTCATCCCCACGTGTAGGACTTTGCACTTCATCTTGTTGAACAAAGAAATTACTAAAATGACTTAGAAAGAAAAAAATCTCTTAAAATGTTGTAACCACAGGGATGTTCCTTCTTGAGGTACAGGGCTTTTTTTACCCAGTCAGGTTTTCTCCTACTGGTCTTGTTTAGTTTGTCTGTGGGGTTTTTGTACAGTTTTTTGAGGAAAACGCAATAACGCATTGAGTTGAAGAATGTAGTTAAAAGTATTTTGTCGTCAGCCCTGAGATGTCACTCTTAAAATCTGGGTTCAGAATATTGTTTCCAATCATTGTGGGTCTGCAAGAAAACCACTTTCCCTCACATTCTCATCAGTATATTCTGCCTCAAGCCTCAACTTGTGAAAAAAAGGAGAAAGTAAGGTTAATGCCTTCCCCCTCATTTCACCCCTCTCATGTGAGGGCAGCTGAACTTGCTATTTATCAACTAATGAGGTAGCAAATTGCAGTGTCATGATTTAAAGAAAAGTGTCAATGCTTTCATCTCCTTACATTCCACAATCTTTACTGGAGCAGTTTGGAGGCAATTTGTAAGTGGTTTAGTGTATTTATTTCCTTCCACTGAAGACAAGGTAGACTTCTGGGGTTGAAGTTTCATCAACAGTCCTCTTTTGTTTTGTCTCCATTCAGGAATCAGAGCATTTTAATCCTAAATTAGCTCTTCAGAGGAACTTTGACTCAGTACATTTTAGTGTGTCATTTGCCATAAGAGTCCCTCCATGTCACCTGAGACTTCCAGTCACTATGACAACACAAATCATAACAAACTGGTGAACATCTGAAAGAGATTATGAAAAGGCAATATGTAGCCGGGTAGTTTTTTAAAGAAATTTCATTGACCTATTTTCAGAACAAGCAGAAGTGCAGGGCTTGGGAGTGTCCCTGCTCTGTGAAGCTGAGTCATATGTGAGTACTTTCACTGTCAAAATGTGAGCTGGGTTTATGACCCAATGGTGGGATGTCTTCCAATTGCTCAACTTTCACTTGTGGATGAGGTGGAAGGATGTGGCTTTGGAATATGGCCTGTTGTAGACAATGTCACCTGGTTTTGGCCATTCCCAGAGGACCCATTGGGAGGTGCTGATCTACCTTTTAGGGAAAAGTGGTGCTAAAGAGGCAGAGAATACAGCTGCATATATGTCGGGACCCAGGACATTCCTCTGGCTGCCCTGGGTGATTCGAGACCCTGGCAAGGGGCTCAGAGACCTTGGCATGGAGTCAAAAACACCTGTGCCTTTGATTTTAGTCCATGGAAAAAATTGCCAACTTTGTGTGAAGATTTACAAGCCACAAGAGTTTGAGTAGAATGATAGTTAATTTGTCACAGGGTAAAAAAGTAGAATTTTTGGGTTTTAGAATGGGGGTTCAAGAGGCAAGATGGAGGAATCTGGGCGTGTCCTGTCCGTCTTCTCCTTCTTCCTGTCCTCCATCTTCTGCTGTGATGGTGACACTTCTGGATTGGTTTAGAGTAGAGACAGACTGTCCAACATAGGTGATAAGTATTGGAAAATTATTGTAAATAAAGTACATATAGTTTGTATAAATATAAAAAGAATGTAATAGATAAGAGAAAACAAACAACCTTGAAAAGCAGAACCAACAAATCTTGACTTCTTCTTCAGCTGTGGGGCTGGGAAAAAAAAGACTTTCTAATACCTGAGGGGTCATCTCAACCACAGAAACCCAAGAAATATTATGTGTATTGAGCATTGGGAGCTACTTTCCAGCTGTAGGCATCGATAGAAATAGGTACTTTGATTTACACACTTCCTTTTCCAGCTTGCTTTCATCATGTGAGCAAAGGTTGTGTACATGCTGTGATCTGCTTTTTTCTGACAGTCTGCTGGTATGTGCTTCTGTTTGAAGTGTTTATGTTTATTTTCTCAGCAGAGAAGAAAATATTAGTTTTGTATAAATTTAACAGATATTTTTAGCAAGTAATTAGTCTCCGAGTATTTCCAGGTTAAATATGCTGTAACTAAGAAACACTTGTGGCTCACGGAGATAATACTTTGACTTTATTATTGCAGACAAGTGAAGTATGCTACAAAATATTTATCTTTGGGAACAGTGAGGTCTGATGACTTGCTAGGCATTTACAAATTAATGTGAGTCATCCTTACGATGTGCTTTTTTCCTTGCATGGGGAAATATAATCAATGCCTCTCATTTGAATTGTTCTTTTTTACAGCTAAAAAACTGCTTATTTGTGGTGGTGAGATATCAGTCTGACTAAATGACTAATTCAGGCAATAAAGAAGGTCTTGTGGGGAAGGTGGGAGTGAACTACTTACATGAGAATTGGTCATTGTTTGTTAGATGTCAGAATCAATCCAGATTCCAATTCCTATGAACAGAAGCCCACATTTTCCAGTAAAACATGAAGCTCTGACTAAGAAGTTTGATTCCTAATTGTGAAGTTATTGTCTCTCTCCTTTGGTATTACAGAAACTTCTTTGGGGCCTACCCAGACGATCACAGTGAATCGAGAAGTAGTTAACCTCTTACTAAGGCATCTGGACTACCACTGATTAAGACATGTAAAATGCCATTAAGGTAGTCTATTAGAAAGCCTTAGAAAATACCCAGAGAGAATCTGCAATAGTAAATTTCATATTCCTTTAAAATCCTTTACTAACTCATTTAGTTAAGTTTTTGACAATATTTTATTGTGTGGAGCAAATGAAATGAGGGGAAGCTAGAACCTGTTTTGTGCTAGAATTTGAGTGAGTCTTTAAGTGGGTGGCCAAATTTCACCTTCCTTGGAAATGAAGGTCTGTATGTGAGTCTCAGTGAATGGGTTTAAATAGCTTGTCTTGAGGTCTAAGATAGTCAGAAGCAGAAGATTTGATTTCCTGTCCCACATGTCAGGCATAGGCGTCACTATGAACTTTGATTTATGTGCTTCCTTTTCCAGTTTGCTTTCATTTTGTGAGCAAAGGCTGTAAATACACTGATCTGCTTTTTCTGACAGTCGAGCATTATGTGCTTCTGTTTGAAGGATTTATGTTTATTTTCTCAACAGAGAAGAAAATAATGGTTTCATATAAATTTAAGGGAATTTGTAGCAAGTAATTTGTCTCTCTTATTTCTACTATCTTCTGTGTATTCTATGTAACATTTTAGCTTTATTATAAAAAACTTACTTCTCTATTTTTTTTTTTTTTTGCATATCTATGTGCATACTGTGTATGGGTGCTCATATGATGAAGAGCTTGTATTGCTGTATTCACCTTATATCACTAGGACAGCTACTTCCAGCTCAGCATACTCTATCTCATTTGCACACAAAATTCCTTCTGGATATTTTTTTCTAGTTTATCTACTCTGGACTTATGAGAGTTATAAGTTAAATTCTGTTAATGACAAGTTTTCCAGCAGAAAATCTCCACCCCTAAATTTAGGAAATCTTTCTTTTATTTCAAATATCCAGGAGCTGTACATACTTCACTAAGTCTAACTGGAAATGTATAGTCTGTAGCTTCTTAAATTATACCTGGTTCAGAATTAAGGCAAGATTTCACGGAGAGAGATTTCAGTTTCCACAAGCATCAAGAATTTGTAAAGGAGAAGCAGGGTAAAAAGCAAACAAGTAATAAAAGTCAAATAAAAATGCTAAAGATATTTGCACACTTGACGTGTCTACAGCTACTGGCTTAGAAGGATCATGAGTTGTGCCAGGGACAAATATAAAACAAGTTCATTGCTTGCACATGAATCTTTAAAGGCCATGTGTTAAGTTAATGGGCTACGGATAACTTATCACATTTTATGTCTAGACATCCAAGCTAATGTGAATAGGAATACTTTCATGTGTTTTTTCCCTCTGGTGGTATTCCCCCCACAACTGTCCTCTTTTTCTGCTTCAGTGCTGATAAGAATAATAATGGAAACTTTTGTCAAAAAAGACAGGCAGACAGACACACACTCCCCCACACCCCCTCTTACCTTTTCATGATAATGTGGAATATGGAGCTTTGGCCCTTGCAATGACGTGTTTCAATTTGAATGTGGTCATTTCTTCCTTACCTAGAATAGGTGATGCACTGTTCACCTCGAGAGCTATCCTTGAGGGGCTTAGAATATTTAGGTCTTCTTTTGCATCTGCTGTAGTACGCATGGATTTTATATGGGTTACCAGATAAGAAAGACAATTCTCCTGGTCATACAGTAGATTTTTACACTTTTGTAGAGCTATTCACTTAGACAAAGTTTTAAATCAGGAGGAAGATTCTTGAATTAATGGTGATTTGGCTACTCTTGCAAGTGGTTTTCCATTAACTTTGTATAAAAACTCCTTTGAAAGCTCTTCAATTAGCAAGGTTCCCCTACTGAAAGATTAAAGAATGACAAGACTGGCAATTGCCTAAAAAACACTATGGAAACATATCTAATTTATGTAAGTTCTAGCCATCTGACAACCTTTATAACATCCTTTGTTCTTCTGTAAATTTATAGAGTATCTGCCTAAATATCATTTACATGTCTGTGTAATATTTGCTTATATTTTACCCCTTCATCCATTGGGCTCACAGAATTGATTCCATCTTATTGTCATTAAAATTGGGATAAATTTTCCTAATAATGAGCAATGTATAGTTACCCATGCTTATCTGTCAGGTCACTTAGAAGCTTTCAACAGTACTGATGAGGAGATGTCTTGCCTTAAGGAGAAGTGATATCCAGGTCACCTTACTGAAACAATTCCTTGTGGACTGTATCTTCTGAGTAGTGAAAGAGGTTTGTATGTCCAGCATAGTTCTTTCGACATTTTCAGGCCTGTCGGGGTGCAGTGGATGCTGGGCTGCTCTGCAAGGAACACAGAGCCTGTAGGGACCCTTGGACAGGAGCCCTGTCCCATGGTACCCAAACAAGAGGAGCAGGTCTAGGGAGTTATTAGGACAGTAAATGACTCTCATTTCTAGACCAGGTTGTGGTGACTTGGTCTGAAGCCATGCTGGGAAGGCAAGGCAGCAGGTGGTCACAGCCACAGGCATCCCTGAGGCCTGCTCAGACAAGGACTGTGGGCCAGGATTCAGGCCAAAAGCAGATCCCAAGCTGGGAAGATGTCCCCAGCGAGGCATCTCTTGGGTGTTTCTCACACATCTCTTTCCCAGCAGCTTCGCCCAAGGTTCAGATACACTGTGCCAGAATTGGTCATGAGCACCAAAAGCCAAACTGTTGGCAGTGGGAAGAGGCTGCAGAACCTGCTAATACACTCAGCAGGTTGAAGCTGAGGAGAAATAAGTCTAATTGGGGTAATTTGATAACAATCTGCAAAAGACTGTTAAAGAGAAGGTGAACAAAAGACAATTCTTAAAAACTTGAAACAATTCATTTCAATCATGAGCTCTTTTTTTTTTCTTTTAAAGAGATAGTTGCTGATAAACTGAAGATAAAATAAACAAAAGGAAGTATCTTCTCCATAATGATTTGCTATATCATGAAAAATATAGCAGAAGTCTATAGACTTCTAGAAGCGGCAGCAGAAGTCTAATTCAGAAGTAGGCAAAAATACTTCATCTTCTTTGTGGAATATAGATCCCCAGATGACAAGTAAACTTCATACTCAGGATGTGACTTTTGGTTCAGGGACACCCTAAACCATTGGCTGTGAGTAGTTTGGAAGAGCCATCCACCAGGGAAAAAATGTCTCTGCATCAGGCATACTTGTTACATAATTATGCTGATATAGTTAATCATGCCTTCATAATATTAGCATTCATTATGATAATATAACCTAGCTGGACATGGATCCTTTAACTCTCAGGATACTAGAAATAGTGCAGTTTGCTATTTCATATCTTCTCAGTTTTACAGGTACTAACATCAAATTGTTCTTCAAACAAACTATGGGTTCCTATGGTACTTTTCATTAGTTTCAAAAGCTCATCAAAATATTTAGTGTCTCAGGCCAAGGGTATCTAAAAGCCATCCTGAATCTCCTGGTTGATGGTTTTCATCTCTGCACAATGAAATACTCATGAAGTTTTTCCTGGCAATGTTGGAGGATTTCGAAAGAAGTCACTGGGAAACTAAGGATCATTACAAGTGTCAGCATATTTTTTTTTCTTTCAATCTGGCTTTTTCTAAGAAAAAATATATGTGACTCTGTATTTTAATACAGTATGGAAATAACTCCTTCAGAAAACTCAAATCTAATAAACCCTGAACAACAGCAGAACAAAGCTGTCCTATTTCTGTCTCTTTTGCTCTCCTGCTCCTGGAAAACTGGTGGGGAAAATCCACAGCATTTCATAGTCTTCTGTCCCCTTTTCTTCCCAAATTAAAGTAGCTCAGATTGTACTGTAATAATCACAGAGGAGAAAAAATATAAAATAGGACAAATGTCCCAGTTTATGCCCAAACTAGTCACATTCCACCATGTTCAATCAGTGAAACAAACTAATTTTTTCCTTTCCTTCTATGCAAGAATATGCAGAGAAATTTGGAAGTCCACTGTAGACTGGAAATGCAAATAGAGTATTAACTTATGCCATTTAATTTTTATATATAGTAACCCCTAAGATGTTGTTACATTTTTACTATGTTTTTTATGAGTATAGATCTCAAGATTTTGTATTGGGAAACTTATACAGCAACCCTCCATTTTACTCTTCCAGTCCTCTTTGTAGAAATAGGGGTTTTAATATTAGCTGGCCAGACAGTCAAGGAAGATGACTTGATGTGATGTCAAATGACCCTATACTAAAGATATAAGTAAATAGTCCACTGCTGGTATATGAAAAGAAAAGCAGCAAACCACATAATTTCATCTTCTTCTGAGGATAAATTTTCCTTAGATTTGACTCCTTCTAGCACAAAACACCTGACATCTTTTGGAGGGAGAACTGGAGCCTTTAGAAACTCCTGAATTAGCTGCAGAATTCTTAAATTCTACCAACCCTCATAATTTCTAGCCATGTGACATGAACCTGAATTAATGCAGCCACGCACAGTTTTTTGCATTTGTGGTAGAAAAAAAATACTTCTATACATTCAGTGTGCACTCAGTGTGCTTGGCCCTATATGCATGAACCATGTGATTCTCTTTTGCAATAACTATCCCAGAGGAGTCACGGTAAATGCCAGCTGGAGCTCATTTTATCACCTCATGGATAGTTTGTAATGGGAAGACTTCCTGATGAGGAATACTGTGGCAGTGTTTCTCCCCTTTCTCCATTTCCGTCTTTCAAATGAAGTCCTGTGATCCTTGACGGTGTCTTTTGTCACTTTCTTATGAATCTAAATTCAGATATGAGTCCACCACATGTGTAATATGTCTTTTGTCCCAATTTGAGTTTTCTCCAGCTCTCAAATTGCTGTGTTGGCAACTCAGTCTCCTAATACCTGTGTGCCACCATAGTGTCTCTCCTGCTCCTTCTATGTTAGAAAGGTGGAATAAGTCTTAGGAGTACATGGAAAATGTTTACTTGTCTCTAGGTTCAACCTAAGCTCGTAGCCATAGTGTCAGACTTGGTTTGGGGAAGCAAATATGAGCCCATTTCCTATATGGGGATATGAGATGTGGACATTCACATCACATCTCTTCACCACTGGTGGGTTAATGAAATAATGTTAAGGATTTGGGCCTTCAAATGCTTAATTAGGAATCTGCTGATGCTGGTGAACCCATTTTTATTTGAGTCCAATACCAAACATTCTTGCTATGAGGTATTGGATTTGGGGTTAACCCTATGCTCTATATTGATACTTAGATCAAATTCCATTCATACTACTTACTCCTTGGCTTTCATTTTCACATCTTTAAGTAGTCAATAAAATTCTTATTGTTGAGTGTCAATGAGATACACTTTTGAAATATAGGTTTTACCTGGGGAATTTTGCTGTCTACTTCTCTGTATGTATTTTAGGTAGAAAGAACTTCTAATTAAAATTGTCATTAATCAGGAAAAAGAAATGATGTATTATATAAGCTTTTGAAATCCTGCTTTATGTTGAAAAGATCTGAGACAAAATAATTAAAATAAACAACACCTTGCTCTAAATATCTGCAGTTTAACCTCAGGTGGGGGTTCAGACTTTTAACATTTTGGTTAAAATGTATAGATATTTTGCTAAGGCATTACATACTCCCACGGCATAAATAATCAGCAGCAAGGACTGACTGAAGACCTCATGCTCTGAGAGTATAAAAGAAGATCAGATGCCTGGATCAGGCAGGAGAAACTGTCTGTAACCTCACAGCACACAGATGTGTGTGTCAGATGCCAGAATGGCCTAATTAGTAACATTTGAATTAAGTGATCTAGCGCAGGTAATTGACAGCTAAGGCAATTTTTAATCTCTTTGTGTCAGAAGAGTAGCAGAATGACCGTGAGGTTAATTTTTGAAGTTAGCTCCATCAATGCACACAACTCTGAAAAATGATAAGCCTGTGTTGCTGCAAAATTGGAATTTTACTCATTGTAGATACTGTGCTTGATTTATGTCTCACCATGTTTAAGCTGGTCAATGATGCTCAGTCAGTTTGGGCATGAGTAAATGTGATACTGGATGCTTTGCTCTTTTTGCATGTGGAGCTGAATATAAAGAACTGGTGAGCCTTAACTTTGCTTTTTTACAGAGATATTAATAGGTAATTATGGACTTACTAAGTGAAAGTAAAAAGAAGTGTGTGTATTACACATTACATGCACATTAGTTGTGGTAAAGTGCAGAAAAAAATTATTACTGATGAGTTTGAGGTATGGTTGTTGGTGGAGCTAAGAAAAAGTTTTGGGAGACAATCAGGCTAGAGGTGATAAACTACTTCTGCACTTGCTGTCTGTTTTGCAAATACTTTATCTAGCCTTTAAAAAAAACTAAGATGGTATTTCTCTTCCTTCAGTTATATAACTCTGAGGAACTTAGTTGGGGTTTCTGGAAATGTATTGGAGACCTTAATGTAGGCTCTCTGGGCTCCAGCTGCTTTTCTTTAGGCACATGGGTCATCCACAGCTTATTGTGACACCTGCCAGCTCTGTGTCTTCAATGCTGTAAGAAATTGCAAAATGACTTCAGGTACCAGTGTCCAGACAACTGAATCAGCTTGTCTGGGTTTTTCCCTGCATCTCAGAAATAGGATTTTTTCAACCTGGATCCTGGCCACATCATCTGTCCTCAAAGTCCTGCCTTCTCAGTCCTGCATCTTCAGCAGCTGGTGGAGGCTGCATGGAGCCTGTCCAGGGTAGGCGTGTGGATTTCCTGTGCAAGAAAAAACAGGTCATGTGGGAGGATGAGGTGTGTAGGCAGGGAACACACCCACTATGATGAGAAGCTGGGATATGGACATCTGGGCCTGAGAACTGGGATGTGTACCTATCTGAGGGGACTGGATATGGTCTAGACTATGTCTAGACATGATCTAACAAAAAGTACTAGATTTTTGGCTACAGGGAGCTTGAAAAGTTCCCAGGTTGAGCAGGAGGGATGCTGAATCCCTCATCCAGCTGCTTCAGGACAAATTAATAATGGAAAATTCTCAAGTATGGTAGTTTTCACAGCTCTGCTGGTAATCTGGCAGTCTTACCACTGCTAGAGGTAGGTAGCTTTGAACTGGATTTGTGGACATGAAGTGAACTCTTGTTATTTGTCATATTTAATTGCTGAATTTGTTAAGAAAACTATAGCTCTAAAATATTGTAGGAAAAAAATTATTTGTACACTTAGCAAAATAACATATTCATACATATTCAAGAACATTTCTATTCAGAAAGACATTTTTCAAAATAAAAATAATGTTCTCCTTCTCATTCCTCCTCACACTTCCCAACCCACCAATTCCTGTTTATGTTCAAGTTTCAGATGATGTAATTCAACCTCTTTGTGAACAGAAGTTGGGCTGAAAAAGAGAAAACTTTTTTTTCAATTCAAAAAATCTTTTTTAGATCCCGGGACTCCTACAGACAGTATCAGGCTCTTCATTCAGTTATACAAATATAAATCACAGGACTGCAGAAGAATGTATTGATAGACATAAATATTCTTCAGGAAACCAGGGGAAAAGTTCCAGAGTTTACTGGAATACTGGAAGATTGTCATGTCCTTAAATATTAGAAATCTTATCTTTGTCATGAAGTATTGTACTCAGTGACATCCTTGGTGACTCTTCAGTGAGCAGCACTGGTAAATAGGTCTGGATGTGCTGTGAGAAAACCACTTTAAGTTAAATCTGCTGTGAATCTCTTCTCTGAAAGTGCATGCATCTTCAATCAAACATTCAAACACAACATCTCTTGTTGATAGGAAGAGATTTATAACTCTGTATCAACAAAATAGTTGATGGCTTCCAAGAAAACAATGTTACCATGAGATTTGCTCACCAACCTAAAGAAAAGGGGGAAAACCTGATCCAGAGTTCAGGAAGGTTTTCCATATTTACTATGTCCCAGCTGAGTGTCCTTGTTGGTAGCCTCTAATCACAATTCCCCGTAGCTGCTCTCCTTCTGGTCTGATGACTCTTGCATGCCTGATCCCACAGCACATAAATCATCTCTCCTGACTGACCTGCTATCCTGAATCCCAGGATTGCTGTCTTGTGGAAGATGTGGATTTGAACCGCTTCTGACTCAAGGAGGCCTCTTCATTGAAAGTGCTCTTGCACCTTTGTGGAAGATGTGGCCCGGAAGTCCCTAGCCCCTCAGGGGAAAGCTGAGGGGTAGCTGATCCAAAATGGATCTAGGTATCAGTTTCTCTGACTATAGAACAAAGGAACAGGATCTCCCTTCAGAGGTTTTCAGACATGGTTGCTTCTCTCCCTGATGCTCCAGCATAACTCGGGGCTAATTTTAGGAGGTCTACTTATATCCCTCAGGCAACTACTGAATGTAAGGAAGCTGGATGCACAAGATGGGCAATGAAGATGTGCATTGTGAATTACATGTAAGATTAATATAGGCCTTAATAGAGACTCTTTTCAAATAGTTGTCTTTAGTGGGATACATGCAGGCCAGAATGAATAAATTTGCCCAATTTTCCCTCTTTCATTTGAACTGAGAAACTCCTAATATTTCGGCTTCACTTCTCTCTTTGCAATGGCACATTGAACCCATTTTACAGCCTGATACCTACTGCAGAAACATTAGGGTAATCTATCTTTCTTTTTTTCTGTTTCCTTTTATTTTATTTGGCTATCATTTTGTATAAGCTCTTTTCAAATCATGGTAGATTTTGCAAGACCGGATTTAATTGGTCGTGGTACCAAAGGAAATATTTAATAATTTTTGATCACAAAACCGCTTCCTTTGCTGTAGTAGCTAAACTTAATTAGGTTTATTGACAGCAAGATCACTTGCAGAAGCACTGTTTCCCTTTGAAATTTATCATGTTCAAACCCTCTAGATAATGTCAGCTATTTGAAGACATCAAAAGTGTGATAATGACTGATAGATCTGTTGTACTATCTTTATCAGTGACTTGTGATTACAGTTCAATTTGTGAATGAATTGACGGTGAAACTCTTCATCCTTCCAATCCACTGTGGGCTGTTCAATATAATGAAGCCAAGTATTCATTTTTCCATTTAAAAAAACATCCACAAATATTTTTTCAGCTTCACATGTATATGTTTCACATGTAATGATAGAACAAGGGGTAACGGTTTAAACTGAATGAGGGTATGCTTTGATTAGATATTAAAAAGAAGTCATCTGCTATGCGAATGATGGCCTAAAGAAGTGGTGGATGCCCCATCCTTGGAAGAGTTCAAGACCAGCTTGGATGGGGCTTTGAGCAATCTGGCCTGTGGAAGGTGTCCCTGCTCCATCCAGCCTGGCCTAATGTAGCTTCTCTCAGGGGAATTTTTAATTATACTTTCCCTTCTTCCATAAACTTTTGTCAGTTCCAAGAGTGAATTTTCCCTCTGAGGCAGACTGTGGTGCAAAATCCCTGACCACCTCATCCAGGCAGCAAGCAAAGAAGCTGCCAAGGGCCTCAGCTGTCAGCCCAAAATTAGCATTTGTTTAACCTACATGTTATTTACACACTTGTTATGGACAGCTTCTCCAGGAAAGCAGTCTTTTGACCTTCCCAGCTGGGACTGGAAGCAGGGAGTTCAGTGTCAGGGCTGATGCAGGGTGGGAGCTCCCTGCAGAGGTGTGGCCTGCCTTGTGCAGACTTTCTGCAGCAAAATGAGGGAAAGGGCTGCTTTTTTGCTGTGCTTCACAACTATTCACAGACTTTGGAAAGGTTGTACATTAAATATATTAGAAAATCCAAGCTCTGAAGTATTAAGTGATTCTTGGAAATCACTGAAATACTTTGTTTCTGTTTTTTTTCAGGTTTTGTGGGTTTTTTTGGTCAAGGAGGCAAGGGTTTTTGGCAGACTGAATTTTTCCTTATGGAACCTCACCTATTCTCATAGCATCTAATCCAAGAACTACAAAAAGCAATTGGAAAATGCTACTAGACTTTTGTCAGGCTTCTGACTGGGCCCTTTACCTTAAGGTGGGAGTGTCTATACACAACATCAATAACAGGGTCTGGTACTGGTAGCATATGCAGAAGGGGTCACAGAAATTAAATCTAACCCCTGTTCTGGGTCCGAAAATCTTGTGCTACACAACTTTGGGCAGGAGATAAAGCAAAGGACCCCCTGCACAACAGGTAGCAATAGTAGCACTTTCCTACCCAACATGGTGCTCTGAGGATACACAGATGCACAGGTCTGTCTGTGAGCAGGGCTGTAAGCATCACTGTCAACACTGAAAGACTGAGGTAGAGGGACCAGAGCTCCATAACCCCATCCATGGACACAGGGAGATCAGCCCTGATGCATTAAATTTGTGGCACGCAAACTTCAAAATCAGATTTCTCGCTCTCAAATTTTCCCAAAAGTAGTTGGTTTAAGTAAACTTACATTTTTTACATTATATCTAGTTTCACTAATTACATGTGGTAAAGATTTATTCTAGAGGCAGGTTTGCAAGACTGTCTGTAGTATAGTAAATATAATAATCTGCCTGCTTTGTTACTATGTAACAATTAAGTAAAAGCTGTAAGATATTGTTCTTATTTATGATCAAGTCTCTCTTCCCTGTACAGGTTTGGAGGCTTTGTTTTGTTGATTTAATTTTTAAATGGTATAATATGGCAATTCTTGCTCTTGCTATTTACATTCTGAAATCGCTGTTATGATAAAAAATCTCAAACTAACAAACCCAACCCAATCACCCAAGTGTTTTACCCTTATGCATTGGGTTGTCAAGACTGAATGTGTTTCTCTCCCTTGACTGCATTCCTTTGAAAAGGACAAGTCAGCACAAGGTGGTGCTAAATAGCACACCATTAATCTTTTTCTAATATACAGCCCTGAAGGGAGCTTTGGGGAAAGGCAGTTAAAGGATCTTTTTTTAACAGCTTGATAAAAGATTTTTCTTTTTTTATTAGTTAATTTATTTACTTGTCTGTCATGACTGGGAGACTTTTCCCAGTAAGCCTGCTCACTTTGGCTATCAAGGATGACAGCCAAAACCTCTGAGAGGTATGGGCCCCCAGTCTTTGGATAAATGAAGTAATGCCATTTTAAGCTTTCCTTACAGGAAAGTGTAGCCATTATATCCTTATTTTTAAGTGGATGGTGGTATTTTTCACCTCTGTTCCACAGATCTTCGAGTTTTGTGAGTAGTTTCTGAGAAAATCTGTACATTGTGTGCGGAGGGCTTAAGTTACAGGGTTCTGTATTTCATTTAGACAAATTGCTAAGGAGAGACTGAAAATACAAAATGGGTGGAGAAAACTGGAATGCCTGAGCAGATTCAGGACTGGCAGCTCCAGGGAGGATGGGTGCCCCTTCACCCAAGAGCTGCTCTGTTCTGTGTACTGCTGCTCTGCCAGAAGAGAGGAAGGATGCAGAGTTTGACAGGCTGCTGATCTTTTTGCTTTGTCTGCAAGCAGAAGCACTAACTAGATATTTTGTTTTCTTGGCACCAAATAATCTCTTCTGAGAAAATGCTCCTGAGATGCAAACTGAAAGGGATGGACATCATTAAATACTCTATATTTTAGCGGAAGGAAAAATGAAAAAATGTCTCTAAAAACCCCCAAAACAAAATTGTGTTTTTACAAGTAAACACAAATCAGATCAGCTGGACTAAATTAGGCAGTCATGCACTTGTTGATGCTGTGTTTCTCAAAGAATCTTGACTCCACAGATATTTGGCAGCACTTTGACATTGTATCTGCACCTCAGAGACTTCCTTTCATGTCTTTTGCCCTTTAAAACATCTGTTATAGGTAGGAAAGGTCTCTAGGAAAGCCTGGAACATTATTTCTTTTGCAAAACAACATAAGTTTCAGAGGCGTCCTATTTCTTTCCCATCATTTAAATCCCATTGTGAGAGAAAGCTTCCTAAGAAACGAGGGGAGCAGTTATTAGGCTTCCTAAAGAGGTGGTCAATACCCCAAGCCTGTCAGTGTTTGAGAGGAATTTGGAGAATGCCCCTAATTCTGACTTGTGGTAAGGCAGTTTCAGAGGTTGATTGCTGTAGGTCCCTCCCAACTGAAATATTCCATTCCATTCCATTCCATTCCATTCCATTCCATTCCATTCCATTCCATTCCATTCCATTCCATTCCGTTCCGTTCCATTCCATTCCATTCCATTCCATTCCATTCCATTCCATTCCATTCCATTCCATATAATGAATAGCTAACTTTCTCTCCTAATTTGGACAGGAGTTGAGCTAATGAGTCAGAGAAGGTTGGCTCTATTCTCTCTTGTATGGACATATAGTAGTTAATATACACTAATATAATAATATTACCAGAACTGAGGTTTTAAATCCAGGCTGAGTAGCTCCCTAGTTCTTATAAACTAATTTTCCACCAGTGGCACCAGATCTCTAAAACACATTTGTAACTGTAGTAACACATTTTCTGTTGGAAACAAAGTGCAGATCATGACTTGTTCTTCCTGCATGGCATTGACACTCCATTTCATTAAGAGACATTAATTTTATTGAGAATTAATTCTTTATCTATTGACTCTTTACCAATTTGAAAATGCTGTTCTATGTTAGCATTCTAAATCATGTTATATAACTATTCATAGGCATTTTCATCAGAAGATGAGTCTGGACAACTCATCAGGATCTGAAACATCCAAATTTATGGTGAGGTTCTTTAGGTGATTGTGGTATGAGCTGTTGGAACAAAATTTGGCAGGCAGCAAGAGATTAGACATGTTTATATTGTGGGAACATTGAATTAGTTTTGGATAAGTACCTGGACTTCAGAATATAGTTCAGCGACTGTCTGGAGTAAGCAAGACATTCCTTCTTCAGATAGGTTATCCCACAAGTTTTTACTGGATAAATGGATCAGAAGTCTGCTCTGATATGGCAATCCCTGCTTTGTATGTTTTAAGCATCAAGTGCAGAAAAGATCTGGAAACACAAAGTGGCATTTTCAAGGGTGAGATCTGATACTCCTCATCTGCGTTTTTAGTTTCAGCCAGGAGTCTGAGTGGCTGAAACTCAGACACTATTAGACAATATAGTGGAGTCTGGGCAAGTGGTGGTGGTGGCATTTTTTGTTTGTTCATTTTGTTGTTGTTGTTTGGTCTTCTGGTGGTTTTTTTTTTCCCTTGTCTAGAAGATGAATTAATATAGCAATAATCTTCCTTTTTCTTATGATCTGTCTATTTTTTCAAATGTGAGTCTGTAGCTTTGCAAGTCCTGGACTGGTGACTTTTTATTTGTCCTCCATCCCCTTCCTCAATTTATTTATCTCCCATTTTGACCATTAGCAGTAAATTGCTTTCTTGTTCACCTAAGTCTCAGGTAGGCAAAGAGATCTACTTTGAGTCCATTCAGCACCAAATAATTAACTTGGTACATTTCCATTCAGGTAAGGCAAGAGGGAACCAGTGAGGAACCAGCTCAGTTTCTTGGTTAGAGGGCATGTTTCTAGGAGCTATTTCATAAGGCAGCAATTGGCACTGAAAGCAAGTAAAAAAGACTAAATAAATCAAACCCCAGAAAACTAACAGTTTTATAGATAATGATTCTCCAACTATCAGGAGAGGCTCAACAGAGAAAAAGCAAATGGTGAAGTAGAAATCAAATTGATTTCTACTAATCTCATTGCTCCTATTGATACTATTGCACTGCTACTTGTTTGTGCCAGTGGGAGAGAGAAATTTCTGTTGCTGAGCACCACAGCAGGGTGAAGAGCTTCAGAAGGGCTCTGTATAAATTGAGAATGAGTTTACTCTGTTCCCTAACCTGGTCCTTCAAACTGACTAGCGAGAGATTTTGCTTGATGTTGTAACTGTTCTCATATAGCACAGCTGAGTGATTGGTCTCTTTCGTCTGTTTATGTCTTGTAATTATAGGTCTGCATACAAAGGTGTGAGCCTTTGGCATCTACATTGCCCCAAGTGATTAAAGTGCTGAAAGAGGAGACATTTTCCTCATTTTGTAATAACACTGCCTTCAATGAATGCTATAAATCACTTGGTCCTTATGCTGATTTTCCTTTGGCCTTCTGGTGTTGTCCCTCCTGCAGTCTGGAATGATTGCTGCTATGAAGCACAGTTTGTTTCTGGGAAAATCATGCTGGCATTTGTAGCTTGAGCTCCTTTGGGGGATACGGCCTATTCAAGTACAGAGAGACCTAGTGCTTCACTTGCTGGAAAACTGTCAGTACTCTCTGGAGTGTCAGTAACTTAAGTTACAAGTGACTGCATCTTTCAGGCTTCCAGCATCTTATTCCACTAGGATATAAGAATTTGACATTTTGATTTTTTGTTTAATGAAAGCATTCTCTTACCTATAGCTCAGCTGTTCTGATACTTAAAAAAGAAAAGAAAATATATATTTTGGAAACCAGAGATCTTGACAATATGGGAACATTGTTTTCAATCCATCCAACAGTGTGACGCCAAGCAATTAGAGAGAAGAGTAGCATTGGCCTTCACACTGTGTTACAGTGAGCAAAACATGACCAAATCTTAAACATAAATTGTGCCCCTAATCTTTGATTCAGATCCCAATCTGAACAATTTCCACTATTAGAGGTGCTTACAGCTAGGTCTTGGGTTCAGTCTAGGGTAAAGAGATGGATTGTTTGCACGTGTGGTTTACAAATGGGCTTGGGTTTGGGTCCATTTCCTCAAGATGGACATGGCCCTTTGCAAAAGATTGTTCTGGCATACTGCTGCTCTGCAGTGTGCTTTGGTGTCCATCAGATCTCGAGAAGCTCTTCTGGGTGGCTGCACAGTTCAGTTCTGTCTCAGCAGGGCTGCAGACACTGCTCTGCTGAGTGCTCCCCTCTGAGATCTTATAGGAGAAATGGGCTGAGCTCTTGCAGACTGAACTCATAGCAGCTGGTGCAACTCTGTGCTGTGGACCCCACACTGGAGTCTCCAGGGTCAGCTGACAGCAAGAGAAACCCTTGGAAGCACGAGGTCTTCAGGAGCCACGGGGACGGGTGTGGTGCAATGAGTAACGGTATGTAATGCATGTGCAAGGGGCCTCTGGAAAGTACCTGAGAACACCAGAGATAACAGCAGGAACTCTGTATTTATCTCTGAGCTGGAAAGAGTCACTCATTCAGTTCACTATCCAGTCCTAGCAGAGCCAACATCTGAGAAAGATATATGCAAGGTCAGACAGATAGCTAACCTGCCTTTCAGAAAGTTCTTCCTCCTCCTGGCTGTTTCATTAGTTTGTGAGCTAAGGTAAGAATAATATATATCTTTAACCTTTTCAAAAAGAGCTTTGGATGTTCTTATTATCTGTAGGAATGTCTAATTCTACTTTTATTGCTGGCCAATGCTTGAATGCATTACACAGCAATGACTCACACTGTGTAATGGTATGTCATGTAAAAGGCACCTCTGTAAAATGTATTTCTTTTCTGTTTCACTACTCGTGGCTTTTCTTCTTATGTTTATGGAAGACTTGTTTGCATGAGGCTTCTTTCAAAACTTATCTCTCAGGAAGAGATCAGTTTCACATGAAGGTCCAGATTCTCATTCTACAGCCATGCAGTTAGAAGCACTAGCCTTGCATGAGAAATGGCACACAGTCTACAAAAGCATGCATTATGGATTTCTGTTACAGCTGCAGGAAGAAGGAAAAAAAATACAGGGAGTTGCAACAAGTTCCTTTAAATAATGCATGGTCTCTTGATTTGGGAATATCTTTGATTTTTTTTTCATTTTCACTGAGTTTTTAGGCTAAGAGAAAGGTTTTTTTTTTTTAAATCTTTAATGTTGACAAATCTGTAGCAGGCTTTGAACCAGCCAGAGTTTTTGAAAGTAGCTGGGAAGCTGACACTCCTTTTCAGTAACTATTGGGCATTGCTCATGTGCTCAGGTATTCCATGTTAACTGCTCTGTCCTCTTGGGCTCCATGGTGGTGGTGTGTGTGTTAACCAAAAAAACTCATAAGAAGTGTCACAAGAAAAGTGTGTTGACCAGGAAAACTCACAAGAACAGCTGAGCAAGACAATGATTTCTATTTTTCATCAGAGGAGTGGCTTTTCTCTGTTTTTTTTTTTTTTCCATGCAAAATATTTCTCTCATTCTTTGAGGAAGAGTGCATTCTCCAAATTCCTCAGAAATCCCTTCAAATGACTCTGCTTCTGTCTGGTAGCAGTCATCTTCACAGGCCCTTCAGCTTTGTTGGTTGGCAAAGAGGCTGGTACACATAAAGGAGCCTACTCAGGTTTCCTGAACTCAACAGAAAGTTTCTTCATTTACAAGATTCTGGACGTAAGTAGTCTTGTCTGATGGACTTTTCAGAATGGAAGAAGATCCATTAATAAGTTTTTCAGGAGTTTGTAAAAATGTTATATTAAGACTAATATAGTTTGCAGCAGGGTACATCTGAAAGTGAAAATGTCCCTGAGGTAAGGTCAAAAAAGTGTAACACAATAAATGGAAGTAACGGGTTATATTGACAGATACAGCTCCTAGCAGATTAAATACTATGGAAACTTTGAACTATTTTGAACTTCTCTCATTAATTTATTATAGAATTAATTTACTTCAGTGAAACTCACTTTATTTAGACCAGCTGGGGATGGGGTCTACTATATGCTGTTGGGGAGAACCAGGAACGCATTTGAGGATGTTTGGCAAAAGTTTTCAAGTTATTCTTGTTGCAAGTGTGAGCAAACGTCAGTGCCTGAAGAAAGTCAGCAAGTTACCTTCATCCATGGCACTTATTTATTTAATGTGTATTTAATAACTATGTATTTAATGCATGATGTTCACCACATTAAAACCCAAAAAGCAATGTGAAGGATTTATGTTGAACTTAAAAGCAAACCAGAGGCTTTTCTACTTCCAGTGCCTTTGAATAAATTTTACATGTTTTCTGTCAGTACAAGTTCAACTGACTGAAGGATACGATTATGCTGGAACACTGAGAACTGAGGGAAAAAAAGGCACACCAATACTATCAAAAATTAGTAGGTTTCCCTAGCAGTTGAATGAGTGTGAATTTAGTTTACTGAGTTTAAGCTAAAGGCTGGGTGGGTTTTCTGCTGATAGGGTTTGAAGGGTAGATTGGCAATATGGTGCATTTCTTCCTCATGCTCTACTAATGGAAACCATTATGAGTTCATATGAAACCATAATTGAAACCACATGATTTCAAATCACTGTAATACTTAAATTTTGTCTTCATGAAATATATAATCTATTATTTCTTCTCTCAGTATTACTATATAGGAATATTAATACTTGCTCCAATACTATGAAAATACAGACAGGTCCCTGTATGTAGTGGGATATTTCTTTTCTATTCTCCAACAGCCTTCTCTTTCCATGCCTCAGGAGACCTAACTCTGCAATTTTCTTTCTGTACATTTTCATCTCTTCCAGTGAGCATTGATTCCTGCCACAATATCCTCCCAAATTAATTCCCATCACATTATCCGCCCAAATTCTTACCCTTAATAGTATCTTCTTCACTGCTGAATGCCACTACTGCACCTCAGCTATTCAGCAAGCTGCCATACCAGGTGGATAGAAGAAGGAGTTGTTAGGAAAGGGATGGGTTTGTGCTACAAGCTGAATATAGGACTGCTGCAGTTGGTTGATTTAGACAGAGAAAGGAACATTCTTTCTGTGTATCACACAAAACCCTCATTTTTTAGTGTGCCATGACAAACTCAATATAAAAACCAAGAAGTCATAAAAATGGCTTGAATGGGTCTCAAGGACGCAGCAGCCAAAGGCATTTAAAAAGGAAATTATTTGTAGACAATTGAATTTAAGGTGTGAATGAGTGAGTTGCCAGTTATGAGGTTTATGTAAAGAGAAACTAAATGGCTTTACTTGTACATCCTTGCTTCTTTTCTTGTTTAAAATAATAATGCTAATACTTCTGGTAGCAGTGAAATAATTTAACTCCATTATATGAAATGTAATGTGGTTTATGATTTATTCTTCTGGCTGCCTTCTGTGGACAGCTTTGCCTAAATTCTGTAGAGCTGAAAGCAGTGGACAGTGGCATGAAGCCACGGAACATTAGTTAATGTAGCAAAACAGAAACGCAGGAGTTGTTGTAAGTACTGAAAATCTTGGAGACAAAGGAAAGTAGCTGAAGAGAAAAGCTGAAATAGCCAGTATAATAACTTGATAAGCCTAATGTGAAATAATGTGTGGATTGGCCTGACCAACAGCAGGAAGGGGAGCTCTCTAACTTTGGCCACACACCCAACTGTGATTTGTGCCACATGATTGTGTGTACATCAATGGGTTTCTGGAAGAGCTGATAAGTTGAAACTGATTGTGTGAGTTCCCCTGGCACAGATCACCTGATCAGCCATGAAAATGCCAGGGAAAGACCTCCTCCATTTTCTCTAGTCCCACATTTTTTTTAGGTATTTCAAAATTAATTGATAATAGAGGGCTCTCATCTTTATCATCTTTCCCTGCTGTTTCCTGGAATGTTCCTCCCTCTTTTAGATTTTGGCTCTTGTCCAAACTACTACCATCTCTTTTCACTGACCACAGGAAGAAGCACAGTTCCGCCACCTTTATCCCCTGGAATTATTCAAAAATGGGCTGCCTCTGAAAACATCTGGCTGTGTTTTAGCATGCTGTTTATCAAACTTGCATACTATTAGGCAAATACAGGATTATGAGTAAGCCATACCAAAAATGACAAAATAATCATGCTCATAGACCAAAAAAAAGAAACAAGTAAAAATATATTTCATTGGAAACTCATAATTTTTCCTCGAAGGGTTATTATGTAGAAGTATGTTTGGCTTTATATGTATGTCCTTGTGTTCAATATAGGTTTGATTTAGGGGAAGAAGAGAGGGAGAATGGACAGAACAGGCCCTCTTTCACTTCTGCTGCTCTGATGATCTCAGTTTCAGTGATTGAGTAATTCCTAATTTGTGCAGACCGCAGATGTAGGCTCTGGGGTTCTCTGGTTTATCAGTTTCCAAGAACTGGCTTAAGAAATTTTTTTTGAAAGTTCAAAGAGCAATGTTTTGAATCTCTGGGATATATTGTATTCTAAAGGAAATAATTTCCATGTCCTTTGAGGTTTGGTGCTCAGTTCTGCTTCACTCTGGATGAGTTACAGTGTAGGAAGGAAAAAGGAAGGTGTTGGTATTTAATCCTACTCCTATGCAAAAAAAGTTGTTTAGAAGGGATCAAAGTTCTTTTCATGCTTTAATAAGGCTAGCTAAAACATAATTCTCCCTTGTTTTTGACTCTGTCTATGATTATGGATGCATTATGGCCATTCATACTGCAAATGCAGCTGTCATTGAAAGTTCTGATGTGAACCCAGTGTGAGCTCATAGGTGTTTACATTCAGAGCAGTACAGGGTCTATCTTGCTTCTTGGTTATGACAGCTGGTTTCAATTTTTGAAGTGTGTTCACTGTTTCCAATGAACAGTACATTGCTGTAACTAGGTACATCATGTCTTCAGATAGCTGAGGACCTGCCAGACTATGAGATACATTCATTGCTCAGACCTTCTATCATGAGTAGTCATTTTTCATTAGTTGCCCTGAAATTTGGTGAAAATAGATGAAGATATAGCCATAGGTGAATTTTGGTTGTTTTTGAGGAGACTTGACTTTGCTTTTAATTGACTTTTCCTTTTTACATTGCAGAATTTATTAAATGAAGGCAGATTATAAAATATTTGGTAGTGAAAGGTCTATCCAGTCTGCACTTCAAGGGTTTTTTTTTTTTGGTTTGGTTTGTTTGGTTTAGTTTCTTTCTCCGTCATGTATACTCACAACCATTATGTCGAAGAATATTCCTGCTGTCCACTGAACCATGTCAGACTTGTAATTAAAGTGTGCTCTCTGCAGCTTCCTTAGGCTGAAATCAGACCTAGATCTAGATACAGCTTCTCTGTAGCATCCTTCCAGTTAGAGCACAAACAGCACACGTCATTGCTGGACACCGAGCAGAGGAGAACAGAGCACAGTTCACACCCACACTCATCTCTTGGATGACCTTGCAGCTCTCAGTGGGGAATATATCCAAGTTTCTTATCACCACAGGGAGAGCTGGAGGGAGAACAGGAAGAGAAGCATCTGTTTCTCCCCTCTTAGAGCACTGGCTCTAGGGTTAGGGGCACAGCTAGAGAGCTTGAGAGCTTATTAGCACTTCCAAATGTTTCATTTCCAAGTCTTACAGCTAACGGCACATCCTTTGCTGCTTATGGAAAAAGACAGGCTTGAATAAATGCCCTGTAATAACCTGGGAAATAGGAAGAGAGGAAAGAAGTACCTAGAGAAATCTTGTTATCCCAATTAATGTGTCCTTAGACTGACTACTGGCTTTAATATTGCCCTAGTAATGTTTGAGATGAAAATTTATTACTTCCTATCATTTACTGATTATACTATAATTTACTGATCACATCCAAGACCCAGTTAGCATAGGCCTTCTTACCTGGGGAAGTAGTAGCTCTGTCTTTGCTGTTTCCTTGAAATCTAGGTAGAAGATGGAAAGTGCAAATATCACCATGTGTAGTGGTTAATTTAGCCTCCAATTTTATAACAATTTTATAATTACAGAACACTGAGGAGAACTATTTTAACCTCTTCTAAATCATTAAGTGTGCAGCTCTCTGGAACAGGGCATGTCCTATCTTGGCTCCTTATTGTGAGCTTTCAACAGCTTTTATATTCAAATTAGTTTTCTTTACAAGTTTTAGGGTCCTTTCAAGTTCCCTTTTCAGTCAAGCACTCAGGCAGAATGACACTGTTCCTATTCCTTTATAAGAATCTCAAGACAACACAAACTTTATTTTAAATCTGAAGCGTTCCTCACACTGCCCTGTTTTTCACTACTTCACTGTGTTCAAATACTATAGAGATGTGTCAATTGACATTTTTTCTAATAAAAAGCAGCCTAACCTTTCTTAAAAGAATTCTGCCAAGTGTCTTGTACAATATACTGCCTTTAATTCACAATCAGATGACAAAAAATGTATTTTAGTGATAATTTATTAGATGTATGAGTTTCCACTTTACACTTTTGTTTGCTGAGAATATGTATTCTTTTGATGCATTTATTTTGCAGAGCAGTCACATCACTCTCATATCTTATACGCCACTTCAGATCCTCATCTGAGCAATGCTGCTCTCAAGCAATGGTTTCCAATCCACAGAATGTGGGCAATGAGCCCAACATTACTCATGGTACATTTGTTCCTATAGATTTTAATTTCTTTAACATGACGTGAGATCAGAGTGGCACGTGTCCTATGAAAGCAGCACAGACACTCTCAGTCACACTTTTATATATCTCTCATAGTTTACAGATACTTTCCTATCTACTCTGGAATATTGATTATATTTTCCAGGGAAACTTTTTGACTACTCAGATACAGTCTAAAGAAAGAGTATACATTAAAGGGTATTCTGCACAGAAAGATCACTGTACTTTTGTGGGTACCTCCTATCTCCTGTTTGATTTCTTAGACATGAAAAAATTCCCTATAATGAAAAAAAATATAAAGTATTAAAACATTTATTGCTTCAGTTGAAAACATTTTGAAAAAAAAGTCTTCATATACATACATATATATATGGTCTATATACTATCTGTTAGAGTTTATAAATTTATTTCCTACAGTGATCACGGGTGAATACAAGCCCTATGGTGTCATCTACTTGGCTGCGATTTCTGGAAAAATAATCTTATTTAACTCTTCTTTTAGTGCTTGCTTTTCCTCTTGTCATTACCTGGTACTATTCTATGCTGTATCTATATCTATATAATCTATATCTATATCTATATCTATATCTGTCTAGATCATCTATATCTATACCTATATCTCTCTATATCTATCCATGTATCAGTGACTTTTTTTTAGACTAAAAAACAAAGATTTTCCACTTTTTTCTTGTGTTTCTGCTATCATCTTTTTCCGTGTTACTTCTATCATGATGGCATTGTCAAGTTCTTGCAAGCAGTGTAATCAGTTGTTATTATTCCTTCTCTTTTCATAGAGTCTGGTTTCTGCTATTTGTCACAGCATGCAGGGCTTTTTTTTACTTTGTTGTTTTTTCTCTGAACTCTAATTCTGAGCTCCATGTATTTTTCCGTCTCAAGTCTCTTTCCTTTTAGCATGCTGGGTTTTTTGTCATGTACTCATAAACTAGTCCACCATAAAACACCTTCCATGGAGGAGATTGAGAGGGGACCTCATCAATGTCCATAAGTATCTGAAGGGAAGATATCAAGAGAACGGAGCCAGGCTCTTCTTGGTGGTGCCAAGCAACAGGACAAGAGGCAACAAGCAGAAATTGATTCACAGGAAATTTCACCTGAACATGAGGAAGAACTTCTATACTGTGTATGTGACCATGCACTGGAACAGATTGTCCAGAGAGAGTGTGGAGTCTCCCTCACTGGAGATATTCAAGAACGGTCTGGACACAATCCTGTGACATGTGTTCTAGGATGGCCCTGCTTGAGCAGGGAGGTTGGACCAGATGCCCCACTGTGGTCTCTTCCAACCTGATCCATTCTGTGATCCTGTGATTCTGTGGTTCTATGTCTTCCTTAGGTAAGCATCTCCAATTTGCTGCCTGGTTGTCTGCCTTGCTGCCTGGTAGAGACTTTCCTTTACCAGTTATTATTTGCAGATGGCAAGTGTCCAGACTGGGCAGTGAGACGCGTTCAGTATTAATTTTTGTGAGAGAATTATTTTTTTAGTTTTACCTCTAGAGCCATAGGCCATTTCTAAATCCCAGGGAGCCTGGTAGAGGCTGGATAAAGTCAGGTCTGCCTTCTGACTGTCTCTCTGACCCCATGACACAGCAACATCCAAGTGCCACAGCAGTGCAGGACTGGCTTTAGCTGGGCCACCTTACAGGTACAGTTTCCCAAGATACACAGGAAAACAGCAAACACAACATGTTTCTGGTTGTGTGACCAGAAACAGATTTTTTCCATAGTCCAATTTAGGCTTTTTGACTGTTTCAAGTATTTACTAGCAATAGAGTATGTGAATTCTTTCTGGAACTGACTCTGATGAAGCTTGACTCTTCGTTCCTCCTGACCTCCTTTTGACTTTTTCAGCAATGATGAATGAGTCAGGGTCTGAAGGTGGTGATCCAGGCGCAGCCTTTTCTTGTGTTGCTGCCGGAGGATGTTTTCAAAAGGAGAACCAAACACACCATCCTTTAGGAGTTTCCTTTTTGCCTTCCTTTTCATCCCTTTAATAATGTTCAAATATTACAACACAAAAGAATGCCATATGTCAGAGCTTGTCTTGTTGCTTGCCAGCATTCAGGCAACAGATTATGATAAATTATAGGGAAATAAGCCTCTTTCTTCGAAAGCTAGAATAGATCTGCCCTGTGCTGTTGTGTCCTGGTGTTGTGTGTAAACTGTCTGTTACACACCTCTGGAAGTGTTCAGAAAATGAATGCTCTAAAATAGCTCTACCCAGAAAAAAAATTGTGACTATCCTGTTGGCTACAAAGTGGGTCTAAAAAGTCCTCAAAGCTTTCCCTCAGCTGATGGAAATAAGGGGTTACCAAAAACAGAGAGAGAAAAAAAGTTTCTTTGGGTCATGTGATCATCATCAAAAGGGAAAGGAGACAGAGACTCCAAAGAAAGCCTTTCAGGTTTTGTAATCATCTTCCTGACCCTTCAACTAGAGGCACTTAACAGCTGCTGGGATAGATGGCTATAAAACCAGGAAGAAATTAGTGAAAAACATTTTTTTAAATTGTCCTATTTTATTCCCAGGATGAATTTCTGATGTTGTGGAGCGCTCTGTACAACCTCCAGTAGCACTTGAAAGTATGTCAAAGCCAATAAAGCTTTATGGTTTCAGCTAAACCCCAGATTTTTGAATGAAAAACTGAGAATTCAGGGATTATTTCCATCTGCACCTGCTAAATCTTTTGGCATGATGCTGAGGCGGGCAGAAAGAGGCAGCATTTTCTTGAGCTGCCACAACCTAAACCTGTTCAGCTGAGCTTCTTGAGCCCTTATGCTTCTCTCTCTTCTCTGCATTCATAGTTCATGAGGTAGTTACATCTGAACTTCACCCTACTTCTCCTTGTTCCTCCTCTTCCACAGGACAGTGGGACAGAGCCAGAAGTGATGCTGAAATGACAAAATATGGAAGTTTTTCATACATGGATGAGGAGAAATGGACAAGGAAAAAAATCTTCTTCCTTAAGTTTTGAAGATAAGACTCTTTCAAGATGTGGCCATGGGAAAAGTCAAGGCAGTCCAAGGGAATGTGAATTTGTGGGTGGTAAGAAAAGATTGTATGATGCATTCTGCCTAACTTGAGTTCCAAGCTTGTGCTCACTTTTTAGCACATAGCAAAGCAGTCATAAGTGCTTACACTGAGTATTTATTGATGTACAGAAGTGGATAATGTTGAAAACCTCCATAGTATACTTCCTTTCTTTCTTAGCTTTAATAAAAAAACCTATTTAAAATCATATTTTATAGAGCTTGAGTGACTTTCTTACCAAGATAATAGTGGACCAGCTGGTGTAAGAACAGTGCCCCTTAGGATCAAAAAAATGACAGGTGCTTAAAACAATGGACTGTGTCTGAGGAATAAAGATTAATCCAAATTTTGTCTTCCCTTTCATTGAAAACATTTTTTTTCTGATTCAGACAGAGCACTGCAACACAGAGTCTTAATCTATTATAATCAGCAAGATTAAAAATGTTTGATCAGTAGACTCACTTTTGCTATAAAATTCAGATAAGGTAGATCAACTCCTGATATAGAAAGAAGCCCAGGCTGAGCACTGTTTGCCTGGCTCATTTCTGTGCCTCCTTAGTTGCATGAAAACACAGCTATAAATCACAGTTTCTCTCCCACTGGCATCCTCTGCTCACAAAGGGCACTCAGGAGTTTGCTGTTAATACTGACTTCCAGAGCATTTATACTTAAATAACAAAATTACTGGGAGAGTTAGGGGAGGAAATTCAGCAGCTTGTTTCCACAGCTGTGATTCAAAACCTCAAAGACATTCATACCCAGTGAATGAAGCTGCTGCAGACCAGCACTCTTTCTGTATCCTGTCTGCTTTCTATCACCTCATTAGGTTTTTTGGTTTTTTACTCAGAAGTCAGCTGTGTCCCTCTCCCATTTGTACACCTATGGAGGGAACCTCTTGGTGAATTTTCCCAACAGTATGAGATTTCATCTTGTGTTATGCAAGTTGTATAACTCTTTTGAAAGTCTCAGTTTTACTCTGCTTATTTTATTTCTCATATTTCCTCTTTGTCAGGCCTATTCCTCTGTGGGCAGCTACTGGATACTTCTCTTCATAAAACTGATCCTATGGAATAGGTGGGGTGCTTTTTCTGTTTTAAAGTATCTGCAACTGGTATATTGCTGCCCTGTATGGCTGTGTTATGTTGTATTTCAACAAGCTAGGGAAATGGGCCTGAAAAGATGTGCTTTTATCTGTAAATGGTACTTAGGGATACATTTGTCTTAAGCACATGACTATTCCCACCAAAACTGTCTGTGTGTGTAAGTGCTTTATTAGGTCCTAGTAGCAATAGTGCAATTTTTTTGATATAAGGGCAAATGAGTACTAATGAAAAATTGTGCTGAATTCATAATATTTACCGTACCCTAAATGCTGGAAATAAGTTTCTCATTTTTGGAAATGTACTTCCAGGGAGATGTTAGGTAAATTATTTATATTTTTGGAACCTGGAAGTCAGTTTTAAGTATTGATGACTAGTGGGAGTGAAACCTTTGATAGTTCTTCCAGTGCTGTGAGTAATCTCCATTCCACAGATTAAGAAAGATTTCCTTAGAAATTTTAGTTGCTCGGAGGATGTTTTCTTTTGACCTATTATTATTAGTTCTGTAGAAACAGCATTTTTTGTCTGTTAATTTGGAAAGTTTTATGACAGAGAGCACTAAGCAGCAGATATCTGCTTACTGTTCCTTGCCTTGTGGTTGTGTGCATAAACCCACAAGTAAAGAGAATGCATTTGCCATGGCACGATGAGTAAAGGCAGCAGTTGTGACAGAATGTATTTTAATATTTAGGAATGTCAGCAATAGTGAAGAGGATCAATTTTGAGACACCTCTTACTTATCTTGAGGCATGTGAATCCCTACCATTTTAAGTAGGGATTTCTGAGAGTGGTGTTTATGCCTTCTTGTTTTCAGTCTATGAAATGTAGAAAGCAAGTGATGTCTCAGCATGCTATGGGAAAGCAGGCTGGAGGTGCTTGGGGCAGGATTATCCTCCTGACTAAGCCCAGCAGATATTTCAAGGTCAAGTTGTGCAACCACAGGATGCTGAAGGGAAGGTTCACGGTGCCAGGGGTCAGCCAGGAAAGCCCTGTTGGAGCAGAATGCTTTCTGTTCCTGGGTTCTGTGCTGGGATGAGGAGGGAAGATAAGATGCCAGGACCTCACTGACTGCCAGTCAGGTCATGGCAGTGACAAGGCAGGCTTCTGGGTCCCAGTGTGAAACAGTGTTCAGGATCACTGGTGAGGAATTACACCTTCGGTATATGGTTCTGTTGAGTCATAGCTACAGAAAAATCCATAAAAGGTTCGCTGAGGTTGCATGCATGGAGGACATGAAGAATACCCTGACTACAGTTTCCACCCTTTAGAAATGCGCCCAAATTTCAGGCTGCAGAGCTGCCTCCTGTAGAAGGGAAGACAGTGCCACCAGCACTCCCATAAGTCTGCTGCTACTGTGTGCATGCGGTAGCTCACCTGAACATCAGGTATAACCCACTTGTCCTGAAAATCACCAGCTGCTGGATGCCCTGGAGGGGCACAGCATACACACAGCATGAATATGGTCAGGGTACTCGAATCCCTCTTCCTATCCTGTGTGGAGATCCCTGGGAAAAGGGATATTATTATTATTGTTACCATTATTATAATTATATTAATAATATAAAATAGTATTTTACTCTTTATAATATAAAATTATATTGTATATAATAATAGTAATATAAAATCATTGCTTCATTGAGGGAGGCAATTTCTCATGACAAGTGTTGATTTGAAATTATATGACGGGGATTATTTGTTGGTGATATTTCTGAGGATGAAAAGGATTATTTCTTATTGTGGGTTTTGATAACTCTCTATTGTCAAGTGGTGTCAGGGCCAATGTAAGACAAACAAGTGATTTTTTTCATTTGGGAAGGATTTCTATTTCTTTACAGGATTAGTCTTTTTCCACTTCCTAATGGTTATATTGTAGATGTTGTGAGTGGAACGTAAATTTATTTCCCCACATCTTCACCAAGAAACAAAATAGGAAAATACGGGAAAAAAACCCTCAAGTGTGTTGTTTGGTGTTTTCATGGTTTTGTTTATCCTGTTGGCTTAAACTCTATTAATTTTGTTGTTTTCAGGGGGTTCTTGGTTTCAGGGGGTTCAAGGTGATAAATCATGAGAAAGCAGAAGTAGTATCTTTTGGCTCACAGACAGGCTGATTCATGGTTGTGGTATGGAGTAGGTCAGGTCTTTCCCAACAAAACATAAATTGCCCATTACTGGAAATCTTAAATTTAAAAAAGATCTTGGATACCTCAGGTGTGGCCCTGTATTGTAGCTGTCTAATGACTGGTATGCAACAAATACAACCCTTTCAAAAGTTTTTTTACATGGGACTGGGATCTTAAAATCTGGGATGTATAGCATTCATACAATAGTAAGAATAAGAAGTGCTAATTACTTGTTCTGATGGTGAGATTACTCTTATTCCTGTGAGGGTTTCCTTTCCCCAGATGTGTCAGTTCTATTTATTGCTGGAGCTGGGGAGGTTGGATGCGTGTCTTATTGGTGTGAGTGCTTTCCTTCTGCCACTCCTGCTGACCTTCCTCAGTTTGGATACCCGACACTTCTGGGTTCCTCTCACAGTACTGAGGTGATGCTGAAGACATAATTTCATGATGAAGGAGTATAGTCCAAGGAGGAGCTTGGACACAGATGTTTTTAAGCTGTCTAGTACAGTTTAGAGTAGAGAACGTGAGGGATAGGTGATAATCCATGAGTGCTGGAAGAAACATCTCTAACCATATTCTGTAAGGTATAGAGAAAGGAACAAGATGTCCTCAGCATGACCTTGTTTTACAAATCTCTGGAGGATGGATCGTGGCTATTCCAGAGAGATCAAAAAAAGTACATGGTGCTTTTTCCAAGAACTACTAGACCCTGGGGCCAAAGGCTGAAGCACATAACTTTTCTTGTAACATTCTTTTTCATGCTGTAAGGAAATCATGTGGTCCTCCGGTCCAATATTACTACTAGCCACATGACTGGGTGGATGAAATCAGTATCTATGTTACCATCTTACTGTATATCCTTATTGGCACTATTTGTTGGGGTTTTTTTTCTTTACAACAGCTTTAGAAAAATTTCAATTTTCATTGTTTGAGAAAACAAGCTCACTTTTAGCTTCTACTTACTATTTCACTATTCATCTTTTGGCTCTGAAAGTCTGAAATTTCTTAATATTATTGGGTATTTTCCGTCCAAAATAAATTGACTGAGTCTACTGGTTGAATACATAGACTGGCATTGGATTGAGCAGCTTGGAAATAAAGTATAGAGGAGACCTATGAAGAGTCCTGCATGGTCAAAAAGCTCACATAGCTGTGTATGTGGCCAGCAGGAGCTGTTGCCAGCTTTGCTGGCTGATGTGATAACACAGAGGTAACTGGGCTGAAGATGTGCAAATTGTTGCTGTGAATAAAGGTGAAATCTCGAAAGAAACCATCAAGTTGTTTTTAGAGTATTGCCCATGTCTCCAATACTCTTCTTTTGCTCTCCACTGTACTAAGACTAAATACTGTCAGAGAATAAACTCAAGGGTTTCCTTCACAGTCCACAGGGCTCATGCAAGGGCTTAACAAAAGGCTTTGACAAAAGAATGAATGTCCTATGCCTCTGCTGAATACCAGCCAACACTGAGAATGCTTAAACTTCCTAGCAAACTTGATGTTCATCAGAGACCTGTTTATCTGGTCCCTGTGGCTTTGGGATCAGTGTCTGTGCCTGATGGACTTCAGCTTGGCTTCTAATTCAAGCCCAGTCCTGCCTTGTGCCTTTCTCTGCTGAGGCTCAGTGACAAACCTGACCCATCAGACGTGGCCTGTACATGGCTTGGTCTGTGCAAGGTGTTGTGTTCATGGGGTTGCCTGATGTGTCTGACATGCTCAGGCCTGCCAGGGCCATGTCACTTGTCATGTCTCCGTGCTCTTCCCAGTGCTTGAGCATCACCAGATCAATGGCTCACAAAGTGTAGCCTCACCTGGTCTCATCTTCAGGGCCTTCAAACCTGTGTTTTCTACTTTCCATAGCTGTACTGAAACCAGAAATCTCTGGGGTCTCCTTGGTGAGCAGAGGTAAACAGCAGTGCATAGATTTGTGGCATCTTGGTAGGAGCACTGAACTAGGAAGGAGGTTAACTTTTCGACATCTAGGCCTACACATTTTAATTGCTTCATGTGAAATGCACTTTAGAGGCAGGGAAGAAGGGAGCGCAGCTCAGGAGTCTCTTTTTTCCTCTGACCAGTGAAGTAGCAGTCAACTAAATCTAGCTCCATTTTTTATTCCTATAACTGTACAAAAAATAAAGTATTTTCTTTGTAGAATTTCCCAGATTACCTGTCAGTGTTAGTCCAAATGAGTTTTGAAAGAAATTGTATATTGTATTTCGGGTATTTTTTACCCAATTTGGACATAAAAATAGTCAATATAATTATTTAAGGGTACTGAGAAATGTTATCTATAACTAGACAAAATTCAGCTCTTAGCCACTTTGTGGCAGAGGAAATAATCCAAATAGTTGGACTACACTGGCTATTACTGGCTTCTTATAGGAGAAAGCTTTTCCTGGGTTCACTAACAGTATTTCACTTGCAAACATTCATCTGTAATAAATTCCTTGTGGTGAGACACAAGCTCAGCCCCTGTGATATTTCAGGTACTCTACACCATGCGGCAGAGAAAGGCACAGAGAAGCTTTAGTTCACATTGCTGGGGCTTTCTCCCTGTCTAGTGGCAGGTCTGCTGGGCCAGCACAGTGTTGCGGCCAAGATGAAAAATGTTTGTGAAAGCCCTCATTAGCTCATGTGCCAGTGCTGCTGTGCTGCTCTGAGATCTGGGAGATTATCTTCATTAAGTGCTAGTAGTGTTTCATAGATATTTCTACTCTTTCACTGCTAGTTTCAGCATCAGCATGTTGTCTTGTGAAGTATGAAGACACTGAGACAGGAGACACTCCAAAGGGAGTACAGACCACAGGGCTGCCTAGGAGAGCTGGGCAGCAAGGCAACAGAGGTCACTCCCCTCTGCTACCTGCCTGGGTAATACCACAGGCTGATCCATTAATGGGAAAAGAACATCTAGATTAAAGCATAACAGCAAGCTAATTCTTGCAAGCCATTCCTGTGTTAAGATGTAGAATCTGGTATAGTGAGTGATTTAATTTAACAATGTTCCATTTTCCTGTGCCTAACATATACAACACTTGGCACACTGCTTGACAGTTCTATGTTAGAAAATACCATCCATGTCTGTTTCCTCACTAGACTCCTTGTGTTCTGCCTGAAGACTGTAGAGTTTGCATCCAGAAGGCATTTCTTGATGGCTAGACACAGAGACTCCAAAATTCAGTAAATATTTGGGTCAGATTCTGATCTTTGTTCTGCTGATGTGAACTTGGAATAACTCTCTGGATTTCAGTGATCCAGACTTGCACTTTCAGTGACAGAAATTTTCTTGGGCTGGATTTCTGGCTGAGACAAATGGGTGTGCCTTTCTTGGACATGAGGAGCTACAGAGCTTCATATAGATGTAGTAATGAATTTACTGAATATGCTGCTTTTACATTAGTATGTATTAAAACCATGAAGTGGTGTGTTTGGTTTTTTGTAATTTGATTTGAAAGTCACAGCTGTGGAGTAGATTTCCATTGTAGTTACAGCCACTGAGCAGCTTTTAATTCACTGTCTGTAATGCGGCTGGCTGAGTAGCCAAGAAAACACAAAGCTCCAGATGGAATGAAAGATCCACTTGAGAGAAGAGGAAAGGAACCTGCTCTGAGATCTGCATTTCTTCAAGCAATGTCAGATATTCCTGAGTTACAGGCCTTGTACTGCTGTCCCAGACTGCACTGAAAGACTGTTGAAATTTTATTTCTTTGCCCCTGGCATCCCCTGTTCTTTTGAACAAGCAGTGGTTTCCTAGTGTACATATACATTTTTGCATAACATGAAAACATCCCAGTCTGTACTTTCAGTTATTGAAGGTATTTCTGTTATCTTTACACATACAAAAGTGTTTTACATCCTTCTCTACATGTAAGACATATTAGCCCAAGGAAAGAGAGTTGTGCGCTGGGAGGGCTTTTTTTCCTGTCTTTGACATTAGGCAAGTCAATCAGAGCTTGATTTTCTCAGAGCTTGATTTTCAAACAGATACTTTATACTTCTTGTGGTTACTAAGATCAACAGGTACAAGTAGTTCCTTGATATCCATCAAGTATTCTCCACCATTTTGATGTGAAAGGAGAGCTTTCCTGGCTAACAGTGGTCATGAAGGAGTGAATAATTTGCATCAGTTAACACCTGCTGCCAAAGGATATGCAATAGGATTAACAGAGAAGAAACAACTCTGGGTTTCTAAATTATTCTATTTTTGAGATATTTTTCATAATTGCAAATAATTTCAAAACATTTATAAATGCTCTCTCTGACTTTGGACTAAGGACTTCACAGTACATTCGAGAAGCAAATGTCAGTATGAGAAATGGTGTCCTAAGTCTGAGGACATGAAGGTTTATCCTCAAATCATTAGCAGCGTAGTCATTGATCATTTAAACCATCCATCAGGGTTTTTTTATCCTCCAGGATATGAAAGAACACTACTCCACCAAGACACACAGAAATTCTATGGCAATTGTAGACCTACCAGCCTTCATTATGACAGCTTACTCTGGTCATATCAGGCATTATATCTGGGTAGTTTAGTGGGGTTCACTGCACTCAGACAAAACTACACGAAAAAATGGCATTATTGGGTGAGGAATTCTCTGATGGGTTGGGCTCAAGCAGTTATATTAAAGGGGTTCACAGTCACAGAATCACAGGAGGAACAAGATTGGAAAAGACCTTTAACATCACCCAGTCCAACCTATGACCTAACACCTCCTCATCAACTAAACTGTGCCACTGAGTGCCACATTCAGTCCTTTTTTAAACATGTCCAGGGACGGTGACTCCACCGCCTCCCTGGGCAGACAATTCCATTGCTCAGTCACTCTTTGAAGAATTTTTTCTAACATTTAACCTAAACTCTCCATAGCACAGCTTCAGACTGCATCCTCTCATTCAGTCAGTTGTTGCCTGGACGAAGAGACTTTCATCCAGCCCTTTGCTACTTGATGTGCATACACCTCATTCAATCCAGTAAGGAGGCATAGCTCAGTGATCACTGATCATTACTTTTCTCCCAGAATCCTAGTTATTAATATTCTCCCTATTCATAGTAACAATACATAATTTTTCTTTTTTTTTTGTGTGTGTGTGTGTGTGTGTGTGTGTGTGTGTGATATCAGAAGAAGAAAACCCCAGCTCTCAATAATTGTTGAGATATTTAGTGACCTTCTTCTCAACAACTCAAATCTTGTAACAAACAGAAAAATTTTAAGCAATGTGGTTTATCATATACCTTAGAAACGATTGATTTCACTGATGGTTCTTGTTCTCCCTGATGTAAGAATCATTTTTTTTCAGTAATTTTTCAATGGGACTTAGTATATAGAAATCATACTATTGATTTTTTTTTCCCCCAGGGGAAGTATTTCCCTTTGTCATAACTTTCAGTGTCTCAATTTAAAGGTAGACTTTATAGTCATGCATTCAAAAGTGGTCTCTGTGAAGCATTTGAAAAGTTTGTAACAGTGGAAAGGCAGTTGATACCTACCTAAGTGAAATAATGATAAAATTAAGGAAGGAAAGAGAATTTTGCAGTACATTTGCTATTCAATTGCTGTTGAAGTGGGGATCAACTTGTCAGCTTCATGGGGAGGTATGAGAGTTTTCATCTGCTTTACGGCAGCAGTGACTTCTTGCAGGCTGTTATGATTTATTTATTGGAATCTTCTTGTTTTGGAAAAAGAATTTTAGGAATCACCTCAGTTAGAAAAAAATCTGATGAAAGAAGTAAAAAATTTTTGGGCAATGGTCTTTTCAGGAGCAAAGGGAGGAGAGGCTCAATGCAAGGCGAAATATTTTGCTTTTATTTTGCTGTTTTTCACCGTCCAAACCCACCAATTTTTTTTTAAAAGCTGCATGTGAAAGACTGATTTTTGTGTCACTTATACACTGCATGAAATTTTTTCTGAGGTCATACTCATAATGGCTGGAGTAAACTCACTCATAATTGACCTACATGAATTTTAAAAAAATGCAGTGTTTCTGAGCAGTCCAGCAGTATTTTGCTCTGCAGCTACATCGTGCTAAAGTCAGGGGTTCAATTGGCAGAGTTCAGTTGCAGGGACTGATATTTCCATCTCGTCTTCACCACATTAATTTTTTTCACTATGAGTAGCAGTGCATAGAAGCCAAACTAAGAAATGAGGATCAGGGGATTAAAAGGAAAACTGACATTAAGAATAGAGAAATAATTTTCAAATTCTTTAGACTGATTAATCCTGGTTGCCTACAATTCAGTCTCAACTGACCATTTAAATAGACCTCAAGGATTTACTAACCCTTTTTCAAGTTATTCTGGTTTCTGTCCAGCTTCAATCTCAGAGAACAAGAAAGAATAACAATGTCTTCCTTGTCTCAAAGAGGCAGCATACCAGTAATTATTTTCTTCCTTATCTTTCTATGCAAAGTTCATCCTGTATATGCTGAAAGTTTAATGACTGAATGGGAACTTTGCCTCACTTTTGGGTTATAGAATCACAGAGTAATTTGAAGGGACCTTTGAAAGTCACCCAGTGTAAGCCCTGGCAATGAACAAGGACAACTTCAACTAGGTCAGGCAGCTCAGACTTCCATCCAACCCAGCCTTGAACACTTCCTGTGCCTGGCACAACTGAGGTTTTAGTTACTTGAAAGGGCCAACGTAACTTTTTTGGGTGCAGCACTAAACCTGGGTGTCATTGCTACTGCACTTCAGCCCAGAATGAATGAGGAATAAGGGAAGCTGACAGTTGTAACCAAAAAGGAATTTCTTTAGGTTAGCTTGTGACTGAAGTACATTGACTAATAAATAAACCTTGAGTCTTAAGTCTTGCAAGGCATGCTGATACCACACATTAATTTGTTTTTCTCATGATATTGAAAAAAGTAGATATACATTTATGTCTGAAGATATATAAAGATACAAATCTGTTACAAAGATACAAAGTTCTCATGAAAATAAAAATCTGATTTTTTTAATTTTGAAGCATAAGCAGGTCCTAGTATTTTGGATCACCAGATGCAAAGTTGTTTTTTCAAACTGTCTCTAATGAGTAAGAATAATACAGTAGGTGTTGATACCTATCTACCAGCTGAGGCACAAAGTGGCTCAGAATCAATTGCTGCAAGGATAAAAGTTGGCCAAAGAACTACTGCTCGGTGTAAAATGTATAGTCATCATCACAGCAAATGTTTATAATCTTCACTAAAAAAGGAAAGAGAATTATAAATCATCTCGCAGGTGAAACTTAGCTACATATGGAAAAACTCAGTGAACTCAAGCAGACAGCTCAGTCAGAGAATGTATCAATGAGCAGACATCTGAAATGATTGAAATGGTGAAGCGGAAGAAAATCAAGCTGATTTTCCATCAATCAAGCTGAGAAGAGGTATCTCAGAGAGATATCCAGAGGTTGGGGTTTTTTAAATATTTATTTTTAAAAATACTTTGGAAATATCTACTTAAGAAGCCAGGCCAATTAAGTATTACTGAACTGAGATTTCACTGGAAAAATGAAATGGAATCAGTGCCTCAGAGTCCTTGCCAAGTGAAGAATGGAAATTGTGGAGTATAGGTTTGACAAGGAGCAGAGGCACTGGAGGAGACCAAAGGCTTGTGTCTGGAAGCTTTGCACAATGACATCTGACATCTGAGGCTTAAACTGCAGCAGGGTGTGCCAGCTGCTGCTGGAAGCTGGGAACAAGAACTACTGAGACACCTCATGTCTGGCACGCTCTAACGCTGCTGGAGAGGAGGTTTGCACATGAACTGTTAGGAGGGGTGACCAGGCTGCTGGACATGCAGTTGTAACAGGTCAATAGCTTGGTTCATCAGTGGGGGTAAATGCAGACACAAGCAAAGCAAAAGGATGAGCTGTGAACAATGTGATGGGTTGTGTCCTGTCTCTGAGGACAGCAACATCAAAGTATACCAGGTAAAGATTAGAAAAGAGTATAAGTGGAAATTTGTCTCTGACATCTGCAATCTCCCTGCATCTTCACCATAACTCCTGGAAAGATAGTGGCAACATGACAGCCACTGACTCTGACAACACTGAAGGACAGGTACAAATCAGGTACAAAATCTGATGTAATGCAGTCTGCATTGGCTTTCAGAGGGACCACTCTAGTAAAGCACCCCCAGAGCCATACTAGGACATTGTCTGGGAGACCGCTAGGTGGAACACACCAAGACTGAACCATGGAGCAAGATAAAATGACAGCAGAGTGGAGTGGCTGAGCTGGCTTCCCAGCCTCTTATCATTTAGCAGGGCAGGTATGTATGCTTCCTGCTGGCTTCCCCATCTGAGCAGCCTCTAACTCCCAGAGATGGCATGTAGAAAAGGTACAGCAGAGAGAGGTGAAGTGTACCTTCAAATTTTCAAATGTTTTTTTGCTTGAATTCCAGAAAGCCCATAATGGGATTTCCCATTTGCAAAATCCTTCAGGGAAAATTATTGATTTACAGTGGTACACCTGGCTGCTGCCTGCCAAGGGACTGCCTGCACAGGAGTGCAGCAGTCTGCCAGGGAAAAGCAAGCAAGACATACCTGACAGGTCTTGCTGAAGTGGGACTGTTTCTATCAGATCATGATAAACAAGCAAACTCCAATAAAAAATGTCTTGGAAACCTCCCAATGGGAAACACCCATTAGTGACATCACATCAAACCATCCAGACCCCATTCAATTATCAGCAATAAGTTCAGTTTGCTGAAGCATAGAGAACATGAAGTTGTTAAAGGATATTTATGAGATACAGTCTATGGAAAATGCTTTGCAAAGCAAGGGTGTGTGATTGTATAAGGCTCCAGTTCTCATAAAATGTTTCTTTTTGCCAAAAAAAGTCGATGGATGTATGTATTCATGTAATCCTCTCATTTGCCTGAAGAATAGAGCTGCTTACTGCTAATTAAATCAGTTAGGAGTTTTGTGGGAGCTCACTGGTACAGGTTGTGGGGTCAAGATTCCATGAGCATTAGTCATGATCAGTCTCTTTGATAAGGTGCAGTTATGCTATGCTGTCTTCTGGATATTGAACAAGCTAGGGAAATACCAATGCCTCTTTGTGAGAGAAATACTTCTTGTTGCACTACTGGTGATAGGTATAGCAAAATAACTAATAAAAAAGAGGTGACTGTATTAATGATTGTGAGACTTTTCTCAGCTGCTTACAGAATATTCTTTCTGCCTCTTCATTCTGCTTGGGGGAGTCTATAACAACACCCACCAGGATATTTGCCTCGTTGGCCTTCCCTGGAATCTTACCCGTAAACATTCCACCCTTTAGTCCTGGTCATTAAGTTCCAGACAATCAAGATATTCCCTAAGCTACAGGACTACCACACCACCCATCCTTCCTTGCCTATTCCTTCTGAAGAGTTTATTGCCATCCATTGCAGTGCTCCAGTTGTTCAAGTCATCCCACAATGGCAGCTATGTCCTAATTTTCCTGCTGCACAATGGCTCCCAGCTTCTCCTGTTTGTTGCCCATCCTGCATGCACTGGTGCAGTGTACTTCAGTTTGGTTATTGACCCTACCACATTTTTGAACAGGGAAGCCCAAATTCCTGTGCGACCATTCTCAGGTGCTTCTGTGGTTTCTATCACATTGAAAGCCCTTGTGTCTTTGCTGCCAGAAGGATCTCCATCCTCTACCTCCACAGACTGAAGGACCTGGCTACACACCATCCCTTAAATATCAGTGTGCTGCCCACAGGCTTATTTCTAGCAAGGCTTGTCTCACCCTTTTTGTCCTGTCAAATCTAGTTTAAAGTCATTTCAATGAGCTCCTTATTCCCTTCCCACTGCCAGAATCTTCTTTTCTGAATTCTCCTGAGAATGTCAGCTCTCAATTTTTATCCTCCACTAGCACTTAAGTATTTAAAGTCATCTAAACTAGCTAAACAACACAACTCCCACAGCCTCCATCCTGTCTTTATTTCTGAATAATCCAGGAATTGTGGAGAGTTAGAACCTGAAAGGAACACCTTAGAGAAGAAATCTGTAAATCTGCAAAAAGCCAGAAAATTCCCATAATCAAAGCCTAATAGCAAGTGAGTCCAAAGACCCCAAATCTCATAGGAACTACAACATTGAAAAAGTAGGAATAAAGAGTATACAGGCATACTGCAGAATTTTCTAATAATCATACTCATTACTGAAAATGGAAAGGAAAGCCCTAGAAGCTTATACTGAGTGTTGCAAAGCAAAGGGGAAACATATAATGAACAGTTAAAGTCTGTTAGTATCATAATAGTATCATAATCTGAGAACACAGCCACTGCTGGCGGCTAAGCTGTAACAGGATGCCAGCACAAGCCCTGATCCGTCTGTGATGAACGATTTGGAGCTGTCTTGCAGCCACGAGTCATCGTGCTAGGAGCTGTACAAACATGGCTGACCCAGCATGTGGTGGGTGAGCAGGTCCTGGAGGGAGGGAAGGAGAGGAGCACTCAGTTCTGCACGCAAGCAGGCAGCACAGGTGGTGCAGAGGGAGCAGGAAACACCTTAATCCTGCCTGGGGTGAGTCCTGGCGTGACTGAAAGGTGTCCCAAAGCACTGATAGTGTGTGCCTGGATCTATCCCTGAAAAATGCATTGTTTGTCTTCTCATCACACCCTGGTGAACTTCATACATACAATATTCAGGACCTAAAGAGCTCTGTTGACTAAAGTTTGCATGGTTATATTATTGTGATTGTTATAAGGGAAGAAACATCCATTGCATTCTCTATTTTTTTCCAGAGAAGGACTGGCCTATCAGACAAGATATAATGCAAAGACTATGGGGGTACTGTGATATTTATTACTAATAGTTTTTCAGTTTTCTGTGTAATACCGTTTTTTTTGTTTGTTTTTTTTTTTTTTTTTTTTGCTTGGGTAGTGGTCAGAGCTCATTTTCTTCATGTTTTTAAGAAAAAAATACTCGCCATAATCAAATCACTAAATGTGAGGTCATTTAGCTTCGTACATGGTATGAAGATGGCTGTATATTGTGATTTCCTTGCAAGAGATTGAAATATTTTTTCTTAGTTATGTATTATGTAGGAGATAAAAAAGCCTCTTCCCTTCCTTAGCACTTAGTGAGAGTCTCTGCATTATCTTTGGTTTTCTTCTTCATCTCTGTCCTATCCCAAGCATATGCGCATCCCAGTCCTCCACTCTCTTGAGGATTTTCCATCTTCTTTTTCCACATCTGTCTCTCCTTCAGCTCCTACCAGAAACCAACCATTATGTCCATCACCTCTTTTTCCCATTGCTTATCCTGGCATCACCAGGAAAGCTTAACAGTGCCGACTGTGGTTTCTAATATCCCTAGGGGGTGCTTCACACTGGGATGCATGCACACACACAATGCTCTGTCTGATAGAGGTGCATTCTCTGTCTCTGCTTGCAGTGGTGGAGATGGGCTCTCACAGCTTTAGGACAGTGGAACAGCAAGCCCAATTTTTACAAAGCTCTTAGGAAATGAAGGAGTACAATGACATTAGCTAACGCTGGTCTCAATCCAGAAGAAATAAAACTATATGCTGAAATAAGATAACAAGAACTTCTTACTGTTCAGAGGCCATAGTCAGCACATACTTGCATTGCTCCACATGTTTTTGTTTAACACCAGTGTGTCACTGGAAACATGGAGAAAGCTGCATGACCTTGTTTCTGAAAGGACTGATGCGTGACTAGATTGAACTGAGAAATTTTAAAAAATGCAACAGAACAACCCTTTATGCTGCTCAAACACAGTTTGTGTCTGCCTCTGTCTTCACCTGTATCTTTGCAGCAATTGTCCTATAGGAAGGAACATCATTAGGAAAATTGTTACTGCTCAAAACCAGTTTGGTTTTACTCAGTGAGCAGGGACAGCTTGTGAATCACTTTCAGCTTCTGCCTGCTAAATTTCCAGGTGTCATGAGCTGGTGTTCAATGTTTCTTCCTAGCATTCCACTTTCTTCTGGGATCCCCAGGCATAAGCAACTAGATAATTTTTAACTCAAGACAGTTCTGACTGGCCAATGCCAATCACCCAAATTCCCCATTAGTTCTTGGCATATAGTGATGAAAGGTACCTTACTTCTTTCCTGTTAAAGTTTGGATTTTTTGTCATTTTTTTGCAATATCATCTTTTCAGACATCCTTTATTGTGTGTCCTGCTTCTTCTAGTCAAATGTAAATTCATCTTTGCATTACAAATGTCTTCACTAAATGATCTAGTGAAAAAAGTCAGCAGTGCTATGTTGGGCTTTTAGAGTTTTCTCACCACACTTCTTTGTCTGAAAAAATTTGTCACTATGTGCACAACACTTTCAATCAAAAGACAGCATAGATCAGATGTTTAATCTCATGTAACTTTGAGTCTACTATGCATGTTCTTGTAACTGGCCATTTTTTAGTATTGAATGACCTTTTTTGGTAATTGTACAAAGACAATTTTACTAAAAGCCAAGATAATCTGAGTTGGGAGGAGAGGGTTAAAACCATAAGATTTGGTGAGAGGGAAGTAGTTTCACTCAAACTGACCTTTTCATCTGGGTATGCTAAGAATATCAGTTTGGAACAACTTTTATTATGCCTACTGTTGTTCATCCTCTGACTGTTTTGAATAGTATTCCTGTGCAGGGATAATACACTCCCACAGACAAGCTTGAGCCTTCTGACAGAGAGAGATAATAAAATACAGTCTTGTGATAAACTGTGTGTGCATAAAGGCTTTTGAAATATTGGGACAGGCAACAGGCTCTCTGTTTTTGCTAGGATGAGCTTAGCCTAAGGGAGCCTGTCTCTCTGTGTGTCTCTGCTACCCCATGTTGTTAGCAAGATAATGAAATAAATCTACTCTCTGCATTTCAGCTGTGGATTGGTGGCCACCCTGGCTACCTGGTATATGTTGATTCACACAATCTGTCATCTAAAGAGCCTTTTCATATCTCATATTCACAGAATTTACTTTGTAGATGCAGACCTCTGAAAAACTTCTATCTTATTCATCCATTCTCCTTTACTTTTATCCCAAGCAGCTATTAAAAAACGACAGTAAGCTGTCTAGATATTATCTTAAAGTTTTTCATTAATTCCTCTAAGTTTCCCTCTTTTATTTGACCTCTGTCCTCCTGTGGTGCACTGAACACTGTGAGTTTCTCTGCCTGCCACTGCTGACTGGGGGTGAAAGATCTTGGATCTGTAGTTTGTCTGTCTGGATTTCATTTAGTGTTCATGTTGCTGTTTGAGCTCCTTCCAGGCATGCACTGTGTTTTCCTGGGCCATCAGGGTTCAGGAAGTTGGACTTAATGGCCTCTGTAGAAGCCATCTGAAATGCATGGGGCCTTTTGGCACCATGTGCCTTCTACTTCTGGAACCCCTTAAAATTTTCTTAAAAAGCATAAGTACTTTCAAAGCAAAGCTGTCATTAGGACATGAAACTACATGCAGGAACGTGGTAACACAATGTCCTGCTGTTCACTCCTGGTAACTGGAGAGAGCTGTTGTGGTTATTGATTTCACTGTGGTTCCTCACAGAAAATATGGACTCAGGGTTCAAAAGTGCACAGGCCCTGAGGTGTCACAGTGGGCACAGCTCAGCTTGGGCATTAAAGATGAGGTAAACCTGCTGGTTAGCTTAATTTCTGCATCTTGAAGCTGTGGTCTCAAAGTCTCAGGATGTGGCCTTCATGCTTGTCACAATGATGGAAATAGTAGCCATGATAAATCATGACAGTGAGTTTGAACTTTGAAGCTATCTTAATGGAAACAGGACATGTTCAATAGTGGCAACATCATATATCCTAGGCAACGTCTCCAGCCTTTCTGTGTCTGGCCTTATTTCCTTCTATATGCAAGAGAATGTCATTTTGGATGCACATAACTCCTTACACCTCTTGCTTCTTTCTTCTCTTTAGCTTAATAATAATAATAATAAAAAAAAAGTATAAAATTACTATGATCCAAAGTACTGGTTCCTGAGAACATGGAAAATATGAACTTAAAAGTGTGGGGTTTTTTTGATAAATTAAATGTGAGAGAAGAGATGATGAAAATAGTGGTTGTTCACAAATGTTAAGAGTAGCAATATGAATGCCATGGTTGAGAGCCAGGAGAAAAACAAATGAAAAAGAAACTCTAAAGTTAAATATTTGCCACTTCCATAGTAGAGGGCTGAGGAGAAGCAGTTGTGAGGAGCAGTTCATCAGCTTGTGGAGTCTGGTTTGCATTAGTAAGCACCAGGTCACTCCAGTCCACTATGTTGCCTTCACATATTGCACAACTGGATATTTATTTTGTGTGGAGTCAATCACAGTTCTGGCGAAAGGGAATCAAACATCCTTCCATGCTAATGCCCCAGTTCATGTAGATGTATCTAAATAATTTTTGGTACCATCATATGAGATACATAAATATGTCCCTTGGGAAAATATATTCACTGACTTGACTAGCTGTATCTGCTTTGATCTGCTCAGCACAACATTGACCCAAAAGAGGCTTCTCTTGTGTGTTAGTTCCACCTTAGGAAGAGTTTTCACTACAATGGGGATGGGTGGCTTTTGGGCCTGGTGACCTCTGACACAAGGCAGCACTGAATGGCAGACAACTCAAAAAGACCTGTAAGCACATCCTAGTCCAATCTGATCCCTAGGCAAGCTGCAATTCCACAACAAGTTATAGCAAGTCATTCTCATCTGCACTCTGTATTGATGTTCTTAGTAGAGGGACATTCCCTGAACTTCTTGCAAAGTCCTGTATTAGATAGTCAGATAGCTTGCAGGAAGAGGTGTCCCAGAAAAATGTTAGGTGTTTTGTTAAAAAGGGAAAAAAAAAAAAGGCAAATTCTTTCTTTTTGCAATAGCATTTTAAAAAATATAGAAAAAATGATTGCAATGGGTAGAAAGCATAGAACTGTGATAAGAATAATATCAGAAATATGGAAGAGAAATGAGGATTCTCAATTATGTGTGATTTGTGTTATGTTTTGCATAACATGATTTAGCTGAGGATAGCTCAAAGGGTCTCAATGTAGCAACACTTTTAAACTCTGGAATATTTTCACTGATTCTAGACATGCTGGGTCAAACAGAAGCTTTTTGTCCTGCCCTGGGTTTCATAGAGATACAGGTGTTTGCTGCCATTCCAGAAACTGACAGATTCGATCAATTTAGGCAAAATAAGTTACTGTGTCCAAATGCTGAACTTCCAAAGGACCTGGAAGAAGGAACTGTCTGGTTCTTCAGTTTTGGAATTACTACAATTGTAAAAGATTTTTTTTTTGAACCATGGAAAATTTAAAATATCTCTTTAAGGAAGAAACGAAATTGCAGAAGACTTTATTTTTTCCTTAAAAGCAAAAGCAACATTTATCTAACCTTGAATTCTTCCCTCACTTCTTCCTCTACATTTTGTAGGTCTACTTTCAGAATACTTCAGATGAAAAAGCTTGGTTGCTTCTCAGCACACTATAGATATTGATCATCCACACCAATTTTATTATAACTTATCTTTTTTTCTTAAGAATATCTCTTGACTGGAGTGATAGAGGAAGTACTGTTTTTCTCTAAGCTGAAGTGATAAAGAACATCACCCCCCTCTTTTTAATAATTGTGCCCGATTTTTTCCTCTATATCGGCAGGTTCATCCTCCAGGTAATATTCAAACAGAAGTAGGAATATAGAACTTAAAAACTGGATTGCTTAGAACTTTGAGCCAACAAACCCAAGGTTTTTCATTATCTTTTTCCTCTCCAAGAGAATTTCTCAACTTAGGGACCTGAAATGACAAAGAAAATTGGTTGGGTTTAGATATATCCAAAATACTAAATCAGAAGTATATGCAAAGTACATTATTGTGATTCATGGTGCCTATATTTATGATAGTTATTTTAATTTTTAACTTTAATTTTAATTATCCATAGTTATTTTAAAAGTCTCCACTATCCCAGTAATCAGGGTTATACTAGTGTCGTTAAGCAAAATGATTATTTGGACCCAAGTCAATAGCCTCCCTCCTTTTGCTGCTCCTGCCTGAATGTGTTACAAGTGTTTGAGCCCTGAGTTTGGTTGCTAGGTAATTGGATCTGTGTGTTTTAGAAGTAGCCCGAGGGGACAAGGTGCAGTGGTGGAGCAGCCCTGTGAAAGTGATGCCAGACTGGAGTGCTCTGAGTGCTGTCATTCCCATGTTCATCTGTCATGAAACAGAGTCTCTGGGTTTGGTCACTTACCTTTGCTCTTAGAAGAATCTGGTTAGGATGGGTTGCCTGAGCAAACCACTGGACTCCAGCCAGCAGGACAAAAATGGCTTTACCACATCCTCTCTGATTCGTAGGCTTTGTTCCTTGGAATAAAGAAGTAATCTGTAATTAAAAAAAAAAAAATTAAAATAAAGTCACATCTGTGACTGAGGAGGGCTGTCCTGGTTCAGTGTGAGTGCTGTAGTCATGTGGAGGAAGATGGAAATACCAGAGCAAGATTGCTGTCTGTCTTTCTCTCCGTGGTGCCATAGGCCTCCTGCTCTACACTTGTGAATTTACATCCCTAATTTTGGGATTTAGTATAGATTTAGCAATGTTGAGGAGAAACTAGTAGCCCTGTGTAGGTCCTGGTGCAGACACAAGTGCACAGGAGGAAATCAGGGGATAAACCTCAAGCAGAGGGTGAAGCTATACTTCCCTGAAGAGTTCACAATCTTTGCACAAGACATAAGAAAAGATTGGTCTAGAGGGAAATACACAAAAAATGAGCCATGGAGGACAGAAGATGAGGACAGAGTTTAGTTGGACAGCCACACTATTCCCTCCTTGCTGTGCCCTGTGTAGGAGTGTGTCTCACCCACCCCACACACCTCACTCCAGGTCAATGCCACCACAGCTTTGGAATAAGACTTGTGCATATTGTAGAATGGATATTTCTGTGTTGCTAGTCGAGAGCCGCACAGCTGGAAATATAATTCTAATATAAAAATCTATCTATAAATCTAATATATTTCTCTTTGTGTTTTACTCACAGTCACTAACTGGAAGAGCCTCCAGTCTTGTAAGGAAATTTGGGATGGAGGTCACTGCAGGTGCTCTAAGCAGCTCTTGCCAGTGCATGGGGCAGCTTGCCAACACCAGCAAGCTTGGACCTCCTCCCCAGCCCAGGAGCACCTTCTGGCTGTGAGCCCTGCCCAGGCATCTGTGGGGTGGGGATGGGAGTTGAGGGGTGTCTCCCAGAGCACATCTGCGCAGAGCTGCCAGCAGTGGCAGCCTGGAGGAAAGTGTCACTCAGCATGTTGGAGATGTGCCCTTGTCTCATGAAGGAGATTTCATCTTGAGGGCTTCACAAAGCATGTGGTGCAAGGCCTGCATCCCAACTGCTGCCAGCATTCACCTTCCCTCCCTGTGTTCCTAGTGCAGCCTTTCAGAGCATTAAGACACTAATTTCTAAGGCTTGATTCAGTCAGGAACTGTCGTGGTGTTTCCCTGCTCTCAGCCTGTAACTTTTCTCCTCAGCCCTCCAGATTCTTCTCCTGGCTCTCCTCTACTGCTCTCACCCATGGAAGAACAAAACATTTTTTCCTTAAAAGTAACTGGGGAAAATTCTGCTACTAAGTCATGGTGAATACATTCTTTCCCACATAAACATTTTGTCCTGTTCTTCACTTACATTTTCTCTCTTTTGACTAGATCATGACAATTCTAAGACACTGCAAACTCCCACGGAGGAGCAGATGTAGCCATTGGGCACTTTGTATTCAAAAAGGGTGGCAAAAAGCAGAGATATGGTGACCTCAGGAGGACTGAAGCTATTTGCACAGCATGGAGCATAATAAGGCCGGACCTAATAAGTTACGTCATCCCAAAATATTATGTGTTGAGACATCACCAATGTCTCTCCCTCTGTGATATGCCTTGACTGAAAACCAGATAATCTGTCTGCTGACACCAGAGAAGAGTTTTTAATTCTTTCTCTCAGCAGCATCTAGGACACTTTTGATGCTGTTGTAACATAAAATTTAAGTTAGATCTCATACTATGTTATCATAACATGGTAGACCCAGGCTGTTTTCTGTATTTCTTTACCAGTTTAGGTGAAAAAAACTTGTTAAGAAACTGATACCCTTATTTCTGTATATTTATTATACTAACATCAGTATTTACCACTATCAGTTCTAGGACAAAATGCTGTAATTCCTATGATTTTATCCGTGGAGCAAAAGGCCCAGATTTAATAGAGGTCGTCAGGGAGTGATTGTTCTCCTACCTAGGAAAGGAAGAGTACACTTTAGTGAGAAGGAATGCAATAATTAGATCTCAGGTCTAGTTTATTTAAGAACAAGATGGGGGGTTTATGGACTGTTTATGTGGTCATGGCTTTCCTGAGGCAATATTTAGGTGCAGTGAATAACAGAGGTAATTACAGCAGTAATTCATATCCCATTTAAAACCAGCTAATGATATTTCTGTGGAATAAAGAATTCTTACTCTTTTAATGCAATGAAAATTGTTAAATGTCATGCAGAATTATATTAATAATTTTTTCTTGGGAATAAAATTGAAAGATTTACCACCCATTCCATATTCAGTCAAAATATCTCTGTTTGCATCTCTCTCTGAATCAGCAGGCTCTTTCCTTTCCAGCTTCCATCAATGTATTTTCTGGGCACACTTTATGTGTTTCTTGTGCTTGTGAGTCTCTGCAGCCCCCTGAACCAACACAAAAATCATAATGGTTCATCTGTGTCTCCTCTTCACATGGGTCTTCTGGGGATTCAATGTAACCTCCTGACTTGTGATAAACACACACGAAAGACAGGCTTTGCACAAGGCTTAAAAATGCTCTTGAATGTGTTGTAGAATCCCTGATAATAAAGAAATAAATACATTCAAGTTGAAACATGTAACCTACTTGGCTTCCTCTTGTGATTTAACTGCAGCTGGCAACTAAGTGCCACACAGTCACTCTTTCTTGGCCTTGCTAAGCTTCATGGTTATAGTGGGTGTCATGCAGATGTCTGCCCATCTTTTCCCCTCCCCTGCCTTCTTAAGACATTGAACATCAACATTAAACTTCTTACATGGTGTTGGAGACAATTTTGCGACTCTACATGGGTGTCTAGGACAAATGTGCCCTGTACCTCTTTGATCAGATGTCCCGCTTGCTTGGCATTTTAGGGGATTCAAAGGATCTTTCCAGGCCTATTATCCCTGACAAATACCTCTCTTTTTTGCTGTCTAGGACAGTTTTCAGTTTATAGAAGTGTCAGCAGCCATTTCCAGCCAGTTGTCTTTAGCACACTAATTCAAAACAAATGCCATTTTCCTTAGGTAGAGAGATACTGAAAATACAGAATCTCAGAGTCTGTGCTGTGCTTGCTCCCTTTCCAAACATCCTGTCAGGCTGGGGTCAGCTTCTTTCGTCTCCTTGAGTGTACAGCTTAGTTCTGTTCCAGAGAGGAGTTAATTTCTGATCCTTCTTCTTGGGTAGACAACTAATTTCCTTCCCCTTTTTCAGTCTGGTTACATCCCATTATAACACTGAGAGATTAAACAGTTCTCTGCAGTGCAAGGCTTATAGACTGCCCTCCACTCCTTTCTGATGGCATGTTGGATGTCTTAGTGCGTGATAGACATCTAAACTGTCCACAAAACAGAAACATTTGAAGCCCTGTTACCAAGATTACTTGTCAAAATATATCAGCTGAATATTTTAATATATTTTTTGAACAAGTCCTGGAAGACTGCCTATAGTAGATGTACTTTGTATAAAGCATCACATTATTAAAATGAGAAAAACAAGATAAGCATCAGAGGGCTGTGGAAGTATATTGACTTTAATCCTTCTTGATGTGTTCAAAGGATTGGTGCTGTCACACAATACGTACTGCAGAGTAAGTGAAATCTTGCTTGTCCTTCGCACATCACAACTCTAGCCCTCTCTTTCTTTCCTGGGTTGTAACAAGAGGCTCATTCAAAGGGGTGATATTATGGTCCCCCTCTGATTAAAGAGGAAATGCTGGTTTTCTTCCATGGCATTGGTTTTTACCTTCATGGTCTTGTACAGACACCGCAGGCCATGTCCAGTGTCTGCTTCTCCAGAAATTAAGGTTCAATAGTTTTTGAAAACCTTTAAGTATTTTCCAGCTTCACACATTGTTTACCTGTAAATCCAGTTCTCATAGGACATCTGTAGACATAGGAGCCTAAGTTGTTTGTGGTTTTAAAAAGTCTTGACATAAGTCTTTTTGGCATACTCTCCTTTTGGCATATCCCATGTGGAGAAGAAAAATATACACAGCTTTCTCTCATTACCACAAGTTATTTATAAGCACCCTCATCTATTGCTTTATGTAGTCCCCTGTGGATAAGCATTTTTTTGTTTATTCCAGTAGTCAGCATAAAATTTACAGAAATTATTATTTTCTGTTTTTTCCTTATAGCAATAAACAACCACAATCTCAGCACTTTTCCCCCCTCCACTTATTTATGAAACTTTAGTTTTATTTTGGAAATATTTATCCTACAAGTCATTTAGTAATAAGTCATCTCATTCCACAATCATTTAGAAGGGTTGTTTTCAGAAAATCAACAAAGCTCATCTGGTGAGTGCCCATGTAAGGATGTGAGGCTGGCCCAAATGAAAAACCTTCCAGATCAAATGACCTCTTACAATGTTTACAGCCTGGCATGAGCTCTGCAGCACCAGCCTTTTCCAACAGGCTCTTACCTCTGCAGATAAGTGAGCCATGTCAGGTGGCTCAGCTTTCAGGTTTTAAAAATGAAATAAACATTTTTTTCTCTAAGACTGTGGATGAGAAGTAGAAAGAAGGTGAAAGAGGAAAGGAATTCATTATTTTCTGGCACCAGAAAACACAGATTGATACTTGGCTCTGTGTGTTCAGATGATTTTTAGGTACCTCCTCAAATGTAGCACAAAGCCATTGGTCAGATACAGCAAGAAATAAACTGAATTAAAAACAAACAAAACATGAAGTTATTTTGGCTCTGTAGTCACATAGACCAGAAATGAAAGAAAAATAATCTTAGACTGTTGAATGGAAACTTTCTATATGTTTTTGATTACCTTGTGTTAACAGCTCTCCAGATTATCCTGTTTCCTTTGCCAATTCACACTGAATTTGCAGAAAGAATTTATGAGGTACTGTCTCATCTCTAGGCTGGGAGTTTCATCCATTTTCATTAGGCACACTGCATTTTGACAGGTACATTGTCTCTTGGAGAAACCCACTCTTTCCAAACATAATGCCTCTGGTGACAAGTTCAGCTCGCACCATTTTTAGATGAAGCTGTAAATCAACATTATATTATTCATTGTTTCACTGTAAGATAAAAATGCAGTGAATTTTAATTTTATTTTCTTCACCCATTCTTTTGTGTCCTTTTACATCATTTTTTGTGTTGTCCTGACACACTCTTGTATTAGGTGATTCTAATTGTGACCATCTTCCCCCTAGCCTGTGCAGCTTTTTTGTCAGGTGTCCTTGCTTGTCTGTGTTATGACTCCCTCCTCTACCATGCTGCCCAGAGACACGTGTCTCCTACTTCTAGATGTTGCTGTTATGCTGGTGGCTTTCATTTCTAACCTGGAATATGAACCTAGCACTCCTTTTCGGGGTGAAGTTCACATTTTCCCCCAGAGAGAGATAAATTAAAAAATCACCAAGAAATCACTAATTTGGAAAAGCTGCGGAAGGATTGTTTTCATTTGTGGAACAGTGTGACAAGGAGCTATAGTTTGTTGCTGAACAGACTGGGGTACTTTTTGTGTTTTGTCTTGTTTGCATAGTGGTCCTGTGACTGTAGCTCCTTAGCCACCACTACAGACTGCTTATGTTGTTATTATGAACACCTTAGGGTGATCTGAGTTTTGGTGAAGAGATCTGGGATAGCAACTCAGGAAATCAGAGGCAGTTTGAACTTGTTGGTGACATTTCAAGCATTGCACTTAAAGCAAATACTTTAGTTTAATTTTTGTGTTTGTAGTGAAGCAAAGTTACGGTATTTGAAACCTCCAGGGGCAGGACCTTGGTATGCTTAACACCAGATTTCCCTGGAGCTCTTCAACACCACCTGCATCTCCACCAAGTTTAGTATTTAGGCTCATTCTTGGAAGACTGCTCCATCATGCCTATACAATTAGGTTTTCAAGCCAGGAAGATGTCAGAGAGGATTGATATGAGCTGTGTTTCCAGATGTGTTTCATACTGTGGTGGGTATGAGCACACTCTGAAAGACTCTCAACTCAGGGTAAAGGTCCCCAGCTTATAAACAGCTTCTCTTCATCAGTTCTAAATCATCAGTTCTAAATTCGAAGAGATTTAAACTGTTCTGCTTTAATGCCCGTTAAAGTTACTTTCCTCCTAACATGTTAATACATATTAATTTATGTTCAGCTTGGACTCTTTGGTTATCACTGATGTCTTCCAGTTATTAATTCTTCTCCCATAACCTCTTTCCATCTCAGCTCAGAATTTCACAGTTGGAACATCTTGCATGTTTGTGCATGGATAAAGCAATTCTCATGTACTTCATGGGTAAGCCATGAATTCTAGTAACCAAGTTTTACTGAAAGATTGCAATTCGAACAGGAATTATTTCCACTTGATTTGAATTTTCTTTAGAGTTGACATAATCCAAGGGAAAGTAAAATTGATTTAGCAAGATTTTTAATGCTTGTGGAGCTTAAAATGTTTTAACACAATTTCTGGTTGACTGACTCATGTCAATAGAAATTCCAAGTGTGTTTAGAATACATAAAACTTGTATGCATCCCAAATAAAGCGTAAAATTATATGGCTTAGATCCAGCTGGTTTTATATATAATGCAATATAAAAAAATAAAAAAGCTTGAAAGCTCTAAGGGAGCTTTAAAAAACAAAACAAAACAAAACAAAAAAATACTTATTCTGCCTTAGAAATTAATAGTTTCTTTGACCATCCTTAGAAAGATATATAGAATCCCTTTAATGTTTAGATATCCAGAAAAGTTACCTGTAAAGTCACCAAAGAAGATTTGAGGTATCTAGGTTTAATTTGCTGTATGACAGATGCTGTTTCTTTCACAGCAGTTTCCTGTCGAAACTATACTGTCTTAGAAAGTGCCCTTCTAGTATCTGGTTGTGTCATATAAAAACTAGAGGAAAGGAAAGCAGAAGGAATAAGAAAACGAGAGACAGTGAAATCAGTTTAAATGTATTATTAGAAAAATGAAGATAAATAAAGTACATAAATACTGTAGTATTTAAAGTATAAATAAATGGAGAATAATAAAGTACAACTGAACTATTTAAATAAAATCAGAATTTTGCATTTACACACAGGAGCATGAAGATCTAAGTTGAATGACAAATTATTGCTTCACATCTAAGTGTTTCTGTAAAAAGAGAGTTAATCTGAGAATTGGTGTGAAAAGTGAAGCTTTTCTTGAAACAGTGTCAATGAAAGGCATAAACAAGTTGGGAAGCCCATCTCAGGGAAAATCCCACTGACACAAAATCCAAACTATGGGGAGAGCAGCACAGCCACTGACAAAAACCAGAAAGTGCCCTATGAAATTCAGAAGTCCAAAGAGATTTTAGTCAATTTGGATTTTATTTGAAGCTGATGTATGAACTATGAGAAATCAAGTAGCTGAGGTGACAGCAGAAGTTCCAATTAATTGGTTCTACACTATATTGAATCAAAATGGGTTATCGAAAGGTTTGGGGTAAAATAATAAATACAGAGAAATTCAGACCTGTGAAAGGTTGGGGATACTGAAATTTGACTCTTCTGTGTCTCTTGTGGAGACCTTTATTTCAGTGTGTTCCAGGGCTTGAGCTCTCTGTACCAGGTATGTATCAAAGGCCAACCTGCTGCAAATACCTTTGACTAGTTTTACCACCAAAAGCTGGAAGGAGCAAACAGTGGAAATGTAAAGCGCATCTGGGCAGTATTTGTGTCTGGCTCCCAGGCCATGATCCATAAAGATCTCCTGTATATATTTTCAGAGTTGGACTATTTGGCCTCAAAGTCCTAGACTGTGAACCCTTGAGCTTTTTGATGTATGGCCATAAAGAGACAGGACAACATTCCCCAACAGGAGAACATTAAACCTGATTTCACACCTTATGTGAAGGAAGGAGTTTTGCTGAGGATAAATTTAGGTTTGTCTTATTCTGGTGTAGTCTAAATGCTTGAAATAGGAGATTAGTACTTTTGGATACTTGGATGAAAACCTAAGTACTCATAAAAGCCTGTGAATAAGAATTGGAGGCCAAAGTTTTGGCCTTTTTTTTCTTTTCACCCACATAGTTGAGAGCATGATCTGTGGAAATACTCTGGAAGAGTGAAATTTTCCAACAGGACAAAAGAAACAGAATCTGCCCCAGTGAGCAGATTTGCTCAGGAACACAAGGTATTACTCAGGTCCCCAGTGAATATAAACTTGACATGGAAAGAAAAACTCTTGAGATTGTTTAAATGGCACTACCATGTAACAGAAAGTTATCATTTATCCTAAGTTACTGAAAAGGAAAAACATGATGAGAATAGCTAAGAATGCATGATCTGAGATTTACACCAGACTGTAGTGCTGGCAAAGACTTTCTGAGTCATGAAGTCCATGTTCTAATTACTGCAAAATGCTCCAGCAGTTTATATAATGTAATTAAATTATAAGCTCCAATGCAAAACCATTTCATTTTTTTTCCCCAAGCCTACTCATTATGAATGGCTGTTTCAAAACCTGCTGGAATGAGTCAAAGCCTTTTATTTTGCAAGCTGAATTTATCAACAGCCTTCTCATATCCATTTGTTCCTTGGTCAATGTTATCTTCCAGCCTAAATATGCCCCTCTTGAGCCATGCTAACTCTCACAGTTAAACTTCACTGATAATAACAGATAATTCTTCCTACCTTTATTCTGGTTGGATAAAAGTGCCTTTCCTGCTGTGAGGTAGGCTCTCCCTTATCTCATAAATCTTATGGCCTTTCTCTTTATGGGCTGTTAATTAAAAATCTACATGCCTTTAGTGGCTAATAATGATTTCATTTTTTTTAATAATTTAAATTTTTTTTAAATGCATACTTTTATACTGTGCAGTCTTTTATTTTATCTCATTTCATCAGTTTTTCACACAGTTTTTCTTTTTTCTCTGTTGGAGTGGAGCTTTTTTCTTAATGGAGTCAGACATATAGGCTACCTGAAAGGGGTAAATGGACATCAGGAGCAGCTGCTATTATGAGACAGTTGTTGTTTCAGCCAGCTGTAAAAACGTTGTAAAACTGCTTTATATACCAGCAAAGTACACGTGTAACCTACTTAGGAATGGAGAAATGTTTGCTGACTTAATTTCTGAGGCAGAGCATAAGGGACAAAGTGAGAAACGGTGCAAATAATAACCACACATGAGTGACACCTAGGAAAGTTTGCTAAGGGGATTTTAGCTTTCAAATGTCAGGTGAAAGATGTTTGCAGCTGTGAAGTAATACCTATTTCAGATCCATGCAACATGGGAATAACGGGGGCTTCACTTTGCTTTAATTCTGTTGCAAAGAAACAACTCTGTAACAAAGACCCTTGACTCAAATTTCAGTTTTTCTTATTGAAAATTACTTGGTAGACCTTGAAACTTGGCTAACCACATAACATAATTTGGTGGTTTTGCCTTTGCCCGCTTCTAGAAAAGGTGATAACTGAAGGGATATGGAAACAAAACAGAAAAGATAAAACTTGGAAGCTGGATTCAGCTGAACTCTTTGCAGTATGTTTGCACTGCCCAGCTCAGGGCTCTGAGGACAGCCATCTCTGAAGGTGGTGGCTCATGGCATTGTAGGGGTCAGTAGATCCAGCTGGGAACAGCAGTGCCATCAAAAGGGAAACCTTTACTTCGGTGTTGAGTACAAGAGTGGTACTTACTCAGCAGTGAGATCTGAGTGAGCTTTCTGTTGCCAGAGGGAGTGCCAGAGGACAGGTTCTGTCTATCTGCACTCACCCCCAGATCTGCTTCTTCACACTGCCAGAATGGCACAAGAGCTTGGCCTCTGGAAAGAGATGACACATTGTTGGATTTTTTCTAATCCATGTGTTTAAGGATCTTAGTGTTACATGTGATACAACTTCAGCTGCAATTCTTTTGGTCTTTCTGTGCACTGATAGCCCTGAAAGGATTTTATCCTCTCATTTGAAATCCAGAAAGTGGAATTTAATGATAAGCTGTGTAAGCAAAAAGAGTGAGCCTGATACAGAAACAAAAAGAAGTGGATCATGCTGTCAAACTTCTCATTGTGAAAGGGAAAATGATAAAAGATTAATTAACACAAAATAAATTAGATCACATTATATTGAGGGTAATATTCTGGGGTTAAAAGAGTGTAGTTGTTTAAAGACAAGTGCTTTTATTATGATGGTGAAGTGCCAATGCTGGGCTTTGGCAGTTTTACATCTCTGTTCAACTTGCCTTTATTTTTGATTCCCCATGAACCAGTAAATACATTGTGGGCTTTCTTTATTGTGAACAAAGTTCTGGATTCAAGTAAAAGATATCTGATAACTATTCCAAATTATTCCAAATCATATCACAGAATCATGATGCTGAAGAGATCCAGAGAAGCAGCGTTAGGAAAAGTTGCTAGAGGCAAATTTGATCCTTGCCTTTCTGAAGCTGGCAGAAAACCCTGTTGACGTCTGTGAAGACAGAATTTCTCTTTAACAATCAAAATATAATTCCACTCAAAAAACTCCCTTCAAAAACAGGTTCTTAAAATGTTCCATGTCATTTTCCCCCTCTGTGTATTTGCATACCTTCTGCCAATCTTCTACATTTGCTCTACAGTAAAGCATGAGGTCAAATGAAGGCTTTTGGGAGGCCCAAAAGACAAAGGGGAGTTAGTCAGAAAAGTTTTGATCACATTGAAATGGAAGTCAGGAATCTTTCCATCAACGGCCCTCAGTGAGATAAAACTGTCTCCACACTGGTAGGAAAAATTTCTTAAACAGCAAGAGTTAACTGCATACATGATTAATCACCAGCCCTACTCCACTAGGGTCTTTACTGAGGTTTGGGAAAATCAGAGTAAAGAAACCTGGTTTCACTGTTTACTTCATTCTGTTACTGTATCAAGATGCTACAATTTGGTATTTTGGGCCTCAGATCCTCTTAGAAATTAAGCAATTCTTGGAAGAGGTTATTTTCCACCTTAGGTATATTTTAATGAAATTATTATGGAACCTGAAATTAATTTAAAAAAATTCATAATTTTTATTCAATGAGGTTAAAAGTGTGCTTTTCAAAAGGAATACAGACAGAATTTGGCTTAAAGTGTAGCTTATAACATTCCTCAGGTATTATTTCATCTAACCCTTGGAAACTAATAAAAGATCTTTTAACTGAAGAGCTGGGGTTTTTTTCCCCTAAAAATTAGCAAGAGATCTGAGAAAAAGGGCACTTCCAAACACACTGATTTAACTGCTGGAGAGTCTCTTTATTGGCTCATTGCTGCCAGGAACAAGATGCTATTGTATTGACTTGGAATCAAGGCAGGAGAACGCAACAAAGACAGACAAAACATTGTGTCACACTTTGTTTGCAAAGGTTTTAGAAATTTAAGAAGGCAATTCTTCTCTCCTGATTTTTACATAACCTCTTGTTCACCTGGTTTGAATTTATTTGGTTAATGAATTTAAAGTAAGTTTGCCTGTTTGAAAAAATTCTTTATTAACATATAGACTTAGAAATGGAATTTAAAGTAACTTCTGGACTAGTTGTGTAAAGTTTCAGTTGTAAAGCTGAAAGTAGTATCTACAAATATCTGATGTTTTTATGGCAGTAAGAAGTACCTGACTATTTTCAAAATTTGGCCTTACTTAAAAAAATTATGACTCCAAATCTCTCAATTTCCACATAATAATAGACATAATGATGGATACCTCCCTACTGAAGTGGGTCAACCCCCCTAAGATACTCCTACTGTGTAACATCTAGGTGGTCTGCTCTTGAAAGTCCCCATGCACTGCAGCCCCAAGTGCCCTGATTGTGTCAAAGGCACTTTTGTGTACACCAGACACAGCAGAAGACTTCTTAGCACACAATCTCTTTCCTCCTTTAGTTTAAAACCATTCTCCCATGTCCTATCACTATCTGCCTGTGTAAGAAGTCACTCTCCTTCTTTTTTTATACCTACCCCTCTAAGTACAGGAAGATCAGCAAGGCATAAAAGCAATTTTAATAATGAGAAAAATGGTTTAAAAAATGTGGTCTTCTGAACAGGGAGTTCACCTAAGTAATATTTTTTCCTTAAACATAATCATATGAATGAAAGCATATTTTCTGTTAATTTCTCAATATTTTTCCTAAACTCTTGGTCAGCCAAAGGAAGACATTTTCCCACACTCATTATACTTTTGTAAATAAGTTCTAAGATATAGTAACAAAACTGAAAAGATTTTTAAAACTTAAGAGAAATATTGAAAACGGCAAATTTGAAATGCTTTATTTTGAAATTGTAAAAATATATAGTTAAGAAAATTTTATTTTTAATAGCTACACAAAAAGCTCTCAAGCTGCTGAACTGGTATCTTTTTTTCTGAAAAATATGTGTTTGAAAAATTAGCCTTATTTCTGACACCTCAGCTGACATACTTCTGGAGCAACAATACAGGATCATGAACTGGTGGGAGTTGTAGCCTGTTTCTATTTTCATTAACTGACATAAAAAAACCAGTATAATCCAATGAAGAAATAGGTCTTCTGAAGAAGTTCCATGGGAAGATGCTCATCACTCAGTAATTTTAGCCATATATAAATACAATTTATTTCAAACTAATTGTTCAAAAAAAAAAAAAATAAAGCAGTTGCACTTTTGGTGTTATACCTATATAACAAGGCAGCCTTACTCCATGGGCACGGAAATGTGTTTATTCCTAAACACAACAAATGGTCCTCGTGTCAAGCCCTTGGTGATTCAGTGGTGGCAGATACTACCAACAGCAGGGCTTGCTAACTCTAGAACATAATTCCCCACAGCGTAATAGTTTTTTTTAGGACTCTCCAACAGCTTTCTTTTAACTTCTTATAACTTGAAGTCAGTTTTGAAGATGCTGCAGATTTCTAAAATTTTGTAGTTCCAGCTGTGCATGGGCAGCTGTTTTCTTTTTTTCCCTCCAAAATGCAGCGAGAGCAGCGACATGCAGTCACCTGCTCTTGATGTCTGGAGTCACAGCTGACAATTAGACAGGCTCTGGTGCTGGGCAAAACAGCTTCAGCTTAGTTTCAACATTTTGAAGAGATTGGGAGATGAAGTAATGACAGGGAAAGAATTAAAGATCTGCCAAAATACTTGAAACAGCTGACTTTTTAAAACTGCCTCAGGCAAAGTTTCACTTCAGATGATGTAGTAGGAAGCACAGTGGAAGTGCTCTCATAATCAAAGTGTGCAACATTTTCATCGAGGAACAATTCTCAGCATTAAAATCAATGTATGCAGTCCATATCTGATCCAAGTTTCTTAAATTATCTGCTGCTAGACTGAAAAAAACACCAGATCTATGCTTGTATTTGAAATAAAATCTAACAGTTATACTAACCAGAAACAAGTCTTTAATATGTAATGCTTCTTAGCTTGCTATTTTTCACTGAGAAACAGCACAGTTAATGGAACTATCTAGAGATTTTAAATTTCCCTGTACCTTCCGGCAAAATCTTTTACAAGTTGCCTCGAAGTACATAAGAATTTTAAGTTAACTTTACTGCTTACAGTATGAAACTAAGGAGAACATTCACAGTGAAACAAATAAGTCCTCCCTGTTTTTACACTTAAAGAAAATATTTAGGCTAATATATTGTTTTCATGAACAGTATTTGTTTCATAAAACCTAAGTCAAGTGATGGATCCACACAGCAAAATGCAGAACCTTGTAGAAATGCTCTCACGGCTCATGGACACATGCGGAACATTGCAGAAATATCTGGTGAATAAAGAGGTCTTGGCAAGTGCCCCTGTCAAACTGAGGCAGCCTAAATGTGGTTTTCCAAGGGTCCTTAAAACCTTCAGGAGTTCAGATACAACATGATTTGACTAGCCACACACACAGCTGTTTGCTGATTATAGTGAATCTCTGCAAAGCAGCTGCATTTCTGCAGCATTATCCACCTCCAGCATCCTGACCTTCCATGTGCTGACCCAGCAGCCTCTCATTCTGATCTTGCTGTAGCTGGGACAGTTTCTAAGACGTGTTAGAGGGGTGGAGATGCTGGTGTTATCTGAGTGCCCCTCACCTGGCCACAAGTCCTTTGTTATGCAAAGCGTTGGCACTTTTCAGCCTCTTTTCTGGGGCTCCCCCAGCCCAGAGCTCAGGCTGCAGCTCATACTGAGATACCTGCTCTGAATGTACTTCTCAACATAGATTAGCAAGGTTAATACAGAGATTGAGGTACAAGTGAGGGTAGATCAGTTATATAGACTATGGATTATAAAGGCATAAGCTGTGGGATTCACATTCTCTGAAAAAGTCCCTTCACCCAGGATTTTTCTCCTTAGAAGCCTCAGAGAAAGGGAAAACAATTCTTATCTAATTTACTTCTCCTCTGTTTTGTTCATATGGAATGTGTTTGGAGATTATTTACTCACATTTTTTCATTGAATTCTGGTGTGAGTTGTTTTGACTCTTTGGCCAATCAGGGATATTGTGTCAAGACTCTGGAAAGAGTCACGAGTTTTCATTATTAGCCTTTTAGCATTGAGTAAATATCCTTTCTGTATTCTTCAGTTTAGTATAGTATTCTTAAATATAATATAGTATCATAAAGTAATAAATGAGTCTTCTGAGAACATGGAGTCAGATTCATCATTCCTACCTTTGTCAGGGCATTTCCCAGCAAGTACAATAATAAGTAATTAGATAGGTAAAAAGAAAATAAACTTTTCTTACCAAAATCACTTGAGGACAGTAGTGAACAAGACAATAGACATAAGTATGTTTATGACTCATATTTGTGATTTCAATGGAGAAATAATGATAAACTAAAGGTGCAGGATAATGTCACATTTTGAATTCTGGGAATGAAAAACTTGAAATCTCTTTAAGAAATAGGTTCAGGAACTGTGTGGAATTTGTATTCATGTGAACGAAAAGAAGTTGTGAAAAAGATGTTATAACTTTGTGGGATGTTATAAATGATCAAATAGTGAGCCAAACTTACAAGAAAATTTAGCCAAGATTTATTAATTTGTCTGCGAGACCAAAGTTGGGTCATCGAAACCACCACAGCCAAAGAGTCAGCGTCGAGCCTGGGATCGGCGCTGGATGAACACACGGATCTGACCTCCGAATGTCAGAGTCTCCCCCAGTTCACGAATGCTGCCTCGCACAGTGAGTTCTTATACAGTTTATTCTGCCCAAGGCAGCGATGACCAAATGTTCTTTGTGTCTCTTCACATGCATCTCCGTGGCTTTACATGTGCAGAGGTAGACAAAGGTCCAGTCCAGGTGTCTCAATGTTGTCAGTCGACTCCGGGGAAGTCAGCATTCACATGTAGCAGGGTGGCACCGTGGGTTATCTCTCGACAGATGTAATCCGCAAGGCGATAATCACTTTCAGGTGGGCCCGGTGACCTGGGGAAGCCAGCGATTATTGGCCTGGAAGCCTCTAGTCTTACGTTAAAACCTCGATGTTTATCTTAACATCCATCCGGGAACTAGATGTATATGAATAAGACACTGCTCCCGGCCAGGATGGTCAAAAGACATGGTTTGGATTTTACAATATTTTATACATTAATAGCATGAATTATCTCTACCATATACTACATGTTGTGAGGATCAACCACAGAGAAGGATATAAATAGTAGAACTAAAGTATAGTAGAAGTGCAAATCCTAAATGATCAAAGAAAAGTTTGTCCTGGATGTCAGAATGCGTGGGTAAAAAGTGTGAAATTCTGAAAAGGGAGGATGAGATGAACCTTGTCATTGTGAGACAGAAACTGGTGATTCCTGGAAATTTGGTATTTGTGTTCCTACAGGGGAAAACAACTGTAAGAAGCAAGGCAGAGGTATGACCCTCATTTTGTTGTTTAATATGGCAACCATCCATGCTAAAGAAAGATGATTTCAAATTGGTTGAACTGGGAAGATGTTGCAGGAGATTGATTGGCACGAAGTTAGGACCCACAGGTAGATATCTGACAATTGTCTGTCCAGATGTAATCTCTCTGGCATGCCACAGAGGCAGCTGCAGAGGACTATCCAACTGCACTTGCTGTTGCCTTGAGCCTTGGGGTCTGTGTGTGCTTGGTCTGCTGGCAGTCCAACAGTGGTACACAGCCTCCAGGACTATCTGGAGGCTGCCCTGCCTGAAGCAACACGTGCAAGCTCACTGCTCACACACAGCAGGTCCCTATCTCTGCGACCTCCACTTGGGTTTTAAAAGGAAAAATGTGCCATGTCCCAGGGTGATGTGGCTTCACTGGGTGTATCTAATCTTTTTAAAAAATGTTTTCCTTTAAGCATATCAAATCCAAACAGTTAGGAGGAAATTACAGTATGAACAGACGAATTAAGTTCTTCTTAAACATTTCCTTGCAGATTACAATTCCATAAAAAATGTTAACAGATGTCATTTGAAATAATTTTCTGGTAATGACAAACAGAATGAGTATTTGGAGCACCTTTCTTTGCTTTGTACAGCAGTCTTTACATCCAGGATTATTAAATTGAGATAAATAAAATGAGTCTCATTAGAGGAATAAGAATTAGAGCTTTAATTAGCTCTGCTTAAAAAGATTTTTTTTTTTTTTTAATATAAGCTTATCATACCATACAGTTATTTCACTTGATAAAGCACACCAAGGAAAACCACAAAGACAACTGGAATAATCACTGCTGGACAGCCAGAAGCCAAGTGCAAAGAAAAACTGTGATTTCATTTGGCTCTTGCTTTCCCCTTCTGTGCCTCTCTTTTTCTCTCAAAATCAAGAAATCATCAAAGTCTTTGTTCTGGTTCCACTGCTGCTGAACTCTGGAGCTGGGGTTTCATGCGGAGGCTTTGAATTTGTTCTCAGCATTTATTCCAATAACTGGGAGATGTGTAAAATCTGCTTTCAAAAGGTTGGGTCACATGAACATGCATTTGACCAGGCAAAGACAGTGGAACACAGTATGCAGACAGGGACTGTTGCACTTACATCTCCACTTATAAGGCCTCATCACCTCCAGTTTCATTGCATACATTAAGATAACATTATATACATTATACATTTACAAAAATGTATATACATTAGCACATTTTTCAATGAAACCAAAGAAGTTAAATAGTTTATGAACTAGTAAACATTTTATTTGAGCCTTTCAGTGAGCATACAGGCTCCTTTTCTTCTTGGACCAATCAGAAGTATACTCAACATATATTCTCTTATGTAGATATATTTAAAGCATGACTTTACAATGGGTGAGGGATTTGTAATAGTAAAATTTATATTATCCTTCTAATTAACTTAATGCTAGTAATTTCCTACAAAATGTGTTTCAGATGGCTTCACCTTTTTGGTTCTCATATATTTTTACCTCAGGAGTAGCTCTAAAAATATTCTTTTAGACACTTCTGCTAAACAGCGTGTCTGGAAGGACAGATTCACCTATTTGCCTTCCTGAATCAGACTTTCCTGAAACAAACTTTCCTGCAGACAAGCCAGAAGAAACTGTAGAATACAATAAAAAACCAAAAATGAGAAATGCAGAGACAGTGGATTTCACTTAAAATGTCTCTTGCAGTCCTGTCAGGCTGTGTTACAGCATCTGGAAAGGGAAAACAAGAATAGTGTGTAACAGATTTACCATCCCAAGGGCCCCATGATTTCAACCATACCTACTGCTTTGGGGAACTCTTTGCATTATTATCTAATACTGTATCATTCTTTACAGTAGTTGAACCCTATAAAGACATTTAAGATGCTGTGCTGCTGCATCCTCTCACCCCGCTGCTAACTCAGTGCACCCTGACTTTCATCCTTGAGTGGGAAAATAATATACAGCTACCAATCCAAATAAGCCACTGGGTATAGACATGGTGTGATGTGAACTTACTGGGAAAGAAAGAGAGCCAGGATGATTTTCTTTCTCACCATCCTCATAGGCTGGTGAGGCACAAGAATCTGAGATGTGGTGACAGCTATGCATCCTTCCCCATCCTTATTCAGCTCAGCATCCCTCTTTGTATCCATTGTGGGCCTGGCATTAACATCTCGTGCTGCACAGTCACCTTTCCATGCAGGAGAATACCGGGAAAGTGTTTCATACTCCAGCATCAGAGCAAAAGAAGCCAATTTATGAGAAAATGTTTTCTTTTTTTCCTATTCTGAGAATGTAGTGTTACATACTAACTCAGTGATATCTATCATATGAGTAGACAACTTAAAATGGGAACTCCATGGTTCAAAGTGTAGGTTTGAGTTCTATGAAAATTCTCATTTTGATTTCACCTGCAAAATAAAATTCTAATAAACTTCTCCCAGTTATTAGAAAAAAAAATTGTGAAATTTATCTACTAATTTAATTTATTTCAGCATGCAAAAAAATACAACCATGATGGAAAAAATATTTAAATGAAAGTTTCAGGCATTCTGTTATATCATTGCTGTTCTTATCATAATGAATACAATTTTTTTAGCTATTTGTAAAACTGCCAGACCAGCAGAAAGTTTTTAAAATTGAAAAAATAGTGCAGCAGCTATTTGCTCACTCAGTTATATGGAAAAAACCCAAAGAAATCCACAGCAGTCAGTGTATATTCACAGCAGTACAGGTCTCAGCAATAGCAGAGACTTAGGAATTTGGTCTTCATTGTCTCTGAAAGTTTTCAGATTCATTTGAAGCCAAAAATCAAAACTGAACTATAGAAATGTAGATCATAAAACAAAAAACAAGTCTCCTTTCTAGTTTGGTCTAAATTTGTGGTAAGACTAAAGCACTTTTTAAAAGCTGTACAGAATCTTTTTCAGCCTGTCTTCAAGTTGTCTTTATCTGTCACCATCTTATTTAATCTCCAAATAGTTCCAGTTTCTGTTAGTCTAATCTCTTTAAATAGTCATATTTGTCACAAAATTTCAAAATGCATTTAGTACTTTTCCTGTTTCCAAAGACACAATTGATCACAAATATTGTAATAACACTTAATATCAGCTTTTGTACTGAAAACTGTGCCAGATAATAGAACATTGAGTCAAATCTACCAGCCCAGTCATCTGTGTCTCTAATTTGTGTTACAAGTAGAGGATGTGAACAAAAATTAACCAAAATCAATTTTTTCACTCAAATCTACTATGACAATAAGAGTTTTTAACATCTATTTGTAAGAACATTTCTGGGAGGGAAAAAGCACAGAAACAGAGTTGTGTATCAGACAATTTGTTAATTACATGTCAGTTCTGCAACAGCAAGTATTTAAAAGACTAACAATATCACATTATGTTCACAAATCTCTCTCTTACTGGTTATTTTTGCACTAGTGGGTTTTGAATTAATTCTTGTGCATGCAAAACTATTTATACATGGTTCTGCTTGGATTCTCCAATATAGGATTCTCTCTATATTCATAGATAGTGTCATATTCTTTTGGTGGATAAATATGAAATTCCAACCTTTTGGGTTTGGATTATTAAAATCTGTGCACATTTTGGCTGGCCTTGCCTATTTGACTTCTGCATTGTTAAATAGCCTCCAATTCTATTGCAAGATTGGCCAGTTCTTTCAGAGCAGAGTCTGATTCATGACTGCTACAGGATTCATGCATGCTACAGGGAAAAAGCTGCTCTAAAAAAGAAATTGAAAATTGACATCTGTCTTCACCTGTCATTTTTATCTTTTTCCTAGATAATGGTTGCAGTGTTGGGGACACACAAGGAGGAGTGTGGTGATAGCTCTGCATTTGCTGTTCCCAACACCACAGTCCCTGGACCAGTTCTTCTTGGCCACCCATTGCAGGAAGCGGGATCTTACTTTCATGTGTACTGGGAAAAAGTGATTTTCTCAGTTGTAAGAAAAGTATATAATCTGAAAAGGCCTCTCAAAAAATTTTGTACTCAAATGTTTTGTGGTATACTCTCCCATATATATACATATATATTTTCTCTAACAGCCTTTTCCCTCTCCAATATGATTTCTTCATTCTGTATCTCATTGATAGCTTTTATTTTTATCTGAAATTGTCATCCTTAAATGACATTCCACCATCATTACAGCATTCTGGAACTCCAGGGAAAGTACCAGAAAAATACCTTCAATAAAGGAACAAGTAACAACAAAAATGTGTACCTATTACATATGATTCACATCTGGGAGCAAAATTGGAGTTTTGAGAAACATATGAGAAGCCCTGGAACTAGATCATATGGAGAACAGAAAACAATTCACTCCTGGAAATAATGCTTTCACAGCTGATTTATTTGAGGCCAAATCCTGAGGGATTCTTGGTTAAGACCATTTCAAGCATCTGGAAGATGCCCAAGGTCTGATTTCAGAAGTATATGCATAGAAAGTCTTCTAAAGTTCAAAAGAGACAGACTCCCATCTACAAAAATGGCATCAGGCCATAGACTTTCTGTCACTCGCTATCTTGGGTTTCTGGGACATTATAGGTTCAGCTTTAAAAGAAAAATTGTGTCTTAGTGTGCATAAGTGTGATTTACATGTATCCATACTTAAAAAAAAAGACTAAACCAACACTCAGATCTATGTACACATGATAATTATGAATGCTGCCAGGAGCAAAGCATTGCAGTAATGAAATGGAAACTTTTTCATTTCCTGCAGGCCAGTCTTGGCCCAAATATCCTGGTACATATATGAACTACAGCTCCATCTTTCACCTGGGAGAAAATATCCATCCTTGTTCCACTATATTATTTCCTATTAATATACCATCTGGATTTGCAGTTGCAATATGGAGTGGATGAAGCAAAGCAAGATTAACCTTGTTAAAGCATCCAACAGCAGGGGTCCCCATAATAAACACTCAGACTGATTTCTTCCCAGATTTCTCCTATAAAAACCTTGGAGCTTTAACTCCAGTTCTCCACATACCAAATGTTGTGGCAAGAGGCAGCCTCCCTCTAGCAAGGAATCTGTCACAAATTTAAGATAATTATTTTAACCCACCCTTCTATGCTTTAAAATTTAAATGATAAAACCTCTGCTGACCAAATAAAGCACAAATTTAATAATATAATTTGTTATAGTATTCAGTTAGTTCTTTAAGAAATTATAATTTTATTTGAAAAGCAACTAACAGAGGAAAGTTAACAATGTCTTGAAAGACTTATCAAAAATGAATGTTCCATCCACCATCTGACTTTGATTAAATCATCCAGAGAACTGCCATATCAAATAAACCCCTCAACTCCCAAATAATTGGAATCATTGCTTAAACTAGCCAACAGCTTCTTTCTCTTCAAAAAAATATTAAACTAGGATTCTCTGACAAAGATAAATAGAAATAAATTAATTAATGAAACATTCATTAAAACAAGAAGGAAATGTTACATCATCCAGTTTCATTTTCTGTGTGAAATAGGTCACACTGCATTCATTTTTATTCTACTCTCCTAATATGTTTGGCTGAAGCTCGTCTTTCAAAAGCACATCTAATGTTGATCTGAAGACACAAGAGATGGGAACTGTTATTTTCTTTCCTAATCTGTTGAGATGATTGATTGTCGTCATCCCTGCCAATCTGTGTTGAACTGCCAGTGTGGCTTCAGCATTCAGCTTTGGGCTATGGTTGTGCCTTTCTTTCCTTTATCAAAGAAGTCTTCAGCACCCCACAACTTTTCTACTAAAGAAAAATTGGAAATTAAATGAAATCTTTCTTCTTATGGGTGGACAAGTCACCCACAAATGTCACCTACAGGTTGGTCACAGAGCCTAAACTAGTCTTCAGCCTGCTGTGGAGAACTGTAGTCTGTGGGATGCAGGAAGTGATTCAGTCACAGGTCTTCCATTCCTGCCTCCAAATTCACAGAGTGGAAATGACTGTGGGAAGGAAAAAAAGGAGCAGAGGGGTAATGTGGCTGTAGTGCATGCCTGTCAGGTCATTGCTCAGTACAGAGCACATTTGTGTAATACTGGGGGAAAGTGCGTGCTTCCCTCCACCTCAGCCCTACCCTACTTCGATTCCTGCTGCCATCCCTTTTGGGATAGCATCTAAGAACTATAAAAGAATTCTAACTGTAAGAAAAGTACAAATCTATTTAATGAGTTTCTCTAGCTAGCAAGGCATGTTTTTGTCATTAGACAATGGAAAAGACAGGAGAGATAGAAGTTCATCTCAAATTGCCGAAATTTAACCTCTCTAACGCATGAAAATTATTTCCTATAATTTTAGGGATGTGAAGTTAATTTATTCAATTTTCAAGAGGCGAAGTTGTATAGTTGATGAAGCAATACTCAACTGCCATAATTGAAATTTTTTTCTACATCTGAGTAGGGTGATCTTTAAAAAAAGAAAAGGTTTTCAGAGTATGCTTACTTTCCTGGTCTTTGAAGCATTATTTCTCATTAATCCTGAGACTACAATGTTGATTCTCCACACATTTTCAAGGTTAAAACTCACCAATCTATTTTGGTGGCCTTCTTGATAATTTGACAATAAACAATCACTGTAAGAGCTAAAAGGCAGCTTACAGACTGCACAGTGAGTGGCATAAAGATAGGTACCTGAAAAGCTTGTTGGAACAGATCTTAATGAAACCCAGGTGGAGCAGATGGGACAAACACCATGAGGTTCCTAATTGGGCTAGCTTGGATTTACCTGTTTCAAATAATATTGTTCTAAGCAGCAGTAATATTCTGTAGCACAGATCTGCTGAAGGTATTACTTCTTCAGCTGAGCTGAATCAAAATACATACTCCACTGAGGAAACTGGGAATGTTTTTTATTATGATTAATTAAGAAGCTGTAAACAACCCACATGACATTTCTAAAGTCTCAAACCCATTATGTGAAGTGTTTTGTCTGCTCAACAAAACAAAGACAGCATCTGTCCCCGGTGGAATACTCATGGGAGGCAATCGTTCAGCAATGAAGGAAAAATGGAAACATGAAGAGAACGAAGAAAAATCCTTGAGACATCAAAAGCATACTTCCATGTCTTTTCTTTTTACAGCAGTAGAACCTGCACATTGAGATGAGTACTTTTTTTTCAGCATCAAATGAACAGTTCAGATGTCAGACCACACTGATTGCACTAGTGCTTGCTCCTGGATCTTCCATGTACCATGAATACAGGATCAAGGATTCAGAATATGTGCCTTGGTATGTGTTCAAAATATGTGCTAGAGGCTATGTTTATATGATAAAATTCACTAAGTCCACAAATCACATTAAAGCCGGGGAGGCAACTTCTACCCTGGATCTTGAAAGGTCCTAGGGAATCAAGAACAAAGGAAGGAGATTCTTGGTGCAGAGTAGGGGAGCTGGAGTTCTTGACAAATATTTTGGTAAAGAGGGAGTTCAAAAAGCAATGTGGTGATGACAGGTGGTAGATTTGTGGAGAAAAACACACAATAAGAGAAACAAGAGATTCTGATGAGAAAGAATGTTGGATTGACTGCACCCAGATAGTTTTTGTTTGGCTGGATGATTTACTCAGCGTGGAATGTTTCATCCTAGTTTCACCTCACATCCACATTTTTCACACTTCCACTAGGGAACCCTTTTGAGACTGTTTATAAATCACTTGGGTGAACAAGAACACTGAGGATGAGGAAAAAGTCTTTTATGGTCATATACAGCTTTGCAGTGTCTGTGGAAGAACATTTCTACTGAAACAATGTCAGCATTTAGCTCTTGCTGTACCTCCATCCTTAACCCTGGGATGGAATTTGCTTACTTCATTAATTCTAGTAATTGTTTAGCAGTGCAGTGCTTTCACAGTTTCCATAGCTTCATTCACTGTTTTTCCTTGTATGATGTAGCTTTCAAAAAAACCCTCATGTTATTACTAGCCTGATTTGAACTTGGAGAATACTTAAACTTTGGATGAAATCAGAGGTTCACATTAATTTAAGCATGCTCTTTTGGTTTATTCCATATTTGCTGTGAATACAGAACCCTGTTTCTTTTATTTCTTTCACAATTCAATTACATTCTCTGCACTTTTTCTGTAATTATTATTGGCTCCTGTTGTTGAAGAACTTTATTTAATCTGCTATTACTTGGCAGTTATGTAGACTTTTGTATTTCTGCCTGCTTGATCTTTCCTTTTTTGGGTGAGTTTGTTTGTCCATGCACTCACAAGTCTTCATCTACTTGCTGCAGAACTGACACAAATGGTCCACAAACACTGAACATGCAGATCAAAACCTCCCTTGTTATTTGATATCTCAGACTTGCTTCACAAGCAGATCTTTCCCTCACTTCTTTAAACTGTAAATTTATCCAAAAAAGAAGGGTGTTTTCTTCTCTCCCACATGGATTCCTATTAAGTATGCCCTAAGATCATATGAGGATCATATGGTTTAGTAAGAAACTTGTGTTTTTCTATTCAGCCAAACTGAAAATCAGGTGACTTTGCAGGATTACATAGTGATTGATCACCCATGAAATCTGAGTGCTCTCTGGAAAACTTGACACTGCTTTAATTAAATGAATCAATTACATGTAGATTTTTAGAGAAATGGAATTATACCAGAATGTAGCAATTTCCTTGGGTTTTAAAATTAAACCAAAGACTTTTGACACTTTTTTTTTGCTGTGTCAAGAGTTAAGGAGATAAGAAATAGGTTTCTATTCTCTAAGGTCCTGTCCTATCCTTGCCCTTGCTCTGGCCTTCAATTTCTAGGTCCCATAGGTGATACATGGTGCAATATAATATGGGATGGTAGCAAAAATATGACATTAAATTTCTGTTATAGCTGGGAAATGCTTTTAGTGCTTCTGGCACACCTAAAAAGTAGGTGCATCAGTGATATAGCTATGCTGTACCTGGAAATATTTTTAGACAAAATGTTTTGAAGTGTAAGAATGAAGACTTGTGTATGACTGACATGAATTAGGGGCTGATATCTGTCAAAGATATGAAAATATAATTTTATTTATATTCAAGCAACTACATAAAGATATATACCTTTTGTATTCATAACTTTTTTCCATAAATAAATTGCTCTGTATGACTCAAAAAACCCAAACAAAATTGCCAGAAAGAACTCTAGAGGCGAGTAAAAGCCTGTAAAGCATGGAAAGGTGAAAAATGCCATTATAAGTGAAAAAGCCTGAAGCAAATATTTATGCTTATTTCCAGGTATCCATAGCTTTAGTCTGTTTCCAACTTCTGCATTAAGAGTAAAATGAGATGCATACAATATGCTTTGGGCTATAAGATCTGAGAAAAATTACAAACCTTATAGTTGAAATACTGCAACCAACTTACCAATTATTTAATAGTGTTTTAGATTACATGCTTTGTCCTGCTATTTTCCCTAGCTACAGTTTGGTCTCTTGGAAGGGAGGAATTTTTTGTCATTGTCCATTCAAGCACTAATGGGGGCAAAGTCCAGCTAAGCCTGTCTTGTATAGTGAAATTTGGGTGGGATTGATTCCAGAAATAAGGAGACATACAAGTCCTTCATTATCTCAAATATGACTTTTATAAATGGTTATTAATTACTAAATAATTGTTTCTCTTCTTACAGTTTATCCTTTTGGATCTTATCTCTCTTGGACTTACACCAGCAACTTAAAGTCTGGCTTTCACAACACAGCCAATGCTGCATATTCTCTCTCCAAGTTTCAGTTTTTACAATTACCCTGCTTTATAGGAATAAATTTGAATGGGGCTTGGGAACAGGACCAAGATGTCTCACAAACAACACAATGGCCTCAACATCTAGACTCTGAGTTAAACCTATTGACAGTTTCTTGCTTTCTTTTCTGTTTGCTTGGCGTTTTTTTTCTGCTGATGAATATATTAAAAAAACTGTTAGGTTTTTCTAGGAACATTTATTGAAGCTTTTAAAGTTTTGTGAGCTGGGAAAACACATTCCAGACAAATCTTTCAGGAGTGTTTAGGCATCCTGTTGTACAAATTAGGAGCACTTTTCAGCAATAGTCAATTGCAGGTGCTGCCAACTGAAATTTCTAGAAACACACCTAGATTTTCAGGTCAGGAAGTACAAATTGTTTCAAAGGACACTCTGTGCTGAAGCTGGAAAACCTCTGGGAATCCTGGTTAAGCTATGTAACTGAAAGCCTGCTTACAGAAACTGCAAACCTGGATGTGTGTCCATGATGATTAACCCTGTGCTTGTCTCCTCACTAAGCACTGATAGATGCTGCCAAAACGTTGTAATTCCCAGTTTTCCTTCTATGCCCCAGGGAACACGCCGAGTTTTACTACCCTGGCTGCAAACTGTCTGCAAACCAGTCTTTACAATTGCAGCCCTCACTAGGCAGGGATAATCAATGGGGAGTAAAAGAAGATGTGTGCTAAAAGAAGCCTATGTGGGAAGAATCCCCTTGTTCAAGTGGTGAGAGGCATATATCATCCCTGACATTGATACCATCTTTGGCAAAATCTTCATCTGTGGAGAATTAAAAGGGACTGAGAGCAGGATATGGTTCTCTCTAAGGTAAATACTGAAGCCTTGAATCTGACTAAACATCCGATTGCTAAAACCAGATGTGGTCAAGGATAATTTTCTTCGGAAAGGGGTAATTCCAGGATGTGATACTAGTACTCTAATTAATATTGACAGATGATGCTAATGAAGATATACAAATCCTTCTAAAATGAATAAACAATTTAAAAATTAAGCTTAGAAGAGGCTAGGACATAAGTAACCACAATAGGATTTGTTGTCATATCCCTCACTGGGCTACTGGAGCTCCTGGGATTTAGTCACAAGACAATTATGACAGTCGACAGGAAACAGACCAAGTGAAAAAATAAAATAAAAGGATGTATGATTCAGCACTGTGGGAAACACCCAATTCTCTGAAGTAACTCATCAAAAAATATTGCCTTCTCAGTCTCCAATGTGCAGACTCTAGAACAAGATTAGAGTTCATTTAATTTGTCAAATGAAAGTTTTATTATTGTCTGGAGTGCTTTTTTCCTGGAAAAAGAGAAAAATCTTGCATCAGTCATTCTGTAACAGGGGGAAAAATAGGTTTTCATTCAGTTCCAACTTGCTATGAAGCTTCACTCAAAACTTCCTTTACCAAAATGTTTCATCTGAATGTGGAAAAGTAGCCACCTACTCAGAAACCAGGAGAAAAGCTGAATTAATGCAGAACAAATCAAACCCTAATACCTTTTCCTCTAATTAGGTTACTGTGGGTAAGTTTTATGTCTCTCTGTTATTGTACCACCTGTTAGTGTCAGTGTCAGAAGCACTCCTCCATGGTGAGGGAATCAGTGGAAGAAATCTGGAACTGAATAGAAGGATTGTCCTCATTTTGTGAATCCTTTCTTTGTGACTTGATTGTGTACCAGGGTCCTCATGTGTCAGCAGGATTCATTCTCTTACTTGTTCCACTTCTCCCATGAGGATAAGAGGGAGCAGGAGATGCTGGCTGGTCTCTCACAGTGTCTCCCCTGGACTTTGTTCAGGAGTTATGAATACAGTTCACCAAGTTCAAGGCTCTGTTAATATAACTTATGATGTAAGCTTTTGCAGGGTGAGGCACAGCTGATTCTTTTGGATAAATGCAAATGATGTGCTGGTATACTTTGGGACATTTGTAGGAGTTACAAGAATTTATAAAACATATATGTACTTTTTAAAGTCTTAAGCAGAAATGGAAACACACACCTTTAAGTCATCTAGTCCCTAACTTTTCCAAAGGGGAATTGTCCCCTCAAGTATAATTTCTAGGATTTGGAATAGATTTTCAGAGTTTCCTTCTGGTATCCTGTTTTCAAAGGTAACCTAGGACTGTAGCCATACATATCAGACTGTAAACTAAAGCTGGATGTTTTTAAGCTATTTAGACTCATGATGCTTCTGGAAATTTTGGACTCTTCTATTTTGGACCTTATTTCTGTGGAAGCTGGAAGAAATAAATGGTTATTAATATATATTGAAAAGTATTGTGTGTCTTAAAAGATGTGACCTGTTGACTTCAGCAGTATTTTTTAATGTTGTGAAATGAATGCTGTTCTGCATTCTGCCACCTTTCAGTGTAGCCTTTCTGATCTGGGCTGAAAAAAACACATCCAAAGCACATCAGTGGTTCAAAGAAGTGTTCCTCTTTAAATGTTCCTCTTCCTCCACTTTAAAGCAGTTTAATTTAACTACTTTAACTTGCTCACCTCCTGTTTAGATCTCTTTCACTTGTTCGCCTCCTCTTTTTCTCAGCTAATTGTAAAAGGAAAAAAAAAAACCTAAAAAAAATTAAGTGAGAAGCAAGAAAGCCATCCAAGAAGAAGTCTAATTTAAATAGTGATTTTTGGGTTTTTTTTTACATTGGATTCATATTTCTTTGAATTTCTTTTCACTGAAACCAGAGTCAATGAGATGTTGACTTGCACTGGACTTACTGAATGAAAAGCATCGATGGTAGAGCATAATGTCAATTCAATGTAATATAAAATACTTCATGTTGATACATCCATTTGTAGGTTCCTTAGTCACTGACAGCGAGTTAAATAAAAGCAAGTGTTAATCCCAGAAGTGTTCACCACTGAAGGAGTGAAGTCAGAATCATGAAGTTATAGAGAGGCTGAAAAAAATGAATTAAAACACTGTCATAACTTACATTTGTGGTGGTGTAATACAATTACTTACAGAAACTTAACTGCCTTGAGAAATGGATGCAGGGAAATCGTCACTCTATGATGAGTGGCATGCAGTGGTACAAAGGTCTTAGCTCTGCCGCAACAAACATTCTGCTGATGCTAATAATGTTGAACTAATTGATAAAATGAGAATAAGGGCTGAAAAAGAGGGTCCAGGATGTGAAGACTTAATATGGAAAACTAGTTTGACCTAAGTAATTTGGAACACAGATTTCTCTGCTTGCAAAATGGGCAGCCTACATTTCTTCTGATCCTCCCCTCTTCTCTTGGGAATGTTTTTCTTTCAAACTCTTCCTCAAATATTTTTATATTTGGAAGCTTCGCTGCCTCTTCTAATTTATAGAGGATTTATCTAAACATAAAGGAATGTTTAATCTTCTTTGGGAGTATCTGTATATGAATTTGGAAACATGGTTTTCTTTGTACTTTAATCTTTAATTCTTACTGTATATTGACTCTTTTAATAACTCCTATATTACCAATTTGAAAATAATATGAATTGAAAATTGAAAATAAAGGTGAATTTTCAGTTCATTCCATATCATGACAGCTGTCCTTATCATCCACTTATTCAGTTTGTGTCACACCTTTTTTGCCTACAAAATTACCATGGACCTCATTGAATGCCATGCTAAAATCAGGATATACAGCATCCACTGCTGTCCCATTCTCTGTGGAGCTAGCCATTGAATCACAGTAAGCAATTAGGTTGGTCAAGTATGACTTGCTCCCTGTTCCCAGTTGCCTTCTTCTTAATCATGTATCTGAAAATGACTTTGAGGAGGATTTGCCACATAATTTTCCCATGACCCTGAGATAGTGAAGGCTGTAATTTCCCAAATTTTCTTCGCCTTCCTCAACAGTAGCATCACACATTCCTTTTTCCAATAATGTGAAAACTCCATTGATCACCACAACCTTTCAGAAGTGAGAAGAGTGAATCTCTGTAGTGACATTGGCCAGCTGCTGCAGCATCCTTGAGTGTCCTCCTCTCCTGTGGGTACCACTTCTCTCTAACAGATTCTGCTAGTAGCCTTCTTCTAGTAGCTAGCAGAACTAGTTTGACCTAAGTAAGCAAGTACTAGTTGCAAGACTAGTTTGACCTAGAGTAGCAAGTAGCAAGTCAACCAGGGAAAACAGATTTTCTCAATGGCTTCTGTCACTAGGTCCTGTGCCCAAATGACCAGATTTCCCCTAATCTTCCTTCTACTGCTGATGTACCTACAGAAAAACTTCCTTGCCCTCCTAGACCTCCCTGTCTAGTTTTAACTTCAGCTCAATTTTGACTTTCCTAATCTTCTTCCACACTTGGGAAATGCTACTACATTTCTCCTGGGTATGACCAGCTCCTGTGGTTTTTCCTTTTGTGTATGAACTCCATCAGGAATTGCCCATTCAACCACTTTGGACTTCTGCCATGCTTGCTCAAGCTTCTCTGCTTTGGAATGTGCACTCAACTGGTAGCTGTCCTGTCTTTCTTGAAATGAGATAAGAATTAACTGATCTGGCTCACCTTTGATTACATTTTTTTTTTAACATTATGGGCTATGCAAACACAGTTTTTAGAGGATGAAACCTTTTTTTAAATGAGAAAATTGAGAAACTTGGGGTATGTTCAAGCCTTGCAAATACAATAGCAAGATGGGTTTCAGAAAACCATAGTGGGATAGCAATTTAAAAAATCCCGGTTTGATGTATAAGATGTAGGGCAAACAATGCTCTTTGGTTGTTGCACTATCTTTAGTCTAGGATTAAATCTGAATCACAAAGTTCAGTGTAGGGCAGACTGTGACTGACTTTCAGCTATTTAAAAAGTAGAAGTAATTTGCCAAAAATAGATCAGTGTTTCATTGACAGCATTTGCTGATGTTAAGATGTCTGATCAGCCTACTATAAGTGTGCAGAAACTGAGCCACTAGGTGAAATATGTCAGTTTCAGATGCTTCTTCCAACAATTGTCAGCTCAGATGAAAAAGTAATACAAATGAGAGATTCAGAAGACTGAGGATTCAGTCATGCTGTATTTATTTCCTTGGCAATACATGTTTGCCTGCTAGAGTTCTTGCTAGTGTCTACTTCAATTCCGCGTATACAGCAAGTTATATATAGAACAAATGCTAAGAAATCAAAAGGCTCTTTTCTAAATATTATCTGGTGACACTTCATCTGGAATTTAAAAAAAGCCTACAGTCATGAAGAGAAAGAAAATAGAACAGAGATAAATCTAATGAAATAAATATGCACAGAGGGGAAAAGGAGAAAATAATCCAACCAAACAGTCCCAAGTGTTGGACTCTTTTCATGACACATATCTGAAGCTCACATGATTTGGATGAGTCTAATATTTCATTATACTGGGTAGCAGTTGACGGAGCCAGATGGTCCCTCAAAGAAAGAGAACCACAAAGAATCCTGCCAAGCTGCTGATGTATTAAACACTCGCTCTGTAAGCAGTGTTGTAACCAGAGGCCCTTACTCTTGCAGTCACAAAATGGAGGGTGTTAAAAAGCAAGATTTGAAAAATTTTACATTTGTGAAGTTTCTGGGGGATTCTTCTCCTGGCAGAAAAGCTGGTCTAAGCTGTTCCTTTCTCCCTCCCCTTCCCCAAAGCTTGTTCCTGTCTCTATATCATCTCCTCATTTGTGCCACCAGAGATATTTATGGTCTCACATAGCAAACATGATTTTCTAAGTGATCACACATATTGGTCAACTAATTCTGAGCAAAAACTATCTTAAACTCCACTCCCCAAGGCTGTTTTCACCCTGGAGTCATTGAATCAGTTCCTTGGTTTGGTTTGTCTCTCAGTTCTGCAAGCAGCTGTACAGTAAAACTGAAGGGGATAGCATGGAAGCAAGCAGGAATGTCTCTGGGCAAGGGCAGGGAGAACTGCTTACATTGGAAGAGCTGCCAAGAGTAGCTTCCAATGAACCACAGTGTGGGCCACGTGGTTTTCCATTAGGACTGAATCTGGTAGTTTGCCATATACAAAGTGAGAAGTAGTTCCTACAAAGGAAAGCTTATAAGGTAAGAAGTCAAGACAGGGAAAAGGCTCAAATGGGCCACTTTGTCCATGAGGGCTGAGAGGTGAATCCCAGTGCTGAGAGCTACTAAACATCATAGCCATTTATTTTGTAGCTTTAGTGACAGCAAAACAGATTTCTGAGTTAGAACTACTCTCCTAAAACATGTGCCTTGCTCAGCACAATGAGAAGGAGACTTCCTGGAGCTAATTGGAATACAAAAATAATCTGTTCTTGGAAGGATTTAATGATACATTTTTTTTTTTTAATTATCTGCTTTATTCAACAAGATAGTCAGGAAATTGCAGAAGATGTTGTGCTTTTTGTTGTTCAAAGGCTGTCAGAAATGTCAGAAGAGGCAACATTCCTGACCATAAAACACCCGGCCATGTCTATAACAAATCATAAATACAGGTTAATTAAATACTTAGGCTTATGCTTTCATAGTCTTTTCTCTGAAAGTGTATATTGGAAAATATATATGACATTTGCTACTGAGAGTCATGCTTCCTAGAAAATATTTACTAGGAGTATCTGTTGCTATAATGAAAAGGGTATTTGTAAAAGTTCTGTCCTTCTTATTCCCCCATGCAGAGATTGTGAGATGAACTCCTTTAGGAAGAAAAAACATTTGAAGCTGTCCAAGTCCTTTTTGGACCCGAAGTTCTTTAACATAAACACACAAAGGTGTATGTAATTACAGAAGGAACAGAAACAACTCTCAGACCATCTTCAGGAATACAAAGGAAACCACACAGACTTCCAACATACAAACAGCCAAAATGCTGATATTAAAAATTACACAAAAGTTGTCTCAGGGGATGGGTGTAGCAAGAACATATAACCAGTGTGAGTCAAAGTAGCCATGGTACAAATGATAGGAAATTGGGGTGATTGCTGTGAAGTCTACAAAAATAGAGCAGATTTAATCTGCTTGTTACCTGAGAAATGAGACTACACAGAACTAGAGTCTCTTTCTGCTCTTGTGTTCATACATGTGAGTCTGAAAAAGTAAAAATATATTTTCCTGTAACCTGTAAGTCCCTGTGTTCAAGACAGTCATATTCAGGTTTTACAGATAAGCCACTGACTGTTCTCCTTAGCCTAAATAATAGATTTGTTCCTCTGTAAAAAATGGAAATCTTTTTACTATGTTTGCTTTAGCTACAACAACCTTTTACACCTGCAGTACTTGAAAATTATTTCAGAGAATTTGATTTGTGCTTCTAGAAAACAATGGGAGTCTTTTTTTTTGTTCCGTAAAGACTTTAAATTTGCTGCTTTAACCAAAATAATTGGAGGGGAAGTTGAAATTAGTTTCAGATGAATTTGAAATGTAACACCCCAACAGCGGCCCGCCCCATTACCATAACACACAAAAAATCACATAAAAAGTCCCCCCTTTTATGATAAAAGAAAACAATCTGGGTTAAAAAATTTATTTTGTTTGGCCAATGTCATCTACTTTAATATGATGTGATTTGAGGTTTTTTTCTGAGGAAAATGGTTGCCACTTTTTATCGGAAGAATGGTAGTATCAATAAAACAGAAGAAAGGCTGCTGCTCTGATATGAAACATGGCAGACCTGTGGTCCAGACTGTATTGACACAGTAGCTGTTGACCTGGAGACACGAGCACAGGAGGGTTTATGGTGTCTTTCCAACATGTGGCCAACACCATTTCTGACTGTTTTCTTCTGCACAGGCAGTACTAATATTTACACCGTGTACTTTTTACATTTGTTCAGGTGAGCACATGCTGTTGCTGGGACACATGAGGGTCCTGGAACTTCCTCTTCTTTCTCTGTCCTTTGTAGCTTAATGGAGGAGATCCTTCAGCTGCCACATGAGGAGAGCCAAACCTGATGAGCTGTTCAAGGAGTAGAGAGACCTTGCTGTCCAGCATTCTCTGTGGTTACCTGTGCTCCTGACAGGGTGGAGTAAGCCACTGTAAGTAGATTTCCTGCACTGAGGAATCCTGACCTGGACACTTTATTGGTGGGCTCTCACCATAGAGTGAGGATCATTAAGTGTGTGGTTTGTTTAGATCATCCTCTTCAGAAGCACTCTGATCCTCCCTTCCTGTACACCTCCCAACTCATCCTATTCTTCAAAACGTGTCATGTTGAATCACATTTCTACCGGTTGTTTTTTTCTCATGTACCAAAAAATTGAGATTAGGTGGAGCATATGAAGTCTGAGCCCTTTAACATGCATAAGCAACATGAAGCTATTATTGAATTTAACTTCTAAAAAGGGTGTGTACATTGATGTACTTTGATATATGTACAAAACCCCCACTCAGCCTTCTTTTCAGACATCTGACCTGTCCTATCTCTCTTAGCATTTCCTCACTGGAGAGGGGTTCCAGTCTCTGCATCATCTTCATGGCCCTTCATTGGGCTTTTCCCACCATGTCCATGTCTCTTGTTCTAAGAATCCCAGCACTGGACACAGCAGGGTGGCCTCACCCATGTCAAACAGAGGGCCAGGATCTCCTCCCTCCACCTGCTGGCGGTGCTGTGCCTAATGCAGCCTAGGACAGGGTTTGCCTTTGCTGATTCATGTTCAACAATCAGCATAAGAAATGAAGCAGTAATTTACAGTAATCATTTTTAACTGCAGCTATTATAAAATTTTTTAAATCCCTGATGTTTTTAATGGATAGCAAGTTCAAAAAGGCAATTCAGTAGAATCTGTGTAAAAGTAAACTGTCCTCCCTAGTGTGACTTCTTTGGCTTCATTCAATTTTTTACTATTTGCTTTGATGGTTTAGCAATTGCAGCTGTCTAACATGAAAGTGGAAAACTGGTCAATGAAAGTAATGCAGAAATTCCTCAGAAAAGACATATTGCTGCTACTCTTGAAATAACTGATCTCTGAGAGGATCTAACATTCAATTATCTATTGAATTGTCACATTTTGCTCTCTCTCAAACATAATTTTGAAGGGTAAATGACATTTTCCGCTTTGAAACAATACCGTAACTTGCAGCATTTGGAGCATGAGTGCCAATTAATTAAATTAAAATCTTAGGAACCAATTCACTTTTGGGGGAACACAAAGGCTACAGTGCCATTGAAGGCAGAGTACCTAATGTCTTAAAGTTATCATATTTTAGGAATTAGAAGATGAAAATAAATCTTATTAGAAAATTCCCATCAGTGGTGCACACTTGTGTGTGGTATTCCCTTAGCATGCATATATATATGGTCTAAATTCCCAAATGTAACTCAAAAGAATTGCATTTATTTTATTTTACAGGTGTCTCTTTATAACCATCTGACTGTTCCCAAATCATTATTTTGTCAAAGGTTGGAAGGATTACTTGTAGAAAGTGATATGTGATGTGGACTTTTCAGAGAAGTCACAAGATCCCCTCCCAAGGACTCCTATACCGAAGTAAATATGAAAATAGGTGAGTAGATATTGATGATCTGTAAAACTGCAGCAGCTTAAAATCAATCAATCAATCAATCAATCAATCTGTAAAAATCTGGCAGCTTAGTGGCACAAGAGGCATTTTTTGCCATATAGAATTTTCTGTTTCAAGTTATGGAAAGGGAGAAAGCATTGCTAGTACCACACTATGTTTTTTTTTTCTTATTATTATTTTAATTTTTTTTTCTTTTTAATTCTGAGATGGGAACAGTGGGGGTGTGGAGAAACTCCAGGGAATGAAAATGTCCATTACTAGCAGTGGACTAATGCTGACTTATCTTATCTTTCAATGGTCTAAAAATCAACACTGGGAAACACTTATGAAATGGTGTTTTCTTGCTTACTGTTCCTTGACTTGGCTATGTTTTTACTCAGCTATGGATATTCTATCAAATTTTCCTTTGTTATACTGGGTTGCAAAGCATAATAAGAAAAACTGAAAGTAAATAAGAAATGCTTTTACTCAAAGGATTAGTGATTTTTCTTTAGAACTTTGTGTTTGGAAGGCGCAGAATTAGATAATTTCCAAGGAATAGATTTTAGTAACGTGAATAAGACAAAAACATTGTGGTTTCTTCCTGTTTGCCTTGATCCTTTTGATGTATTTATCCTGTGTGAGAATAAGCTGGGATTATGTGTTGATATTTAGCGCTGTTTACTTTCAGTGGCTTTTCAAAAACTTCTCCTGAGCCCTTCTTTGGTGCTCAGAGGATAAGTTTTGGTCATGGGAAATTCCAAAAGGCAAGAAATGAATGTGAAGGAATCAACTGAGCAGGGCAACCATAGCTCATTTAGTTTGCCTTCCTACACTGGGGAAGAAATATTGTAGGTTACATTGCATCAGCCAAATCTGAGTTCAAGACCTCATCCAGAGTGTTGAAACTCCTTGGCAAAGTTAAGTAACATCTGCAAATACTTGGGTGGATATTATGTATGGATGGCTACAATACACTCAACACACATTGCAAACCGTGTTCGAAATTATTATTTTGTAAACATTTCATGTGGACATAGTGCATCTGTAAAGAAGAAATTTGTAATAATTGTGAAAATTTGCTGGGCTATATATTTACATATGTACATATATATTACTATTACATATATGTGTTTGTGTGTGTGTGAGTGTGTGTGTATGAACTGCTTTATTTTATTTTATTTTCAAAACATCAGTTTAGATCTCAGTCATGATCTTACTACACTCAGTAAGAATTTTACCAAGCAAAAAATAAAGGCACAGCAAAACAATTACCAAAAACCCACCATCCGGTTTTACTTTTAATACCACGTGGTTCTAAAGCTGTCCAAGTTTATTAAAGGATTTAGCAGAATTAAACCATATCCAAAGTAAGTTTAGTTAGCCATTACATATCTTTATTAAAGTCATATGTGAAAAATACAAAGAAACAAAGCAGAAAACTCATCACAAAAATATTTGATTTACAAAGCTACCTTCCACAGGTCTTAAATGTTGATTATCCTAATATCCCACAAAACCATTAAGTTAAGACAACTCTTATCTATCATTTAAATATTCTGTACTAGAAACAAAGTCAAAACCTGCTTTTTTCAGAAAGTGTGTACATATGATTGTTACTTCTAGTGTTGCTCTGAAGGGTCCAGTGCTTTGCTATACAAAGAGAAGTCCTTGTGCTAGGAAGTTTGCAAGTGGTTCAGCTCTCTTCATGCTAACAGATCAGATCAATTAGTCATGCACATACAGTTTTAAATGTTTGGTTTCCCTCACTGAGATTTCAGCAGACTAGGCTTATCTACACATTATCAGATCGAGCCCTGTGTACTTGATGACACAGGTACTTGTGAAAGGTGCGATCAGAAAGCCACAGTTTTGGGCAGGAAATAGGACATCATTAGTAATTTTATACAGTTTCAAGAAATTACTGGAACATGGAATTGCTCACCCTTGAGAAATCATGCTATTTCAATACTAGTATTTACAGACAACTAAGGAAAACAAGACAGCACCTATCAAAATGATTTATGAAATAGGAATTTTTCAAAAGCTTTCTGACACTTAACTTCAAAAGTTTTGCTTGAAACAAACAACTTTCTAAATTGCTATATATTACTGGAGATTATTTTACACTGAATGTTATCTGCTTGGATTAGCATGTTGTCTTAGGAGACTTAAAATTTATGTGTCTTATCTTTTCAGAGTTCTCTTTGACAATCTCCTTGGATAGAAAACATTTTCATAATACACTGCAGTCATGGTTTTTTTTTCCATCTGTTATTCAGGAGGATCACAGTAAGTAATGAAAAATGTATTATGAATATATGACTCTTGCCTTGGGGTGGAAAAGATATGATCCACCAATATATCTTCTTAAAATTTATATCTGTCATAAATAAATGTTACATTGTTCCAAAAGTAGAAAAAAAAAAAGAAAAAAAGAAAAAGGGAATTAAAAAAATAGATTTGAGTCAGTACTACTCCTAAAACCTTTCCTATTTTATATCTTTTTCCCCCACATCATGTGCATGGAAAATAATTTGGTTTTCTAATCAGTCTGGTTTTACTCATAAAATTATGTGCAAAACCTGAGAGTGCTGAGTAGCAAACTGAATTGTGAGATTAAGAGAGTTGTCTAGTTTTTGTATGTGTATTGCAGCAGATACATTCCTTAATACTGCTTTCAGGTGTGGGATTACATCCCACCTTAAGGATGCATGATGTGGAAAGAAAATGAGTGGATACTAGTGAGGGGAAGATTATTGGAGGAATAGATTACATGCAGTGAGCCATTGAAAGAAATATGCACTGCTGTTTACATTTGCAAAGGATATTCCCCAAGATTTTTTTTTAAATCCCTCTGTGAGGTGATAAAATTTATCAGTCTGTGAAAAGCGTTATCTTATTTTTATTTAGCCAGCACTGATTGTAGCTATATATGCACAACTGACTATTAGAAAACATTTGTATATTTATATATTGCACAAAACCACATAGATTGCTAAGACAGGTCTAGTTCTACCCTCTTCTACTAATTTCTTTTCAAAATCAAGTATAATCATTCCCGAGCTACACTGGTTGGGATTTCTACAATCATTCAGCTTTTTAATAAAATCACTTAGAAGAAAAATATGTGGTATGAATATACCAGATTTGATGAGACTGTCAACAGAAGAGTTCTTCAGCTGTCCATTAGATTTTCTGCTTAATATGATACTCTCTAGGAGTGGAACTTTTGGGAGCAAAAATGTATTTGAAGACAGAAAAAGAATTTCCATCTCAATCTGGACTTGGTCTATCTATCTATCTATGTGTGACATAGCATAGAAAGTTCTGGTTTCTTAGGGAAACAGGACTTTAACAGACTCCTCTTTCTCCTTTTCTTCTCCTATCCTTATCTAACAACTTTTGAGCTCACAGCCAAAGAAGTAGAGCTATCAGAGACATTAAGTTTTGCCAGGAGAGCCTTTACTAATAACCCCAACTGCAGAAGTGAGTTTTGTGTGTAGTAGACACAGCCCTTCAACCAGTGTCGCAGTCAAAGAGTTAGACATGAGCCCTAATTTCAAACAAGTGGTGGCAGCTCTTAACCCACTTCACAGCCTGCGGATTGCTGGTCAGGAAAGACATCGGGGAGCTGGAACGTTCTTAAATTAAATCCTTCTTTCAGACAAACAAAACTCATTCTCCTAAGGGTGCTGAAGACCAACAGCTGTGTGGCAGAAGGAAGAGAAGTCCCATTGAAGGCAGGTCATTTTGGGTGATTAGATAAAAGTCTTCTGGACCTGAGGGATGGAGAAAATGAGGTGAAACAAAATGACCCTATAAGCTGATTGATAAGAGATGGACTTACATTTCTGGTCCATGAATGTTTCATGTAAAATATTCCAATAACATTTTGACAGAAATTACCAATCACTCAAATCAAAGTAGGCCTACCCTTAAATTAAATTTTTTTATAAGTGGAACCTACAAAGAAAATACTGAGTAAAACATTTCAAGCAAATTGTATTTTTTTACTTTCTATTGTTTTTCACTCCGGGAGTGATCCAGGATATTAATTATTGGGACGTTGTTCAATTGTGTAAGATGAATGTATGGTGTGTGTGGGATGTTTTCCACCTCCTGTGGACCCACGCAATGGACTTTGTAAGTCACCACATGGTCACGCTGTGCGAGGTGCAGCAGAGCACCATTTCTGGCATTGTCAGCTAATTTATTTGAATGGAGGATGACTGCACACATTTCTTCATATGGGTGCTTTTCTGTGGAGTCAAATGGCAGCTTCAGGCCTCCCTCCTTTGTTTGCTGCCTTTGGCTGATAGCTCACAGCCACTGAAGAGCCACATGACTCCTGACTTTGATGCTTTCATGTCTCCCAGCCTCATGGTGGATTCACTCATCTTCTGACACCCTGGAATTTCAAAAGCTAGGGACACACAAAACATTTAATTGCTGTGAGTTCACATCAGCCAAATGCATGTGGAATTTAAACTTATGAGGGTGAAGGGTGAAGTTTAGACTGGATGCCATTAGGCCAGTTTATGTTCTAGAGATGAGATATCTGTGCACATTGAGGATCTATTTCTGTGGATGACACTCCCAATACTGTTCACAGAGAGGAGCAGCAGTGTGCAGAATTCTCAGGCCTCAATATATTTATTCTCCAAAGACAGGCAGAGACATTTCGTTACTGGCCTCCTTAGGCTGATTTACCTAATGGTAGGGTTTGGTCCCTCAGAGCATGCTTCTGTGCAGATTTGTGTGGCTATGTGCAGGTATTTCTTGGAAATAAACAACCAAACAACAAACAACTCAAAGAAATAAAGAAGCCTCCCTGAGCATATTTGTTTATCCTGTAGATTCCAGTCATCCAAGCTAAATGCTAATATGTTTACAAACAGCTAGTACCTTTGAGAGCTCTGGTTTCCTAGGAAGCCATCTTTTGGAAATGAATGTACTCTTTTCTACTAATTTCTTTTCAAATGCCAAGTATAATCATTACCAAACTACAACTGCTTGGGACTTCTACAATCATTCAGCTTTTTAATAAAAATCACTTAGAAGCAAAATATGTTGTATGAATATGCCATCTACAGCTTCACTGGAAAAAGATTTAAGCTCTGCTGACAAACAAGAAACCCCCGATGAAAACAGCTGCTCTGCAGTATCTGATCTAGCAGTCTTCTGTAGACACAAGAATGTTAGAAAGAGAGAAGAGTAAACATAAAACTTAGCTGGCTGTTACTCAATCTGGGAAAGTAAGTGAGTGCAATTTGCTAAGAAAAGTAGCTAATAAAGATAGGCAAAACTGGTTGGTCACTTTAGAGGGAAGCATGGAAACAGGTCTTGGGGTTGTACTGTACCCATAGATACAGTTTGGAAAGGAAAATAGAGCTATGGTGTTATCTGTTCTGTTTTTTTCTACATTTTCACACATGCCGAAGAATAAGCAAATTTTCTCTACTGAGCAGATCTTTCTTACAATTTCTGCAATTCATGCTGTGGTGGTCTCTCACTTAGACTACTAAGACAGCAATCCTGACAGAGGTAAATTGTAGGCATATCTGAGAATCAGTGTCTGCACAGATTGAAAGCTGCTGTTTTAGAAACGCTGCCTTAATTTGCAAGGTCACTTAATGACCCACAGAGGTCTCACTGGAATTGTCTCCAGTCCCTTTCTCAAGTTGCTGATGATCAGTGTCTCTTGTCTTGGAGCCATTCATGAAGCTGCTCCTTGTTACTCTTTTTGAACTCCACCTGGAAGAAAAGAAATTCCTGTGAATTGGATGTGAAGATCTGTTTGTCTGGACATTTATTTCCTTAGATCTGAAGCTAAGTTTGTTAGATATGTGTAGACAGGAGTGGGTCTGGGAATATGCTGCAATGACTGAAGAGCATTTTCTACTTGGTGTTTAGCTTGGCCAAAGGCCTGCTGAACACTGCGAGTCCCAGGAGTCAGTTCTTACAATCGCTCACCCCTAAATATTCCTGCTGCTGCTGTTATAAGATAATTCCAAATTTTCAGCTGCAGACCTGGCATGCTGATTGCTTGGCTCATGCTAACAGCAACTGGCCAGATTTTCCTTTCTGAGGAAGAGCTGAACAGAGGATGGCATTTGTTCTGGCAAAATACAGACAGCTGTAAGTCTGAAATGTCTAAGCTTTTAAATGGAATTAATAGGCACCAATGTATTTCAGTTATCTGGTCAGCCAGCCAGAGGGTGCTCCTGGAAGTTAGCACAGGAAGTAATCTCAGACAAAACACACTTCTAACATTTGCTGGCTTTTTTGCATTCCCTACTAGAAATATGCTTAAATAAAATGAGGTGAGGAGGTGAGGCAGGTGAGAAGCATCCATGAGCAGCAATGCTGCTAATCTCAAGCTGCACGAAAGACATATGTTCATCAATGTCAAAGATTAAACTAGGCTCTACAGAAAAGTTAGCACCTGCTGGATACTGGTTGCTACTTTTCATATTAGAAAGAGAATATGAATATTTGTAAGATAAAATCACTTATTTCTTTGTTAAGTATTTCTTATAAGTACAGTGGCTTAGCTTCTGACCAGCATCATTGGTAATTATATACATAAGGATAGATTAATAAACACTAGGCTTTCTCCATCACCAAATGCAGCTTTTCATTCTTTTGATTTTATTCTGTGCTCACAATAAATTCAATTGATGAACAGCCTTTTCTGCACAAATAGTTTTTTTCTATTCTAACTTTCAGATCATCAGTAGCTACAATAGAAATGTACTGCTTATATGATGGCTTTACAGTTCCAGTATCATACTTCCTCTGGAGACTAATGCCCTCAGATTTTTTTGTGATACTTGAAGCTCTTGTATTACAAATATATTTGGATGAAAAAATATTAGTAAAGGAAAAAAGTATTACTGCAATCAAGTGATGAAAGGAGGACCCAGATTTACCCACAGCACTCATCTATTACTCAGACATCTATTGTCCAAAAGCAGACACCTCTTATTTTCCTAATAAGACCAAGAATGGGACACTGAGTGCTACATAAAATGTTGCTGCAAGTAGGAATCCTGAGGTGCTTACAGCATAAAAAAGACAGATCCCACAATTCAAACATAGGTCTCTGTGTTTTAAAACTTATGAAGTCATTATCTCACAGTGTTTATTACATGATCCAATATTGTGTGATCTGTGTGCTTATAGGGCATAATGCAGTCCTAAACAGAAAAAACTGTTTATCCCAGAAACAGCAGAGCTGATAATTTGATCTACTCCTCAGATATCTGAAGTTTCCCTGTCTGACCTATTTTGGCTAAAATATGTATGTGTATGCCATGCAGTACATGCCAAGTGGCTGAGACATCTAGATCTCTGTTTCCTACTGCACACTGATGATTTGTGCTAGTTTATTTAGTTCTGACTTGTCCTGAGCAAGATGGACGTGCAATGTGAGGATAAATCAGCTTCAAAGAAGGAACAATAAGTTCAAGGCATCACACCATGTATGCACATCATAAAATGAATTTGCAGCATGCAAAATTAATCTCGGGCCCTGCTGCAAGTTCACAGGTTATAAGCATAGCCTGTAGAAATATGGAAAGTAAACCAAATGTATCCTACATGTGTGGAAAGCACAGCCTATGAGTTGTAGTCACTGTTTCAGGATATTCATTGACTGTTTGACTTGGACTTCTGGCTGCTGAATTAAATAAAATAATAAGCAGAGAATCCTGACTTTTCTAGTCCCAAATTACATATTTATTTGGTCTTTGTGTTAAAAATTAGATAATTTGAAGATAACTATTGTCTGTGCCTGGTACTATCTACCTTTTACAAAGATAACTGCCTTAGGATTGACTTCACAACACCAAGCCTGACAGAGTTCAAGAAACATTTGGACAACACTTTCAGGCACATGGTGTGACCCTTGGGGACGGTTCTGTGCAGGGCCAGGAGTTGGACTCCGTGATCCTCATGGGTCCCTTCCAACTCAGCTTATTTTGTGATTCTTTAAGGAGAGAAAGTAGTTGCAATCTTACCTTATTAGGCTGTGTGATGTTTTGCACAGCTGGCTGACTTTCCTGGCTCTGTTAGGGGATGTAAAGAACCTAATAGTTCATTTTGTTCCAGCCCTTAGCTCTTAGCTTAGCTCTAAGGACAAGTTTCATGCTCTTTTTATCTGTCTTATGTTTATCTGATTACAGGAAGGAGATTAGTAGTTTGTTTCCCACACATATCTTGGAATTTTTACTCCATGAACTACTAAGATGGAGCTTTACCATCTCTCCTGTGTATTCTCTCACTTTAGCTTTAAACCTGTGAATCTATGAGCTTGAATACTTCCAGCTCATGTGACCTCTTCAAATCCTGGGAAAATGCACCAGATTGCTCTCTCAATTCAGCCCCTCTGTAGGGCTGTGGGTCTGCCGGTGCTAGATGGCAATCCCATAAATCCCTTCTAGCCCTCTGAGCTGGCATTTTTTGTTGTCCTACTTGGCCTTTAGCTATCCTCTGGCTGGTTAAATAGCTGTGGTGGCTTGCAACCATTTGCCAGCCCAGCACCCAACCAGTAGTTAGTTTGCTCTTGCATTTGGATAGGGGAGAGGGTTGGAAAGACAGGAGCTGTAAAGCTTGTGAATTGAGATGGAGACAGGAAAATAAATTACCAATTACTGTCAGGGGCATGAGCAACTCAGCATGGGGAAATGAACTTGATTTATTGCCAATTAATAGAAATATTTTGTCGCTGATTTGGGTATGGGAAACAAATAAAAAAGACACACTCCTCCTTTCCCAGGCTCACCTTCCCTTCAGACACTACTCCTCCCTGCCTTTCCATCACCACAGGTTGCATTCAGTAGTGCCTTCAGCCAGACAAATAGTGATGCAGGATGCAAGTTTTTGTCTGCATGTGGAGGTTTCTGTTCAACACTCTTCCTTCTATCTCATTTCCTCTGGGACTCTTATGGGCTGCCATCCTTCAGGTACATCCTCTCTGCCATGGAGCATCTCATCTTCCTGCTGCCTCTGTTGTATCTCTCTGATTCTGTTTTCCTCTCACTGTTTCCTCCTTCTCTTTGTCTTCCCTCTTCCTCTTTTCCTCATATTTTGCCCATTCTTTAATGTGTTTTTCCTGGGGCACAACAAACTTGTCTGATGGGTTCTGTTTTGTCCTGTGATGAGTCTCTTTTCCCAAGGGCAGCCCTGCAGACCCTCCTCTACCAAAATCTCAACACTGGCCCCCAGGACACAAGCCACAAGATGCCTTGAATGCTATAGAAGCAGTCAAGATTTTTCATGTGAGAGTATGGAAGAAATATTCTGACAGAGAGGGTTTTAATCACAGCATGAGGAATGGGCACTGATTTAACACCTTCATGCCCAGATGTGGTGCTGGAAAGGGATCAAGCATCTGCAGCATCTTATGCCTCTCAGGACAGTCTGGTCATCAGCCTGTCCCATGTAAGTGGAGGCAGTTCTGTTGTTTTCCACTGCACCTCCATGAAGGCTTTGTCCTCTGAGATGTCCTAGAAACCAGCATGGTCTCTGCAACTCTCAAAGTATCCCATGGTATGTGTTTGTTAATTTGCACAGAGGTATGTGTAAAATAAAGACATATACATATTTTCAAACAAAGATAACATACAATATGAAATCTGAAAAACAGTGTGCCATAATGACCCAGAGTCTCGCCCTGTGTCCCACCCTGGGACACTGAAAAGGGATATGAGGTGAAGCTATTTTACCTTTTGCATTACTTTTCATATTTAATAGTTGGATAAACATTTTAGAATAAATATTCAATCCAAATTGAACTCAGTAACAACAAACCTCATTTTAAAGATGTAGTGAATTTCTGACATTTGGAGTAAACATTACAGAATTCAAACACAGACTTGATGTCTCCCTTTAAAGAACTGCTCCTCCAAAGCATTTGTTTTTAATCATCCTGCACTGAAGTCTACAATTAATAGCAGAGATGCTGTTTTTTAATACTCAGTTTTATATGCAATATTGCTTTTCTTCTCTGGAACCTTGCACACAGATTTTTTTAAGTATGTTGTGTAATACATAATTTGCCAGTTTTCTGTCAAGGACAGATGATTTGTTAATCACAAGTTATTTTTTGAAATAAAATAAATTGCTGCTGTTGTGTCAAACTGTAAAAATGTCTAGGTTTTATTTGTCTGAGAATTAAGTTTTAACAACCTATGCAATTTCTACACTCACTGAAATCCAGTCTACACTTTAATGTCAATTTTTTGCATTACTCTAATTTCAGTACCAAATATTTATTTTCTTCCTGAGAGAAATTCTAGCCTCACCCTTTCCATCTGGACAACTAGCAGAAGTGTAAGGTACATGTGGAATGGTATGAGAAAAAGTGTCTTTACTTCAGCCCATGTAAATCATCACTGGCCAGAAGGTGGCTGGAGGAGCACTACAATCTCTTAGCAGAAGTCTGCAGTTAAAGAATGTCTTAGTTTTTAATGAGGCTTTCAGTTCTATAAGGAACTGGGATGAATCCTCATGTATTTCTTTTTCATGTCTCTGACTGAATGGAAAAGTACCCTCAGGGAACATTGTTACAACCTTCATTAAATTTTATAAAATACATCCATGAACCAGGATTCTGGGACCACAGACTCTGAAATCAATTCAGTCTGGAAGACATGTTCATATATTAAAAAGCCCATATTTTTGGTAAAGTTTTGCAGAACTTAGAGCTAAATCACAAATGAAGACAGATTTTTATTTTACATATGTTTTGTTACCACAAACTATAGACAATTTGTTTGGGTCAGTGGGAAGCAGAGAAGTAGAAACCTAAATAAGGCCTGTGTACTTCAGTGTAGTGAGTGACTGATATGTTCATGGGAATTCAAACTGGGCAGAGTTGAAAATAATCAGGCTTTACAGAAATACTTCTCCATAGGGACAGGTAGCTTGAATTATCCCAGTATAATTTGAAGCTGATGACCAATCAGTTGGCCACAAAAGGCACATATACACTTTCAAGTTTTTATGCTCTCTACTCTTTCATCACTGCATGGTTCACATTGCAGAATTGTGAGTTTAAGGTTAGGATTACCTCTGCAATGGGTCAGGTGGAATGGATCCTGACAAAACTACCCATGTGCAAACTAGGCAAGGATCTCCATGGAAAGCCAAGACTGTCCAGCTGGGATCTGAACTTATTTACTCAGGGAAAAGAAGCTTCTGGTTTTAGGGTTATGGACAGGAGGGGCAATTTCCTGTCTGCAAAGGTAAGTTCAACAACAAAGCTTAGAATTTTAGCCCATCATTAGCAGATATCTTTAATAATCATCTTTTTCTAGGTTTATATACATATATGTTTATATAGATTTTTAAGAGGTGTTGCAAAAACACTCATTAAAGGTAGAGGTTTGCCTTTCCTATTGTCTTCCATTTCTGATTTTTTTAAACTCTGCCCATTGTCTTGCTACAAACTGCTTTGTTTTGTTAGGAAGAAAGGGTTTAATTCATAGAGTGCATTGTGGGTAGTTCATCTATGGTTAATACAGGATCACTAGTATTTCATTTGTGTGCATGGAAACCGTATAATTGAGGAAAGTTAAAATACAAACACAGACAATTGTGTCACACAAACATTTGAACTGCAGGAAAGTATTTTAACAGGCCACAGATTCTACATGCAGTTAAAGTGAATCCAGCAGCCTTAGAATCAGTAGAAAATAGCACCATTAACCAGCACATTTCTGCCAGAATAATTCAGTTAAGCAGTTGATTAAATGCAGTATTCATGGGATAGTATTCCTTTACTGGTAAATGGAGCAACTCACCCTAAATTGCAGGACTGTAAAACAACTTCATGATCTTATGAATGCTTTATGTGTCATAAGCTTTATGTGTCATAAGAAGAAAAAAACATTTTCAGACAATGATGATTATTCATCTACTTGTCTCAGCTCTATTCAGATCACGTGTAGAGACATTACTTATTTACTAAAAGCTTACAAATTGTTGTTTGGAAAAAATTTCTATGTGATGGGGTTACTGCTGTTTACCAAGTCCTCAGCACCTTTTAAGGCCCTAAGAACTACCTGAGAGTGCTCACAGTCTCAAGCAAATGTGATCAGAGAAATTTGATGGAAGAGGATTAGCCCAATCCTGTTAATTTGCTTTTGAAACAAGTCAAAAAGCTTGGCAGACACAATGGTAGGGATAAAGCACGCTGATCAGACTGCCTCTAAGAGGCTATTAATGTATTTTTCATAACCAGGATAAATCTATAAATAAGAGGAGTGAAATTAAGAGGTAATGCCAAGAATTTGAGCAAAAGAACTTACTAAAAGCGGGTACTGTTACAAATGAGGAACAGGAAAAGAAGCTATGGTTAGGGACAATGTAGTGCTCCTACAAAAGGTATCAGATTCTGAGCACATGTTCTGTTGTAGAAAGCAAAACAGAGCATTCCAAACTAAATAGCACAGGAAAGAATATAATGTCATCATGCTGTCATTCAGGAGGAAAGTACTTCAGAAAAGTCTCTTAAAATAAAGAGAAAGATGTCCCTCAGTGGTGCAATAAAACTAAGTGTACAGCATTTTCTAGGACTCCATAAATTAAAGAACTTGAAGAAAAATAATGGGGAAGTGAAATGACTGAAAAGAAAAAAGAAACACAAAGCCACAGTTGGCAATGGCAGCTATAAAAAGAGACTAAATAGTGGAGGCGACACAAGAAAGAATCTTCCTAGGAACTATATCTTTGTCTGAAAGGCTTAACAAGCCACACTTTAGGACACAAACAGGAGGGTAAATAACCAGAATTTGAAATGTTGAATTTCTGCATCTCCTATGAAGGATTAAAGTCTTTCTCTAAGAAGGACTCATGCTTACCACAGAAAAAAAATGCTGAAGACAGCAAAATTACAAAGGTGACTTTTTAAAGTTTCCACAAAAAAATGCATGTTAACTCAAAATGCCAAGCACCTCTCATGGGATGGGTTTGTCTGCTACTTTTCTTCTCCTCCTCTATATTTTAAGGCTTAACTGCATAATGCGATGTTATTTCATCATGTATATTCAGGGGGAAGCATTTGCCTTTGGATCTGCCTTTCTTAGGTAGTTGTCACTCCTCATCTGTAATGCCAGAACAGACAAGGTAATAGATACCAACTTTTTCCCAGAGCAACATGTCCCTTACACAGTATGCTCCTACTTCTGCCTTGCACATACTTATTTTATTCTCTGCTTCAGCTCCACAAAACAATACTGGCTTGAAAGTAAGTTTAAAAGAGATTTTTGTTTTGCAGTCTACAAAAATAGCTCGTTTCTGTGTGAACTTTGGATGTCTTAATATCTAATTTTAATCTTGGTGTCTTTTGCTTTATTGTAGCGATCCTTGATCATGACTAAATTTTCAGTTTCAGGAAAATCTGAGAGGTAGAGTTTCATATGAATAATATCTAGGGTAAAATTGAAAAATTAATTCAAGATCTTATTCTCTCAGATGAATGTTTGGATCTCCACTTCCAATAAGCTAAATAGCTGAAGGATATATTTAATTCTGAACATTTTTTAGAAATAATTCTATTTGAATTTCTTTTGCCAGTAAAATAAACAAAAGCAGCCCTCCATCTGCATGCAATGCCTAAGGGATTCTTTTATAGCAGAAAGCTTTTAATGGAACTCCATCTTGAAAACATTGTATAGAAAAAAATTTCTAGATTGGCCAGCAATGCTCATCAAGAAGCCTAGCAGAGTTTTGCTGGACCTTTGCAGTCCCTGTTCCCAGAATGCTCCCTTGCCTGCCTGGGCATGCGTGTCCTCTGACAGACACCCTATATGCCAGTGTGTGATTCTCTGAGGCTGTAGCACATTCCCTGGAAAATAATCATCTGGATACACCCAGTAATTTTCAATGCATATCCCTTCAGACAATATGTGTCACTACCTGTCTTCCCACCTAAATAAGCTATTCTGTCCTTTGCTCAGGCTGCTTTTTCTATTCAGTGCTGCTTGTATAATGAGACAGGCCACATCAAAGCACATCTCCCTGCTTCACTGAGCTGAGTTTGGGAGGGGCCCAGATTAAATGGGAAAAAACCCACAGATGACAATGTGAGTTTTCCTGTACATTTTGAATTATCCTTTGGTTTATTTTTAAAAATCACTAAATTAATAGACAATGAAATGGCCTAAAAAGAGGAAGTTATCTTTTCTCTATGACTGCTGCTTAATGCTCAATTCTAGTTACGAATTTTTCATAGTAAGCACACATCCTGTCTTTGCTCTCAGATTCATCCTTAAAATTTAGATCTATTTTGTACTGTCTCTAGTTACACTTTCTCTGTTATATCTGGGAACATTATGTTGCTTGTAGCCATCATACAGGTTCTTTAGCCACCTTTATAAGATGAGGAGTGATTGTTCCACAGCTAATCACCACAGTGGGAAGTAAACCTATAAAGTCACTCAATCTACTGTTCTATCTTCTTTTCAGAACTGTAAGAAAACATGTGGGGAGGTGCTGATCTCCTCTCTCTGGTGACCAGGAAGAGGTCACAAGAAAATGGAATGAAACTGTGTTGGGGGAAGTACAGATTAAATATAAGGAAAAGGTTCTTCACTGAGAAGGTGGTCAGTCACTGAAACAGCCTCCCCAGGAAAGTGGACATGGTACCAGTCCTGTCACAGTTCAGGATGTATCTGGATGATGCACTTAGTCACCTGTTGTAATTCTAGGTAGTCCTGTTAGTACCAGGGAACTGGACTTAAGGATTCCTGTGGGTCCCTTCCAACTTGGGATATTCTATGATGCTATGATTCTTGTAGTTTCTAGATTTATGAAGATTCTTGGCCAATAGATGGAATATAGAAGTCAGCATGTCTGATGGGGAAGAAAAAGCCAAACCAAATTTTACAGTTCTTTCTCAAGTACTGTGCAAAACTGGGGTCTGAGAAAAGTTCAGTGCTGGTTAGCCACAAAGCAAACACCAGCTTCTGAGAAACAGATGGAAACGGCACGTGTGAACTTATATGTTTGATTTATATAAAAGTCAAAGGCTACTGGAAAACTTAATAACAAATAAATTTCCTAGGTCACTCCAGCTGACCTTGCTTCTGGACATGAAGTAACTTCAGGCACCAAGACCAAAAGAATCTCATGTTCCTGCCAGTTGGGCAGGGACTTTTGGACTGGCTTCCTGAGTTGATGTGCCCAGACTCTGCCTAAACTGCACTTCAGGAATTTCATTCTGGTTTGGTTTGCATTGTTATTGTTTCAAAACAAAGATGCAAGAGATGTCTTTTGTCTCTGGCCCTGCAAGTCACAAGGCAGACTGTGGAAGAAGGAAGAAAACAACTCTTGCTCATGCCTGAAATACTGATTCACCTAAGCTAAGTGATTTCTTTCTGTGCTGACACTTAACAAAATCTATTTGGAGAAAAAGCAGCATAAACCTACTGATTTGTTGTGGAGTGATCCTGTTCTTCTTGAGAAAATGAGTAAAACATTATCATGGAGAGGAGAAAATCACTGGAGAGTCATTTAATTCTCTGCTTGAGAGCCTCTGATGACACTGAGGGACAGGATTGAAAACAATTGGAACATGATACAACATTCCCTGAGCTTGTCCTAACAAATAAGCTCCAAATCCTAAAAGAGTAGCCAAGTTACTATGTTTGTTTGCTGCCACATTGGACCATAAGGATGCTGTTGAGAAGCTGTTGGTCTTTTAAATACTTTCTTCGTTGTGTTCTTCATTGTTCTGGGACAGCATGGGCAATATTTCTCAATCACCAAGTTCTTTCCTTAAAATATCTTCCTCTTCCTCTTCCTCTTCCTCTCTTCTCTTTCTCCGTCTCCTTCTTGAAATTATTTTCCTTTGGCATTATGGATTTTTCTTCTGCAAAACTAACCCAATCCAGGAAGTGATCTGTCTGCAGAACTGTTTGCTGCAGGTTAAAAATCGATACAGTCATGCAGCAAATGAAACTGTACTATCATCTTCTCTCCATGAGAATGCCTTTTCTTCACTTTCTGAGAAAGAAACAGGATCAAATAAAAACTTTGCATCTGAAAAGGGAAAAAATAAATGGGAGAAAATATGTATGTGGTCTTTTTTTGCACTCAAGACCTAACATTAGAAGACAAGCTGTTCTATTTTCAATTTGTATAGGCATATTTCTGTATAATTCTAGTCATAATGAAAGTGGAATCTTGCTTAGTTAAGCAGAAACATACACATATACTCATCCACGGAGATTGGTGGTTATTTTGCTTATAAGAGATATTCTCCTTAAATGTCCCTCTTCTTCAAATTCTGGTGTTTCTCTTTTTCCCCTTGTGCAAAGCATTTTATTCCTGCCAGAAATAAATCTGACTGTGTCCAAATTTATATGAATCAGAGCTTGGAAAATACACCAGTAGTTTTACTGTGTCTCTTGAACAGTGTCCATGTGTTACAAAGTGTTTAATAGGGTACTGAGGTTTGTTAATTTCACTTTTATTCCAGTTTAAAAAACCACCACAACAACCATTTCATGCATACATAGAAGATCAGTTTTCCATTAGCCCAAAGCTAAACAGTTTTTTCTTGAAAATTGTAAAAGCAATTCCTATCTTCTACTAACAAACAATGCTATCTTCCCTTTGGCAAATCATGCCATAGAGATTTCCAGTATTTTGTGTAGCATAGAAAATAAACGTGTTGACATATAAAAGCAACTGTTTCTCCTATTTGATTTACTCTTTTTTTTAAAGTACAATAAAATGATGCTGATATGTGAGCTTGGTAAATTAAATTGATAATACAGATTAATGTCTCCTTCTAGTCATTTTATCACATATATTGTGGCTCTGGCATTTTATTATGTCTTAAAACATGCATTTTGATGAAAACATCAGACTTTGCTAAGGGAAAGATGAACAGTACATAATTTACTTTACACCTTTCCTTTTTTCATGGCCACAAGCAGTACACAAAGTTTATATACTCCACAGGAAACTTTAAATTGTGCTTAGATGGACCTAAGTCTATTACTTACAGTGCCAACTTTCATTTTTAATTAAACTCTTGTATAAATTTGTGAATTTTGGTTTATATTCATTTATGCTGTAGTTCATAGACAGCATTTAAAGACAGTAGACTTCTTTCCAAATTTCTCCAATTAAAAATAAGATGATCCTGTCCCTCCAAAGTTAATTAAAATGTTCATGTTGGCTTTGACTTGTTGTTTACTGAAACCTGAAAACACATGCAATGTCATAGCCAAGTAGTTATGTCCATGTGGATTATCATCCTTAAAACTGAAAGGAGTCTACTGAAGTAGAAACTACAACATCAAGGAAAAGGCAACACTTTCTGACTTCCATCATAGAATTTTGGTTCAGAAAATTGTGGAACAGTATCAATGGTTCAAATAAAACTTCTAAGTGCCATATCACTTCAAAAAGCCAGTTTTTCAAAAAGCCAATTTTTTAAAAAGGGATGAAAAGAAGGAGCTGAACAAATAAAGTTTTGTTTCTCTGTAATGCAGGATTTTGAATAATCAACATCAAAGTGAGCTGAATGGCATTATTTTTTCCTGAAGAAGAAGTGTGTCTGATTATGCCACTGATTTTCTTTTACAGCTTTATTTTTACCACTGTAGAAATAACAGAAAATCAGACTGGAAAGTATTGGAATTAAATCCCAAAATAGCCGGTTGGAACGTGCCTGGGCTTGTCTGGCCCTTGCTGCTTGACCAAGGGCAGCAGCTGTGGTGGTTTCACCTCAGAAACACCTTTGGCTGGCTGGATATTGCAGCTGGGCGCTTGGGACAAGTCCAGGCATGCAGGAGCTCAGGTTTGCCTCTGGCAGAGAGGCCTCAAGGCGAGGTGAAGGAAAGGGGTTGGTTCTGATGGAGGGTTTCCATCCAGAGCTTTATTCCTGGCCCACGGGCCTCTGAATCCAGCAACAGCTCCAACAGAACCAAGAACCGCGTGGTTGCTGTGTCTTTTAACCCCAGGGAGAGGGGGAGGGATGGGGTAGGGATCCCACCAACCAGTGAGGTAAGGGGGGGAAGTCTCAGAGGACAAATGGCACCTGGATGGCCCAATGTCCCCAGGGCTGAGAGGCATCTTTTGAACTTTGCCAGTCACACAATGCCCTTTCTGGAATGCCAAGATTGACAGACAGCTCTCAGCAGGAGGCAAGGGGAGGGGAAGGGAGAGGGTATTGGCACACCTGGGGAAAGAACCGGGATAACTGAGACAGGCTGTTACATCACACCGCAACAGGAAAGGATTGACAAAGGTGATCAAATCTAGTCACTCCTGAAACTGTAGACAGAGGAAAAAATATCCCCTCACACACATATTTAGTTTTATATTGAAACTAGCTAGATTTATTGTCCCTCATGCTAGAAAGATGCTGCTGTACCTGTTCATTATGAAACCTCTTACTCAGTTCTTCCATGAAAGAAGTAGGGATATTTAAATGAAACTTTCAATTTCCTATCTCCAGCTAAAAGAGATGTCCAGTTCATCCCCATGTGATGGTGTGTTACTGTTGCCCAGTAGCTCCAACACTGGCTGTCCATTTTGGTGTTTACTCCCCAATGAGTCTGCAGGAAGAACCCTTTCTCAGTTATCTAAGCAAAGCAGGCCAAGCTCATTTAATCTCTTTGCATAAACCAGGAAAGGGACAAGGTGTGAGTGACCATCACAAAGTTCTTCTCTTCTTCTGTTCTGATTTGAATTAATTCTGCCTGAACAGAGTCTGATAACTGGTCTGAAAGCACAGCTTGGTCTACTGTTCAAAGCAGCAAGGATATTTCCTTCCTCCATTAGAGGTCACAGAATCTCATGCAAATCCCAGTCAAATCCAAAGAATATCAGGAAAAAATATCACCAGGTTAAATAAAGTTATTCTGACATTAAAAGGGAGCTGAATCCACAATCAAAGTAGTCTCTCCGGTCTGTTGATGAGGAATTTAATTTTTTCAAGCAGCAAATATCAGGAAAAAAAACATCATTGCCAAACATAGAAGCTGTGAAAAACATGACTTCTAAATTTAAATGGAAATTGGACTGTTGAGGCTCAGCATCTGTTTACTTTTGGCAAAATAAAATACTGGACTGATGCATTTTGCATTTTATTCCTGTAGATTTGGAAGAATTAGAAATACTTTTGAGACTTCACAGTCAGGAGTGTTTTCATAGCCCAGCTTTCAAGTTAAATAGACACACATTTTGAAACATATGTTCACATTAAAATATTCTGAAAAATGACAATGACGTTCACAAAATCTAAAACTGAAAACAACAAGCTATTGTTAAACCTAAGTACTAAGAACTCTGCTAAATTCCTTACCAATCAATTGGCATGATCAAGCTTTTTCCCAAGAAGACTCATTCATGACCGATCAGATTCTGGATTTATCTTTCTTACCAGGCATTACTCCAAAGAGATTGAGTAATTTTCTTTAGAATTTGTGAGAGAAGATATGTTCATCAAGGGAGAGCATAGTAGTGACTGTTAAAGTCAGTTTACTGAGGGACTTTCCAAAACCACTCAGATTCATTCCAGTGTCCTGTAGAAGCCTTGGGCTAGGTTATTTATACCTGTAACCACACGCTAGTAAAGTTTCCATATTCCTGCTAGCTCTAACAAGGGAGTTTCAATGAAACACAAAGACATTTCTTTATGGAAGAAGGATTCCTGGTGAAAGAGTGTAAATTATGTTTGCACTGTTGCAGTGTGATGCCATTTCCTGTTTCACCTATCCCAACCCCCCAGGTGTGCCAACCTCTCCTTTTCCCTCCCCCGTTGCCCTCCTGCTGAGAGCTGTCCATCAATCTTAACATTCCAGCAGGGTCGTGGTGTGGTTGGCAGAAGTTCAAAAGATGCCCCTCAGGTCCAGGCTCATTGGCCTGTCCAAGTGTCTGTATCCTTGGGCCTTCCCCTCCTCCCACCTGGTTGGTGCCTCACCTGTCCCTTCCCCTCCCCCTGTCCCCAGGCTTAAAAGGAGACGGGACCATGCGGTCGGGATTCTGTTGGGAGCTGTTACCAGATTCAGAGGTCTGTCATCCTGGAATAAAACTCTGGATTAAAACTCTACAGCAGAATCCTCTCCTTTTTCTCTTCACCGTCCCCTGAACCTTTTCCACCAGAGGTAAACTGAGTTCCTACCATGCCTGGACTTGTTTCGAGTGCCCAGCTGCAGCACCCGGCCAGCCAAAGGTGTCTCTGAGGTGAAACACCACAGCTGCAGCCTTTGGCCCAGCAGCAAGGGTCAGATGACGCCAGGCACATCCCACCTGGACATATTGGGATTAAAATATTCTATATTGCACAATAACCATAAGTGTGTAAGTGGCATGTGTCTTTTAGATTTGAGTTAAAAATACAGAAAAGAAAAATCATTGTGTACACAATTAACACAAATCACAGTTCTGACTGCTTTGTTTTGAAGTGAGTGGGTCATTATCCTCACAAATACATATATCCCTTTTGCATAATTTAAAATTGTATGCAATTTATTTCTATGAAACTTTAAAATATCTCTCTGCACCATATTGTTCCAGTCTTCTCTCTTGCATAGAGGAAAGAAAACAAATATAGGGTTTTTTCAAACTGGAGCATCTGTGAAAGGTATTGACACCATTAGCATCTACAATTTTCACTTCCTAGTGAAGAGCCAGTCTTGAACTTCCAATACTAAAGATCAACTGTGAAAACCTCAAATCAATGGATAGACTACTATGTGAGAAAAATGAGATAGTGAAATTTGGCAGGAAATCAGAAATTTTTCAAGTTCATAGTATTTTTTTTCCTTCCTGTTCTTCCCCCTGCCTGATAACCAAATAATAGAGCAAAATTTCAATGGGCAAATTATTTTCTGTTATACTGCTGGAAATATAGAGGGTCAATACTGTCATGGCTTCATTTGCTTAAGCCCCTCTAGAGCCACACACAAAAGACTGACAGAAAAAGGCTGTTGCTGAAGGAGCTGGGATGCCCTCCCAAAATCTAGATTTGGCAATATATTTTTATTCCATCTCTGAAGTAGCTCAGAAAAAACAGGTGATTTCTACAAATACTTACAGTGTGATTGAGAGATAAAATTATCCCCAGCATAACATTCAGCTGTTCTTTGAGGTATGTTTATAGATTTTACATGCCCAGACACAGAAGATATTTTCCAACATTCATGCCTGATCAAGTCAGAGTTGGTCATCTACTGAATGATTTGTTTTTACTTGATTTACTTTCATTTGGATGTGCCAAATAGTCTCCACCCAGATAGAAATCTTGGTGTCACAAAAAAAGTGAAATTCAAAGGCATGTGAGGAAGAAATGTTTTATGCACAATTGCCATTTAAAAAACATACTTAGTGATTATTTGGTCTTTAGTGAAACCATGATCATCTGCCTATGCTTAAAAACTAACCTGTGCTTAGAAACTCCAACAATTTCTTGGCAAATGGACTGACATAAGAATAATTTTATTCTTGCAAAATATTGCTTAGAAACTCCAACAATTTCTTGGCAAATGGACTGACATAGGAATAATTTTATTCATGCAAAATATTGCAAAGCATAAAGAAAAGTAATGGACTTTTTAATTTCTTCTTGAAATTATATTAATTACATTAATTCTTAACACACCCTTGAGATCCATTAGTTGTATCAACAGTATAGTATCTTAACTGGAATGACACTTTTACTAACAAATATACTGTTTATATTCCAAACAAAAATTTAACAGCTGGCACTCCAGAATATTGAGTTTGTAATGCAGGCAACCAGGCTCATAGTTTCATCCACTACTTTCCTCACAGTCTGCTTTTTTCATTTTTTTCCTCCTTCCTTGGGTTTTAATTCTCTTTGGAAATTAGATAACAGATGTAGACCGTGGAGAAGCCAATAGCATGTGTTGTTGCTTTCCTATGCATAATCCATCAGTGCTTTGTCTGTGGCTGATCAAAAGTGATGGAAAACATGGTAGGAGATTTTTATGACAAGCAGAAGAGTCATGTAGTCCAACAACGGCAAACTTGTCTCCTTTGAAGTCTCCAGAACTTAAAAATGTGAACAGTGTCACTTTTCCAACCTCAAGCTGGAATCAAAAACATTCAACAGGTGCTCACCACATTGAAGGACTCCAGGTCAGGTATTTACTCTACCCCCCTTCTGTAAATAAAAATGTTTAAAGTTGGAAGGCTTAATTAATCTGGATCATGAATGAGTAATCAAACTCAGCATTGAGGTCTCAACATTACTTTTAATGATCAGAATGATATAAAGCAGCTAGTGAATTTGGCTTACTTGATTTAGTGAAAAGTGTGTTTATTTCTTATATTCTGTGAACAGCTGTTGGTACATCTTATCTCTCTTGCATTAATAGCTTCTGCCTTTAGACAAAAGGGGAGCAGCACAATTTCAGTGCCTAGAATTGTTGTTCCCATATTTCATCTCCTTTTCTCCTTGCAGGCAGCATCAGAGTAGTTGAGTTGTCAAACAGTGATGATAAGTGCTGTGAGGTTCCCAGACAGATATTTCCAGTCTCCAGATTTTGGATTATTCTGGTGAAGTTGTTCCCTCCAAAGAAAAAGCACCAAATTGAGACTGTTCTACACTTCACCCTTTGAAGACTGGTTTCTAAGGTTTGGAGCAATAGATTCAGTTGCTTGTAGAAAGTAAGCATTGGAAGGGGATTTAAATTATTCTCTCACTTGTTCCCCACTTTACCACACATATCCGGAGGGCCAGATTAGCCCTTCTGTTATTTCTGACAGATGTCTGGGAAATGCCCAGACCCTTGAATAATCTGCTCTTGTTCGTTCATTCATTCATTCATTCATTCATTCATTCATTCATTCATTCATTCATTCATTCATTCATTCATTCATTCTCTAATTGCTGGATCACTTCTACTTCTGTTCATTCCAAATTCCTTTGTTTCATTTTTTCTGAAGTTTTGTATTTTTAGATATATTTGTTTATTTTAAGCCTCAATTTTCTCTCCCTTCTGATTTTTTTTAAAGTTGACTTTATCCTCACTGTTTTTTCGGATTTTATATCAAAGGCTATATTTTATAGATTGCTGATGATTTGTGCCAGTTCTTTTAAGAGATTTGGTGCTCCAAGGAAGGGAATGTACACCATTTGAGACCTAAGCACCACTGACTCATGTGGAAGGACTTCATATTTTAAACATGTGAAGCATTTGCCTGTTCAAAGACTCATGATGAGGAGTTGTCTATAATTGTGCAACTGGTTATTCTATCCATTTCAGGGCTTTGATTTTGGTTGTTTAGAGTTAAATATTAGCTTTTTTACAACACAGATTTCACTTGAAAAGGTAATTTTGAATTCTGTCTCTCAGTTTGCTTGAATATGTGAAGATGTGACTCCAGTGTGTATGAAGGTTTGGTGTGACCTAATTGCAGCTTTCCATAACAAGAAGTCTACAGGAAAGATGGAGAGAGACTTTTTACAAAGGCATGCAGTGACAGGACAAGCGGGAATGGGTACAGACTGAAAGAGGGTAGATTTTGTTAGGAAGACATTCTGAACTGTGGGGGTAGCGAGGCACTGACACAAGTTGCCCAAAGAAGTTGTGGATGCCTCATCCCTGGCAGTGCTCAAGGCCAGGCTGGATGGGGCTCTGAGCAATCTGATCTAGTGAAAATGCCCCTGCTCATGTCAGGGGCTTTGAAACTGGGTGCTCTCTAACATCCCTTCCAACCCAAACCATTCTATGATAATCCACAAATGTACAGTGTATACTCCAGCATCACTAATGAAAATATTAGTACTACTAAAGTTTGGAACGGACATATTCTTCCCTTACACACTTTTGGGGATGTCAGCTGAGACAGTTGTCTCCTTTTGCATATTACCTATCCACAAAGTTTGTTAAATTTTTGTAAGAAAAAATAAGTTATTCTTGACAAATTGACCTTGGTGGTTATATAATTCCTTGTTCTCTTTTGCTGTTTTTCTCGAATTTGGTGTTAAAGCAGCTGGCTTGTTAATCCTTTATTCATTCATTTCTCACTTTTAAAAGAAAACATTTGTTGTCCTATTTGGGTTCAAAGATAAATGCTAGCAGCTTGGGGTTTATATACCCCATTTTTAAAAGTCTGCTTTTATGAACTACATTGGGCCCAACCAGCTCCTAACTTTCTTAAATTTGCCCTGACATTTCTTCTTCCTGGTTTAGTTACCTGTTTGCCAGTGCTGCTAAAGGTCAACACAATGACTTGGTCAGAACTGACAGGTGAAGGCATAAAACACTTGACCAGTCTCAGAATATCTCACCTGATCTTCCTACTGAGTAGCAGACTGACTCTTTTCAGCTTTTTTGCTCCATAGGGTATTAATCCCTTTTGTGTCCTTTGTTGAATACATCCCTTTTCTTGCCTTATCTTTCTGACCAAGTCCAAGTTATTACATGGCACCAGTTACACATCCTGTTCGAACTTTCTCCATTTCCCCTTTCCTTCTTACCCTGACATAAATTATTTGAATGAGAATGAATTTCTACATACCACAGGGAGATTACAAAGATGTTTCAAATTCACTGTCTTGGAGACAGTATCTGTGTTACAGTAACAAATCTTACTCAGAACACTTCCAGACTATAAATTATACATGTCTTTGATCAGCAAAAATTACTGTAGAGCCTGCTAGAGATTACTGGTGTCTTGTATAGAAAGGCATGCTCTTGAAAAGTTGGGAAATAGATTTGGCATAAAAAAGCCCTGGTTAAACAGGGGAGGATTTTTTTATTTGTTTGTTTGGTTCAATATTATTTGCCAAGCATCTCAATTCAAGTAGAGAGGATTATGTGAGTCTGTTAAATGTTAAGTAAATATTTAATTTACTTAACACCCACACATATTCTGTGTGATGGTCTAATTTAATAGTGTTTCATTTCCTAAATCTACATCCACTTTCAAAGGCGTCAATTTGAAGTCTTTGGGAAGTTCTTTTTTAAAGTACAAAATATTTGCTAAGTCTTTCAACTTACTATTTTTGATTCCTATGAAATTACTTTTTCCTTATAAACATTATTTCCCCCACAAAATCATTGACATCTGCAGGAGATTTTTTGTTAATTTTCATTAATTATATTTACTTTCATAGTTTTTATGTTGTTAGTTTCCATTCTATAGAGCTTGACTAAGGAAAAAAAAGTTACTGTATTTATCATATGCTATTATGTTTCTTTTACTTTATTTCTCTTTTTGTTTAGCAACTCAGCAAGATGTTTGCTACTTAATAAAGTAGTAAAGGCTTGAAATTATTATCAGTTCATTCTCTGTGAGCTAGTGAGGCTTTTAAAGTTTGCAATTGAAAATCCATTTGGTAGTACCTGAGCCTTTATTCTTAATGTTATATGCTCGATAAGATTTTTAGTCTCATCAAGTTGTCATCCCCCCCATCATTCACAGCTGGAAGCAAGTGTGGAGCATCATTAGTTGAGAGAAATGAATTTGGTATAATGTGCCCACATTCAGCAATATGGCAAGAAAGGGTAGTGATGGGTAGGTCCATCAATCAGAGGGCAAACTCATTATAACCTGAGAAAACACGAAAGGAATTTGACGTCTGCTGTGGCACACAGAAGACAAGAGGACAAGCATAATAAGAGATTTTCAGTAGATCAAAGTTTGTAGCTTTTATAAGCTTATACCACTGGAAAATGATTGCACTTTAGTCTGAGTAAGCAGGAGCTCGTGTTCATTTAGTTATTAGGAGTATTTAGATCTCATTCATTCTATCCTGTCTATCCTTACAGATTCATTTTGTGTTTTGCCAGCTACTTGAAGAGACATAACCACAAACCATTTGGTCACAGGCTGCTTTGAGCACCAGCCTCCTTTTGTACAGCTCCAGCCTTAATGATAACTGTGCTAAAAATAAGCATGAAAATGACCCCACATGGTAGCACAATCACTTTCTTGGCTGCTAGTTAAAGCTGGACACATTTATCTCACACCTTGAAATGTCTTGCCTTTCCAAAACATTCATCTTTCTTGGACCTGTTAGCATGTGTAATTGTTTAACAGTCACCCCTAGATAATGTTAAAAAATTCTGATCTAGAAATAAGTCCCACTAAGAGACAGAACTGGATCTGAAAGGGGAAGGAGAATCACACTTGGGAGGAGGTGACAAAGCATGGCTCTTACAGCACTGTGTGTGCTGTGTGGAGCTGTACCTACAGAGGTAACTGAGACTGGGTGAAGAGTGGGAGATGCGGACTAGGGGAAATGTGGGCAAAACGAGAAAGGAACAGAGGAGAGAAAGGTAAAAGTGAATTATTCCATGAACTGCAACTGAATTACAACAGTATTGGATTAGACCTATTTTGTGATGAACTCATCAAGTAATGGAAATGCTTTGTTAAAATCAAAGCTCTCCAAAGGTTATTACAGACATCAGTTTTCCATGTCACAGTTCTGGAGGTTTGTAACTTCTCTATACTTCCAGAACCAAAGAAAGAATCTGCATCACTTAAAGTCTGTTTCCATTACCTTTACTCCTTATAAATTCATTTGCATTGTTTTTTCTCTCTGGGCTCTTGTTTGTCTGAAGCATTCTTTGCTCTATGGAGTGTGTAGGAATAACAGAACGATGAGATACAGATTGCTTTCTTTGGATTAGTTATGACGCCTTTCAAATTATTTTATAGAACTTTTTATAAAACTTTCACTTCAGCAACAACTCTTATTTTTAGACTAAAATATACCATAGAGACCTTTTCTGTAACTGGAAGTGAACTGGGGTGCTGAACACTGCCAACTTTCCAAAATCTAAAGAAAAGTCAGGTACATTACTTGGCTTGTCCTGATCACATAATTCTTCTCAGTACACTTTTAAAGAAATTTCCTAGGAATACGTTCTACTGTGCCATAAATCTTAAAGTTATAAAAAGCCATTAATTGATCATGGAAGTAAGATCGTGCAAACTATGGAGAACAAATTTGTGTAGGCAGGCCAGAAAAAACAGAAGAGGGTGCATGCAATTTTCCAGATTTTGCATTTTCACTATTCTACATAGTACTGAAGGATGTGTAAACAATATTCTGTAATGTGCACTGGTTTCCAGAGCTGCCTTTGTGCTCTGAAATTATTCAGAAGAATATATGACCATTTCTTATCTTTTCCCAGATTCTGCTTCCTGATTGTTGCTCTGTTTCACTATGGATTTATTTCATGATTCTGCTGACATACTGCATTTTTGGGGAAAAAAAACTGTTTGCTGAGCATTATTAATGCCATGGTTATACATTTCCCTCAGGGGCCATTAAATGTGTCAGTAAGACATGTTAGAGACTATAGTCTGGTGTTTGACCTGCTTAAGCAAAGAGATGGCAGCAATGGATTACTTGATTACCTGTAGACTTTAGGAAACCAGCTGATGTAACTTTTAAATATTCTTGCTGGAAAAAAGAAGAAGTGATGAAAGGAGCATCAATTTTTAATGGAAACTGATAGGTCATATTGGCAAGTGGAACTGAACTCAAAGGATTCGACAAATCAATTTTTGCCATTTTTTAAGTGGCCAAGACTTGGTCTCTGGCCTTTTAAAACAATGTTCTTATATGATTAATAATCCCAATGGCTTCTGATGGGTGGCTATGCTGAAAATGAATGACCAAAAATTATTTTTTTTTCCTGAACCAGGAAATTTAACTTATTAAGCATAGGATCAGAATATTTGCCAGCATAGGTGACAAAACCAGACCAGTTTCCGTGCACTTGCAGACATCTGAAGACTGATGCTGGTACAGAAAAGTTCCTATCAAAAATAATGCTTGCAGAGAATTAGATCTCTTGGACAAAATTATTTGTCATTGTTTGGTGTTAAAAGGAGTCTCAGCTGCAAGCATCCTTGCAATGGTGTCTTCAGCTTGATGAGGTGAGTTTCACAAATCACATTTCTGTTCATTTTTCATAACTCAGCTGGTCATGGTCCTACATTACCAGGCAAGGTCATACATAATTGCTTCTTGTAGATTCTCTAAACTACATAAAAAACATCTAAATATCCAACTTAAAAGAAACAGTCATGCTTCTATTGACTGGTTATAATTAACTATCTATGCACTGTTCGATCAATTATGTAGCAGGAGTGGCCTTGGAATCTCTGTTAGACTACAGCCAAGACATTTATCAGTACGTAAAAGCATAAAACTTGGAGTAACCCAGCAGGACCTACTGGGTAATTTGCCCAATGTTTCTACCTGGAGAACTCCTGTATCAGCCAGTCAAACATTTCTGAAGGTGGTGCAGAGTTCAATCAGTCACCTATTTTTTGGTTGATCTATTGCCTGAGACCAGGCCCTTATCTCTTCTAGGCAGATAACTAGCTGGAGAGTTCCTGGACCACCCAAGAAGTTACTGGCTTGGATGCACTGGATATATACACAGATATAATCCCAATGCTCAGCCAGACCAGGGTTGCACCTAAAGAGAAGCCTTGAATTTCATGCTCATAAATCACTGGCAAGTTGAGTTCCATACCTTTTGACATTTGTGTGAAGTGGGAAATGAGTGCTGTGAAGGCTGAACTAAGTGTAGCTTTATGGTTGTCCTTGTGATGAAACTATGGAGTAAAAGAAACAACAGTAGGTATCAGAATATTTATAATGGGGGATGGGGTCCTTGCAACCCTAAAATAAATCAAAAAGTGCTGAAAGGCTGGGGCGTGACTGTGGGGTAATTCAGAGGAAGCCAATAGGAGCTTGGGGACTTAGTGGACCTGGTGACTCTGGCGGGCTGTGTTTAAGACGTAGTAATTACCAGGTTTAAGTGAAGTGAGAAATAGAGAACAGACTACTTTGTATCAGCCACAAAACTTGTGACCTCAAGCTGTCTGACTCAAAGCCAGGGGAAAACTCCCATGGACTCAGTGACTTTTTAGGAGTTCTTGTTTTATTATATAAACAATGAGAGCTTGGTGCTGAGTCTTTGCACATTTCACTGCTGAAAATATTTTGTCAAGTCCAGCAGTCTGCTTCCATTCCAGAAAATTACCCTAATGTTTTTTCTTTTTGTTCTAATAAAACTTTTTCTGCCTTTAGCTGAAATGCTAAGGGGAAGCATCTAAATTTGTTAGTGTAGTCTAGAAGGAAGAGCAAGTAAGATAAGATGGATTGGTATCCTGCCCACCAGTACAAATGGGAAATGGCTCTCAGTAGCTCATGACTGGGCCCAAAGATATTAAAATAAAACTTGGCCATGTTAGAAACTTCTGGTGAGTACATAGCAACACTTTTAAAATGATACAGAACTTCAAGAGACTAAATATGTTGGCCATCATAGGTAGGCTTCTGTCAGCCTTCCCTGTGCTCCAAAGTCAGCAGCTTGACAAATATAAGTAATAGTCACATGGGGTAGAGGGTTGTCTGAGTCACAGGCATGTGGATGGACCATGTGCTTTTGGTTACTAGCTAACTTGATTTCTGCTATCCAGTTGGCCCATTTTCATTAACCAAAGTTGAATCCTGTATCCTCTGCCATAGAGGACCAAACATCTACATATGTTCCAGTTTCTCATGACAGTAAAAGAAGAAAAAAATCCAGTGAAAAATCATATCCAGCAGACATAATTGAATAGGCCTTCTGCCTTCCAGATTCATATGCTATGCTCTCCCTACATTGGAAGTCAAACAGTTTTTAGCATTCTTCAGCAGCATGTCTGTACAATCAAGGGCAAGATTTTTGGTCCATTGAATTACTTTAATAATTTTCTTTTTGCCCCTAGCAATAGGCAGAAAGAAAAATAACACTGTAATTTGCATTTGTCTACATCAGGAGTTCAAACTGGAATCATAATCAACACAGAAGCAGCCATTATGGACTTAGAGAGACTCCCTTTCCATATGAAGTTTAGGAGTTCTATTTCTAGCACTTGACTGTGATGCAGTATACCTTGGAGTTCTTACCTAGCACAAGAGGTGCTTGCTTGCAGGTCTGTGTCAAATATTGCACACAACTGTACCCAAAGCATCTATGTCATTGGAGCACTGAACGTCCCTGTGCTGACTCTGTGCAAGGGGGATGAATTTCAGAATGAATGAAAACTTAAACAAAAAGTGAATGAAAACTGTGCTGCCTTTTACAAAAAAACCCTGCAATTTCTTCCATTATTTTGTTTTTAACTTGAAAAAAAGCAACGTTTTCAAACTGAGAACCAAAACAACTTCTCTTTCTTAATTATGTCTTAATACCCACTCCACAGATTTGTAATTTCTGCAGGTAACTTATATGTGATTGAAACACTGAAAGAACTCTTCCTTTCAGGAATTCTCACTGGACCTATGAACTCAGCAATTATGTTTAATACTTTTCTTTAGAAAACCACTTTTTTTTTTTTTTTTTGACAGGCCTGGCAGCTTTTTCCACCTTTTGGATGTATCCAGTGCTCCAGAAGGCCTTGATTTGCATGGGTGAAGTGGAGAAATTTTATTAACTAATTAAAAAAAAAACTCTAAGGAAAACTTGCAAATTTTGAAGGAGTCTTCTGTTAATTTTTGGTTTTCTCTTTTCATCCATTTAGTTTCCTGCTTAGTTTCTAATAATTGACACCTATTTTGGATAATTTAAATATTCATATTCATTTATTTTTAAACAATGAAGACAGGGAACTCAAATAAATGTACACAATACTCCATACATGAAAAAATTTAAAGCAAGACCGACAGTTTTATCGATTTTCCATACAAGAGCCTGCGCTACAAAATGAGGATTGCTCTGAAGAGATATTGTTTCTATACACACAGACACAGAGAGCAAATAAGCTATTGTTCATTCCTTATAAGAATATTCAGGGAATAAAACTTCTGATACTTGGGTCCAACCTGTGCTCATTGAGTTTTTTGTTCTGGTGGTGTTCAGTAGCTATATTGTATTTGACTCCATTTTAGAGATGTAATGCTTATATGAACTGGATCCCAACTAAAACTTCATATTGAAAGATCCCTCGCCCTATCAACTGCCTCTCTGGCTAGTGGAAGTAGAAGTTACATATAGACTATTTTAGCTGTCTGTATTTTATCCAGGTCTGTTTCATGTGTTGTTCTTACACCATGAATGCTGCTCCTGATATTGAGGATGAACTGTATTTTTCTAAGCCAAGGCACTAAATAAGGGCACCCTAACATTAAGGTTCACTTACTAAAATAAAAGTGCTTATTCTGCTTCACATCCTAACATAGAGGTTAGCAGAGTACAAAGTGAAGAGGTGAGGTTTACTTTTGTCTGTTGAGGTGACTGAAGGTTAGAAGAAGTCAGATCATTGTAGTAGGTGTCAGCATCTATTAGAAGAGGGATTACTGCTGAAAGCCCTGGGAGGTGCCTCATTTCTTTGTGCTGTATTTATCAGTTTCCCCCTGCCCCCAACCTGCAACTAGATCTACATGAGTAATGAAAGTGGGAAAAGGAGGCATGAGCAAATAAAACGAGTAAATATTTTCTAAAACAAAGGGCAGCGGTCTTCTTCTTTACCCTTGGGCTAAAGCAGAATAATCTAAAAAATGCCCCAGAAAATCTGAAGTGGCTCTTTAGTTGTAACCACCAGTGGCAATGAGCTGCTGTGGATGCAAAGCAGCTTCCTGAATCTGCCAGCACCCATCTGAGGGTAAGCAGAAATGTCACTTAGAAGTTAAGAGAGATGTTGTTCTCTTTGGATTGACATTCCCCATTTCAATTTTTTTTCCGGTGTTTTTACCATGTGTTTCAGGGTGATGAGAAGTGAAGAAGTCTACATTTTCAGTCTGTGATGTGTCCTAAATCCTGCTGGCTCAGGGTTTTTATGTGTGCAGACAGTGGCAAGACATCAATCACAGCAGCTGTCCTGCACCAGTCATTGACACATGGAGATATGGGAGGGTGCTGATATAGACAAGAACAGGGAACCATTGCTTATGCATCCAGCATGAGATCCTCTAGCTCAACAAAGACTGAAATTCAAATGCTGGATGGTTAACTCAGTAATTGCATATTTTATACATACAAAGTGTTTTTAAAGATGTAGTGAATAGTATGGAGATTCTGTGAAAATATCACATATACAACTGTTCAGTAAAAGTCAGAATCAGGGAGAAAAAAATGTTCAGTTGTGTGGAAAAACGGGCAATAACTGTAAATGTGGTATCTGCTCTGTGAACTCTGATCTGCTGAGGTAAAATGCTGGGATAAAGGAGAGTGTCTCCTCTCTGAGGTGCTGCATGGACTCCTGGGGTCATGGGTTCAAGTTGTCTTGTTGCTCTTTTTTCTAGGACCCAGGATAGTCTGTGACTCAGTGCTCTGAGTAGAATGCGGGCAGTCAGGATAGTTCAACAGTTAAGAATGAGGTCTGCTAATTTCACCAAGATCCCGGGATACACTGGAGATTATGTCTTTTAGAGATATCCAAATAAAACCCAAGGAAATGGGTTAAGTTTTGTGTCTGAATTTGTAGATCATAGTTTCCTAAAATGAGAAAAACTTAGTGCAGTGGGTTTTAACAAAGCAATCCATAGAAAATACCAATTCTTGACTTCGACAGCTGAAAATCACTCTCTACCAATAATACAGGACTATGAAATTTATATACATGGATTTATATACATGGATTAGTTTTGTGTCTCTAATTTAAAGATTTTTAGAATTAATCCTATTTCTTTGGCTTCTTTGCATTTGGCTGCCCATATTTCAGTCTTTTTTTCACACTCTGGAACAGAATGGAGTACACTGCCTTCTGTGTTCATGTGTGCTGGCTGAGAAGTGTCAATGTCATTTTTCTTATCCCATTGAGACTGGATGAGTTGAACCAGAACTTCCTCAGAATTTTCTTATATCATTATTCATGTAGGATGGCTGATAATAGAAGCTCCTTTCCAGAAGGGCCAAACAGGAAAACAAACCTCTTTGCAATTATGCAATGCTCACATGGGAAAACCAAAGCCCCTCTGTTTGTGTTGCTTCTCAAAGCAAGGAAAAATCCATCCACTAAGGGGAGATAAAAGTCTCTAAAATTTGCATTATTAACTGGAATATTGTTTAAATTCAAAAACAGAACTTAAACCAAAGATTTCTCAGTAAAAGTGAAATATTTTTCAGAGAAGTGCACATGCTTTAGAGAAAACTGTTTTTCTGCCAAAATAAAAAGCTCCACCTAATAAAAGATTCCCACACTTAATGATTATTCCTTTTTGTTTCACTGTCTTGCTAAGTAAGAACAAAGCACTAAAAAAGCATGACATGAAACTCTTTTTCTTACAGATCACAGTAGGCATGGGAAAGGTAGGCAGTTGGCTACTGATAGCAAATCATTATGGAGAAAAAAAATCCAGTTATTCCGTCCACTTTATAGGGCCTGGGAACTTTTGCTGAATGCTGCAGCTGCTGAAGGACTGGAAGGTGTCCATGGGAATAGAGAAATAGTTTCATTATCAACTGTATCTTTTCATAGGATGCCTTTGAGTTAGAGCAGCAAGAGCTAGCCTATCCTTTTGAGGTGAAATTCCCTTTTTCTTTTCAGTTCTGAGGTCCACAGGCATTCTGAGGTGCTTAAATTTGCTTTGTCTTTGTGTCTTCATTCAGGTCCCTCCAGACATAACATCATGATCAGGAGGATGGTGTCAAGTATGTCTGACATTTTCTCCCATTACACTGTGGTTGAAAGCTGAGGAACCATTTTGTGCTGGATGCCTGCTCCAGGGAAAATTCTGCATGATAGCGCAGCCTGCACAGCTACAACATGAAATACTCTTTATGCCTGGAAGCAGATAGCAACCACGTAGTTTATAAAGTTCCCATTGTTGTAGAGTCAGAAACAAACAGCTGCACTCTTTTCCTTTGAGACTTCTCCAAAAGGAAGGAAAATGATGTTCATTTCACCATGATGGGTACACAGTGATATATTCCCATTGGTTCCAATAGCTGCAGTATCTGATATCTTTCCCACAGAATCAGAAAATGCTCACCTAGGCAAAATTGCAACCCACCACTTGTTGAGAACATCTGTGAAATTAAGATAGCAAGTAAAAATTCTGAAAGGAGACTAAGATGCAACAGCAACAAAAGGATTTGTGAGAGAATTAGAAGCAGATACCACAAGTAATTTTCGCCTTCTCCACAGTGGAGATATTGCTTGAATAGAAACAATTTAATCATTAAACCTGGCTTTCATCCTTACAAATGCTTCAGAATATTTCTAAAAGACTGTTCTTTGAAAGCACTGAAGTATAAATATGGCATCCAGAGCAGATGTGCAACAGTATTTTTAAATGTGGACATATTTGTTTGTCATGTGAAAAAATGGGGGAACTATATCACTGCTGGATGTAATTTATCTGCTTTTAGCTTTGACTACACACAGGTGGCACAGACACCCTGATCCTGTCTGCTGTTGAAGTCTCAGTCACCCACTGAAGTCAACAGGAGTTAAAAGTAGTGTCAAGGTTTGTCTGAGCAAAATAATAAAGATTATATATTGAAATGTATATGTCACTGTATTTTGTATATATTATTTATAGTAAAATATTTAAGGTTAAATGTGTTTATTTCCTAGGAAAGACAATGGGAATTAAAGTGCTGGATAGTTCCTAGATGTTTGTCTGATAAGATTTGTGTTGGGCTCTGTGCCCCTCCACCTCCACCGATCTTAGCAGAACAGAAATTCAGTATTTCCTGGAGTACGGATGTTTTATTACCCCATATTAATATATGTCTTTAAAAATGGTGGGAAAGCTGAAAGTATTTTCAGCTGTATCAAATTTGAGTAATATCTCATTGCTATGTAGACTATAGGGGAATTGAACTTGAGCCTGCTGGAGTCAGTGGACAGGCTCCAGCTGAATTAAATGGGCTTTGGTCAGATCCAGAAAGGCAGTAGGGAATTGCAATCAGACAGCTTAAACTTATCATAAGTTTGTCTTGGAAATTCTACTTAGAAACGGCTGTCTCATCTGCACACAGAAAGACTCCTCAACTGCTGTCTAGTAATAGATGCTTTCATTTTTATAAATGAGATAGATATATATATAGATATATATATATATATATATAAGTGAGATAAATATAGCTTTTGCACTCAGTGTGATCTAGGACCTGCACTAATCCTAAATGTGTGGAATTTGAATAATAACAGCAACATCTTCACTGGTGTGACATTCACTTTACAGACTTTAAATGGCACTTTGACACACACAGTGGATTTGGACTGGTTAGAGTTTTAATTAAATTATAATTTAACAGACTTTGTTTCATTAATGTTTACCAAAAATGTGATCACAGCAGGAGCTCTGAGAAAGATAATTACTAATCACCTCTAGTGATGCTATTGCTTTCATCAAACATGTTTTCAGAACACTGTATGGCTTTCCTCGTGCTGTGGAAGTGTGAAAAATGTCTTGTGCTTTTAAAATCTTTTATTCTAGGTTTATACCTACTTTTACTCTCATGTTTAACTTAGACATGGTAATACATTGCAAAACAAATGTAGAGAATATTCCCTTTTTTTTGGTAATTTAACTCAGTGTTTTTCTGAAGGTGGCATGTGCTAAATGTAAATTCTTTGTCTCAGTTCTAATCAGACTCATTTTAATGACATTAACTATTGTAGAATCTTTCATAAATATGAAAAAATCAGTCTACTTACTAAATGAGTAAAGTTTTGGAACAATAAAAATAATAATTTAAAAAAGCAATCTTGCCTCAATTAAATTTTGAGTGTATGTAAGCAAAAGGGAAGGAAGTAAGAAAAGACAATATGTATTAAAGAAGTTTTATCATAGTTCAAGATACTAATTTTTTCCCTATTTAATTAAAAAAAAGAAAATATGTTCTGTCTGGTTTCTATACTTATTGTGACTCATAAAATAACCTAATATTAGGTAACTTTTTCCTTTGACTGTCTAATATGAAAATAAGAATGGGAAAAGAGTAGAATGGAATAAAGACAGTAACACCAAATCCAGGTTTAACACGGTAATGTTTAAAGTTTAAATATCTTACATTTAGATAATTTTTATTAACCATAAAGGTATTTTTTACTATTTTACATCAGATATAAGGTTTTAAAATAATTTTCCAGGAGTTCATATCTATACCACATTATATTGCACACAGATGGAAGGGTGCTGCAAATATTTCTTGACAGGTGTTTAAGATATGTGGCTGGTGAGACAGGACCTGCATTGCTGATGGAGAAGACGACCTGTGATGATGGACCTCCCTGTGAGGGGAGATTTTGACTCCTACACCTTGCCAGTGTATTATTCATGGCAGCAGTGCTGGCTTTGGAGACAGGGCAAGTTTGGCATGGCTGGTCTGCAGGATACGCAGCGAGACCACAAAAGATGGGAAATAGATTTCTGCCTGCCCTCACTGAAGCACAGCTTTCAGTCGGCAACCCTTGTGAAGGCTTGGTTATCTCCATTTTGGTGTCCCTTGCAGGACAGAATTTGCTTCACAGATGCAGTACAGGAGCTTTGGTGTTTAGCTGCTGGGATGCTTTCAGATATAGGTCATGGATTTCTGCTAAGTTTCACCTGTCACCCTTTTCAGAATGAATCTATTTAAATCTCTTTGGTTATAGATTTTTTTTTTAATGTGTTTGGCCTTTTTATTTTTTTGTGTCCAGTAAAACTTTTTCTGCGGTTAAAGCATTAATATCATCTCCCTCCCCTTAGACTCTTTGTTGCCCAGTAAAAAGTGAGTTCATTCTCCAGTTTTTACTTCACTAAGGGTGTTTATATTTTCCTTAAGCTATACCCTACTGTCTAAACATAAATTTTATACTTTTAGGTCTTTACGTCTGTCAAGTCTGGTAGAACTTGGACCAATGTATTCAAAAATTTGAGGTTAATAGATATAGAAAGAGATTATATAATCCTACTTTTTTTTTTTTTACCTAGGAAAACAGGTTGGAGAAGTTATTTTCTAAGCATTTTCAAAATGATGAAAGGGCAGTTAAGATTTTGAGAGAGTTACAGCAAAGTTTGCATTTCTTTCTTCATGTAGTTTATAAGAGGCACCCATAGATGCATACAGGTCATCTTGTAGATGTTTATGACAGATGAGAGAAATTCAAACTATTACAACCACATGTCATTATGAGGATTATTTTGCTTCCTTCCTGTTTTTCTTTCCTCCAAACTGTGTGCATTTTAAAATCAACAAAAACTCACTGTGTCCAGAGGGAGAATTAGTTGCAAGTGAACAGTTTGGGACAGGAAGACCACTTTTACTTTGGATGCTATTTCATTCACAGCATGGGAACAAAAATATATGTGGGGACGATGAAACAAACTGACAGATTTTTAGCTTCACCATTTGCTTTTATGTGCCCTGCTTTTGTTTAGATTAAGCAGACTGGAAAGCTGTTTTGTACTGTGTATTGTTTTCCCCATGGTAAGCTTTGGGAGACATTCTATGTCATTTTCTTGGGTGCTGCCACCCATGATGATGCCTACTTTGAAGTGTCATCACTCCTAAATTCAGCAGCGGCAGCTTTCCTTTTCCTTTGGAATACAGAAACTAATTTATCTTCTTAAAGAGCTTTTATTAGTTCTTCTGTCTCACACAAGAACAAAATGTTTTCTCAGATCTCTTTCATTTTCACAACCTATGATATTTTCAGCCTCAAAGCCGTGTTAGGGATATCATTTTTCTCTCCTGACTGTGTAAGACACTGTGGGGCCATCTTTCTAAAAGATGCCCAAGTCCTACTAGAGAGGTAAACTCTAGTTTACCTTTTAAACTCTTTGAGGGACTAGAAAGCCAATAAGACAAAAAGGGAAACTATGCAAAGATTTTAACTGCAGACCTATTCACTGGACCCAAATGAAGGCCAACTAATGAAAAGAGCTCCTGTTCTTCTATAGTCCCAAGTATTTTGCCTTGTGACTGCCCCCTCCCCTTTTTCTAAATAATACCATGTCGGATTGATTGAGCTTGAGAATTTTTCACAGTTTAGATAAAAATCCTTGATCCAGGTGGCTGCAGGGTATGCATACATCACAGTGAGCTCACAGTGACAGTGACCAGCATATTTTGAAAAACTACAGTAACCCGTCTTCAAATGATTAAGTAAAGCCTTCAATCCTTTTTCACCTCCCCTAGATTCTTATGTAGGCTGACAGCATCATAGCTCCTTGTTTATTTTAAAAAAATTTATAAAAAAATTTATAAAAAAATTTAAATGTTTATTTAAAAAATGTGCAGGTAACAGTCAGTGCTAATTACAGGCTTTGCAAAAGTTATGGAAAGCAGGAAGGCCTTTAACTCTTTATTCTAACATGTCTTCTTGTCAATATAGGTGTGTTCTGCAGAATTTTCATGTCCAAACAAGCATGCTGAAATGTGGACTCTTTGCCACTTTTCTTTTGGAGTATATCAGTACCTCAAATCTCCTTTCAAGGAAGTTGTTCCTGGTATTGTGGTGAATGTAAATATTTATCAAAGTTTCATACCAGCACTTCTGATTCAATTGTTTATATTGGCAGCCTCAGAGATGACTTTGTATTTGAGGAGCTGGTGATCTTGAACAGGCTTTTTCTGCTTGCTGGTTTGGGCACTGTGCTCAGAGCTGGGGCAGCTGCTGCATGTGAAAATGCAGGTGGGCACCGGGGACCCCCAGGTGCTGTGCCAGGGGAAGCAGCCTGATCTGTCAGGGGAAGTTAGCTGATTCTGCTGGTTATGCAACAAGAGCACTGTGGCATGGGAGAGAAGAGTGACCTCTCAGTGGAGGGAATCTGTGCAGCATGCAGTTGGATAAAGTTCCCCGGAGTCCGTCTGATGCTGCACAAATGAGGAGTTCCCAGCATGTGGAGGGATGGAAGATTTTTCACTGCCTATAGTACTATTGCTACTCATATTATGAAAACTGCTATTGTATTAAGCCATTTTTTGTTGGGCCTTTCTTGTTGAGATCCAGAAAGGACCCTAAGGAGTCTCTCCCTCCTTATTCCCCCACCACATGCAGAAGTCTCTTTTAACACACAAATATATTTGCTGCCTCTCCATTATACTGCAAGTTCATCATGATGTTATAAAAAAAAATGGGTGTAAAAACTGAAGACTTTGTTTCTTGTATTTTGACCATTTTCTAATTTGCAGACTCTCAGAACTGGTTAACTTTCCTAGAAAGCCTTCTTTCCCTTTATGGGGAACAGATCTGATAATTCAGTGCAGTCTGATTTTTTGTTTTCTGTCTCCCTGTCTCATGTTCCAGCAGTGTCTGTTCTCCAAGATTTCCTTTCATTAGTTGAATTATATGGCTATAGTATACCCAGCAAAAACTTCCTGGACTGTTTGACCTTAATCCAGCAATGTGGTTGATGTTAAGAATGCAACTAATCCTAGCAAAATGAATGGAGCTATTAATGAATTTAATCGTGTTTCCAGGTGAAAGCTGGTATGAATTATCCTGTTGCTGTCATCCCATGCTACTTGATTGTGCAGGCAAAGTGCTAGAATGAGCCAGCCCTCCAATGTAAAATTTTATTCACAAAATATCCTGAGCATAAACTAAAAGGGATGCCAAAAAAGACCTTCAAATATAAGAAAAATAAAGTGAAAGAATGACCCAGGAGGAATGCTGGGGCACATTTTTGGTATCCATACAACCGAGAAGCTTAAGGTATTAATGAAATTATCTGAAAAGGCATCTATATCCAATAATAGGGGTTTTTTTTACATAAACTCCACCATGTTCCAGATAAAATATTCTTTTTATCAAGTTATGTAGCACATTTACCATGAAATATAGTGTTTTAAGATGCATGCAGCTAAAGGTGTAACACAGAATCATAGAATGGCTTGGGTTGGAAGGAACATTAAAGATCAGCTAGTTCCAAGCACACTGTCTTGAGCAGGGACATTTTCTGCAATACCAGGTTGCTCAGCACCCCATCCAACCTGGCCTTGAACACTTACAGGGATAAGATTTCCACAAATTCTCTGGGCAACCCGTTTACTGGAACCCTCACAGTAAAGAATTTCCTTCTAGTACCTAACCCAAACCTACCCTTTGTCAGGTTAAAGCCTTTCCCTCCTGGTGCTTTCACTACATGCCCTTGGGAGAAGCCTCTCTCTTGTGTTATAGTATTTTCAAGGTGTGCTGGGTGAAGAAATGGATGAAGGGCAGGCAGGGCTCAGAGGGCTGTAGTGAATGGGATATCTGTTAAAGGGTCACCAGCAGCATTTTTTCAGGGGTCAATTCTAGGGTCAGGTTTGCTCAATACTTTTAAGCAACAATCTGGAGGCAGAAGTAGAATGCATCATTAACAAGTTTGCTGATGATACCAAACTGGGAGATGCTGTTCACTCTCTAGACAGACGAGAGACTGCAGAGGGATCAAGATATTTGGGAGCATTGCGAAATCATTAGTGGGATGGAATTTAACAAGAACAAATGCCGGATTCTGCACCTGGAATGGAGTGATGCCAGACACAAGTGTAATCTGGAAGACGAATATCTGGAGAGAAGCCTGACAGACAGGGATCTGGAGGTGCTGGTGGATAGCAGGCTCAATATGAGTCAGTTGTGAATTTTATTGCATGTTATTACTAGTTATTATCTAGTGTAAGCTGCCATCTGGGGCCTTTACATGAAGAACTAATGAATTTGAAAACCATAACACATGAATGGGGTTAATGAAAATAGAGCTTTTACAAATCTCTCCTACAGACCATGTCTGAAGTATATGATTAGCTTCTCACAACTACACAAAAATCTGTATCAATTTTGTTGAGTTTTGTTTTTGTTAATGACTGTGACCGATGTCTCTGACTAAATCACCTTTCAGTCAAAATGTCTACAATGAAAATGTTTTTGGTAGTGGTGAAGAATAAGTAGATATTATCACCTTTTTCTCTTGTATCTAAAGATATTTTGCAGATCTTAACAGCCAAAGAAAATTCGTGCTAATACAAACATTTTTATTCTATGAGGTAGTTTTGTTCTGCAGAATTTTTCTGACTGAGGCTGATTCTAATAAAGTTGATTTTTGAGAAACAGTGTCAGGCAGCAGTAAAAATAAATAATGTACTGTTTGATTCAAATTCTATCTGGATGCAGGCTGTTCCCAAATTCTTGTCATAAGTAACACCATCCAAAATACTGGTCCTTGCTTCTAGTCATATTCCAAGTGCTTTGGATGGTGTTGGAGTGAACAGTGGTGACTCATTTCAACATAGAGTCATCAGCTGGACCTGCAATTTAGACTTCAGGAAAGCATCTCACAGATGCCAAAGCCACATGTTTAGTTGATTAATTTATATTTGAGGAGAGAAGACTTCTTTGGAACCCCAGAGGAATTGTCTTCTCTGTTTTCTCCCCTGCATCCTTGCGGCCCTTGTGGTCCTTCTGACAAAGAAGAATGGGACACACCTTTGTGAGCTGCCAAACACTTACTAGCCTGGAGCTGGACTCCCTACTGTCCTCAGCCTATCATGAGAAATACAGAAATATGACCCAACAGATTTAAGCACCTTTGGGAAATCTCCATATAAAATAGAGAAAAATGCCTTCCACAAGTGGAAACGATCTTCCTTTTTTAGCTTGTGAACTGCATTTAGTGCATGAGCCCGTGGTGTGTTCCTTGCTGCAGGGTACTGGTGGCATCTTTATATAATCACTGTGAGGGTGATATATAAGTGTACACCTGGATGGAGCAGATGGTGATGTTGGAGATCTGCATATTTTGTGTATGCCTCCTTATATAAGGCTGATGTAATAGGATTATCCCATCTCCAGTTTCTTCATAATTTTGTTTCTGAATGCTGGTGCAATGCATTTGAAAAGCTGTTGTTTTGTGTCACCTTCTGACATTCTATCCATGAAGGGATGAGATTCCATATCCAGCATTGCAAGCCACCTAGACTCTCTCAATTTTCTTTCAATTTGCCGTGAATTACAACTTTGTATGTATGACAGCAAATTAGCACCCACCCAGTCTAATCTACTCTGGCCTGAAAATAATTTTCAGTAGAAATAATACTTCTAATGAGAAGAGATATGAGACTTGTAAGGAGCGGTGGATTCATTGCTAACTAAGTACATCTTGGGATCAGTTTAGAGTGAGAAGGATACTGGTCTAGGCTTTGATCTTGACTGCATGTGCCATAAGACAGGCATATTTTCCTCTTGCCTCCTGAGAACCTGACTAGGATTTGTCAGAATTCACACTTCTGATCATGAATACAGGAACTGTAGCCTTGGTAAGGCAGTGAACTATGTCCTCTGACTGAATTGTCCTCAGCATAGTGCAAAAGAATGTAAATAATATTTTTTTCACTGAGGCAAGTGGCAGCAGACTTGCAGTCTCTTCAAAGTGTTAATTTTTTTAATTGTCCTTTTTAATACAGAGCCAAACACTTAACCTGATACACTGCAAAAATGACAGATGGTCCTACACAATTTTGCAAGTGCAAAAAAAAGTACATGATACAGTGCTTTACTCAAAAATTGCTTCTTAATTAAGACATGCAGTAAGATTACTGTTTAGTTAAATTCCAGGTGCCCCAGCAAGCTGTGTCTATTAGACATATGTCTCCTATCTAAATTGACTTGAATGCAGATGGAAATTTGGAAACATGGAATTTCTTAGAATACTGTTTTTCAGTTCAAATTATTAGACTGATGTCATTCAGGGCAGACTCAAATACAGAGTATTGAAGTCTCTAAGGAATAGAAGTCTGGCCTTTTCTAGTTAAGACAGTTCTAATCATACCTTCATCAGTCATCTAAAATTTATTTCTAATGACACTTTTGAAAATGAAATAAATAATATTTCAGCATACTTTAAAAATTATTTAATAATTTAATGGAGGCATTAAGAACAGCTTGAGCACAAAGTAATGACCATGTGGACTGGAGAAAAAAATAACAGGAATGTGAAGGGGAAGTGTGCACATTGGGAAGGTTTGCAGACTCATGGTTGGATTGTAATTTACTTCTCACACCACTTTGAGAGAGGCTAACCTGTAGCAATCTCTTCACTGGCTGCTGTTTGTAGCCACGTTTGGAAATAAAATCAACATTTGTATTTTTACATATAACAATACTTTGCATGATAATGAAGCAAAGTTTCGTTTCAAAGTTTCATTCTCAAAAATGAAGAGAAGTTTCATATGCTGAAGAGTTAACTAGAAACACTTTATCACTGGGTGTCAAGGAGTTTTTTTTCACTTGCTTTCTTACAAACATTTATACATGATATATCCTCATATCCTCATAGCTTCTCCTCCGCTTTCCTTATTATAGCTGCTATAGTTAAGGTATGGGATTTAAACCTTAACATTACAGTAAAGGTTTTATTAACAATCACTCATTAATTACTTCAGGTACAGAAAAAAAAAAAAAAGCTTAAATTGAGGCTTTGGGCTCAAGAGGAAATATGAAAGCTTTGTTACTGAATTTTTGGTTTGAGTTTTTCTGGACGGCAAAAAAATCTGCTTTTCTCTAGTGTGCCAAATTAATTCAAATTGCCTACAGTGGCAAAAAGAATACAACAAATAATTTATACTAATCAAATAGCATGCTTTAGCTAGCTCATAGCTATGCTGTGACACCCTGTGATATTTGTCTACCTTAGAAAATTGTCCTTTCTTCTGTTCATTACTACATATTAGGCCTTTGTTTTTATCATTGGTGCAAGTGCCACTTGAAATTTAACTCTACAAGTAGATATAAATCTTCCTATTGATAGTAATCAATCTGTTTCCATTTAAGTCTTTCTCTTTTTTTTACCTCTTAACCTTTTTCCTTTTGCTTCTTCCTTTTCCTTTTCTTTTTCTCTTCTCTTGTAAATTTAGGTAGTCTGTAAAGATATAGACTTAAAATAAAGTCTTTTGCTTGTCAAAAAGAGAAAGAAATTTTAGAAATTTTTAGTTTCTCTAAAATTCTTTATAAATTTTCACAGTTGCGTAATTGAATTTCTCGGAATTTCTCTGCACTCACTATGCTTGTAGGGAAGCAGAAATATGAAGAGATTTTGTTGATCTAAGTGTAACAATTACTGTAGATGTATAAGCTGTTTCCCATCAACTGATATTTCTAATCCCTCTATAACAATGAAACTTTTTTAAAAGTTATGTGATAAAGATATTCCCTGGAAGTTTGCAGGGTCTGTCTGTGTCACCATAAGCTATGGTGCACATCTATGAAGCACAGAAACCTACAGACAACACAGTCTTCTGTGTAATCTGCTGGAGGAACTGGAAGAACTTGAAGTTTGTTATTGTTGTGTACAACTCAAACAAATAGCAACAGAATTGTTAATTTTTTTAATCCAGAAAACAATAAAGCTGATAAGCTCCGGCCATGTCTAAACTAGGTACTTTCATTGAATCTTGCAAGTCCCCTGTGAAAAAGTTGGCAATATTTCTAAGGTTTGGGAGAAAATAAGCAGGGAACAATTTAAACATTAGCCTGATTGAAAGATGTTCTGGAAATTTTCCAGGAAGTAAAGAATAGTAAAAAATAAAACAGTCATGCATAAAACTTCATAAATTATTTACTGAGAGATGAAATTTCTCTAGAGGCTTCTTTGATGAAATAAAGCAGTTATGAGAGCTTGGTCACTTCATCTTATGTGGGGCAGGTGAGAGATTGCTTACAGCTCTGTGAGGAGCTGTTGAGAAATGTAGCTGAATGCTCAAAAACAAAAAGACAAAGTTCAGAGCACAAAATTCTGATGTTCATCTTATGGCTGTGGGTTGCATAGTTGAGCCTATTGAAGTACATCTGAAACTGTTTATCAGAAAGAGCTCTGTTAATTGGTTCTACACCTTTTGGGTCCTAGTGTCATACTCTGATATCTAAAAATATCTTAAAATATCAGTCTTAAATTATGGTCTATGTGGTTCTTCAAGGTTCAGAATAGCTTTTCTGTCTCAGTTTGAATATCTTATGCTTTCTGTGTAAAGGGTTCTTGTTGTCAGCAGTATCTCTTTCATTTGAATCTACTTTTAAATTTTTCTTTTCAAACAGAGGTTTGATGGGATACTGAGGTCTACATTTAAAAATGGAATGCTGAAGTAGTGCCACTCTAATAATTTAGATTTCTACAGCTGGGAGGAAGCCTTCTGGTTTGTTCTATCTAACAAGGACAATTTTATTATTCACTTAATAATTTTCAGTCAACATGTAATTATAGTGGTTTTGTTATTCTTGGCAAGATATATTTCCCAGTCTGGCCTTATTCTCTATTCTAATGTGGTGCTTGTCAGATAATTTGTTTTCTAACATGTTAGACTGAAACATTCTTCAGAAGTGGTAAATACCATTCTATTACAGAGGAGATTGTTCTTTTTGAATATATAAAGTCAGGACCATACTACAGGGTAACAGTTTTGCTCCATGCCTAATTATGCCAAATGGTTTGCATTCTGGGAGACACCATCAATGTTAAGTTTAGCCCATTTCATCCATGGAAATTAACTATTACTCTCTTAGTTTTTAATCCTCTAAAATCTTAATAACTTAATGGCTTTCTTTAATACTGGGGAGAATATAAGTAGAAAGGAGGCAGGTGCTGTGCTTGCAGATGTAACCACACACTTAAGGGCACATTTTCCTTCCAGCTGTGCAGTTTGGCTGGCTGGTGTTCTGTCCAGTGAATCTCTACATTAGGCAAACACTGCCTGCACTTTATGAGAGTCAATATCTCTGTCTCATTTCCTCACTTACTGTGGCTGAAGGGAAAGTGGACCTAAACTTCAGCCCAACCAGTGGTGGATACTTTTATCTATTTTGGATTCCTTATGCATTTAAGGTATTATATTTCCATATATGCCAAGTAACAGTTACTCAATTCTACAGGAAACTACAGAGAAATCATACTACAAAATTTTCTTGATAATACATACATAAACTATGTTAAGTTGACCAGGTTAACTGTTCAACTAGACTTCTAACTTGCTCCAGGGAGTGGCCGAAACAAGGTATTTCAGATGCTGAGTATTTTTAATGTGCATTTAAGGAAAAACACTTTTTCTGTCTCTAGTCAATGTAGAGATAACCTTATTCAGTGTATTCTAAAATCTACGTTAAATGTTAAATTCCTATCTAGGGTAAATATTTATGCTATTACATTTGTCAGCAGAAAAAACCCATAGATCCAGGATATTTTTCTTTACATAGGAAAAGAAAAGCAATATTATGCACATTTGCTTCAGAGTAACACAAGTCATAATCTGGAAATTTTATCTCAGTTGCTTGCAGAGTGATCCTAAATTATTAGTTAGTCCACATATTTACTTTAAGATAACTAGAGTTAAGTGAAATGAATATTAAGTGAGATAATCCTTAGTTAATTATTCTAATCTAGTAATTGGATTAGCACTGCAATTCTGAGTCTGTTAAAACTAGAACAAAGATTTAATAAAGCAGCTGATTACAGGACAAACAAGGAAAGCTTGCTAAGAGGTATTCACAGGGTTGTTAAAAAGTTATAGTGTTGTTGAGGTGGTAAATCCAGCCAGGTACATGGGAAGACCAAAAAAATTAAAACAAAAAACCATCTAAATGAAGGAAATATATTGTTATTGAACAATATATTAAAACTAAAGAAAATGTCTTTGTTCCATATTTTGTAGTGAAAAGAAAATTAAAATATTTTTCTCACTCACTTTCATCAGAGTCCCTGGTGAGATCCAAACACAAGAATAGATCTCTGACTTAAAACATTCTTTCATATTTTCTGCCTGTATTCCTTGGGAACTTTTACTGCTTGAATATATGCTTTGGCTCCATTCCCATTAATGAATATAGGCTAAAAGACTGTCTGTGTGTTTCAGAACAGAAAAAGCAGGTTAGGTATAGATATAGATTTTAAATTCATAGTTCATTTGACCTTTTAGCCAAACCATGCAGTGGCAGTGACAGAAAGTCTCACAAGTAACCAGATAAATCTCTGTAGCTCTTGTCCTGAAATGGAGAAGGACAATATGGAAAGAATTGCTTCTTCTCAGACTAGCTCAGATTCCTGTCTCAAGGCTGAATTAAGCACTAGGTAGACTATAACAAACTATAGAGATATAGACTCATCAAAAGTTTCAGTACTTTGAAAGGAAATTTTAAGGATTACCTAATCTAAGCCCTACCTTGGGCAGGGACAGCTTTCACTAGATCAGGTTGCTCAAATCTCCACTGAAACTTTGACTGTTCCAGGGATGGGGCATCCACAACTTTTCCAGCTAGGCTTCAAAACCTGTAAGCCAGGCAGATATATCAAGAGACCTGCATGGATGAACAAGTTGGGATATTTCAGACTGATATTTCTCTATTTGATAAATATTTGAATAAAATTTTCACCTGCTCATTTAACCTAATCTTCTATGTTCTTCTTTATCTAATGCTGTAGCACAGGGAGCTTTCTAAAATATATGTCAGTTTCAAGGAAAGAGCATAAAAGATTTCTAATTCCTTCTTCATTCTCACTACATCAAAGACTAAAAAAAAGGGTCCAGCCTGACAGCACTGGTCTCCCTAGACAACTTGCAAATATCATAATACAGAAAAAACCTCAAGACCACTTTTTTATTATATTCCTATACACAGCCTGCAAAATTAGATACTGAACTGCTTATTCCACTCTTTTTACTGAGTGTCGCGTCTTTCTGTACATTGGTTCGTCTTTAACAGACACAGGGAAGAGATGACTTTACAGCACCTCTCTCTAAATTAACATTTATATCTCTGCAGAGGTCTGGAAACACAGAGTGTGCTAAGCTGCCTGTAATTTCCAGCTTGGCAAGATGAGATTTTTTTTGTCCATTTGTATGTACCTGTTAGACTGGGCTAAATGCCTAATTTCTGCCACATCTACAAGTCACCATATGGTCAGCACATGTCATGGAGTCATCTCTGCGGGAAACTCAGGATTGTTTCATACATCTTGTAGCTCTTCTTGGAGGAGAAAGAGGGAAGATTCACAATATAATAATATCTTTTATCCCTCTATATTTTCCAAGAGGTCATAAGATGAGTTTGGAACTGTGAGCTCCTAGTCTGAGTGACAATTCAAAAGAAAAATGTTAGGAAAAAGAAACCATAACTTTATTCCAATGTGAAGATACACACACCCTCCTACTGATTTCCCATTCTCACTGCCATCTGCAAGTTGAGATTTTATGAAGTATTAAATCATGAAAAAAAATATATCTGACACATACACCCTCTTCTAGAAATGAAGGGCCAAATTTTGATAATGAAAAATAGAGTTGCAATATTGATACTTAGACAAAAGCAGTTTAAAGGAAATATGTCAGCTTACTTTGAAAAGGAATGTTTTTATGTCTTTTTTTCTTTCTCAGAAAAGAAAAAATAAAGAAGAAGCTTATCACATTATGGGTCTGTTGGGACAAAAAACCCCTCAGACTTGGCTTGATGAATGTAATGTTTTTCAAACCTGAAGTGATACATCAACTGTGTTTTCAGAAAGACAGTTTTTACTAGGAAAGCAAAATTGAGCTCATAAGTTGGTCTCTTGCATAAGCAGTGCTGATTGCAATTTATATCAAGGATGATATTTACACCTCTCCAGCTGGGTTATCTAACAACACAGATTCAGTGTCTCACCTGGGAAAATTCCTAGTTTCATAAATCCCTGGCCACACAATTGTAGACATTTCCGGGGACACACTTGAACTGTGCTTTATTGAGGTGTAAAATTGTGAGGAAAAAGCAAGTTTCCACTGATTGAGTAAGCTGCATGGGAGTTAAATGCTTTCCTGTCCCATTTTACCTTTAAATTCAAGTGTGAAACACTTTGAAAATGGATTTACTGTCTCCAAACACATTGTGAGAAGAGGTCCTGTTCTGCTTCCTTCAGGGGGTTGAATACTGCTTTGGTGTGTCTGGAAATCCTAGGAAACAGTCTAATCCTACCCTCAGGAGGGAAACATGATCCTGGAGGCCATACCTTCTGTACTTGTTGATACTTCCCTGGCTGCTGGCCCAGCTCCAGAGCATGCTGGCAGGAACAATATTTTGTTGTATATTTGCAGTATTTTCTAAATTTCAACAAGGAGATGTCCTCACTTTGGCTGCTTGCATGTCAGATCCACACACTCTATGTGAATGGCACCAGTAAGGACCCAGAGAAGCTGACTTTAGTCACAGAGTACATTGTAGTGGTGCAACCCTCCCTGCTTTATTTTATTCCCACTAAAAATTTTCTCTTAGAAAACTAAATAATCAGCTGAACCTGAGCTCAGCTGCTGAATGGGCAAGGATGCTGCCACTGTTGGGTGGATGGTGATATGATGATGATCATATTATTCTTATTCTTATTCTTATTCTTATTCTTATTCTTATTCTTATTCTTATCATCTACAACAAAGTTCAACTTCTAATTAAGTTACCTGATTAATTTAATTTATACTATAAGGTTTGATTTATTAATGGGTGGGTTTCCATGAAAGAAATAGGAAAGCTTTCTCAGTTGCAATATAAAGACATTAAGCAGACACAAAGCATATTAGTGGTAAAGTCAATATTCTCATGTTAAATACCTCCTCAGGTTTAAATAACGAACTGCATACTGTCAAGGAGGGCACTTCCCTTTTGGAGTTACTCTATATTATTAAAATCGTGAATATTCCTTGATTAGTAATTATTTAGAGACACTATAAAGGTGAATTAGTCTTCCCAAATATCTGGTGACTGCCCTGATCACTGCCCGGTTTTGGGTTGTGCTCTATATGAGTAATCAGTACATTTCAAGGGTTTTGGTTGTTCTGTGATACAGAATGAAACTATGCAATCCAACTGAAAACATTTCTTTCCAATCTGACAAAAATTAAGGTATTTTCTGACTTTGGTGCAAGTGTTCCTCACTTGTCCCCATGTAACTAGAACCAGGATCTAGCTCTAGAATGGAAATACCAGATTACTATAAAATCTGAATATCCCCCTTTGCATGGAGATCATGGATCACCACCCCAGTGGTGATCTCACAGACATCTAAAGAGTGAGCTTGGTCCAAGTCCTTGTGCTTTATATTTCATGTTAAAAGCCCTTCACTGAAACTATGCAATGTGGAAAATATGCATTATTTAGGTATACCCTGACATATGTGACTGATTATGGTTATTAGCATATGTACATATTTGCAAGGCAAACGGAGCTTGGCTTCAATGATACGTGTCTTCTGATTTATTTTGTAGGTGTACTTTTATGCTTTTTAGTCAAATGTTTATAAAACCAGTGATGAATGGATATAACTTCACCAGTTTGAGCATTAATCCGACCAGGACACAAAAAAGCTGATTATTTAGTTTTCTAAGAGAGAATTTTTAATGGGAATCGGATTAGGCTGTGATTTTTCCATCACTACACCTATTTATTAGCATAGCAAATGTTTTCACAATCAATATAGTCTTTCATCAGTAATGAATGGAAGCAAGAGAGGCTTTGCCACAAGTTTTTCTACAGGTTTCAAGTTTACTATAAAGTTACATCCAGGCTGATACATTTGAAGGTTTATGGTTTAGTGAATCTTTTCAGTCATTTCTCAGGAGTAACTAGCAGGTATAGGCTGTTACCTTTACTATTCATCACTTACGACAGTGCAGACTAGACTGATAAATATTAAATTAGAAAGGTCTGTTTACATCCTCTAATACTACAGCTATCTGTGTAATTTGTCTGATCTCCCTTCATTTTTCCAACTGTTAAAAAGGCTACTCTAAACTGAATGTTTTGTCTATTGGTGAATGTAGAAGGACACACTTCCTCCAGGGCAAACTATTTCAGGCAGATGAGAGGAGGTGAATCATTCCACTGACTACTGAGAAAGCCTGAAAAATGAGGTCAGGCAAGACATCATAATTTTGATAAATAAATAAATTTGAATTCTGCTTTAGAGAGGAAAGGCAATACCTTTTATTAGTGCAGTATTTCTAAAGCCTTGAACACAGGATGGAGGTGTCCATGTACAAAGTGAAAACTGGATGTACTCAATGTTACTCCACAGTAACTTGCTCCAGAAGAAAAAGACCCCAACCCCATCCTTGGGAGCATAGCCAGAAGTAGCATTTCTATATTTGCACGTACTGAAATAGTAGTTTCAAGAGGTGATGTTTCTGCCAAGCATTTTCCCTTGTGGAGCAGAAGGGTTCTTTTCCTTCACTAACCTCTTTGTGTGTTCATGGTTAAGGACAGTGCACCGGTGCCTACCTAGATGTGACACTGAGGTTATGTATGGTAGCAAGTTATTTGTTGGTGCCATTGACTTTTTCTTACATTGTTAAATTTTGTTTTTATTTTAGTGTGTCAGTTGCTGAGTCATGAGAGAATGTTTTAATCTGTCTTCTGTGCAATTTCTAATTTTTCAGGGTTTGAGGACCCTAGGTTTAAGCAAATAATGGGTCTATAGAAAAAAGTCACACCTTTCTTTGTCTTACAAAGTCAAACACTTGGAAACACTTTTCATCGGACCTTGAAAAAGAGAAGGCAGATCAAGGTGCATGCCAGTCCACAGAGAGGTAAGAAACAAGACACTGTTCTTTTATCTCGACACAGATCTCTTTGCCTTTTGGTCTCTGTGATTTTTCCAGGATAATTTACTTTCAAAACACCTACACACATTGAGGGGTAGGATTATGGGGAGAAGAGCATTTGATCTTGCTTTGTGCTAGCATGAGCAGAGGTGACACAAGCCTACCCCCCCACTTGACTGAAAGGCTGATGGAATTGGGATAGCCCTTCAGCCACACTGTCCCACTCATGCATACATGCCTTTCTTTGGAATTGTTGTTGTCTTGTGCTTATGGCTGGATTGTTGTACTGAAGCCATTTCTAAGATTTTATCCATTTCTAAGATTTTATACTTCTATCTTTGCTGTTCAGCGTGCACACTCTTCAGCTATTTTGGCACAAGTTTCCTCCCAAAGCAGTGTTGATCTTCTATTATATTCTATTTAAAATGTAACTGAAACAACTGCAAGTCTGAGAAAAACATAGTTCATAAACTTACTTGAAAAATAGGGCCAAACCAGACATTTTCTACAATCCTTGAAAAATTCTGGTTTTGATCAGTCAGTTATTACATTGTGATAATACCAGTTAGCAAGTACCAAATACCAAACCTTGTACTCAGTTTTGTTTTTCATGTTTCTGGAGGAAGTTAGTAAGGATGATGAAATGATATGCCTCTTCCCAAGTCTAGCTAGAGCAAACTGTTTGGATTAAGCTTAATGCCATGATTTAGAACTCCTATACTGGCTGTTTTGTAGAGAAGTTCTAAGGGTACAACTCTGTGAAAAAATAGCAAAAACTCAATTTCCTGTGACCCTATGGGTCCAGTGCTTTGAGAGGTCATAAGTTTCAGAGCTGTTTCCTCTCAGTGCTTGCCTATGCTGTCTGTGTGTTGATGAGACCTGTTGCTCTGCCAGAAGAGAATTCCTTTGTCTGAAGGTAGTGCTGGAATTGGAGGTCCAGCCCTAAGCCATCTGCTTATGAATCAGCTTCTCATATTGCTCCGTTGCTCTTTTACCTCAAGTGGTATGTTAAGCCTAACACATGTTAAATGGTGATTGAGAGGTTTGCTTTAATCCTGAGTTAATTAGGTCCCCCCCTTGCCCCGCAGACACTTCTGTTTGTTTGTTGTAAGTGTATTATTAGTCTGTTGGCCAAAGGAGCGCTGCTATTCAATCCCCTCACTGCCTCAGTGAAGTAAGGACTTGAATGTGTTTAAACTCAAGGCAAGCCTGAAAATGTTGACAGAAAAGGAAAATAGTTTGAAGAACTCCAGTCCTCAGTAATATTCCTGTTGTATGGAAGTAATATTCCTGTTGTATGCCTGCCATTTAGTATGTCAACCACCTGGTCCCATACTGTGGCAAAGGATTGACCTCACTATACTTGATCTGGCTGCTACCTGAGACACTGTGATAAAAATATGCTTTGTAAAAAAACCATGAAGAAACCACCATCAAGAAACATGGAAAAACAGTGCTGTTTTGCAACTCTTTTAAAAACTCCTTAGGAACATGAGTTACATAACACAGAGCAAAATTATACTACCAAGTTCTGATATAATATGCCGACACAGAGAGGAAAGATACAAGCACATGGTACAAACCAGAATCTTGAGGGAAAAATCAATCTTTGGAAGCCTCTTGATTAATTTTTTTTTTCTTATTATGAATAACTTTTATTCCTTTTTTCTATTGCAATGACATGTGGAGAGTTTTTTAGCAATTTCCCTCATTGTGGATTCCTTTTTATATGGAATGTAAAAAAAAGCCAAACAAACCATGGCCTATATATGTCACTTGGATTTGTATATACTAGGAGAGATGAAGAAAAACCCTCCTATAATGACAGAAAAATCACTCAAGTCAAATTCATAGACAATTCAGACAATTTGAATATAATTTAATGGAAGAATGAAAACTCAATGTTTTAAGAAAGAGTAATTACAATGTCCTGCAATTCATTACTCCTGAAAACATGGTAGACCACGACTAAAATTTTGATAATAGCTCTTTATAATTACACTTTTCTTTCCATATTATAACTTTTGCTGGAGTAGGTACTAATAAAGTTTATGTCATGCAAATGTATGTTGAAAAATAAATAAGCCAACCTTAATTACACTTAATACTGTTTTTTTTACCATTCTAATCAGTAGCCTGAGATGCCTTTGTTGTGTTGTATACTGGCTTGTCCATATCACACAACCCTTAATTATATTTTCAGTTGCTGTGAAATATGTGGTAAAGTTTTATGTTTTTAAAATTTATTTCTCTCCCACTTCCAAAGCACACACCTCTAATTATATCTACCAGTCCATAATTACAAGAATATATAAAAATTCCTGCATGATGCAAAGATTTTCATGACAGCATATGAATGGATATCACAGAACAAAGCAATAAGGGAAACAAATGCATTGGTAAAGTCTCTAGCTATGCAGTTTGACCTTTTCTTTAAAATCAGAGATTGATGGGTTTTGTTTTGAAATTGATAATTTAAATATAAAAAAAGCAAGTTTCAGATTCAGAAAAAGATGAATTTAATACAAGAGTTTTGGCTCTGTTTTTTCTTTTGTTTAAATGTACTTTATTAACCCAGGCTAACTACTACCTTCTTGTCCTTCTTAAATTCAGAAATGGCTTTTGAAGGGAACTGATAGATATGCAATGTGAATGATGATGGAAGCAGGACTAAATTAAGTTTTGTCATGTGTTCCTGGTGCAATTCACATCTTTAGTGTGATTTCAGAAGGATTTTAGGAAATGTGGGTATAAAGGTGGCTGTCTTATTTCTGTGTCATAAATGAGGCCAGGAGATAGATTCCTGTGATTACTCCATGTAAAATAGCCGAGCTTCTGGATTCAACTTTCACAAGAAAACTATTGTTTGTAAGAAGTTCTAGGTGTACTTCAGACACCTATGGAATCAGGCAGGTTTTTTCCTTCCTTTTTCTTTACTTAATAACAGAGGTTATAGTCTGCTTCATTTGAACCTGTTGATCATTTGAAACACGAGCTGAAGGTTCATCCTTGGATCTGTGAGATGGCTTGTCAGAGGGATGGAATTTCTGTTGTAGTATACAGAATCACTGAATGTTAAGGACAATTGTGACAGGTATGAACTGTCATAAAAATATTTTGTCTGTGGACTGGATGGATCATATATTTTTCTACTTGGGCATTTCCCTGTTTAAGTAGAAATGGTTTGCAAAGCACAAAATTTAAATCTACTCTCTTCCCACCAGCAAAATTAGAAACATTTTTTGGTAAATCCCTAAGTAATTCAATGACACTTAAAAAGCAGTTTTACAGGGCAGTAAGTTGTTTAAAAAGTAAAGTACAGATAAAATAACCATTTAATTTGATAAATCACCAACACAAATATTAGCTAATTTTCAACTGGGTATTCTAATTAGATCCAGGCTTCTAAAAGCAGGAAAAGAACAAATAACAGTACTAATGTAGGGTAACATTCTTGTTCAATTACTGAAGAAAAGACATTTCATAGGATGAAAAGTGAGGTACTATTTGCTTTTTTCCCCCACTAGTTACTCTAATTTGCCTTTGGTGTTACTTATCCTATTTATTTTTAGAGACATTAGAATTTATGTTTTTTTATTTTTCATTTTATTTTTCTAAAATGAAAGAAAAATTGTATTATCACCTAATTTTCAGGTGATAATACAATTTTTCAAACCTTCATCTGTTTTTACGCTGTGAGCCACATTTACAGATTATGCATTGCAGATTTAGCAGTCAAAGACCATGGATTAAAATGTCAAGTAATGTATGTATTTCACCATCTGAAATGGTAAGTATATACATGAATGAGTATAATTGGCTGATAATTTGATGAAGCAAGCAAAGCTGGATTCAGATGGGTCATCTTTAATCCTCTTTAGTTTTAGTACAATAAGGTGTTTTGGGGAAGAAATAAATAATTCAGAAAATTATATCATTTTCAGTGGAGTCCCCATGTGGATGGTTCCCCTGAGATCCAAAGGAAAAAGAAAGAGGTAAGGAATCAATGAATCATCTTCTAAATTTATTCTTATAAAGTTGCTTAAATCATCAAAACTGCAAACTTTTACTGTCATACTTAACTTTAATTGCATTTCACCTAGGATATTGAAGCCATATGTCTCACAACACAAAATTTAACCGCCTCAATATGATGTTGGAAGGAATAATTTAGAAAGGGGACAGAACTCCAAGTAACTATTCCTGTTAATCATCAGAAGTGTTTGAGAATAATATTTACATTTTCATTTTTGCAGAACATGTGAAATGATCCTTAGGCATCAAAAGCATGAAGATGCATCATAGTTTGTAAAGCAATACAGTAAAAAGATCCTGGAAATGATCCCTCACCCCTCACAAAAATGCTTCCTGTAAACAAAAGCATGAAGAGAGGGCATTACCCCAAAGCAGGAGAATATTTGTAATTAAAGTTACTATTCTATTTCTTCTTAAGTTATAGCCTGGAGAAATAAGCAAGTCTCCCACAAAAAAAAAATTAAAAAAAAATTCATTCTCCTTATTAACTGCTAAAGCTTGTATGAAATCACTAGCAATATTAATAAGAAAAGTTCTTATAACCAATTCTATAACCAATTCATTGCTCTTTTGTAGACATTTAATGCAACATTTTGAGAAAATATGCTTCTGGTGAGCTTGCATTTTAATAAAAACCACCCCAATTCTTCTTCCAAAAAACTTTGTATCACAGTATTTAAAGAAAGAGCATATTTTGAGAAAATGCTTGAAAAAATATTAGAATTCAATTATGATTTTGCAAGATATATATATATATATATATTTATATATAATTGTCTTAATTTTCTAAGTTGAAATATGATCTATTTTTTTTCAAAACTTGTTTCTGTGTAGGAGAAAAAGGTCAATTTTTTTTCTTTAAAAATAAAGATGTTGAATTATGAGATGTTTTAGTCATCATAGAAGTGTTTCTAACCGTGGGTTTATGGGTAGCTGGTGTTATTGTTCCCTTAGCTTGTTCAAGGGATATAAATAAGGACTAGTCAAGGGATATAAATAAGGACTGTCCATTTTACATGAGAGGATGAACACCTTGTGAGTTGCTTCCAGCAGAGACAGAGGAAGCCTGCAATGCTAACTAAAACTCATTGTTGCTAAAAATTTTTATTCAGATAACCCCCAGTGGCAGTGTGATAGAAATGTGTCTAAGTGTGTGTTAGAAAACAACAGTGACAGCAAATTTGTAATTTTCATCAGTGTCAAAACCAAAAATTAAATGGCCTTGTTAGACTAGAAGGACTAGAAGGATAAGACTGGAAGGAAAAGGAGCTTATGCTATAATTTTTAGCTAGTATGTCTTTCCTGATGGTCAAAGAGAAAAGTTATGGGGTTTATTTCCTTTGGTAAAACAACTGAAATTTACAGGCCCAAAAGCAGTTGACTCTGTTTACTGGGGACAAGTGAACTCATGCTGATCCAAGTTTTCTGTACTTCTTAGTCTAATGGGAATCCATAAAACAATTAGGGCCTCTTAACCTCTTTGAAGCCAAGTTATACCAGTTACATGGTGGCAAAAGTAGGAATGCAAGGCTATCAAAAGACATAATATGAAATACTAAAAAATCAGTTGTTTGTAAAGGAATGAAAACCCTCTTAACTAGTTTTTAAACCAGTTCTTGAAAGTTGAGAAAATGATGGTACTGTCATCTGTACTTTACCATTGGGAAAACAGAGTGGAGTAGAAGTCACTCATTGCTTAATTGTAATAATGGAAGGAATTTTAAAAATCATTATTTTAAACCCTCTGCAAACAAAGTCTAAGTCTTTCTGCAACTTGGAGTAATTTGTAAACACAAATTGTTAAACAGAAACCTTGAACAATCTTGAATTATTGGAAAAATACAACTCTGAGGTTGGTTTTCCTTGCTAATTTTTAGCATTTTATTATAATCAGTCATCTGAAAACCTGAGATGCACTGCAATAAAGTCCTTTCATGTGGACCACGGAATACCAAAAGTCAAAGTATTGCACTGGAATGCTCATGTTATTCTCCAGTTAAGCCCTTTGTGGGGTGTTTATTGCAGATATTTGTATTGGATACTGCAGGCAATGTTCTCTTTTCTTCCATCTCTGAGTCGCAGATGTTGCCTATTTTGCTTTTCAATGTACCATTCTCCTTTTGGGAAATAAGAATACACAGCATTTCTGGCTCTATGAGAGAGAGCAGTTTTCCAGTAAATGAACAGCACATAGGAAAAAAACAGTATTTCACTTTCTCAATGGATAAGCAGCAAGATCTTTCCAAAATTATAGCTTAAATTCACAGAATTACTTTAAGTTTGCAGAGTGGCTGCTTGCCCTAAGACATGTTGAGGTAATGCCAAATGCCAGAGTACTTATATACTTTGAAATAAGGTCCATATTCAACAGACTGCTGGTCTTTATTTCCATATTTACTTCCAGTTAAACTAGCAGAAAGATGGTCTGAAATAAGTTTGGAACCTCAACAATTTGAACTTGTCTGAAAAATTTCATTGATCATATGTAATGGATTTGTTCACATGTTCTTACAACTGTAGAAATGTATTTTGGATATCACCTTCTGGTTAGGTGGAAAATTTGAGATGAAACCTTTTATTTTGGGAAGAACACATTGTAGTTGAAGATACCATTTACTAGCATTGTTAAAAGTCCTTGATGCATATCTCCTGCCAGACTGGCTTAGACAGCTGTTAAAGGATTTGCCCAGTGCCTATGGAAATGAGTGGAAATAATCTCACTGTAATGGTTTCAGTAAGTTTTGCTGGTTGAGTTCACCACCATGTTATTCAGTACCTGCTCACCTCTGCTTCAGGCACTTCCTCACCTTGCCACATGTTTTAACTTTTCTCTATCACATCTATGCAACAGAGAAAAAAGAAAGGAGTGTTAAAACAGGGTGGTGAGCTAGGAACAGAAATGAATCATTCAGTGCCCTAGTACTCTGCTGTGGAAATGCATTGTGATTGAACACAGTGGAATAACTTGAGTAAGTGGTTATGCCAATGGAAAAGCAATACAGTGGGTCTTTTTTAGCACTTAGGAAAGGTTTTTAAAAGAAGCTACTCTGGATTTTTGGCAGTTCAATAGGATTTTGCCATAAACTTTATTTACATTTCCTCTGCAGTGAATGGAGAGCCTGGAAATAGCCTTTCTTATTGCCAAAAATATGTGAGTATTTGTATATAGATGTAGTAGACTGAACAACATGTACATTAACGATTAAATTTAATTCCTGATGAAAATCTAGCTGTACTTGCCTGTGATCACTTGGCATTTACTGAGTGAGGCTTGTTAATGATTTCCATTGTAATCACACTTCCACTGGTCCAGCATCGTAAAAGAGAGGGGTTACACAATCCTGTACCACAAACAAGGCTTTATCACAGGTTGAGGAAAAGCAGCTGTGATTTTCCGGTTCTTGGTTAGAAAATCTTGAGAAGAACCTGACTGGAAAAGGGAATGAAATGCTCTGGAGGAGCAGAAGGGATCATAGAATAGTTTCAGTTGGAAGGGACCTTTAAAATTACTCTTCTCCAAGTCCTCTGCAATGAGCAGAGACATCTTCAACCGCAATTAGCAGAGACTGCTCAGAGCCCCAATCCAAGCTGACCTTGCCTATTTCCAGGGATGGGCCATCTACTACTGCTCTGGGCAACCTCTCCCAGTGTTTTACCACCCTCATAGTAAAAATAAACAAACCCTCACTTTTTATAGCTAACCTAAATAGATCCTCTTTCAGTTTAAAACCATTATGCCTTTTCCTATCACTACATTTATTTCTTCTTGTCAAAAGACCCTCTCCAGATCTTTCTTAGGGCCCCTTAAGGTACTGGAAATCTGGCATATGAGTTTTATACATCAGAAGACAGTCACCCATACTATATAATTGTATATTTGGCCAAGGAAGGGAACAAGACAAATCAGAATGATAAAAACTATATTTTCTCTAGGACCATAAAATAATTCCTAAAAAAAGTTTGCCTAAAACTCAGCTGAATAATAAATCCTTTTCCATATGGATGCTGGAAAGGGATTTGACAATGGCTGGCTCAAGGGGACAACCACCAAAGCAAGTCTTATGTTAATTGAAGGGAATTTGCTTAAAACTCTCTCAGTATTAACCTATTTATGGAGAGTGACTTATGTGGGCCTAATTCCAATATTTTACAGCTTTAAAGCAGCTTCAAAGAACTTCTTGTGTGCAGTTAATAAAAAAATTTGAGATTTCTATATAGACTACAATGGGCAATTTTATTTTGCATAATTACACTACTGGAAAAATAGCTGGTTTTGATTTGGAACTCACTGAAATAAACCCCTCCTTGTTAGGGCTGGACCTGCTTCTAGTCACTTCTTCTACAGAAATGAGATTTCTTTTCAAGTGTGATTGATTGGCAGTCTTTGATATTATGATTAATTAAACATCTCATCCAGACTCCTAAAGGTAAAACTCAGTACAGCTTCAGTTAATCTGAGGATGTTGATGGAGAGTTGCTATGGAAGCACTGGGATTATACATTTTCTTTGTGTATAAACCATCAAGTAGAATTACAATGCTGGGGATATTAGGCAATTTTATTCTGTACAAGCAGACAGACGAGTAGTTTGTCTACAGCTGTTGGTGATATTGTACAAAAATTCAACCTTCTCTGAATTCCATTTTTATGCATGCAAAATACATTAAGTGAAAACTCATTTGAATTGAACAAGAAAGAATCACACTTTTTGTTTCTTAATACCAGAAATGCCCTGTTTGTTTTGTATACCAGCTGTTTTCAGTCTTAAAGGGAAAGAGCCCATAACTTGCTGCTGGTGCCTGGCTGCAACAACTGCTTTTATTTTGTACCTCAAGACATAAAATAACAAATAGTTAAGGATAAAACATTGTAATCTGCTGTGTTATGGTCAGTTCCACGAGGAAATTACATCTGAAAACAAAAGGCAAAACCTCTACCCTGAAAGATATACCAGTCCCCATCAATCCCTTCCCCTCATTTGACTCACAGGATGTGACAGTATCTAGAAATCATCTGTTTCCAACTTTTTCCCACCTGCTTTTCAATCTGATGCAGCAATATACTTCACAGTAGGAAAATCTGTCTATCAAAGAGAGCTCAAAAGAATTCTGTAAACCAGGTGACTGTTATAAGTATTGAAGCAGGACTGTGAGAAAATGCTTCACTATCCATGGCAGGATTTAAAGTTCCTTATGAAGGTTACTAATTTAACTGTCTGTGCTTTGATGGCATGGATATACTTGAAGTGCCATCCCACTAAGTGCTATATTTTTGGCCAAGTAAAAAGAATGTAAGTATTTCAGTTATCTTTGATTCATGTTTTGAAGGTTTTGCTGATTTTTTTCTGGGATAGAGCTAATTTCCTTCACAGTAGCTGGGATGGAGTTGTGCTTTGGATTTCTTCTGAAAATAGTGTTGAAAACAGGAAAATATTTTAATTATTACTGAACAGGGCTTACACCTTGTCAAGGCTCTTTCTGCCTCTCACTCCACCCCATCAGCGAGTGGGCTGGGGTGCACCAGAAGTTGGAATGGGACACAGCTTTGACTGCTGATCCCAACTGACCAAAGACATCCCATATCTTATGGCATCATGCTCAGTGTATAAAGCTGTGGGAAGTAGAAGGCAATGTTTCAAATGATGGAATTTTTCTTCCCACATTCCTATTACATGTGATGGGGCCCTGCTCTCCTGGAGATGGATGAACACCTGTGTGCCCATGGCAAGTGGTGGATTAACTCCTTGTTTCACTTTGCTTGCGTGTATAGCTTTTGCTTTGCCTATTAAACTGTCTTTGTCTCAACCCATGAGTTATCCAGTTTTTACCCTTCTGTTTTTTTCCCCCTATTCTGCTGAGAGCAAGAGTGAATGGCTTAGTTTCTGGCTGGGGTTAAATCATGACAAAGGCCCACTCAGGTCACAGGCACTATGGATGACTGGAGTTACAACTAACCACAGTTTTGCTTTCCTAATCTTTGAAAAACTTTCGCATTTTTCCTTCCAACATTCTATAAGCATTATAACTCTGAATATGGTTCTCATGTGACTGTCTTGTTTATGTGTTTCTGCTTATCTTCTTATCTGGGCTTGCACAGACCTCTAATGAATTTTTCCTTTCCTCCACAACACAAAGCCTCAACATATGTTTGAAGGGGATAAATAATATTGACATATTTCTTTAGAAAAATACAGAGTTAATTTTATTAGCTTTGACATGGCCATTGTTTAAGAGGGATGTTATTTTTAGTTCTTCCCAGTCTCATGGACCCTGATTTATTTTCTGGTTTACTGGAATGCACCCTTGGACATAAACTATAATAATACGTGGAAAACCTGATCTTTTCTGAAAAGGATACATAGCTGATTTGTCTCTGGTTAATGCAATTTCCCATCAAAACTTAAAATATGTAAAAATATGATGTTTCATATTGACATAGGATGGATTTTTCTGACCTGCTCAAATATATGAGGTACATCTCTCACTGAAAATAAAATGAAACCTCAAGCCTGTTAATGAAAATTAAAGCATGAAAATGATCCATTTTAAAATCATGTTAATGTTTATTAGATTTATCTAATATTTTTTCTATTATTTTAAGATGAAGACTATTGTTCTTTACATCAGCAGCTGATAAAAGTGATCATGTCAAAGGAATTTAGAAGTAGGAACATTTATTTGCTTAAAGACACAAAGCTGATAGGAAGGCAAGGAAGTATCAGTCCTGAAAACAAAGATGGAAAATTGCTAAGGAGAAAGCCTGTATCAGGTGGCAACTGTACACTTCATCTAATATCAATGCCTCTGTACTTCAATCATGATTTTTAATAATCAATTTCTTGATGATATTGATAAGACATAAGTCCCTTTACTTCATAAATCATTGAGAAATCAGGTAGGGAGTGTTCATTTCTGCATTACACACTCTTGATATACTGGGATGAGGGGGGAAAAGGCATGATCTGTCCAGAAGGCAAATCCTTCTTGGTGTCAGGTGTAGAATTTTAAAATAATTTCAGTTGTGGAAAGGTCTGCCACAGATCATCCATGTTCAGAAGCCTGTGCCCTGTAGGTTTGGCATGCAGCTGGCAGGAGAAAGAAGAACCTCACCTCAGCTCCCATCCCCATCTCTCTGGCCCTGAGAGCTCTGTAGCCACTTTTGGTATGACCACATTTGCTCTGGCAGTGTCACCAGTACCTATGCTGGTGCTCAGAGAAGGATGGCCATCCAAAGGCCTCTGCACTCTTTCTCTGCCACCCCACATGTGGGTTCCTAGCAAGAAACACATCGGCAGAACAACAGGTCTAGAACCAGACTCTATTCCCTGTAGCAGGAATTCAAGGCCACACCAAACAAAGCATTCTGCTGTAGCTAGCACAGGCTTATTTCTTAAGAAAACCTCCAAATCATAGGGTGATTCAATATAAAATGAGATTTTCTTCAGTGCTTGTTCATCTTCTGCCCCGTTTCCTGGTATGCTGCAAAAGAGGTGCGCAAATGTGCCCTTTCCATCAGGGGAACATGTCCTTTCCAAGTCAGTTAATACCCTTAACAGGATTTGAAGATGAATTCTGGGTACAACTGCTTGCTATATACACAAAAGTCTTTGAGTGAGCTGCTCATTTAAGGGTGTTTTGAAAGTTGTTGGATTTACAAGAGGAAGAACTGAGACGTGCCCACATGGCGTTTGACACGTTTTTAGGTAAGAAAAAGTCTGTACATTCAATTTATTTTCCACATGCCAAGAACTTTGATATCTTCATGTAAAATAACAAGAAAGACATAAAATATGAATTAGTGCAGAAGAATCAACATCTTTGTTTGCTCTCCTCTGGCCCAGAAGTTGACTTAAGTCATCTTTTCCCATTCTTTTTCCATTATAGAAGTTCTACGTGTACACATGTCTCCACATTTGCTATTGACATTCATGATACTCACATATGGCAGTCATTAACTGCTGCAAAAATGTACCACAGTTGATTTAATTATTTTTCTAGAACATTACTTGAGGAATTCAGGTACAAGCACACGTTCCTAGAGGCACACTCTATACTTTGTATCACCTTCTACTGAGGAAAAATACATACTGAATTTTGGAAATAAAATTATATACCTGACATGACTGACTAAACCACATCTGATGAATTTCTCAATGGAAACATTAAAGGCAGACTCAGTATTTTGCAAGCAGACAGATTAAGCTGTAGTCTTGCAAAGAAAATTAGGGAAATATATCAAGCTCAGAAAACTGGAGGGATCCTAACACTTCCTGATTTCAGAACCAGTTCACTGGTACACTATGCCACTAAGAAATACTCTTTCTTTGTGTCTTTTGACATCAACCATTTTTGAATACAGGTTAAAATATGGCTTTCCTGACCCATCTCTCTGGATTGTCACTTACAAGATTCTTCTCTATCACCAATTTTAAAGGTCCACCTTTATGGGTAAAGATCATACAGTTTTTACACAGCTTTTGAACGAGACCAGTTTCCAGGACTTCTCTTCCAATAACATCTCCCTTTCTCAGAAAAATCCTCAGGATTACTCTTGCATGTCCTAGACTCCTACTTGTCCATATACCTCCTTTTCTCCCTGCACCTGATCTGACCCTGGAACTGAGGAATACTCTTCAGCTGATGCCACAAGACCCTTGGCTAGACTCTAACCCCTCTCTAAACAAAAACCATGGAATATCATAACTATGTAAACAGAAATCAACACTGCAAATAACTCCCCAAGGCCAGTGGGAACTTGGCAACATGATCAGCCCTTTGTCTGGATAATATTGTGGTCTTCTGGGTAGAGATTAATTGATACAGAACAGCAGAATCCAGCCTTGTATTTTTTTCAAGTTGGATTTCTACAAATGTTAAGTTAAATAATGCCTGTACTGATATGGTGTCTCATTATGAAGAAACTTCCTTTGTCAAATTTTTTCAGAATTTGGACATATAAGGTCCATATAACTAAAGTGAGGTAAGAAAACTTTTAAACTTCAATCACCTGCCTCTGTCAATCTGAATATTAACTCTCTAGTGCAGTCTTGCTGCTTGAGCTCTCTGTGTATTTGTCAGAGAGTAAGAGGTAACTCCGGGATTAGTGAGAGATATCACAATTTTCTTTCCTTCTGTACTTCCTTGTCATAAAGCAACTGTCCACACTGACTTGAACAAAACTGAGATGCTGTCATAGTAAAGTTTAATGAAAAAGTGTTCGTGGATTTTGACACCTCTTAATGTCATTGTCATTCTGTCAGAAGGGAAATTTATGCGTGCCTGTTAGACGCATTTATTCATTTATTTCACATTTTCAAAATGGCATCTTTCACAATTTTTTCCACAAAATCTTTTTCTCTATTCCAATTAGTTCTAATAATGTATGGAAAAACACAGACAATTCTAGAAAACAAATAATATGACTTTTCAGTGACTGTCTCTAATATGCCTAAAATGCTACATATCTATCTATATAGACATAGATATTTCTATTTCTATCTCTATCTGTATCTATTATTGATAATTTGTCAACAAAACTAGTTTTTATGGTTATCTAAGTGGAAACAAATGTTTACAATGTTCCTGAAAATTCCTGGAAACTGGAAGAATTTTTTTATCCCCTTTAGGGCTGGTAATATAGTTCTATGAGTTTATAAAATACTTTGTTAGGCCAGTTTACATTTTGAAACTCCCACTTTGTTGCCAAAAGTTATAAAAATAGTTCCCAGTGTAATGTCAATGATTTCATTCATAGCAGCTATGCAAGAGAACACCCACAGCTCAGGAGGGCCGCTTCATGCAAAATGAGGTCTTCAAAGAAAGTACACAGATTAACAGAGGAATTGTGTGCTTGGAGAGGTGTGTGCTGGGCTGGGGAAAAGCTGCTCCACCCTGAATGTCTGCTGTGGTGAACATTTTATCCAAATCTGCTTCTGGCAAAAAAAAAAAAAATCATTCAACTAACCTGTTATGCTAGAAAAGATTCTGCACTTCATATACAACCAAGGAGCAGTATGCATGTGAAACACTTTTCCACTCATTGATAATTGGTAGGGCATGAGGTAGTGTAGAGTGTATATGCATGTCTGTATATATAGTATGTATTGTATATATGTGTATTTCTTTTTACCACACAGTGCATTAATTAGTAGATTGTACCATATATTAGAAAAAAATATAGTTATATCTGGAAAGCTGAATGACCTAAATGGGAATTTCTCCAAGCTTGTAAAAGCCCCTAGAACTTAAATAATAAAAAGGAAACACTGAATTCACCCTGAGCTGGGTATAGATTGTGGTTTCACTAGTATATCACTACTAATCATGTCATGAAGCATGTTTATGCAGAGAAGGAATGACTTGTTTGTATCTCTTCAGTTGCTTTGTCTATTTACTCAGAGTATCACTAATGTTATGACATGAAATATGCTTAAAACAACAGAAATCACAAATCATCAACTTTCTAGCTTCTTTTGAAAAGCTGTTGCATGTTACTTCACTTTTGCACTGAAATGTGCATGTTTTGAGTTAGTTAAAAAAAAAAAATCATTACTGCTTCTCTGGGTCAGCCAAGAAGCAGAAGTCTGTGTCCAGCTTTCCTGAGGGTGCTGCTATTTATCTTAGAGATTTACAAATGTGTCCAAAAAACTCCCTTCTTTACAGCACTCCCCAAAACACGCCTGTTGAAACTTTGATTTAGATTTCAATTTCAAAGTTAGTCTAAAAGCAAACTTAATGCTGGCAGAAAAGTGCAACTGCAAGTTTTCCACTGTTCGTGACAAACAGATTTTGTTTTCATTATGAGGCTGCACATGTACACATGGGAAAACGTTCAGGACTTTCACAGGAAACAAGAAAATTACCAAAGGAGGCAGGACACCTTGAGAGTGTCCTTGAGAGGTGTTTGTGCTCCACCTTTAGTGTCACAGCCCTTTGTGGAGAGGGGCTGTGTGTTGCTTTCAAGGCCTCAGCATCCATTCTTGCAGTGACCATGGCTAGAGTCATAGTACCTCCTGGAGCAATATGGCATATTACAATAGGATTTATGGAGCAGCTCAGCTTATATTTTATCCTTGCTGCTTCCCAAAATATACAAACTGTAATTTATTTTTTTTCCTGCAAGCCACATAGAGATTTGCCTCACAGGACAGTAAATCTTCAGGTTTTTTAAGGCATGTCCTGCCCTCACCTCCACATTTGTCTCCTCTGAGGCCTCAGTGGGCTCATGAAGGGACTTAATTGCAAACACTGCAGGTTGGACTTAGCATGAATTCCAAAACCAGATGCTATAGAAATACATAGTAGGGGACATATTTCCTAAATAAGGCCTTCTGCTTGCCATACACTTTTGCCTTAGACAATAAGACTAATGCAGGCTTACCCACACTCTTTAGAGTGAAGCATTTTGATGCTTGTCCCAAAGAGGAGTAGGAACAGCACGAAGGAAGGAGAGGCATTATCTGAAATAGTTTTATGTTATGTGCTCACAGGCAATGTAGGGCAACTGAAACAGAAGGAAAAGAAATATTCAAAAATAGGATGTGGTTGCCATTAGTCATATTCAGCAATTCTATCATACTGTAGTTATTTTTCAGATTGCAGTGGTCACACTCTTGAGGGCTGATGATAAAAGAGGAGCAAGGAGAAAGAACGGCATACACCACTAATGTAGCTAACACAGAGATGAAGTGGGCCAAGCCAAATAGATTTGTTTTTAGTTATATAAGGGTTATATAACCCTTCTGGTTATATAGAAGAGATTTTTGTTTCAACAGTGAAAGGAAAACAGTAAATTATTAAATGACAGATGACACTGTGAAGCCTCACTCCTCCATTTACTCCCTTGATTAATGGTTTTGAAGTACTTTAAAGATCCCTAAAACCCTGTCCCTGTGTGCTCTAAAAAACCTATGCACATGTATAGCCTGTATATCCTGGCTGCTGCTGATTATCAAAGAATCTGTTGCTGAGAGTGAACATTAGATCTGATTACAAGAACAACCCTTTTGTTCTGATTAATTAGCAAAATATGTACAATAACAAGAGCAAAAATAGGCAGCAGTGAGGATTCCCAGCAGATTCATGCAGTGGGAGGACTTGCTTAGAAGTTGCTCATGGTATCATAAGTTATTTGCAAGGCTTTGTGTGCTATTTGTGCTACATGCTGGGTGTAGCAGTTGTTGTTGGGTTTTGTTGGTTTTTTTATTTTGACTTTACAGAGGCTGTGTTTCCACATGTATTTCTTTGGTGACCATACCTGGTTAAGCAGTACCTTCCATCCCTCCGCCATGCTTTGCACAACCTCAGAATAAAAAGTTTCGAGGGCAATTTTCTGAAGTGGATTGAGAAGATGATCCAGCTGAAGACAAAACAATTTTTCTTCCCAGCTAAATACAGTCTTCATTCCAGTGAAAATTACAGTTCATTAACCAGCTCTGCTTATATAGCCCTGACTGACATGCAAAGAAATGTGCTACACAGGCAAAACCAGCTCAAGCTAAGGTCATAAATGCACAGCATAGCCCCAGGAGAGTTTCACCCCTCTTCCCTTGCCCATAGCCATTTATTCCTTACTCCTCCAGTGCACTGGCACCGAAGTTAGGCAGATTGGTGAGGGCTCAGGAAGCTGGAAACCAACTGAAAAATGAATGGGCAGTTCCTGATTTGGCTTCACTGAATTGTAAAGTATGTGCCAGTGTAGTTTCATTGTAGGACAGACTACATTTAAGAGTTAGTATTAGACTTTGACATCTAGGGGCTCTTACACTCAAAGCTTATACATGCACCAGCTTCCCTCCCTCTCTTTCTTGTCTGAATAAGGCTCTTAATTCCCAAGCTGCAGGGTTTATGCAGTTTTGAACCTGTCCTAAATTATGCATAATATATCTTCAAAGTCCCCACAACTAGAAATTTTTCCTTATTTGACAAATGAAGTAATCTTGGTTTCAGGAAAAAATCAGAGGATATTAGAGATGACAGAGTTGTATTAATATATTGTCTGTGGCCTCTCCCACACAGAAATGCAGAAATACTGAAGAAAAACAACTGACTGGACTCGCATATGTTCTTCAGTCAAGAAACCAAGTAGTTACTGTGTGTTATGAGGTCAGAAACATGTTATTGATGGTGATGAACAAATAATAACCCACCTCGTGGTCATGGATGATTTTCTTGGTATTAAAAAAAAAGAAAAAAGAAAAAAAAGGCAACATGTGTGGTTTCTTTTTCTAAGGAAAATCAATAACCTGCATTTACAGTATTTCCTAGTGTTCAGCTTGTCTCATAAATTAAAGCCATTAAATGTTGTATTTGTTACAGTAATGTTAAAATATTTTATTCCTTCTGTCTTCAAAAAAACTACATGTGTATTTTAGCAGTTATTATTCTTTCTCCTCTCACAATTGTAGTTTTTCAACATTTCCATGCAGGCCAATCTTTCAGACCACTTACTCTCTTCTAAACATTTGCAATTACCTTCCACAATTAATTTACATGTTTTATGCAATCTTCCACTCCCAATTATGTTTTATCTCAAGTCTAGCATTCTTTCTGCTTTCAAAAGAATGATTCCTCAACATGTCTTTTTCAGACCTCTGCACGTATATACATGATGTTTTGTAACAACATGGGTGCTCAGTTTTGGTAGTTGAATCCTATCTCTTATGCTTTTTTGAATTCATATAGACATGGAATTTGTTCCCAATATATATTTCATGTGCCTGAGTCTTCTTTCCCAAAGTGCATTTATTGAATTTCAGTTTAAATTTTCTGAGCATGTTGGCAATTTGTGAACAGTATTTCAAATTCTGTGTCTGTTCTCTCTGATACTGGTATTATTGCCTATGTTCAGTTAATGTTCCTGAATTCAGCAAACACTTTCCCTGATTTACAATCCCTGCAAATAACAAAACCAATATGAATAATGTCATAAAAAGACAAAATGGTGGTCTACATTTAATGATTCACTGCTTAGATATTGCTATTGCACTTATAGAAAATTATTAATTAGTCTGGTGACTTGTATTTTCATGAGGACTGATACATAAATGGAAAACATAAGCACATACTTTGCATGTAGTATCTTAATACTGCCTTAGACAAATGGTCTCTAAGGCCTGGTGGGACAACACATTCATCTTCTGGTCCATGGCATGTCCAGTGACCTGTCAGCAGTGATCTCCCACATAGAGTAGGAATGGCTTTAAGCCATGCATTTTATTTGTTTGTTTTGGCAATTAAAATACCATCTCCACATCAAAGACACTTTATTACTGTTTGAAATTTCCAAACTTTGATGTTTGGGTAGATATTTAGAGCCAAACCGAAAATGCTCCTGCCTCTAAAGACTGCATAATACAAAATCTATTCCAGTAAATTATTCTTTGGAATAATGTGGTTTTAAGTTGTGTTTACTTTTGAGAATCTGATCTGCACGAATGTGGTCTCCTCATATACCTCATGAGAGTTCAACTTTGTTCAACACATGATGGGATGTTAATCTCCATCAAAATGTATACCCAGAGCTCTTAATCAGTCAGGGCAGTGACAGAAATCATGTGTCATGGTTTTGCCAGCACAGCAGCAAGTACAAATAAAAGTATTCTCATGGTCACAGGAGAAACTTGTCACTGGGGTAAGGATGAATGTAAATTGTAAAGACTGGCAACCCAAACAAAAGAACCCATGTTCCTGCCTGAGTTAGAGATGGTTCTAAGATGCTACAGAAATGGGTGCCTGGACATGCCTGGATATTCCATGGCTTCCCCAGAAGATGGTGAATCTGATTCTGAGGTTGAGGCTCTGTTCTCCCTCTTGTCTCCCATTCTTTATTCCACTGATATTTTCAGAAGCAGCTAAGAACCATGTGTAATTTCCAATGGGATTTCAAACTGTCATCACTTTCCCATTACAGGGACCTTTCTCCAGCTAAAAAATTCAAGCTATTGCAGGAAGTGGGGACCTGTCTCACTCTTTCTCAGCTGTATGTACTACAAGATATGTGTAACAGCTTTTTACCATCATCATGCAGGCACAGACAGGCCCCTACTTGGTTAGAGTTCAGAAAGTCTGATCCATATTCCTGCAGATTTTTGGTCACAAGTCTTACTCTTATAAATCCATGAAATTAAATTATTTTAAACATATTAATTTTGTGTTATTAAATAAATGAAAAAATATACATCTATTCCCCAAACTGATTTTAGGAAGAAAGCTGAAGTGAAAAAAAACAAACCTTTATTTTTTTCAGACTGTTCTCATTTTTCTCTAATATAAATGAAAAAGATTTGCACAAAAAGTCAAATATCACTTTTCTTAGAGAAAGATACATGATTGGAAATGTTCTTTCCTTCTTAAAAATTGGAGGAAAAAATATACAGGTGTAAATGAATAAACACAATAAAAAAGTTGCCTTAGTTAGAGAAACTAAGTTAAATAACACTAACCATTGTCTGTGGTAATTTTTTTTTAAATGGTACCATTAGAAAAGCTTTGCTGTCTGTAAAATTCATTACAATGAAACAACTGAGATTCTTAAAACAACATTTTATATATCCTTTACTTGAACATGGATGCACATTACTGCTATTCATTTCAGCATTAAAACGTTTTCTCAGGTGCATTGGTCAAGCAACAGTGCCGAAAGACATCATGTGGGGAAAAATTAGGGTAGACACTTTTAAAAAATGTCTCCTGACATTTTTTAAACCTCAAAATTCCTCTTGAAGGAAATACAGGCATAGATGGTAGTGGGCATCCTATAAGAATGAAATTATGTCAATGAAACATAAGTCATTGTCTTAAATAAAAAGTTGGTTGCATTTCTCTTTTTTTCAGTTCTTTCAGTTGAAGCCAATTTTTACCACATTATTACTTGTCTAAAGTAGAAAGAAAGAAAGGTCTGTTTCACGTCTGTAATGGTTTTAAATTTGCTTACTTGTCTGAAAAATCTTTGTGTTTTAAGTAGCTATGTACCCACATTTCTTAGAGAAAAGGAAATCCATTAATTGAAGACACATTTCACTACTGCATTTAACTTGAAATCTAGCTTTTAAGTGAATGAAGAAAATAATTTTTCCTCTACTATTCAAACTTTGAAGCAGTAGCCAGGATAGTTGCTCTCAGTTAGGAGTAAGCATTGTCAGATCAGCTGCAGCCTGTGACTTCTTAAACTGTGTGCTGGTGACTTAAGACAAATGTAGAGTAGCAGGGCAGGTCACAGCTGAAAGCAAGTAACCTAACCTCATCAGTGGATAGTTACCCACACCTTCTGCCAACAAGGATTCAACTTAAAACTGAAGACAGGAAAGCCCCCGAGCATTTATCAAGAGGCAGCTGGCTGAATTTAGAAAGCTCTAGTTTTTAAAGCTTGAACTTATTGGTAATCAGCTGTAGTTTCCTAATGCCATCATTCCTTGACAAACCACCCAGGTTACTACTGAACTAGGGTACACAACTATATTATAGTTTTGATTTGGTTTTGCTGATTTCATAAGATTCCTTCAAGGAAATATAGTTGTGAGTTTATCCAACTTCAGTTGAGCCTAAAGTTTAATTCAGTGGAGAATTAGCTCAATGACATACCACGACTCTGGATTTTAAAACAGCAGACCTAGAAGAATGGTGTCACCTGAACTGATAAAGCTAATGTTCTTAATTTTAGATGAGCACTGAGCAAGGATGAAATCTGGCAAGAAAATCTGACTGGACAGCTAACCTTGCCAAGAAGAGTATCAGGAAAAAGGAAAGGATTTACAGGAAATGCGGGTATGAGTCTTTGAAATCAGGATATCATAGCATAAATTGAGGTATGAGTCTTTGAAATCAGGATATCATAGCATAAAATTTTGCATAAATTGCAAAAATATAATTGCAAATTAAACTTTAAAAAACTGTTAAAGTTCTGGAGGTCACCTTACCATAAAAATGATTGACCATTTCTGACACAATGGTGATAGGTAGTAAAGTAACTTAGTAGCAACCCCCAGATTAGCTGACTATTTGACTCATTTTTTGAGAGGAAGTATAACATTGACTGAGAGGATAACACTGGGGAGAGAGGAACGAAAGTGTGACAGGAATGGTAAGTGATGTGAGAAAGGGCTGTACCGAAGCCCAGCCCATTTTTCCCCCTGGGGAATGTCAGCTCCAGGATTTGCAGTGAAGGTTCTTATAAAATTTCTCTCTGGCTGCAGGTACATATAGCAGATACAGGGAGAGAGAGCACTGTATTAGATTTAAAAGCAGTACTAATGCTTATAAACAGAAAAGGTAAGGAAAAGATCCAGGCAATTGCCTTTGGGTTCTTTCTTTTTCAGCAGCATGAAAAGATTTAGGAAACATCTTGAAAGGGAGAGTAATTAAAACATGAATGTTAAAGGGGAGTGTCATTAAGGGCAATGCATATTTACCAGAGTTGTATGTGCCACACTAATCTGAGAACTCACACTGATATGAGAGTTTATTTTCTGGGCAAGAAAATGTAATATCTGTGTATCTATCTGGATTTCTTTAACACATTAGGTTGGGTGTTTCTTGAAAAATTACTAGTTGGGTGGAAATGATGTGGATAAGCACAGGAATTTTGAGGTAGGTGATGAGCTGGCTGAAGAGAAGATAACCACATAGCATTTTGAGATTTCAAGGCCCCTTTCTTATGGCTCACCTTTCTCTGTTTCCATTGGCAAACAAACGTTAGAAAACATATGCAGGAGACATATTCCTTGTAAAAGCATTCTTTGGGAGGATGTCGAAACTGCAACATCTGGAAAGAAACTGTGGCTAAAATGAAAGTTCACATGCACATAAACCAGTAACAAGAATTTCTAATGTGGGAGTTTGAAAGTTTTCAGAGCACAGTAAAGGGTTTAAATGTTCAATGATCCATCAGTGACTTCTGACTTAGTCAGCAGTGTTAATGTCATGCACTGTGAAGCACTAAGAAGGTCACATTTCATGTCCTGTGGTCAGGTCTGGCTAATGTCTTTTAAAGCAAATGAGGTTAAATTACAACAGTTTAGCAAAGGGCCATTAGTGGTACTAGAGGCATGGACAGCTTATGCAAAGAGCAGACAAAATAACTTGGCTTACATGGGAGAATGAAGGCAGGAATGAGACAGAGTTGTTCTTCATAGAAACCAAGGTGGGGTAGAACTACACGAGTTGAATGAACCATGTCAGTGTAAGTGAGGTTGGTGTGACTATAAATTAAGACAGGCTGGGTTACAGAAGAGCTTTTGCCTCCAGAAGGAGGAGGTTCTGTGACAGCCTTCTAACACAAATAAAAGGGGGCAATAACTGTCTGCTTGCAAGGTGACATTTTATACCTTCCTGAAAAGTCCTGAGCAACACCACTCTGTGATGCTCTATGAGGCTGAATTCAGTCTCAATATACAGCATTTCCCTGTGCCTTCTGACTCTGAAACTTCCTTGGATTTCAGTGCAGATTTACATTAATCTGCAGTATCAAAGTTTAAAAAGCATTTCTGTTAACTGGAGTCATCCACTAGTGAGAAAATTCTAAAATTCTTTTCAGCATTTTGCTAAATATTTTCCTGAATAATTGTTTTCATATTTTTCCTAAGGCTCTTAAAAAAGCCCGTACTGGAACAGGCCTGATAATAATTAGGGAATTAGCAGAGTGTTATCTGATGAGCTGCAGGATTGCACAAAACAATGGAAATATTTATAAGTTAATGTTGGGTTTTGGAAGATATATTTTTGAATTTTGAATTTAAAAAGAGCTATGATGGTGTTTTTTAAAAATACTTAGAAGACAGCTACTGAACAGAAAGGGGGGCTAAAAATAATCACAGTTATTAGAGTGAACTGAAGCTGCTTCAATATTTTCTTTATAAAACAGTGTTTGAATAATCTTTGAAGTAACAATATAAGGTATTGGTCTATTTTAATTCTTTGTAGGAAAGATAGGAACATAATACTGCTTTTGAAATCTCACATTTAACTTACTCAGACAGCCCTGAAAATACTAAATGACAATTCATGTTCACTTTTAAAATTCAAAACTATGAAATCATAAATTTTTAAAATTTTACCCCAACACTTGCACATCCAAGATTTTGCAGATCCAGTGTGGGCATGTCCTGAGCAAAATATATCTCTGAACTTTCAGTCTATAATGTGCTATGAACATTGTTTTCCTCAGTGTTAAAAAAAATTTATGGAAGTGAAGGAATTGAATTTTACTTCAGCCTGTGGAAAAATGTTTGGTTTTGACATTTCAACAACATTCATTAGAACAAAAAGCTCCACTTTTTTTAAGATCCACGGATTGTATCAAAATTTGTTGAATAAGCATTGGCAATCTATATTCTGGCAAATAAACACTACAGAGGCATGTGGGACACATGTGCTTGTCACACTCTGTTATTACAATGCTTCTTGTAGGGCTTTTGGCTTAGGTCAGCCCAAGTCACCCAGGTAGTCCAAAACTTGTGGTTTGAGAAACAGCATGGGTCTAGTGACTTTTCCAGTTTGGGACAGCCTTAACAATCTGTTCAGTTGTGATTCCATACCACTGGAGCAGTATCAATGTCAGGGATTGCTGATCATGCTCCATTTACTGCTCTGGAATTAGCAATCTAAATTTTTTATTGCTCTGTCAGCTAAAAGGCCTTTACGCTAGCAATGGAATAAAGTTCCAACTCCTGTTTTCTGTAAACAAGCAGAGTATCTTTTCTTTTCTTTATGTAAATTCTGAGATAACAAAGAATAAAATTAATTCTTTAAATTAGTACCCAATTATACAGTTAGACTTCCAGACATCTCAACTGCATAAAGTTGTTGAAAATTAGAAGATGCTCACTAAGTCTCTGTAAATTGCACTCTCCTGCTGACTGCAATGAAAGTATTTCAACTAATACTATCCCAGGATCTGGACAACACAAAGCATGTCATACATGCACCTTTATAAACTTAATACAGGTAGTGAATATTTAAGTCTAAGTCTGAAAAAGTCTTATTTTGTTTTCTTTTGTTTGGCAGTGAATGATAGATACAAGTAATTGACTGATGGGTGCCTGCAGAATGCATTATGTCACTGCAAAGATGATGCGATCAACTGCTGGTTTTAAATAATATTCAGTGAAGGTTAAATAATATTCAGTGAAGTTTCTTTCTATGTTTACTTTCTTGATTCATTGCAGCGTGAGTACACATGCAGTCAGGGACTAAAATGAATTTTCTCTTTTAGGAGCTTTTGAACTCTAATCAAGACTGAAAAAGCTGAAGTATTCTGTTTTGCTGGAAACTTTGTTCTGATAGCTCACATGTGGCATAGGAACCACCCCCTCTTAGGGTAAAAGGTACAAATTGGTTACAGTAAGCATTTGTTTATCCTGGTTTTGACACACACAGAAAAAATGAGTTATTTAGGTATTGCCTTCTTTTTGGATTGGAATTTTACTACTTCTTTAAGCAACATTTATGAAGTAGATTTTGAGATATTTTCAATTGCAAAAATGTATTTGGGAGCAAATATGGCAAACAAACCTCAACTATTTTCCAAGGTCTCTTCGCTAAAATCCCTGTCATCTGGTGTTTTGCCACTTGCTTCAGTGGGCCTGGAATCAACTTTTGCTTTACAGTCCACAGAACTAGGAAGACCAGAAATCTTAGTACAGCAAACAAGCTGGTAGAAAGCTCAATTTGAACAACAATTTCAATTCCTTTAACATGGGGTGAAAAAAAGTCAAAGACCTTTATTTTCATTTTTTGCCGATTTTTAGTACTGAATTGGGTAAAAATTTGCTATGCGCTTTTCAGTCCTCATAGCTGGGTACTGTGTTGCATCCACATTCTGCTCCTCTCAGAAAATTGTCTCAGATTCTTTAATGTTTTATGAGGGAGTTTCGACTCAGACTAATGAATGTTTGAAAGAAGTCAGCCAGGAGATTCAAATGATGGAAGAATTGTTGACAGTCATGATGCTCTCTTTGAGAAGATAGGGAATAACTCCATCTAGTTTCGAGATGACATCCACTGATGGCAGTTTTGTGAGGGAGCAGCATTTTGTATAAAATGAAATCTACCAGGGGCTGTGTCCATGGTGTGGTATTGGATTTCAGTTCTCATTGTCTGTATAATCCATGGGCTGGATTAAGAATAATCTGACAAAACAAACACCAAGTTTTGGGGTTTTTTTTGATTTTTTTAAATGTGTCTCATTTTCCCAGCCTGAGTCACCGAGCAGCTGCGTAGGCCATTGCAGCAATACAGGAGCAGCTGCAGAGCAGACATGAGTGAGGGAGGGGGAGAAGGAGGAGGAACCAGGGAGCAATGAAGCAGGTACTGCTGTTGAGCAGAGTTGTTACTCAGGCTCTGGCTCCTAGGAAGAGAAAGGAATGTCTGCCTGGAAGGGCCTGGCAGGATGCGCTCTCAGCTGACATGGCCTGGAAACCTGTGTTTCCACAATTCCATAGCCTCCACTGACTACACTGAGAGCTTGTGAACCTCTTCAGTGATGGACACCCTCACCAAAACAACTGCAAAGAGGTGAAGAGGAGCCTGAATTTCATACTTCATGTTTAGAGAGCCACACTTGGATCTATAACCTGAATCCAAAGGTGAAACATGTTTTGACTTGTGGCCCTTCACTCTTGCTAGAATTAGTGGGCTGGAGTTGTATACTTTTTAATATGGTACGACAGGAACTGTTAGTAGGGCTTGCTGGATATACAAATTTTCTGATCCTGGCCCCAGTTTCTTGATGCATTGTGTGGGTGCTGGAAAACTATCTACCATTTTTACTCTGCTGCATAAAAGCTCAAAAATGAAAAGCTCAAAATGTCTAACGAGAGGGAGACACACCTTGATGGGCAGAGCTGTCTCTATACAGAATATCTCAAAATTGAAGGGATCTGTAGGAATCATTGAGTCCACTATTTCATCTTTCAATTTCAGGTGTCTTCTTTAAAAATGTTGATATTCTTCAGTGAGACTTGGAATATCTTCCAGCAGAAATCCAGTTTCAAGAAAACATGATGTTTTGCCATGTATCAATCAGCACTCAGTGCAAGAAGTTTGCTCAATATGCAAAGAAAAAGCTGTGAAGCTTAATTTGTGGTAGAGCCAATTACTTCATTTATTATCTTAAGTAAGGGAAAATGGTGGCAAATTGCAACACACAAAATTCAGATTAAACATACAGAAAAATGTTCATTTCAGGAGGGATGTAGAATCTCTATTGTCAGAGATTTTCAAGAATTTATGCAAAACCCTGACAGACCTGGCATGGTCTGGGCTACAATCCCATTTTAAGCAGGAGATTGGACTTTGCCATGTCTAGAGATCTATTCCAGGCAACATTTCTATGGTCCTGCACTATGTTACTTCACTTCCAATTGCCTGATTTCTCTGGCAATATCTGAACATCTTTTTCAGTACCCATTATAATATTTGGTCTTAATAATTTTGGAAATCTTGATGTTACTGTACTCCATATGAATAAATATGACATTTGGGAAAACTTCCTGTAAATTCTAGTCAATTGAACAGTTATCTAGCAGTTTTTGATCTACGCATGAGCTTTTGAAATGCAATTTGTACATTAAAATTTGTGTCCTGCCTTATTGCTGGCATGCTCTGTATCTGAAATCCATGAGGTCTTCATTATGTTGAAGAATTGTAGCCTGTGGAAATGAATATGAGTGTTTTTTAAAAAATTCTGTCTGTAAAACCTTGCACCTTGTACTTCAATGGTATTTTTCTTTACCCATGAGCTTTTGAAATACTTTTTGAAATAGTATTTGCACATTAAAAAATTTCTACTTTAAAATCTATTATGCAAATAGTTCCTTTCATAAAATCAAGAAAATAGAATGTTAAATATGTACAGGAGTAGTTGCCAGATGGCTAGAGCAACAGTCTGGAGCTATTAAATGGAAAACACTCTTCTTTATTAGTTCAAGGCAAAAACGTATCTGTTAGGCACAGCCCTAAGTCAGGTATTTAGCCATAAAACACCTCCAAGTTCCCCAAGAGACAGTCAGGAAATTACCTTTAATCCTATTGAGCTGAGACACGTCTGTGGTTAGGTTGAGAGAGAGAGATGTACCTTCCTCTCTTTCCTACTTCTGCAATCTAAAGCACAGCACAGTTCCAGAGGGTGGGGAGGGAATATCTCTGAATATTTAGTCTCAAATTCTCTGGCTTTCTCTTCTAATTTATTGCACCCTTATGTAAGAACAAGTTAGTAAAAATTTTTTTATCTTTCTTCTTCTTTCTTCATTATTTTGTCCTAACTTTCAATTGGCTACCTTGAAGCTGTATCAAGAGAAAGTTATGACATAGAAATAATCATGGCATTATTGAATTAATGTACATTTCTTTTAGATCAATGTACATTTTATTTACATTAACTTGTTGTCAACCATGCCAAATCCTTATATAATGTTCAAAACAGATCATGTGCCTTAGTAAAAAATGGAATAGTCAGATATCATTTTAAACCTCTTTAGATGGAGAAGATTTAAAATGTTTTTCAAAACCACAGATAATTTTTATGGTGCACCATATATTAACACAGATTTTTTATAGCATGAGTCACTAAAGAAAAATAATCAAAACCTGCCCTGACCCACTCGTGAGCTACTGAGGACTGTTCATGCACTGTGTAATGCTTTATTGAAGAGAATGTCAGAAATAACTGAAGCAGCACAAGTTTAATGATGTAGCTGATTATTTGTACATAGTCACTTTTCAGTGAGATGGTACAATAAAAATATTAGGGCACAAATTAGTTTCAAGTTGTAATATTACTTTGAGCAAATCGGCATTGCAGATGATTCAGTTGTCTTCCAAAATGCAGTTCATAAACCCCTCCAAAGTGCCTATTTTGAAATTAGAGATTAGCCCGCCTTCTCTGAAGGTTCATATAATTTCTTTCCCTTAAGAAGATTATTACTTTTCCCCTCTCTTTTTTTTTTCAGAGGCTGCCTCCTAGTCATCTATATCCTGCACTGTTGCCTGACACTATTCTGCTCCGAAGACAGATTCTGCTTTTGCTACTCTTCAGTAGGTTTTATTATCTGCAAAATTGACTCTAGATGCATAATTATTTTCACATAATATGTAAGTGGGTATGTATTTATTAGAGGACTGAAATTAGACCAAATCAATCTACTCTGAAGGCTATGTCTATGCATCAAATAGAGGTGTGGTTGCAATTTGTGCTAGCTTTAGTCAAATAAATCCTGGAAAAAAGATAATAGTTCAGGTTTCAACATAGACCAGCATCCCAATGGGCTTGGACTGACTCTGCAAACATCTTTGGCAACAGGGTATATTCATGCATGCTTGTAGAACCTGGGCAGTATGGAGTTAATGCATTGCTATGCCTCAAACATCAATGGCCAATCAAGTGGGCAGCTTAGGACAGGACGTGGCTGGACAGGGGGGCTGTACAGAGGTATGGCAGCACCTTTTTGGGGCCACATTCTCTCTCCTGGTTCATGGGGACTGCACAACATAAAGGACAGTGCAAGTGCAGAGGTAGGGTCAAGAAATGGGACTGCACTGAACACCAGAAGTCAATCCAGTAGGCGGGATCGACACCACCGAAAGACAGTCCATGGACAGAAAGGTCCAGAAGAATGGACTGCTCTTGCTACTCATTTACATGAAGAGCAAGAAACCTAATCCCAAGAGAGAGAAAACTTGCCCTCAGGACCCTGGATACCCTGTTGACTGAATCAATGGACCCAGGACTGGTGATGTTCTTTCCTTTCCTGTCTCACTATCTGATGTCTCTTTCCCACTCTGCTTCTTGCCTCCAACTTTTTATTCTTTTATTTCTCCTACTATTAGAAGATAGGCACAAAACACATACCAATTTCCATGCCAAGTGTGTAGTTTGTTAATAAAACTTAGTGAACTTGGTTTTTTTGGAATCCTTTTGGTTTTTGCTATTCTCTTTTGACCATGGGTATCCATGCATCTTGGATGATCCCGCTCCTACTGTTCGATGTAGGAGTGGGATACAACATTTTTACTGGATTCATATGCAGAATGACATATCAATCATTTTTGAGCAGGGACATCCTTAACCTTAGAGTAGTAATGTTTTCATAAACTTAGAGAAATATTGCTTCTGGGTAGATGATATTTGCATACATGTAAAATTTCTGCCAGGTAATTTCCATAGAAGCTTCTCACAGTCACACAATACAGGATGAGCCCAGTGACTGAAGCACAAGTTAAAGAAAAAAGGAAAACATTTCTACAAATCTCTTTAGTGCTACTTTGCAATAGGCCACTTTTTGGTGCATTGATAAGCGCTTTATCTGCTGATTGCAATTTTTGAGGGTTACTTTGCTGATTTGCCTTCCTCCTTTTGAGCTTCAGCCATCTGAACCTTCTTCATGCACCTCAGGCAGAGGTTTCTGCCCCAACATTTAGAGACATAAACAGTTCATTTAAGGCATGGCATGAGAGAGGGTAGGCAGGAATGGATGCAAATGTAAGCCTCCTTCAGGCTTTTTTAAAAAGGGAATTCTCTTCAGCAGGAGAAGGAAATCTCTTTTCCTTTTTTACAATTTATTTCCATTCCATCTCCAGATGTTTATGTCCCTTGGGCTGAATATTGAATTGACAATTTGTGTGACTGAACTAAGAGTTAGCTGCCCACAAAATTCATTTGAGAGAAGGAAAAATAAATATTTGATTGGTCTTACAATGAAAAATAAATAGCCTTCCTCTGAAATTGGGGACTGAGTATTCTTTCCAGTTGTTTTCCGAAGTTTAGTATTTTTGCACATTACAAGACAAAATCCTGCTAATTTCTAATCCTGGGTGAAATTAAGATTTTAATTATCATTTTAGAAATCATAGATATGCTTGTTCTGAGGTTGGCTATACAATGGCAGTAGTAGTAAAAAAATAACTTATGCATTTAATATTCAATTAAAAGAGTGCTTTACTAGTTTGTTTTTTTTTTTTTTTAATAAGGCTGCTAAGTAAAATGTGCCAGGGGCATGCATTTAGAATACATCTACCTAATTAATATCATATTCATTAATTTCACAGTACAAGTTTATTTACTGGGATTACTAATTCACTAGTAAAATAGAAATAGAGAAATACAAATAAAAATAGACAAATAATATAAACAGAAAATCCTCACAAAGTTTCAACACAGGTAGTTATCCACATTGACACTAAAAAGGACAAATAAATGAAATGAGACAAACTAGAACATTGGCATCACAACAAAGGAAATTAGCAGACACAGATGACACAGGGAGGTGAAAAAGTCTGGTCTAGGATTTCAATATCACTTCTGTGTAAACTGAGTCCCAGAGCAGAGTGATCTGCTCTATGATTACACTCAAAAAGAACAGGAAGTCAGAAGGTGGTTTCACAACCCAGCTTAAAGTACATTCATTCCCTGACACTGACTTCATCTTGTAGGACAGGCTGTTGTGGTCCCTGTGGCTTTATTCCAGCCCTTGTTTTTCTCATGTCTTTGATGCCTTTGTCAGCAGCAAGTCTTGAGGTTGAGGATGCACCAAGAGAAAGGGTGTCAAAGAGGGAGAGCATGAGGGGCAGCAGCTTGTGTGCTACTGGTATGGCTGGGACAGTAGCACAGTCCTCAGCCTTTTAAAGGTGGGCATGAGCAGAAAGTCTGTTACAATACCCATAGAATTTCCAAGGTGTTTAGAGCAATGGCAGATTCAAATACATTAAAGAAACCTCTTGGCTGATCCAGGCATAATTTTTTTAAACTGTCTCATCAGTATATTTATCTTTTTCACTTTTAGGGCACACAGTTCAGAAAATAAAAGAAGAAAACAAATCTGTTTTGGTCTGCCTGTTGTGCTTAAGAAGGAACTGGCAGGTCTTTGCTACCTCCATGAAATGGATTCCATGATCTCTGCAGATAGCCAGCTACAGGCCTTTGCTCCCCTGAGAATTACAAAGTCCTTTCCTAAATCCATCCTGTGGCTCTGACTGCTGGTAGAACTTCTTGGCACCCTTGCAGTACCATTACTGTGTCTTTCTTTTTCCTCCCCTTCCAACTGCCCCCTAGTTTTAGTTTCTCTCCACAAAGAAAGAACCTAGTTCCTTCTCAGTTTTCTCATACTTTGTTTGCTTTTTAAAAACCAATTAGCCAATAATTTTTCCTGAATGTCTTATTACTCTGTACTTTTTATTGGATCATAAAATCTGCCTATTGTTTTTAATAGGAGAATCATATATATTACTCATTTTTTAAAATGTTAGTGATCTTCTGCATCCTAATCTGCCACTCTTCTGCCTAGTCATGTATCTAATTCCTTCAATGTGTTTTCCAGCCTCTCAGTTTGGTGTAACCCACAACTTTATAGAAATATTCTATTCTTTTCCTAGATTTCAGGAAGTATTAACCAAACCCAGTAAATGTATTTATGGGATCCTAAGAGAAATGTAGCAAGCACTTCAGGAAAAATAATAGCTAATGGCTTTGAGAATCACTCTTCAAACATGTGTACACCTTGTGATGATATCCTCTATTCCACATTTCCTTGGCTTGCATGTAGAAATTTCCGCACAACAGTGTCAAAAGACTTATAGAGACAAAATGTCAAACAATACCATGTGTTGGTTTTCCTTTACCATCTACCATGAGAAAGAAGAGAATTATTTCAGTGGTTGGAAAGCACAATGGCAAATAGGGTAGCACAATGTGATTATATATATTACACTCTTCATGTTCTGTTTTGTCCTGTCATTAGAGGTCTGGGGGGTGGATGTTGTTCACATTTGTTAGACATATGGCTTTATTTAACTATGGTACACCAGCAATTTCAACTGGATGGTGTATCTCCCTAATCAGGAGTGGCCTGATGCTATTGCCTAGGCTGCAGGAGAAGCCTTTATCCAGTTAATCCTTGTCACTAATGGGAGGCTGCACATGATACTATGAAACTTTGTCCAACATACCTTCTGCAAATGAAATCACAAAAGGGTTTCCATGCCGTGAGTGCAGAACTAGGCAAAAAATTCACCATGTAGATTACAGTAAGAAAAATTAGTAAAGACCAAGGACTGTACAAGAAGATGGGAAGGCAGCATTGTTTCACAGATGCAGCTCAGAAAAAGAGAGCCTTTGAAGTATTTGAAGCTACAGTAAATTTTAAAATAGAAGTCAATTTAGAAAGCCCCTGTCATTATGATAAATAATCTTGTTTTCTCAGTGTCTGCATTATCTACATGAATCTGGATTTGCTGAAAGTACATCACACCAAAACTGGGACTTTGGGACAGCAATTTTTATTATTTTAAATAAAATTTTCACTGACATAACTGTGCTGTGCAAACTTCTGTTGCTGCATTGTTCATGAGCCAAACATTTTTTATTTTACTATGTGTTTTCCTGCTTCCTCATCTGTCTCCCAAAGTGTTACAGCATCTCTTCTCTTCAAGAAAAATAAAAGGCAAGACAGGTAATAAGCCCAAAGCCAGCAAAAAGGAGGTCATAAACCATAAAGTATTTTGAAATTAAGCTAAATAGGATCACACTAGTATGTGAACATCTGCTACTTGTTCCCAAAATACTCTCATACACAGTGGTGTATGGCAAAGACGAAAAAAGGAGAATTTAGAGAAATTTTTTAATCTACAAATCATAGTAGCTCCAGAAAATGATTTAGTGACTATGACTCCAAAGACAATACAAATACAATGCCAGTTGTTATTATCATTATGGAAAGTAACATCATGTTTTACAGCTGTTTGGAATGGAGCATGAAATGGAAGCTAGGAGCAGAGCAAGGACCCCAAGCTTTCCATCCTCTTCTTCGGCTGCATCCCTTGCCTGAGAGCAGGGATGCAACTCCCCAGGGATATGTCTTGAAGTGACTGCCTCTTAACCATTTTCTGAAGGGCAAGCAAGCCAGCTGTTCTGAATACACTCCAAAGACTCCAAATATTGCTAGGATTTTTGGACACTTTAACTTGCTTGATACCATGCTGTGCCATTTTCCAGAGTGCTTTTCAGCTAAGGTTTCTCCACCAGCAGGTGGGTATCTGGTCACACTCAAAATCCCTGGGCATGCTTGGCTGCATCTCTGGGTGCTTGGCACATATCTGCATGGTGTGCCAGGCCGTGGCTGGGTAAACACAACCTGCCTCTGATCAGAGGGGTACTTCAGCCCGACAGGCCAGCTGGGCTGCAGTGGGACACTGCCGCAGATCTGCTGAATCTGACACTGCCACACTGAATCTGGCCTGTGCCCAAATATCCACAACTGTGGAACCAACAGGCCATTCTTTAACCCCACTAGATATAGTTTGAAATACCTCTAAAAATAGGGTGTGGGAAGCAAACACAGTGCTGTTACACATAAGACTGATCAAATCATAACACTTGAGTATGATTCAGTGTCCAAGGCCATGAGCTATTTCATGTTTCTGCTTAGTATAAGCTGTCTGCCTGTGAGTTCCACCCACTTGCTGTAGTCACACTGAAATCATTCTTCATTTACTTCTAATAATCCTTTTAGAATATTCTTCTGGAATGTAGTTCCTCAAACACACACAGCATAAGTCTTCAATAATTCTATCTTTCATAAGTTGTTTTTTCCTTTTTTAAATTAGAAATGTTTCTGCTATAATACTATGAGGAACACCTTTCTTCTTAAAACTGAGTTGAACATTTCTTAGCCTTCCTTTATTAGATATAAGTTTAAAATATAGACTCCCTCTGATTTCCCACTGGTATGTTGTCCCCAAAGCAATACACGTCTTCCAACAGAAAACAAATAAATCATAATTTAACCCGAGTACAGCCTGCCATCTGGTTTTGCTTTGCACAACAAATATTGCGTTTCATTTAATTTTTCTACCCTTTATATATTCTAGTAGTTTATTTGTCTTTAACTGTATCCACATTTAAGACTGATGTTTCATATATATTTTTTTTTATCAACAAAGACACCATTCAATCTCCAGAGCTTCCTTGTTTCTTTCTGCATCTGTTTTTGACTTTGGAATCAACTTCCACAAGACCCATAAAAAATGTTCCATATTGTTCCAGTACCCCACTTTTCCTTATATTCTACACAGTTACCAGGTCACTGCATGTGGTTGCTGTTGGTTTTATTAGATGCAGTTTCATATGCAGTTGCCTTTCTGCTCCATAAGGCCTATAATATTATGAAAGATAATAATGAAAGATCAATAGATCTTTCCCATTCTAAAACCATCTGTATGCAGAGATGGATCTTTTTTGGATGCATTCATACAAGTAATAATTTCAAACCTCTAAATGTCCAGGTACTGTCCAGAAGGGGATAGTCACTCTATAACCATTCAAAATAATTTGAATTTTTTATCAGGGTTCTGCTTATCTCCCATTCTGCTGCAGTGTTGCTGCAGCTTGGCAATGGCAGCTGTTTGTGACATGTAATGATCTAATTTTATTATTTATTAAATATTGTTAAAATTCAGAGATCAGATTGGACAAGAAATTTTGACATGCATCTAAGGAAGTGGAATGTGTTTCCTGAAAATTTTATCAAAAATCTTATCATCAAAACTTCCAAAAATTTGTAAAATTAATAATATTCTGGGGTGTTGTGAGGTGACCCAACACCTCCTAGAGGCTGGATACCGTAGTGAAAGAAGCAAGGTGACAAAATATTGGCAGGGAAACTGAGGGTGCTTTGCCCTGGCATCTCTGCCTTACAAAATTCAATTACAACGTTGGTCATAAAGCTCAGGAAAATTACCTACAACGAGTACAGCTGCTTTTGAGGGCATGGTATAGGGGGTGGAAGATAACATCCCTCTCTGTTTTAATGTACGTGGAAGAGGTGCTGCTCTGCTTCTTGGCTATCTAAGCACTTCTGTGGCAGTGGAGCTAGGTAGGCTGCCAAAGAATGGGAAAGCAGCAAGGACACATTCCTACCACTGGATTCAATACCAGTAAAAGGGAAATCCCTGTGACTGGGTATGAGAAAACCAAAAACTAAATAGGATTAATGAAATTAGCATGCTATATGAATTTTGTGTATGAAAGAAACTGGGTCTAATGCACTTAATTTTAGAAGTTTGTTATGTGTATAGCTTGCACATATGAATATTCTACTACTAGCTTGGGATTTATGGAATGGATTCCCAGACCCTTTTCAGTTCATAAATTAACACACTGGACTGAGTCCAAGCAAGTGCTCTGTCTGAGTTGAAGCTCAGTGCCTTTAGAGAGGACTCGTCAGCTTTCTGGCAGGCGCAGCCCTGGCCTCGCGCTGCAGTGCTTCCAGGGGTCACCGCTGCAGGGCAGATCACACAAATACACCATCCCATGCTTACTTTTCTGAACAGAGGCCTTAAGCACAAGGGTACAGAATATTCTGTAATGTGTAATGACTCATGATTTATTCCCCCCCTCCTCCTTCTTTTTTGAAAACTTAGTATTTTGCAACAAAGCGTTGAGGAGCTGCTGTACTTGACGAGTATCAGGAGGAGCTGTGTAGATCAGCACTGCATTCAACTGGGAAGGGAAGATTTTCCACAACCACTCCTTTATTTTTTCCAGGTTATGCTGAATACCTGGAAAATACACCCAGCCCAGTGGGGTGTTACACTCATAGACTGAACCAAAGTATTTTCTTTTGCCTGCTCTCTTTCCATTACCCTGTGAACTTTAAGACATTAAAGCTTCAGTAGAACAGGTGCAAATTGCCTCACTCTAGCAGAGGAGGTCTGATAGAAGCTGCTGATATAAACTTCTGCAGACTGAGGTGAAATCCAGGTCTTTTCTTAGTAAGGACAATTGCTAGGTAAGAGATGGCTGCCACCATCATGGTCTTCCTTTCCTCCTTCTAAAGTTTTAAAAGAAGAAACGTCACTATTCCACCTTAAAATCTTTTAGCCAAAACACATTCATAATTATCAGACCTAACAGATCAGGTATATCAGTCAGCTTAAGCAGATGGACATGTGGATTTCAAATGAGTGATAGGATAGGTGTCTGTGTCTATATAGTTTACTGAGCTCTGAAGTGTTTCTGGGACTATGAATCCAGATACCTGGATCTTCAAAGTAAAAGAACAAATTCTTTTACAGAACCTGCATACTTTTAGCTTTAGGTGATCTGACCATTGAAATGGCTTTTTCTCAATCACAGCTTGGGATTTATGAAACTAAATTTCCATTTAAGTGTCATATTAAATGCATAAGCCTCTTCCTGGATTTTAGCCAGTCTCCAGGCTAGGAAGCTATTTGGCCTAGTGGTTTAATGGGTATCTTGCTGTGTGAAAGTTATCAGCATGCTGTAAAGCAGAATAAGTAAGCCAAGTTCTCCCAGTTTCACACAAAAATTTCCTTAACCTCCTGAGGCCCTGTAACATTTACATTGCTGCAACTTGGAATTTCCCCCGGGAGTTAATTTTCTTTTGCAGGCTAATTTACAGCATTTCTTTGATTAATGGCTAGGGAAGAGCTGATTACTGTATGCTAAGGACGTATATTCATGCTTAATGAAAATGGTAACAGATCATGGTTTGAGACTGTGAGAAAGTTATAACAAGGAGGGAAGAGGTATGTTGTTAATATCCAAAGCCAGCCCCATCATGCTCTATTTGCATGGCTCTGCTGAATGTGTATGTCAGTGATGTGCTGGGTACAAACTGTTACCTCTCAGAGTTTGCTTTCAGTGCTCCCAAGGAATGGGAGCCCTGAGCTCAGCTGTGTAAAGAAATGGCATGGAATTTTATTTCTGGGAAAGCATGGATCTCACTTCTCTGCAATGGGCTGTCTAAAGGTTCTTCTGAGTAAAATGTCAGCATAAAAAGCTTCTGACCTCATTCTTACATGGAGTTATGATTAGAACATCTGAAGCTTACTATAGTGTAGATAAAAGATACCTACCTTCCACAGCTGAAGGAGCAGATTTCCAATTGGTGAATTTTAAATATGTTCACCAATTGGTGAACTGTTGAATATGACTGAGGGTGATAAAAGGAAGAAAAGAAATGTGAAAAACTTGTTGTTTCACTAGCTTGCTGCTTTGCTAGACCTGCTGAAGATTAGCAGTGTCTTTGTGTGATGGAAATACTGAATGAATATTTTTATATTCTATAAAGTCATGCAGCAGTTTGCAGTGGACTGGCAATCCTGGTAAGCTCACACAGGTGTGACACTGCCAGACACTTGAGCTCTCTCCAAATGTATGTTTTCTGAACTTGTCAATGCAAGACACCCAGAGTAAACAGGAACAACTTACATTTACAGTAGGAAATATTCTCTTCTCCAGGCTGAACTGCCCCAATTCTCTCAGTCTTTCTTCAGAGAATAGATGTTTCAGTCCCTTCATCATCTCCTTGGCTCTTTGCTGGACTGTCTCCAGTATATCCATGTCTCTTTTGTACTGAGGAGCCCAGCACTGAACCCTGTTTTTTTTGATTTGTCTCACTTGTTCCAAGGAGAGAAGGTTCACCTCCCCTGACCTGCTGGTGATGCCAATTGTTAAGTAAAAGCTGCAGTATTTTGGAAGGAATTCGGTGTGATGTGTCACATTGACTCAGATGAAGCGTTGGGTCTTTTGGGTGTTTAGAATACTGTTTGGGTGTTTAGATACTGTTACTGTATCACAGTAGAGTCAGCTATGGGACAATTACCTTGCCAAGACTGAGGCATCTTGATCAACTCAGAATGTCAAAAGCTGGGGGACTAGTCGATTTGTAAAGCAAAGCATTACTGTGCAGTTTAGCAGCCTCCAATACTTAGCAGGAGCTTAGAGTGGAGGTAGGAATGATAACTGCATGAAGGGGCCTAGTTTCTGTTCCAGCACCATTTTCCACAAGTGAACGCTTATGAAATAGATGGTTGTTGATCAGGAGTTCAGTGTTACAGGTGCAGTGTGAGCCAGCATAGAGACTTCTGAGATATATTATTAATGTTTCAGAAAAGGCTGGCAGGCAATGCCAGTAACACAAATATTGTTCATTACACTGTCATTAGTTCATTCTCTTTTGATGGTATTTGGAAAAGGGTAAATGCTATTTTTATCACTCTTTAAATAGGAAAGGAATTTATTTCCTTGCTAGTAGTACATAGGAAATGTGATAATATTTGTAAAAATACTACCTTATGAAAGGTTAGAATATTTTTAAAGTTTTTGCCTTTGAATTTTTCAATCTAGACATAAATGTTGAATTATAAATCTTGATTTAAAAACCTTCTGGAAAATTCAATGATGTGATTTTATGAATCATAAGTTAAATATTTTTTGTAGATAATTTCTAATGAGAAAGGATTGTGTCCTTTAGTGAAATGACAGTGAAATATCATTGTCTTTCACAACTCTCTCTGAAACTTTTGATGCTGAGCTGAGGCCAGTGTACTTAAAATGTATTTACATGGCTTTGCATCCAGAGATTTGCTCATTCTGTAGGTGAAGTGTCAATTAGACTATGATGGGACCACCAATGAATTCTTGGGTGAGAGACTGAGTGACTATAGTACATAAAACTGTACTTATTGTCATAGAGTAACATAACTTGTTTTTTTCCCAATAACTATTGGACAAAAAAATCATTATAATATAATTTCACAGTATTCAGATTTCTATAAGTTTGTGTAATTGGGTGTATTCTCAAAAGGTATTACGAAAATGCAGTTACATCTGTCCTAATGATTAACGTCTGGCTAGCAATCTATGTGGAAAATTTTTTAAGGAATAAATCAATATAAAACACATATCTTCTTATTTTCTTTGCCAAATGAAAAAGTTGAAATAGCAAGTCAAGGTTTATCAAGAGATATCTGATAAGAAAACATTTCATTATTTTTAGATGTAATTTATTCACATTTCATTCCATTTCATCAATTTTGTTCTGAAATTTCATTTCAAAACACCAGCTGAAAGATCCAAAAATGCTGAGATAAATGTTTCTTCCATTTTTAATCAAAATAATTCTGTGAGCTTTACATGGGTTAACATACATGATTAATAAAAATAAAATAACAAAGTTTTGGTATCATATATATATTGTTATTCTTCTGAATATATTTTCCCCCTTCCATTAAACATCATTTTATCTTCATTAATTTTGTTCCTTTGAAGTCTTAAGATCAAATCAGTGATGCAAAGATTAGCTGCTCAAACTACAAACACATAGAGATAAGAGATCAAAATGTTCATGAAGAATCCTAACAGCAGTAGGACAAATGACTCATGATGCTTTTTATATCCCAACACACTCTAGTATGGAATAAATGGGACAGAATTGTTGGTCTGAGAATTACAATAGATCACCTGAGATGTTTCGGTTGTTTTTTTTTAGAAGGCAACCAATATTTCTGAAAATAGTTTTTTAATCTTTATTGCAGTTTATGCTTTCTTAATAATCACCACAATTTCAGTTAAGAAAATTTAACCTGATGGGCTTCACATGAACCAGAATCCAAACCAGGAGTGAAGAAATTCAGGTTACATATTTATCTCTTTTCTTTCTTTCATTTTCTTCAACAGCCTGAGCTGGGAGTGTACCATTTAAATTTTATTTTGTAAGATGGACATTGGCTTTTAAGACATTTCCCTGCTCTTCAGCTGACAAACTGTCAAGTGATTTGAAAAGTACTTAGGTACCCAAAACTGGAAAAATTTCTGTGGTACTCAGTGCTGCAAAGCTGGAAAGACTGGTTCCTGGCTCTGGGATGAGAAGTTATAACACTGGACCCTACAGGGGGAGAAGGGATCTGTCTGGACCAGGAGGCCTCAGATTGATTTTATGTTTACCCCATTGAGAGACATATCATGCAACCTTTGTTTTAAGCTGGACACGAGGATGCTGGGTGAGCAGGCTCCTCAGTCTGGAAGACATTGCTAATCCTGCCTGTGGTGTTTCCACAGTTAAATGGGAGAAGGCAGCTGCCCACCTGGGGCAGGAGAGAGGGATCTGCTGAAGTTCACACCTGCTGTTTTACTCACCAGGTCCTCTGGCTCTGCAAGTGCTGCAGCTGAAACCTCTTCCTTGAATGTGAGAAAATCCAGGCTCTTTGTGTGATTTATGGGATTATGTGAAGCTATAAATCTTCTGCTACAGCTAAATGCAACAATGATACTGTTTGTATAACGATTTGCGTCAGCTTTGCTTGACCACATCTGTGTCAATGCCGAATTGCTGAAGGACTGAGTAATGGCTGTACAGAGAGCATGACTGAAATAACACCAGGCTCCCTGGCCACCAAAGGGAACTGCTCCAGCTTCCCCTGGTTCTCAGGGAATTACCAGAATTAGTATAAACAAATCCACGAGAGCTTCAGTTAACCTCAAACGAGGTGACATCCTTAGAAAAAAAAACTAAAATAAACCCCCTAAGGTTTAGCTGGCAGAAATGTCCACCAGCAATGTCCAGATGACCTTTCTGAGTGGAAGAACACTTCTCTTCACAGGATAGAGTATACCCATCACCATTAGTGTCTGGACCAGAATGCCAGACAAACATCAAGTGCCCATTCTCTTTCTTCAGTAGCAAAAGTAAATTGAAAATTCTTCAGCACTTTTAAGACTTGAGTTTTACTTCCTCGCTTCTGAATTTTGGATTGGCACCAAAAAAGGAAATACTTGACTGCTGTCAGGTGCTCTATTTAGATTTTCCACAGCTGAGAATAAAACTGCCAGAAAATGTGCAAGAAATATTATACTTTGTGAAATTTACAACCTGTGTCTGTAAACTAATAGACATTTGGATAAATACAACTTTTGGAAGAGCTTTAGTTTTAGAATAAATGTTTGGCCTTTACAAGGGATGTGTAGGATCTAATGGGTGCATGCTAAGACCAGCCTTTGACACAATCAGCATATTTTCACATGGTCGACAAGCTGCCCATATAGTACCTAATTGCAAAAGAAAAACACTAAGTCTGAGACTGAATGAATGCAGATTATTTCAAAGGCATGTCAGTAAAAACTTCTACATAACACGCTGTCTTAGGGTTTTTCTACGCTATATGTGTCACATCAGCAAATTCTTTTCAGAACATTATATAACTTGCAAGAGACTTGTGGAAATGGTTTTTTTTTAATGTTTCCCTTTCCTTGTATCCAGTAAGTCTGTTACCTAGAAGAGAACCACACATTTTTAACCTGAGTTCTAATTGACCATTCTCTCAGTTATGGTTTTCTTTGTTATTTACATGTGCTTCCACCAGAACCTTTCCAGGATTGCAGTCCTTTTCTAGGATCATACTGAATGCTATGAAACCAATAGGACTGAAAACTCCTGTTTTCTGTTTTCTCCCTTTTTAGAAACACTTTAAATGTTCCTGAACTTCCTTTCTCCAATAAATTCTTCAAGGTAATAAGGTAATCTCTTTTTATTCTGAGGTTAGGTCAATTTCTTTTATCTCCTAGAATAGTATTCATCAGATACAACCAATTAAAAACCATTCGATTCTCCAAGTTTTGATTTGTTTGTTTTGTTTTGTTTTGTTTTGTTTTGTTTTTTTCATTCCACTCTAGAGAAAGACCTTTGCTCCTTGTCACTGGAGTTAATTTTGTGAGCAACTGGTCTGACTTGCCTGGGGAGCACTATTGCAAGGGATTCCAGAAAGCATTAAGCTGGTTGGCGGTTTTCCCTTTCAGTGTTCTGAAATTACTTTCTTATTGAATTTCCTATTTTTTCAAGATTAGGTGTAATTTGTACTTGTGTTGATCTCTTTACTTCCCTCTATGATAGTGCCAGCTCTTTTAGGTAATTTTTCACATTTTTATATTTCATTTAACCACACTGTTACTTGTCACTATCCAAATCATGGGAGCAAAATACTGCTCTGCAGTTATTTAACTTAGATCTTCAGAGCTTCAGCTACAGCCCATGTGTTCTATTGTGGTTTTTTAACCACATGGGGAATTGTCTTTGAGAAAAGAATAGAAACCCAAGGGGTAAACAAAATTATTGATAAGAACGTTAAGAGTTAAAATGAAAATCCTGAACAGTGAAGGATTTATTGGCATGAAATAACATATGGCAACAAACAGGGAACATGCTTTTAAATGCAATTATTGTACAAAACTCCAAAATAACATCTCAGTAAGCAATTTTCATGACTTAGGGAGCCATGAAACCCAAAAGAGGCAGAACAAATGCAACAAAGCATTAAATTGCAGTGTTATTATCTGTCATAATATATTTGCCCTGTATCTTTAGGCCAGCAAATACACACACACACAGAGGAAACCAAAAACTGCTGAAAACTGCCAGATTTGTCTTTTCAAGAAGCTGAAAGATGATGATGAAAGTATGTGAAGTAATGAGAGTTTTTTAAGGACCCAGATGGTGTTTAAAGAGCAGTTGAAGGTACTCATCACATTTCATAGCAGTACTCCCGAGAAAGATGTGTGCAGATGTTTTGTGTCACTTACCCTAGAAGTTAGAAGTTTAGAGGCAAGGAAAATGCTCTGTGAATGTATGACTTATGAGTCCTAGTGCTTGTGGCTTTCTCCCATGTTTTTTTTCTCTGAATAATCATAGAATCATAGAATTATAGAATGGCCTGGTTTGGAAGGGACCTTAAGAGTCATCTAGTTATAATCCCTCTGCCATGGACAGGGACAGAGATCAGAGCTCCATCCAGCTCCTGATATCTAATCAAAACCTACTCTCTTTGAGAATAATGAAATGTTTGAATTCATATCAGAAGAATCACACTGGTTTAGGCCTGCCTGGAGAAGCAAACTGTACACTTCAATTCAAACACCTTCACTGTTAAAATAGTCAAGACATGTTCTGTCTCTTTGATCTCCTGTGATAAGGAAGACTTAATGACTGATCTAAGTAAAAGTCCTAAATAAGAAGTAATGAAAGAAACGTTTGAAGCAGCAAGAATCTTTAGGTCACTGACAGATTTTTGTCTCTTTCCTAGGAACTACATAACTGAATTTTTGGCACTGAAATGCATGTTTTCATGAAATGCATGAATTCACTGAAATTCATGTTAATAATTAAAAGAATACCAAAGCAAAATACTCCACCAAAACAAATATACAGCTCATAATGGCTACATGAATCCCAACTTTTAGCAGATAAATACTTAGCCATAAATCTTTTAGTCCTGTTATGTTCTCTGACAATGTATAAATAATTCCAGAGAACACTTCAGTGCAGTTCAATGCAGGATTTTAGAATGTATAATTCTAAAATGTTAAATTATAATCATTTGAAACCAAGTCATTGCTTTCAAATTCCTTTTGTGGCATGTAAGATCAGACAACTGGGTTGATATCAATTTACCAAAAGAGTCTAAAGATGGAAAGGGATTCATTAAACAGAACAGTTCTATCAAAGTGTAAAATTGTGCCACATATGGTGACAACTTAGCTGTCTAAAATGCAGAACAAAACTAAATTTTCTCATAGAAAGTTTCAATTTCATCGGGGAGAAAAAAATTATTAATTCTGCACAACCCCAAAATATGTTGGCTGAAAAACTCCCATGACAATCTCTCCTGGGAAGTGAGTACAGGTACCTCACATGACTGTGCTCCTGACCCAAGGCCAGGAACATAGACTCATAAAACCCACAAAACATTGAAACACAATCCATTTCCATCATCAATTTTTGATGCCTTCTCAGTGAATACTTTACTGTACATTTCACTGCCATGGAGACACTGTGTGTAGTCATTTGTAATGAATGATTCTGCCTGCCATAGAATTTTCTGTCTTCTGCCGTGACAAGGGAAAAGAACCCTGAGGGACACTATTTTCTGCACATCTTAGGGACAAGATAATGGACAGTTGTGGGAAAGTATGGAAATGAGACACTTCAATGGCCTCAGGAATCTCCAGAGATCCCTGCTATCAGTCTTTGATTTCTAAGAGTTGGGAGGTTTTTATTGGCAGTAGCAGTAGTAATAATATTACTATTAATTTTGTGATTTTATAAAAATATTAATTTTCACACTAAATATTAATATTTTATGAAAAGGAAGAACTGATAAACTTCATCATAAAAATCACACTTAAAAGATATGATCAGAAAAGAGGGGAAAAATAACCTTTTTTTCTATATAAATATGTTAAAAATTTCTTGGATGAGTGTAAACACACGTCCTTTTCCCTTATATGTGGCATATACTCTTTTAGAATAAAGACCTCACTTATTTTAAATGGTTCATCATTTTCTTTAAATAAGAAGGCAAGCAGTGTCTTTTACACTTTTCCTCTTTAATAAGATAGGACAATGCACAAACCAGACATAGTCGTAGTTTTTCCTCATATTATATTTATATGAAGTAATTGTATCAGTGACACTTAAGCATTTTTTGAGGCTTTGAAAATTTATTATTATTATTATTATAATTATTATTATTACACTGAAGGTTATACTCTTAACCAGAAATAGCAGAAATAATACTTCTTTTTTATTATTTATTATTATGTGTATACATTTTATTATGTGTTGGCTATATTTCTTCATCTAATTGAAAATTATAAGCACTCCCTCAAATGTTTTTACATTTTTACAGCTAGTTAAAAATTGAGGCTGCCTAAATGTTTTGACAATGAAGTCTAAATACCAAAGATTAATTCTAACACTGGATACCTTAAAAGACTTTAATGATGATAGTCAAATACTGTGCATGCTATGCATCAGGCTTACACTCATTACAATGACTCTTCCTTTTTTGGGTGAAGAACACTCACTCAGGCTAAGTGAAACAAAGCAAATTCCCAATTTAGAAACATGAAATATCCACTGGGTAACTCAAGTGTTTTTGTACTTACTGCAAAGGAGACTGAATTCACTATTGTGAACTTCAGTCTTGCATGGATTTACCCATGGCAGAAAGCCTTATTGCCAGAAGTTAAGGTGCCAGAGAGTTTTTTGTGTTCCAGGGTGTCAGTGTATGCAGACAGAGAATTCCCAGGGTGACTGCACCAGCAGCTGCTTCCACCAGCTTTTGGAAGTAGAATATTTTTGGAATGGTTGTGTGAACTTGTCTGCAAATCACTGAGAATTGATACTTCAGCCAGCACCACCATCAGTGCATTTTCAGCTGAGACTGCTTGTGCATTGAGTCTCAACTAATTACTGACAAAAACCATAATGATTAGAGCAATCTAAAAATCTTGAGACTGAGATTGAGCTGGATAGAAGGAACATAAATCTTTCCCAAATGAAGCTTGGGGAAGTAGGTGCAGCTTTAGCAATGGGACTTCCCATAATATAACCTGCCATAAAGGATAGGATCACAGCCATAGTTTCTATTTCCTTTGCTTTTGTTGCAGTATTAAAAATTTACCCTGGGAAAAAAAAAAACAAAACTTAAACCTAAATCAAACCAAACAAAACCAAAAACGTAAGCTAGGGTAAATATTATGCCAGAGTTTTCTGTTATTATGTTGGAACATTCCAACATGTGTGTGAAGATTATAGTGGATCATCTGTTTGGTCTCTGTACTGAGTGTCTGGCTGACTGCATTATGGTGTGCCTGGAAGTATCCCAGTAATCAATTGAACATCATGTCTTCATCCCTTTTGCTAAGAACTCATAAGATTCACCTAACTTTAGATCAGGCTCTGGTTACCTAACTTCAACTGTGTCTTACCACTGAGACCCTTGCTTTCCTGATTTTGTGGGTGGAGAAGAATTTTTACTGTGTGGATTCCAATTTTTGCTCTTAAAGCCTTGTTTCCTTGCTTGTCCACACTGGCTTACTGAATTCATCACCTCACTGCCCTTGCATACATGTACTTGGGTGTTCTTCTGTTGGAAAACCTGAGCTGGTGGGATGGTGGTTTCTGTAACTGCCCCAAATGTGCCCCCAGGTCTAGAAAGCTCTCATGGGTTCTCCAGTTCAGTATGATGTTCCCCAAAGTAAAGCATTTCTTAATTTTAACAGCAGAAATAAGGCCTAGTATAAGTGAAAAGTGCCAGGGCAACCATCTGTTGTGTTGAAAGCTGTAATAGAGAGAAATGTTTAACCAGGGAGGTCTTTGCTGCCTTGTGTAATTGTTTGAACAGCCTTGTGGCTGCTCTTTTGTCAAGGGTGAACACCAGTGTTTTCTGAGCCTGTAGCTTTCTGACTGTTGATAGCTGGCAGCCATGCATTAGGGAATGAATCTGCTCCTGGGACATCATGCCTTCTGAAGACAGGGATTGTATCCATGCTGTTCCCAGTCAGCTTCCTTTGCAGTGGAGTGGCTCATCCACACAAGTGCATGAATCCAAGCCTTCTCTCAACCCTGCAATTCTTTGGTCTGTGCCCTGTCCAGAGTGTCAGAAGTAATGTGAAGTGTGTGTTTCAGCCTGGCACAAAAATGTAGAGTGAACTTCCATGGAAAGGTTGCATCCAGTATTTACAAACTGGTAAATATCCACGTGTGTCCTGTGATGTAAATATTGTGAGTTCACTTAAACTGGTTAAAAATATATTTTAAAACTTGGAAATTATTTACTGTCAAACTGCTATGTATATCTGATGTGACAAAAAGGATGATGGGGTTAAGTGGAAACATAATTCTATGAGTGAATTAGCTGGGCCTGCTTTAAGGAGCTCCAGAATGCTATTATCCAAAATAGACTCCTTCTTTCTTAGATGCAACATCAGTAAAACAGATTCTGCTGTTAAACTTCTGCTTCAGTCAGTCGTTCCCTTGAAAAAACCCGTGAATACGAGTAATTTTCATCAAGCTGAGTTTTAACTAACAGCATCTTAGACCATAACCCAGGTGTTCCATTCTCCACACTGGTATTTGAAGGCCAATAACATCTGCAGCTTCATCTAGGTGATAGTCATAACTGCACACTTTCCTTTCCCTGGATACTGAGACACCAAGAACCACAATCTGTCTATTTGCTGTAGAGCAGATGACAGGCTTAGGTACCTACTTTAGTTTCAAAGTCCAAGAGGAGAGTGATGTCGATCCAAACCACCCATACTTCAGGACCTCTCATTCACAACTCCCTTTGTTGCACTTAGCAAGTGCTGGAAGCAAGACTGTCTCATGTACCAAGGCACTGACACCATGTGTTTAAAAGTTTTATTCAGATTCAGAATCACAACTCCTTCTCATTAGGTAATTTAATAAATTATAAGGGGAGAGACAGTACCAAAAGAAAAGAAAAAGGTTATGATATAATCCTACCTCCACCGAAATTGACAAAACTCCCACTATTATCTGCAGGGGTGATATCTTCTCCCAGATTACCTCCACCTACTGTCTTTGATGAAACAGCTGTTAATATCTGTGTCCTAGTAATATATTCTGCATATCTCAAATTAATCATACAATGTGACCTTTACATCTGGTACTGGATCAATTAATGAGTGCTTCAATTTCAGCCCTGATGAAAAGCTTGTGTAGATGTAAGATTGTTGTAGTCATAGCCATTGCCCTGAAAAAAATCTCTTATTTCCTGTACATTGTTGAAATGGCAAGGAGAATAAAAATAAATAGTGGTATCATAGAAGGAGAATTAAACAATTAAATTGCAGAAGTCAAAGTTTACCACATTAAATAGTACCAAGAAATGAACATAGAGGTATATCTAACTAGGGAAGAGGTTTGTTTACTTGATCATGATGATCTTGTGTTACATGAGAGTACTTCTAAAGTGCAGGGCTTGTGCATGACCTGCCATCACCCTGATGTTCAGCTGAGCCTGGGTCATACAAGGATTTTCCCTCCACATTGTGGTTTCCCTGAGGGGAAGACATGGCGACCAGAGCAGAGAGTGAAGCCAGACTGGCTTCTAATAGTGCCTCATCACCCATGAATGAATAAAAGAGAGCCCACGAATGAATGTACAAAAAGCCTGGTTTTTATCTTCAACATTCATTACTACTTATGTGGTAATTTTTCACTGCAAAAATATTTTTAATAACATTCACACAGAAACCACAAAGAGTTAGATCATAACCTCCAATATGATTATATGGCAGTGTGGAATTTTGGACAAGGTGAAAACAACTTATCCAAAAGAGCTGTTTAGCAATTGGTCTAGGATCTTAGTGCTAGAAGTGTCAGTGTATGGCATTTTAATGACTAAACTTATTTAATGATTAAAACAGAATTTATAATTGAACTACCATTTGAGCAGGAGGACAGTCTGTGATTAATGGCATGGTTGGCTACTTTAGCACTACTGAGCCACAGGCTCATAGGTAGCGTCTGACTCTGTTTGCTTGTATAAAATTTAGAGGAGCTTTTTTTTCACATGGCAGTTCAGCGTGACTGGTTGCTGTACTGGCTAATTTAAACCATACTATATAGCTGGGCTGCAAATTTTGACATTTCCAGCTGAGTTCCCAATTAAAAAATGTGCAAAACTATAGACATGGTAAAATAACAAGTGACTGTGTACATGGCTTATATGGACAGAGGAGACAGGCACATTCTGAAGATTCCCATTGAACAAACTGAAGATGCACACATAGCTTATTTTCTGTCTATGATCAGCTAATACAGCCTGATTTTCTCTTGTCAACTCAGTTATCTGTGCTCCTGCTCACAGATAATTCTGGATTTCTGAACTTTGAAACTCAGAGTCTGCATGCCAAGAGCCAAACGAATTGAAATGGTTTCTTGATTCATGGGCAAAGCCCTGGTATCATGGCTGCCAGTGGATGAAGACTTTCAGACCAGTAGGATTTTCAATGATGAAACTGAAAAGAATACTGAATTTTATAATCATCCGCTGTGACACTCCTACTGAAATAACTTTTCTTGATTCATGAGGAGCATCAACAATTACACAAAATAGTTTTTCATTGCATGGTGTTGAAAAAATAATTTGATTTTGGGACAAGGAGGGAAATACTTAGAGGCATTTCTAGTTCATAAGAAATCATTCACAAATGTGACTGAGTCTCTAAATAATTTTTAGAGCTCTAGTTGGCCTTACTGGAGTAGTGGATTTGGACCAGATGACCTCCAGAGGTCCCTTCCAACCTTAAGCATGTGGTTCTGTGATTTCATGAACCACACATCCTGAACGTATATGGCATCGTATGATGGCAAAAAAAGAAAAAAAGTCACAGACCTATGAGATCATCCACAAACTAAATCAAAGTCAGTAGTTAATTCAAAACCAAAAGAGTTTTTCAATTGTACAGATGTTTCAGGAAAATATGAGTGAGTGGATTATTGTCACATTAACAGGGATGTTCATACTTGGTATAGCTAAAAAAGTTGTCATTTCTGCTGAAGAACTACTTGGTGGAGTATGTCTGCCTTATTTGATGGCAGGTAAGCCAGAAAGGGAAACAAAATATAGGAAAGTTGCTCTGAAGACATTATGAGAGAATGACTGTGGGAAGGTACCACATATCTGGGTAAAGCATTATGGACTGTAATAGTGGGAAACAACCCAGGCTTGGCAAGTAGACTGATAACATGATCTAATAAGACTTTTCCATCTGTAATGTCTCTGATCTCTAGCTGGAGAAATAAAAAATACACATTTGATATGCAACTGTTTTGTTCCAGACTTCTGTTTGGATTGTTGCATGACATATCCCTGGCTCATGCTTTTTAGAGTCCTTTCTGAGGACTGGAGGTGAAGGAGAGTATACATTCAGGTATTGTGGTGGTGAAGGAAAGTATACATTCAGGTATTGTTCCAAAAGAGTTGGTGATTTTTTTACACACACGAAGATACATTATCTTGGCAATGCTCCTGGGACTTCTGCAGGTTTGTACAGGAGGCAAGGGTCTTGCACTGGTTATATGCAATATTCCTCAGTTCTTGGCATCATAGGATAAGCTTTTCCAAAGATAACCTCATCCCTATCCAATTTCATATGGAAATTCAAAATAAAACCCCCAAAACAGCAGCAATATACTTATTTTAAAAAGTTATCTGCCAGCACTCCTCTTTAAAACTTGTACTTACTGTATTTCCTATCTCTGTCCAGCTGGGATCCAGAAATGAGTTATCCTTCTTCCCTCCCTGGAAAGAACAGACTTTCCCAGTTATGTCTCAACTGCTTATTTTTTTCTAGAGATGGAACAAGAGGGCTCAGCAGTCTCCTCACCACTCCATCCATATCTTCAACCACCATACAGGCACTTTGTAATCATGGTCTTCATAGAAGACAGAAACAAGTCCTACTAGGTCCTCCAGACAAATTAATCTGTCTGTAGACAGATTGATCTGTCTACCTGGATTTACTGTGGACCATGGTGACAGAGCAACAGGCAGGCACCTGAGCTTTGGGGGATTGCAGGGACACTGACAACCTTAATAGGTCATTTTCTCCATAGTCAGCAACCTGAAGAGACTGGGGTAAACTTCTGCAAATCATATCCCAAATCACTCCTGTCTATGCCCCTGAAAACATCTCTGTCTCTTGCCAGTACTCTTTGCAGTGATGGATTTTTATCAATTAACAAATGTGTTGTTTTAATTCTGTTTAGTGTTACAGTCACATCACATGGCTTCAATGTGCTCTTGATTCAGGCCACATCTTCCACTGGTTAGAAATACAGCTGTTCCATGTGAAAAATAGGGCTGCTGGAAAAAACTGTTAAGTATTTCCTAAAGAAAACATTAAAATACAATTGGCCTAGCAATTAGAGGTATAAATGCCTGTGATCCAACCCAGACATGATTAAAACAGATCTTAAATGTATCAGCAGGAGGCATCCTGAAATGAATTAATATAAAGCAGGAATGCATAAAGCAGCACTCTTCCTATCTTAAACATCCAGCACACCACGACCAGCAGCATCTTCTATTTCTTAGTGGCATATCCCTCAGCAAGTTTTCAGATGACTGCACAGAGCAGGTGCCACAACAGAAGGATGGGATGCCATTCAGAGCAACCTGGACAAACGTGAACCTCAAACGTGAGAACCTCATGAGGTTTAGCAAGTTTAAGTGCAAAGGCTGCACCTGTGTCAGGCATTGGACTAGGTGGTAAAAGAAGCTGAGGACAAAGTGATGGTAGTGTGAATGAAGGCTGCATGTGCCACTGGATCTAAATACACAACCAAAATCTCTAGTTATGTTTTTACTCAGTAGTATAGATGAAAGATAAAATCAAAAGTCAAGAAATCAGAGCAGATAGGAGATGCATCAGATCAGAAAGTGAAGCAAGAATGTAACCTGACACATGAGGACCAACAAACATTATGATCCAGAGTTTAAGTGCTGACGCCATTCCTCTGACTTGCACATTCTGTCATAGAGGTTACTTTTGTTTAGCAAGAAAAATATCCATAAAAGAAAGCTTGATGTCTGTGGTATTTAAAGGATGCTAGTTAAAACAGCAAGGAAGGAAGAATTTTAATCTAGCATGACATTAGGAATAAATTAGTATGGCTGTAAAGAAGACTGAAATGTCTCCTGAATAGAAACTGCTTCTACTTCTCAGTCAATAACATGCTGGGTTCCTAATGAGATATTGTCACTCTGATCCTAATTACTTGTGCCACACAGAATTATCCTCCCCATATAGAATCTGTAGCTCATCTTTTGTGTCTATCACTGAATGTTTTAATTAGTCTTGGTTAAAAAAAAATGTATATACTGAATCTAATTTTTTTTCCATATGTTAAAAAAAGATTAATGATGTACTGTAAAACAACCCCTGTCAGTATTGAGAGGCTTACGTTTTCTTGAGATGCTATAAAAAGCATACCTTTGGAGGAAGGGGACACAACAAGAACCTTGACACATGGGGTTTATGCAGAAGAGAAGTGGAGGCAAATCTTCCTTTAATGGAACATGAAGCTCTGTGCCACAAGAAATCTTAGAAAATCTCACATGATCCAATTACACATCTTATGCTACCACTGAGAATTCTGGAACTCAGTACTGAAAGGAATCAGCTCTTGCTCCATCTGAGTTGTGCTTAGGCTTTGGTATGCCTACTCAGACCTTCCATCTGGGATTGGTGTGTATTGGGTCTGAACTTTAGACAGTAAAAGAATTAAATACAATACAACTGATCTCTAAGGACAACTGTCCCTACCCGCTATTTTATTAGAGTACTTTGTGGACAAAAGTGGAATTCTTGAATTTAGTTTTGTTATTCCAGGTTTTCTGAGAGACAAATGACATGAAAAGAGCATCCTACGTTTACATTGGAGATGGTCACTTGCTAAGCACATTTTCAGTTGTCAAAATGGAAATGGTAAAAAAGCCTTTCCTCTCATTTTTTTTTCAGATTTCACACCATTTTCTTTATAAAGGAATTAAATAATTCATTTTATTTTACTTAGATCATCTTTCATATTTTGTGATCTTGTAGTTTATTTCTGTGCACTTTCTGCTGGCAAAACTGAAAAATTTGGAAACATTGACAGTTTAAAATTCTTCTGAATTAGTTTTCATACAGGATATCAAAGAAGCAGAAGAAATGCTTTAAGAATTCCATCACCAACTCAACTGGACATTCCTGTTTATAAATACCTGAGAGACTATAAAGAAACACAAAGTAAAGTGAGTGCTCTATTGCTAAAGAGAATTCTAACTTGGTAGTATGCTAATCCCCTAATTAATTAATTACATTAATTTAAATTGCTTTGAGGTGAGGGGAAATAAATAGGAGGGCGGGAGAAATTGTAAGTTCTCCAAATTTGCTCATTGGTAAAAGACTGTCTGTGTCGACACAGAAATGGCTAAGCATATGAAAAGCAAATGAAAAGAACATGTTGTTTTTCTTTCTACACTGTATTCTGGAAAGATTCCTGTTCAGATAGCTAGAAAAAGCCACTCTACCAAAAGAAATGTCACTGTTCATTGTAGCTGGGCAGATATCTATTGTGGTCTGAGAAGGACTGAGAGGGATGATCTATCAGGGAAACAAGTTTTCATGGAGGAGTGCCCTTAGTATACTGTTGTATTTAACTTGTATTGTATTATATATTACTATTATATTATATATTACTTATTATTAATAAATTATATTGAAGGGTGAAGTATGAAATGTATTTTAATGAATACTAGATGTTTAAAATTTTATCAAAGCAGAAAACTAAAGTTATGCTTTGCCACAAATTCACACATTTATTCCTAATTGAAAAGGTAAAATCCTTTTAATTCCTAATTCAAAAGGTAAAATCCTGAAAAGGTGAAGACCTACCACAGGATAGGTCTTAATCAATTTTTTGCTATGATTTAATGACAATCAAATGTCCCAAGGAGAGGTGACAGCTTCATCTTTTAGATAGTTCTAAGAGCTCTGGTGTTGACCTAAAAGCTTTCTGGCTCTTGCCAGGGTTAAAAGTTGTCCTTCCATTAAAGCATTATCCTAGTAGATACTGAGGTTACCTTGGTGACATGTCTGATGGCCCAGTAAGGCTGCACAATTTATCAATCCCATTCTCAGATAGCTGTACTTATCAAGGAGCAGTGTTCAGGGAATGTCCTTATGGAATTAGGGAAAGTTTTCATTGTTTAAGGAGAATGGTGCAGTTTAAGTCCATTAGCATGTGCTAAGTAAGAAGGGGAAGCATTAGTTTGCTTCTGTGAAAGCATATTTTGCAATTACAAGTCAAATTAAAAATCTTAAAAATACTTAGAATTTGCTTTGCTATTAAAAAATAATTACAAATGAAAGCAAGCACAGTTCAGCCAAATTCTTTATTGAGTACTTGTTTCAAAACAGAAGTAGAAAAGCATGTTAGACAATACCTCTGATATTTTGGTCTGCAAAATTAAGGAACTTTGAACAAGTTTTTCTACTCCGTGAATAATTGTCTTTCACCTTTTGTTGATAAAGGCAGACAACTTCCATGAGTAAAAAATTAGAGTGATAAAATTGACATAATTTACAGAAAACTCCACATTAGTACCAGACATTAGCTAAGCATGTTTTGATACAAAAGCTTTCAGACCTGGCCTCATTTTTGACGACCTTTTTCCATGCTGAGTTAACTGTTTGCATGCATTTTATTTATTGCTTTTATAATCCACTTTATTAGTTGAAAGAGACATTTAGGGAAAAATGGGAAAACACTCAAGAATCTCAGTATATGTATTGTTATAGGATTCCTTTAATGGGAATGTGATTTCTTATAAATAAAGAAGTCAACATGATCACTAATACATTGCAAGAAGCTCATAATGTTTGCTTTTTTCCTTTTTTGAAGAGCTTCCATTAGCCAAGTTACTAGAAGGTATTTGGATATGCAGTGCAGGACAAAAAAACCCATGATACATTTAATATAAGGCATATTTGTTTGCTTAGGAAAGGTAACATTACTGGTATTACAAATTTAAACACATGATGAATTTTAACTTACAAAAGCATACAATACTACTGAACCAAAAGTGCTATGTTACCGTCTCATATTTCCTTAGATTACTATAAAAGTCACTTGAGTTGATTCTTTTTCTTTTTTCTAGAAATCATCTAATTTCATTTATATTTCTTATTTATTGGAAATAATAATAATAAAAAAATACACTCTGTATTGTTCCCTGCTCATTTTTAATCAAATCCTGCAAACACTTATTAACCAGCAGAAGAAAGAATCCTGGTTCTAACAGAAGTTTTTGGCCTTGCAGGATCCCACCCTTGATAGTTCTTACTATCAAGAGCAGTAAAAGCACCTCCAATGGATTACTCCTAGTGAGCACTGTGCTGGCAGCTTCACATCTTTTTGTGGATTCATGGTTCAGTTTACATAACGTCATCAAAACAACGTCATTTTCTAATGTTCTCATAAAAAAAAAAAATCCAAACAGTTCCTCTCAGAGACCATGTTGTTAATTTGTAATTCTGTGAATTCTGTATTGGCAAGCTTTTAGGAATGATCTAGTCTTGTCCTCCTTCTTGCTCCTCCTCCTGCAAAATATGGAAAAAGAGCTCTAATTATTATCTCTAATTATATGTAACACAGTAAGACTATGTACTGTATTTATTGTGAAACAAACATGTGAAAAGGAAAGATGGAGCCTGGAGCTGAATATGTCTCTCTTGTGCTGGCAGCTGTGAAATTAAACTGATCTTTCAGCTTCTTCTTTAATCAAAACAACATAGATTCTGAGAATTATAAATCTTGCTGTGGAGAATCCCAGAGTGACATTTTCCCATTGTTAAGACTCCAAAATCAGACTTCACTTTGATTGCTTTAATCTCATCTGAAACACTCTTTCAGTAAAGCACACAATCTAGATTGTTTTCAGATAACAGAAAAAAATAATTAGCAACTCCAGATTTTGTTAGGGGCTTTTTAAAACAAAAATATTGTTTTTTCTTTTGAAATCTGTATTTTTGGGAGCCTTTTTTTCTTCCTGTCCTGACTCTTAAGACAACAGAAATAATATTTTATATGTGTTATAATGTTTAAATGTATGGCTTTTTTTACCTTGTGCCCGCCTGGCTGGTTGTGCTTTCCGTGCAGGTGCTTCTAGAAAACAGAAATATTGCAGTCAGAATTTATTTGCTGGAGCCTTTGAATTAAAAATCATTAGAAATATGGGAAACTCATTGCTGACTTTTGAAGTTTGTTCATTAAATTTTTCAGTAAATTAAGAATTTTGTTCCAGAAGCATGTTGGCTTGATCACCTGAAATATGAATGCTTATAATACAATTCCCACATTTCTCTCACATGCATTAAATCTTAGTAACAGTTTAAAAGTATTTTTGCATTTTGAACATATGAATTAATCTATTATCCACACTGATCTTCCACAGATGGTTACATGCTGTAGTCAGGTGCCAGGGCACTTTGCCCATGCTCTTCACTCATGAAACACCATGTGACAGTGTGTCAGTGAAGTACAAGCTCAGGTTAAGGCTCAGGACTCAGTCTCGGCTTTTGGCAGTAGATGTCCAGGTCTGCTGCATTGACATTGCTTCAGGAATTATTCAAAAGCTAAATGCTTGGAACCATTACAAGATATTGGCCACATATCCAGCTATGTTTTGGGCTTGATTTGTAACTGCATTGGGTTCCACACTTAAGGTTTAGTTAATTTTCTCAGGCTTCTGCTTTTAAAGCTGGAGCAGAGCAAGGTCTATTGGATAGGTACTAGCCCCATTAGACATATCCTTTTTATTTCACTTATTCAGTGAAACTATGGGTGTGTTTTCCTTTTTCTCATCAAATCTTGAGACTTTTTTTAACCAGATATCTCCTCACTGGGAGAAAGAACACATCCCAAGCATAAGAAATAGTTCCTCTGTTACCAGCACAGAAATGTTACTGCAGTAATTTTTCCTCCTTTACAACCATGAAGTGCTTGTATATTCACTAAAAAAGCTGCAGCCAGTTCTCTTTTCATCCTGATGTACAGGGTATATAAATGCATAGCCCTGAGATGGAGGCTTGGCCTCATTCCAGCTGAGGCTAAACAGCGGGTATCTGCACCACCATGGCAGAAAATTCCAAGCTCTGCACTGCCCTGACAAGGACAGAACACGGTCCATCCAAAGGATGCTTTCCATACTTAGGTGCTGTCTGTACAATTATGCTGTCAGATAAGGCTTGTGTTTACAGATCACACCCATCTGTCATTTTCAGGCAACAGGAGACTCCCCAGCATGCCTTGTACTACTCAGCACTGAAGCTGTACAAACACTTTGTATAAACCTTCATTACTTGACACAGACTTCAAAACTAAAAAGGCAGAAACACATTAATTTCATTTCATTGTCCAAAAGACATATTTTTCTCCTACGTATTTAGTTCAAAGGCTGACAGAAGCATTATTCTGCATTATTAGAATTAGAAAAATACATAAATACAAAAGAAGCCCTAAGCAAATTACTTCTTAACTTTGAATGAAGATCATTAAACAATGGTTGTTAAAGTCGAAGAACAAATTGCTGGTACAAAGGCAGAGTGAATTCTATTTGGCTCCTTTTGGACCTTTATTCCATTCTGGTTTTTGAAATCAAGAGCTTTCTTCACTTAACAACAGGACAAAGGTAGAGAAATTCCAAGACCCTGTGAGATATTTACTCAACCCCAGAGGATATATTCCCTGCACCCCACCCATTCCTTCACAACACTGAGAAACCCTGGCAGCAGCAGATCACATTTACACAGACAAGAAATAACTCAATTTAAAAGCAACTCACGTGGTCTTCTTCTGTATGTGCTGCTTAAAGAAAAGCAAATTTTTTATGGCTCATGTTCCTTCAAATGTTTTACCTAAGCTTTGTGGTTAGGTATTTCCTCTTGTCTACTATGCCAAATCTTTTAGTTACTTTTAGCCACAAGATAAGCCTCAACATTTTTCTTTGCAACATCAGTTAACGAATTCTTTTCCAAAACAACTATAAAACACTTCTTGCTAAAATTCTGTCTTCAGACCTAATAATTTTTATGAATAGATACTGTAAAACCTCACCTGGAATGATCACTTTGGACAAAGCAGGTCTTAGTGATACTGAATTTTTGACAAACTAACCTTCCAGATGAACTTTCTTGATTTCTCTCTCGATAATCTGTGGCTCTCCCTCAATTATTTTAGTAACCTTGGTGTACTCAGTTCCAGCTATGGTAAGCATCAAAAACAAATGAGTTAAATCTGGCATAGCATTTTTCCATATGCAAGGAGCCCTCATTGGAAACAATGTCATTTTTGGGCATAGGTGTTGCAGGCTACCATGCTATTCATGCCATAAAGCATGTTATCTCTAGGGATGAGTCATTCATTGCAATCTTGGTTTAAAGTTCTGCTCCAGCAAAGACTGCTAATTGTTTTTAGCAGTTCTGGATGTTTTATGAGCAGAATTAAAGCCCATACGAAATCATTCCTTTATTTAGACAGTAATAATACATATTTTTTGTGTCAGTACTCAAATTCAAATGATTAGGAAATTTTCAGTAAAAAATAATTTTATGTAGACAAGAGGGCCATAAAGCATTATCACCAACAACCCTAAAGCAGCATATGTGTCTGCTTTTATTGGCTAAATGTATAGTAAGGTATTATCATGGCAGCCAAGGGTAACTGACTGAATAAATCATGGAAAAGACAGAGGAAAATCAAATTAAAGAAAAAGACAAGTCTGCCTACTTGGTCCATTCTGTAAAGCAGGATGCTTATGCAAACTAACATATAATAGCAAGGAAAATAGCAAGAATTCAAGAGATAATATTGACTACAAATTTCCTAGAGAGAAACCATCTCTTTTCCATACACCTATATGCTTAAGATGCATCTCTACAGATTACACCTATCTAATTGTATATGTCTGTATCTGAAGGTGATTACAAGTACAGTTATAATTGTTCGATTCTGGTATCTGACTAGAATTCTACAGATAAGATTTGATCCTGATTCTTTTGGACTGGTTTAAAGCAATAGTGCAGTACATACAGGAATTTTCTTGCTGCAATTTTTTAATTTCCAGCTTTTCTTTTAAATAGTTAATCCAGAAATAGGCATCTCCAGAGAGCAAATCTTTTCACATAGCTGGGATACTTAGGACAAAATGAAAAGCCCTCTGAAGTTGCTGTTTCTGTCCAATATTATAGGTGAATTCTGGCTTAGGTCTGTAAAACTAGGACTCAGATGTTTGAAACAGACAGAATTACAGTCAATGGGAGTCATAGCCATATCTTGGCTTTTCTCTAAGACTAGCTGTGTTATCAACTAACATATTTAAGTTTGGTGGTCAGCTGTTTCAGCTGTTCAGCCATCAAGAAATTTTTTACTTGACTGAAGTTTAAGTCACATCCACACAAAAGTGCTTCTGAAAGACAATCAGATTTAGTTCTGTGAACTAAATGTGACTGTAAGTTACTTTACTGGAATATAACTTTGTAACTTACTGGAAAGTTAACATAAAATTAAATGGATTAATTTATGTGAAGAGAAACATCTATCCATATTTTTGAGCTTCTGACTCAGGATCAAACTAACATTTACAAAAAACGTATCACTTAAATTCTTTTTTTATTACCCATTGCTATTATAGATAGTTTCTCTAATCTACAATAAGCAGAGAACATTCCAAATTCATAGATAAAGATTAATTCATAAGCAGAAGTTCTTTCACTATTTTCTACAGCTACTGGTTACATACTGCCAAAACTGTTAGAATGAAGAGAGCAAGAAGGAAAGATAACCATTCCTTGGAATGCTGTATTTGAAGAGAATTAAAGTTAATGTCTGGATATCCATCACCTGTAAGCATTTAAAGAAGATGTTAAACATGCCTTTAATTATTAACTTGAGGGCAATGAACATTCATTTCTGAAGAACTGATAAGTAAGATGAATTTGGCCAGTTACAATATGTTCCATTTCATAGTGTTTTTCACAGATTTAAATTTATTAAAAATATTGGAATAAATCTTCATTGCTCCCCTGGGTTTTAATTCAGTAACCTTTTAAAGACTGAAAAAAAGAATTTTTTTTTTCCTGTGATCAATGGCATGAAAAATTTGATTACTCAAGCTTTGGTTCTTACTGCCATTTCACAGATATCTGGCACTAGAATATAGTGTTCTATTTTTTTTTCATTAAAATTCCACTTCTACTACATCAGTCTTTAAAATGTTAAGTTCAACATATCTGAGAGGGGTTTCAGTTATCATAACCTGTTGCAAAAATGTTAGTTATAATTCTCTAAATTACCTCCCTGCAGAAGTCTTTTGATTTCTTCATCTTCCAGTAAATGACCATCACCTTCAATAAATTTGGTCACTTTGGTAACCTCTGATAGAATACAGGTTATGGCAAAAAAGTTGATTTACAAAAAACATTTGGCAATCCCACAAGAGCATATATAATCATGTCATAGCATTGTTCTGAATTTAAAAATTTGTAGTTAAAATTCATGTTGTGGTATCAAATGTCACATAAACACTGGAAACACCATATTATATGACAAACATAGCATGCTATATAATAGACTGAGGCAGCCTCAACTCTAGAGCTGACTGAAATATGAAGATCAAGGACTCAAACCAGAATTTTACATTTGAAGGGTTCTGAGGGTTAATCTCTGGGTAAGATTTTGCAGTATAAACATAAATTCTTTAAACATAGAATATCCACTCAGTAATTACTTAAGTTATATATGTATATATATATATATGCTAAAGAAATGAAATAAAACAAGCATACTAACCTTCTTCAAGGATTTTCTTTAACTTCTCTTCATTGTCTGAACCTCCTGCAGTAATTCTGGTATATTTTATTTCAGGCCCTGGAAGAAATTTTATAAGATAGTGGGTTTTATCAGATATAACAAGTTTGTCCTTTAAATTATATTTTCCTATTTAATTCCTGTGGTGATTCCATAGTTTACATGCCGTAGTCTGCGTATATAGTAAGTTTTTTTTTTTTTACCATTTCCAAAATTAAACAGAATGAGCTTTAAAAACAGTAGTTAGAACTAGTCCTGAAAGTAATTAGGCAAATTTGCCATAATTAGAAAAATTAGCTACTTACATTCTTAGAGTAAGACGCAATTTTAAACTCTGTTGTATTAGATCATAGATCAGATATTTCTGCAGTTCATTATTAGTCTGAATTGACTAATGACTAATTTATGCAGTCCATTATTAGTCTATTGACTGTTGCAAATAGACATTTTTGCTTTTATTATTGCTATGAATCATTTGAAGACTTAATATTTGAGATTCCTTTTCAGTTTCTACAGATTGAAAATGAGATATAGCTCTGAAATTCTGGCATTTTACACTCTATTTAGCATTTCACATGGGATATTAGTGAAACTTGAATCTGAGAATGGAGAAAATTATATTTTATTCATCTCCCCCTACAATTTTTTGCCAGAAAATAGTCCCAGGTTTATTCATAAACCACTAACGTCTTTCATTCAGTTATTTTCATTGTAGTAAAAAGTTGTATGATAATAACTTAAGCATGATTTTTTATTTCTGTCTTTCTCAAGTTACTTTTGTTGAATTTCAATATTTTCTAAATAAACTGAATATTAGGACTTACAGCTAAGTCAAAATGTTGTTATAACAATGTCTTTTCCTTACAAGCTCTCTAGCAGAAAGAATTTTAACAGCAGCATTCAAACTGATATTTGCACAAGGTGATCAAAAAGTGTCAACAGAGAACTCCATATATCACCTACTATGCTTAAGTATGCCTCACTCTACTCATTAGTTTCTAGGATGCTTAAAGAAATAGCTACGTAATAGGTCAAATACAATTGAAATTGGCCAAGGAATTTGGAAGTTTTTGTGTGATGAAATCCAGGGATGCATATTGATTTTATCTTACATTAACTTTATCCAAGTGTCTAATTTGTGGATGTCAGATCAAGTCCCCCAGAGAAGTAGAGATCTTTTTCTGAAATGGCTGTCAAGAGAGCTTGGGATGACATGCAAAGATAGGCATCTACACATTCAACATCTATGTTTAGTAAAATGAAACCTTCCTGGAGGTATATAGTCCAGAAGTTCAGAAAAAATGAAAAAGAAAATTATTTCCTTCTAAAGCAAAGCAGAGTACAAAAACACAATAAAAGAAAAGCAGTCTCATTCTGAAATGGTAGCAAGAAGGTAGCAGAAGTAGACACTTGCCAAAATATGAAAATAAAAATGAAAAAAGAAGACAAATTTTCATAGTTTTGCATGCTGTTAAAATATTGCTGCCGTTTATGTATATGTGTGTGTAGGACATATGGCCAGCTTTACAGAGACAGTGGGAAGTATTAGGGAAAATTCAACTGTCAAGGAAATGCAGTTTAGGCACTAGGATAGAACTTATGATATGTTACTTTTGTATGCAAAGGTGGACTTTACTAAGAAGGAATATCTCAGTTTAATTTACCTTGAATAATTCTTTCTTCTGTTACTTTTTTCTCTGTCACTTCCACAGGTCGTCCATCAATGATTTTGGTGTATGTTTTAATAATTGGTTCTACAAGGATTTTTAAATTCAAGGCATTAATCAAGTGATGAACTTTCAAGTGTTCTTTTTGAGATGTGGAAACTGACTGAAGCACAGAAGGAAATGCCATAGAATATTTTATGAAAAATAAAAAATGTTCAGAGATCAGGAACTAAATCTACTCAAAATTTAGGATGATTGTGTGATTTTTCCGTGAAAACCATCTTACATGTGAACATCTCAATGCCCTTAGCAAAGAGAAGGCAAGGTTTACCTCTCTTTCTGACAAAATTGCCTTTTAATCACAGAATCACATACTACATATTTGATTTCAGGACAGCAGTGAGCAAGTAATTCTTGACTGAGATATATGTCAGCATGCAGAGTATTTCTAAACTGTCTTGACTGAAGCTATGGAACACAACTAAGGAAAAAAACCTCAATATTTTGAAATGCATGAGAATTAAAAAGTATATGATGCAATTAAAGTTGCAGCACTTCACAAAGGTCTTTTTAAAAACAGAACAGCTGTCTAACATGAATCACCTAGATAATGTATAAACTGACGGGGAATAGTGAATGCTAATGCAAATTGAGTTGCTGAAAGCATACCAACCTCCATGAATCACTTTAGTTATTGTCTCCCCTTCCCTGACTATTTTGAACTCAGGTTCCCCTTCAATTAATTTAGTGAGCTGTGTGATAGATGGGTCTGTGACACAGGAAAAAAAACAACATGTTACAAATAGTCATAAAATACTTGTAGTATTCCATGGGGGTGAGATGAAGCTTGCATTTTCTCTCCTTACTCTAGATAAACCAGATTATTGTAATAGAGGGCTGCTTAAATCTGAGAGGTTATTTGTGGCAACATTTACAGTCTTGTGTTTTCTCACACAAGATCTTAAACAAAGATTATATTGTACACTTACTCTTTACTTATTTTTTGTATATGATATTTTTAAAATTTGTTGACAAGTTCCAGGCAATAAACCAGATCATCAGCAGCAGAAAGGAAGTATTTTTCTATATATCTTGGTAAGAACATTACTCTGCATCTTTGCAGATATCTTACAGCTATTGCTCCACTAGTGATGCAATCTACAAAGCTTTTAGTTTTTTAGTTATTTTTATTATTTGTTGCTTTGGAGTTTCTTTTTTTTTTTTTTTGCTTTGAGGTTTTTTTACATGGCTTTTTTTTTCCTTTGTATTTAAGACTTGGCCAGAGGTTACGCAGATTTAAAAAAACCAAACAACCAAAAAACAAACTTTTGAGATCAGCTGGAATGGCTGTAAAAATATTTATCAGCATTACTGGATATCATTATAAGGGGTGAGGTAATTTTGATCCAAATGTATCTCTGTCTGACATGCTAAAGCAGGAGATACTAGATAATTAGGAACATACCATCAATTAGCAGTAATAATATGGTTCTTTTCTAATGAATGCTGTGGGACTCCTTTTACTAAAGAGGCTGCTATAAAAAAAACTTTCTTTATTCCTTATTCAGAGACAGAAACTTAGCATATTCCATCTTTTTTACTTTCCTTAAAAATCCCTTAAATACCTTTATATGAATTTTTGTAGAAGGTGTATTGATTATTTTTTCCATAATTGCTGATCAAGATTTAACAACAGCTTTTAAAGATGCATGCCTCCTGTTAATTTTTGCAAACAGTCAATATAGGCAACCTTCAATAATAAAAACCAAAAATGTTTTGGGTTTTTTTTCAGTAGCAAATGATGGCATCGATTAGAATTTAGAAATAAATAATTCAGATTAAATTATATGATAGAATCATAAAGATTACCTGTTATTATAGACCTCTATTAATTTACTCTGAGTTATAAACAGCTGAACAAGCCCTCATTTCTTTTATTTTTAACAGGTCTGAATGAAAAATATTTATAAATATTTTAAAGTAACTGTCTTACAAGACTCATTCCCTGCTTCTGTTTTAAACCTGGAGGAATTTTTTGCATGTTGAGAATCTATTAAATAGCAATTTACATTGATAAAAGTGATGAATATAAATGAAATAATGTAAAAGTTGTATTTATGAATATTCATAAACGCTTAATTTTTACATTTCTCAATAACTGTACCTTTTCATGTGATTGATACAGCAGATGTGTGCAAACCAAAAGGTGAAGACATAGCCAGCTATATTGCCTAGTCTAGGATCAATCCTTTGTATATTTTATCTGTTAAAATTTGGGTTTCAGTCAGCTTTAACTCTACATCTGTTTAATCTTTAGATCATATACCTGCTCAAGTACAAAAAATGGAAGAACAACACAAGCAGAAAACGCTGAGACAGGAAAAGGCACACATCCCCCTCTAAACTTGGTGGGGAGAGATGTAATTATTTTTTAGTGGAAATTGCCCTTGCATCATGATGTAGGAGAACTTCCTGACAAAATTAGCATTTAACTTTGCCAGCTTTTATCTACAGACTGTTGTGGATTTACATGGTTCTGATGGCATCTGCCGCTCATTACTGTTACTGAGAAAGCTTGGAAGTGACAGAATTGGTTTTATTTGGTCTATATCTAAAGCAATTATCAGCAGAAAGGCTGCACTGGCCAGAGATGTTTCCCTGGAGTGTGTCCCAAAGCAGAAATACTGTACTGGAAATGGAAAGGAGTAGCCCTTCGATACTCACTAACTTTTTTTTTTCTATTTGGTGACTAAAATTTAGTTCTAAATTTGACTATGCAAGTGCTCAGACTTTTAATATTTCATAAAATATTTCATAAAATATTTAATTTTTTCACTTTCATTTTTTCTTTAAAAGACAATTTTATTTCAATTAATTTTCAACTTCTAAACATCCTGTAAATCACCTAAACAACATACTCTGTCTCTGGGTTTAGCAGAGCAGAAGAGGTACTTTCAGAGAGTGATTCATCCTCACCATAGTAAGATTTCTAAAACAGCTTGGATGAATTACCATATGAAATAATCTATCCATTTTTATTGCACTGTGGATCTGATTTAATGATGGAGACTAGGCAACAAAGATCGGCATATATGTTAAATGGCCTCTAATCCTAAATGGGATGAAGAACAGACAAGCTCCTGAAAAAGTGAGCATTTGTCACTTCTTCTGGAAGGAAATCCTCCCAGAAACACTGATTAAGCAGTCTAGATAAAATTCTTTTCATGACATTTTTAACTGCCTTTCTCAGTTGAGGGAAAACAAATTCCCTTTCAGCACTTTTATTTCAATGGGAAACTGGATCTCATCAGCTTTACTTAAGTTATAAATCACAAGTGATTTTAGCAGTCCCATCCCCACATTTTTTTCTCTTCAGTCCCATCACTAATCTTTAAGTCATGCTTCTGTATGGAGAAATAAAAAAAGCTAAAAATAGGGTAGCTATTTTCAGGCATCCAACAGATATTGGTAGTTAGAACTGATTGAAAATTATACGAAAATTAACCAATTTTTTCCTTCAAAGTGTAAGAAACATATCTACTTTAAAGTATCTGTTTTAATTAGAAAAAAGGAAATGTCTTAATTGAAAAAAAAGATGATAAAATAAATGGTTTAAAAAAATATTATTTAAGTTTTTTTTAAATACCCATAGAAAAAGGAGAAAACTCATTTGGGGAGAAAAACTATGGATAATCTTTTTGTACAAAATATTTCAGTCAGTTCTAATTGCAATATTTGTATCTTTGCTTTTCCAGCAAAGTACTTAGCATCCTGGAGTTGCTGGGTATAAAATGCATCCCGTTAAAGAAATATATTCAAGATATATTCTGAATATGTATATGAACATATGCAGAAATATATATATACCACAGGCCTCATTTACCTTCCTTTGTGATGATAGGCTGGACGTTGCTTTCAATTATGTTAATTTCTGAAAATATAGAAAATGGAATATACAGTGCATTCCATTCTTACAATTTCTTTGAGGCAACCATCACTTAGATTTGGTCTGCTCATGAGGATGTGGGTAAAATCATAGATATTAATGGGTGGAAGAGCAACAGAAAAGAATCTAGAGTATGAATCTTGGTCCTGGTTATGAAATGGTGATCCACTCAGGTCACCTGCAGAGAGAATCTGCTGATATGGTATTTGCCTTTTATGAAACCCATGGGTCATGGTACCCATGATGATGTATGGTACATAATGGAGAGGGCTTGTACAATTACCCACACAAAATTTTGCACAATTCCCTGACATGCCTTATGGCTAAATATTGCCCTTTTCATTCAGGAGTTGATCAGGCACACACAGGAAACATTCAGAACTATAGGGAGAACATCACAGAACATTTGCCCTTGGAAGATCAAGTTGTCCACCCAGGACAGACTCACGTATTCATTGAACACCTCTGATAGTGATTTGTTTCATACCCATCCACTGGAGAAGCCCACACTGATAGGGGTTCCAGCCTTCCCAGTCTTTCACTCAACTGAATCTACAGCTACAGCTTTCTAGGTGTCCACATTGACCACTCCAGCTTAATTTTTGCAGGAACTGCTTCCTGTGCTGCTCTCACTGCCCATGGAGGTAGAATCATAGAATATCTCAAGTTGGAAGGGATGCATAGGGATCATCAAGTCCTTCTTCTCCAAGGAGAAGGAAGACTAAGCCATATGACCAAGGATGCTGTCCAGAAGCTCCTTGAACTCTGTCAGGCTTGGTGCTGCGACCACTTTCCTGAGGATCGTGTTCCCTTGACTGACCATCCTCTGGGTAAAGAACCTTTTTCTAACGTCCCATCTGAATTTTCCCAAGGCAGCTCCATTCCATTTCCTCGTGTCTTGTCATTGGTCACCATAAAGCAGACCAGCACACTGCCCTTCTTGGGGAAGGCATGGGTTGAGACGGGGTCACTGCTCAGCAACGAGGTCACCTCTCTACCTTCCTTTATCCAAAATGAACAAGTCAAATGTTCATAAATTCCTCAAAGTCTTGACCCCAAGACCTTTCACCATCTTCATCACCCTCCTCTGGACACTGGGCCCAAAACTGGCTCCCAAAACTGTCCCAGCTCGAGGTGAGGTGGCCCCAGTGCAGAGCAGAGTGGGACAATTCCCCTCCCTTGCCCGGCTGGCCATGCTGGGCCTGATGCACCCAGGACACAGTTGGCTACTTTGGCTGCTGGGGCACTGTTGACTCATATTCAACTTGTCATCAAGGTGAATTACTCTGTTTTTTGTTCCAAGGGGTTTTAACTTCAGAATGTCCATTCCAAATTTTCAAAAGTCTGATGGGATGGTTTCGATGGGATGGTTTCACTTTATACTGTGAAATATGGGTAGGACTCAATCGGAATTTAGTAATTTGTCTAAATTCATCTTTCCTCACAAGGTTACAGTAGGAACTTTGTCTTCCAACACCTTGTTTCAACACATACTCTATCATAAGAAATTAAATGCACATCCTGAGAAAAGTTGCAAGGGAGTTAAAAGGGGTATTTTTTTTTACATGTACTCTCTAAAGAGGAAATATTCTGAGCAACTGTTTCCCATTCAAGCCTCATATTTGCACATATGGGAAACAGGGTCAAGAGGTACACTCTGTCCCTCTGGAAATATTTATGGAAAAAAAGTATCTCAGCACACAGACAATGCTGCATCCTGGAGAGTACAGCACAATGCTACATCTTAGAGAGAGATACAACTCTGTTATGCACCAAGCACTGAACCTTGGCTAAAAGCTGAAAAACAATCTTTTCCATATGTATCTTGTCTACCCCAAGAGTTTAAGCAGCTTACTTCAGGGTTACTCTCCAGTCACACATCTGGAAAGGGAAAAATACAGTAGCACAGCAGCCAGAAACATTCTACTTTGAGACTTTCCCTTCCTTTTCTTCATTGGCACATCTTACTTTCCCAGAAATTGCTTTCTTCTTTATTGAAAAAGAGATGCACAATTCCAAATTGGAATTGGCACCACTTAAAAAGCAATATTCAACTCATCTGGAAGTATTTAAAATGAACTTACTGTAAAATGTCAGTGGAATCTCTTTGAAGGTACTGTCACGAACAAACTATAAAAACAGAAAAGAAATTTATTTAAAATTTTAAAAAAGTAGCATTTGCCTTACAGTTTCCTAGTGAGTGTAGGTAGGATTCACTGCTTCATTGACCTAAAAGTTAGGTGATGCTATTTGTCTAGGTTCTCTCATTCATTGTTGAGGGAGAATGCAATCTCAACAGGATAGCTGAGATAGACAAGGATGCCTACTTTTCTTCACAGGGTATTGAGGCTGCTGGCTTTAATGGCATAAGAATTTAGTCACTTGGTATTTTTTTCAAATAAGTGATTTGTTTTCCAAGGGTGAAAAAGTGAACTAATGAGAAGATTTGGACCAGTTCACACTGTTGTTATCCAGATGCAAATATTCTACAATTATTTGGCATTGAAAAACATAACTGTTGAGTGCAGGGTATAATTCATGATTATATTGGGATAACTGGGAGCTATTGAATGTGTTGTCTGCTGAAGAAAGGAAGGACCAGAGAATTACTTATGATTTATAACATGCTCAGTTACACAGACCCTGCCAGAAAGACAGAGTGATAATTACTAAAAGAATACCTTAATTTGAATGTATTTAATCAACTTCTTCAGTATGGTGAGCAGCTGATCATTTCCAACAGGCAGTTCTGACAAAAGAAGCAGGCATAAGAGGAAATATGCAACTGTGTGCATTTTACTTTGATTTACAATGATCAGGAGATGCAGTCATTCTCAAACACTCACACAGGCGTGTACTCGATATATATTATTCCATATCAGCAGAAAAGGTAGTCTTGGCTAGTCTTGTCTTTCATATACTTTACTTTCATAAAATTTCAAAGTCTTGCTAAGGTTTTAACCAAGGCTCTTCCACAAAATGAGCATTGAGGTAAATTTTCTGTTTCAAATTCCACATAGGAATTGTATCTTTAAACTGATTACCTTTTAAAAGTTATTGCAGTTACTGAGCATGTAACAGATTTAAAAGAATGGGTACAAATTTCACGAAATAATATTCACCTGCTGGATATAGGAGTTTGTCAATGACATGAATGACACCGTTTGTTGCCATGAGATCGGATTCTCTTGATTTCAGTTCATTAACCAGAAGAGTATCATTCACCTGGTAAAGCAGCAAAAGAGAACCCAAGTTATCAGGGACTTGGGCTAGAAAAAACCCCCAAACCCTATTGTAACATTTGGAGAAATGCATGCCATTATAATGTGGATAGACATGGAATATCAAATCTCTGTTACAAGGCTGTAGCGGGAGACATTTTCTATACTTAACTGTTTTCAAGTAGAGTTTGCCTCCTTGGATGGTTTTAAGAATATTTGTTACACCAGGCTCAAAGCCACTTCCAATGAAAACTCCTTGTGTCAAGTGGTAAAGAAGAATATTCCTGAGAGCATTTTTGTCCCCTATGTAAAAATAAAGAAGTAGGAATAAAATTAAATGGTAGAGGATTGTTCTTTGTGGAAATGCTAAGGATTCACATACACTTGAGCTAGAACTAAACATAATATGTATGAAAGTACCATGAACACATACAATTTGAACTTTTTAAAATGATGACAAAGTAAAAAATCCCAACTATATGATAAAAAGGTACTCAGAACATAATCACAAAGATCCTATGAGAAATCTTCTACAAAAAATATAAAAGGGGTCAATGGAGCAATTAGTGCTGAGTTTGTCTGTTCTTATAGAGGACAGAAGCAGCCTGGAGAATTCAGGCAAGGGGAAACCATCCTATTTTAGGGAAGATTTCCATATTTCAAAGTTTAACATTCCTATGTGGGATAAAAAGGAAAAAAATTCCAATATTTTCAAGACTGTCTTAAAAAATATATATATTCTCTAGCTCAAGTTAATATCCTGATAGGGCTGTCTGAGTCTATGGAGGTTGAGAGTTATAGGATGGGCTGCAGAAAAACTCTAACATGCCCAGGAGACAGAATAGCAAGCAGAGAAACTTTAAAACACATCTGTTTGCCATTACATGGAATATTGACAATTAATACTAGAATCACATGCTGATAGTAGTTGTTATTAGGAGTTCCAGCCTTGGTGAAACTGCAATGGGAATCTTGTCTGGTCATATTCCTTGCCTGATATCTCTTTCAGTGAAAATTTTCTGGTTTTTCTCTGTGTTTTGCTCTGATCACTGACACTACTGCAATTTACTTCACTACTGAAATGCAATTAATTGTCTTCTTCTTCCCAGTAAAATTAGCACTGATATTTTGTCACTGGGCCATTCATGGGTAACATTAAGTTCCATAAAAAGCCTAAAAATGGCCAATCCAAAGACTTTTGTAAAAACTATCAGATTACTTTTGTAACTATGCCACTATAGTTACTGGTGAAAATAATCCATGGTTTCTATCTTATAGATAAACAAAGTATTTCAAAGTATGTCTTATAGATAAAGTATTATATTTGCTGAAAAGCTATATAGTATAAGGTTTAATCTTTATGGAGAAAGCAACATAATAACTTAAAAGAAAACCAAGACAGAATTCTAGAAACCAATCTGGCACCAAAAAAACCCAACTCTGCTGTAAAAAAAAAAAAAAGAGGGTGAAGGAAAGCCTTAAGTAACTGAGTCACAATGATAGAAAAAAAATGGTGCATTAAAACCCTGGAAATGCAGAAGAGCAAATAAAATTGTCTTGTTAACTACAGAATTAGTCCATAGTTAACAAAACAATTTAGTAGTCTGGACTTGGACAACCTCAAGCTCTGAATTGAAGACAAAAATAATGGAAGCAAGCAACACTATGGAATAAGATATTGAGGAGTGAAATTTAAATTTAAATGTCAGGTTGGAGGTTTTTTTCCAAAGACATTTTCTCTATGCCCAAGAAGGAAATAATTAAGGGGATTCCTATGACCTGCTCTATGCAAAAGGTAAACTGCTTCAGCAGACAGCTTTGGTGTAAGAGGTGCATTAGTCTCCTTTCCAATAAATTTTAATTTGCTCGTAATTCCAGGGTTTTTTTGGTCACTTACTTATCAGTATGTCCTTGTCATCATCTGTCAAACCTTTAAAGGCATCATTAGTTGGGACAAACAGAGTCCACTGTCCAGGCTGTGACAGAACATCATCCAAATCTGCAGCTTTCACCAGACTGAGGAAAATGCTGTTTAGAGCAAACAGACAAACCACAAATACATTTCATTGAAATGCGGTATAATTGGTCCCGGTACTTAGTTCTCCCATTTTTTTCCCCAATAGTGTTTCAATTTTCAAACACTTCCACTATTTCCCAGAAATAAAGTAGCAGACAGAGGAAAAATTATTTGAAAAAAAAAATAACTGCAGGATCAGAGGAGGATTTGTTGAACACAAACCCTTGCAGATCAAACAGATAAAAGGAGGATGCAAAGGATTGTTCTTGCTTTAGGAGTATTGAGATTCTTGCAGAAAAGGGACAGAAATAGGTATGATTGTATGATAAGTATGATTCTTGCAGAAAAGGGACAGAAAGGTATGCAATCCTGCTGCACCCACATGGAATTGTATCATTCATTAATTAAAACTCCAGAGACCATTGTATTTATAGCTCTGGATGTATCACTCAATTCCTTCTGTCCTGTTACTCCTCTCATTCTAGTGCCTTACAACCCTTTGTGCCATAAAAAAGCATTCTAGCATTGAGTGTGGAAGCCTTTTCAGCATACCGCTGGAAAAATTTCTCTTTGCCCACATTTTTCTTTCCTTTTATGTTATTTGTGTAGTTAATAAACCCTTCTCTGCCATCCCCACTCTCAAAGCCCCAACAACTCACATGCTCACAGTCCAAAACTTTTTCTCAGACCAGCTGTGCTGTGTATACCCTCTGCAGGAAAATCTAGTTCTGTCAGTATTGCTACTCACCTAAAACGCTTATCATTTCTCAACATTTCATGCAAACTCTTTTCTGCTGGATTGATGATCTGTCTGAAGATGTGAATAAAACCATTTCTTCCTTCTTTGCTTCCTCTGACCATGCATGAATTTTCAATACATACAGCCTTATTGAAAGAGAAACAAATGTAGCTGTTTACACAATGTTAAAAATAACAACCATATGTATTTCCTACAGTCAAATTGTGTGGTCTTGCCAGGAAATTTGGCATTGCTTGAGTATGCAGAAATAGCAAAATCTATAATAAAATAGCATGGTGCAAATATTTTAACACTTGATTTGTGTGTGTGTGTGCTTTCCCTTGAGAATGTTCTTAATTAGTTTTAAAAGCTAGCTTTAAAAATTTGTAACTAACTAAACACCCACTTTGAAATTTTGTTGCATTTTCCCAAAGAGTTCTCCATGCAGACAAAGCTCGGATTAAGATCAGATTTTCATTTTTTGATATCTTAAAAGTTGAAGGATTTTTTGCTAGATAGTCATAATGGTAAATGTTGGGGTTTCATTCAGCTTTGCCTTTTATTAACTTCTGTTTTCATAGTTGGATGCATATTTTTATTCATATTATAAAATATGAATAAATAAATAAATAATATATATATGAATATATATAATATATATATTCATATATATTTTCATTCACTTACTGTGCGATACACAAAGACTCTAAGTAGTTTTCCTCCAATTGTTTCCAGCTCTTGTCCATTGTACAGTTCATTGAGCCCAACTTTCACTTTTATAATGTGATTCTGCAGGATTCTTTTAAGAAGACGTTGATCCAGCCTTAAGGTGTCATCTACAAAGCAAATTAGATATTAATGTATAGTAATTTATATAGTGAATTTTTATTCAAATATAGTTAAAAGAATCTGGAAATACTGAATCTTTCTTTGAAATGCTTGAATTAAAGCATGGACAGGTCTGTGTATACAGAAGACAAATTGTTTTGACCATTCTTCAAGTTCAGTCAAGAACTTTTGACACAGCCATGATTAATTACTATACCTAATATGTCTGATGATTTATAAGTGGGTCTGCTCCATCTTCTGAATTACTGCTATATTTTGTATTAGAACCAGTCCTTTCCACATGTGCACCTAAAATCTATCCAAATTTGCTTCCTTAGTAGTAAGACTACACTCTAATTCTTTGAGAAAAGGCAAGATATCCATGCTGCCACCTCCACAAATATACAAACACCTGTTTTACGATATATTTATATCAGTTTCCCTCTGCTTTGATGTACTGAGAAATAATAACTTTCTTGTCTTTCCTGAGTTTAACTTGGATAGAGTAAAATTTCCTTCCAGCAGGTCCCGCAGTGCTGTCTTTTGGGTTTAGTATGAGTATAATGTTTATAACACACTGATATTTTTGTTGTTTCTGAGCAGTGCTCACCTTAAGCCAAGGACATCTCAGTGCCTCATGCTCTGTGAGTGGCCAGTGCACGAGAGGCTGGAAGCATCAAGTCCAGGACAGGTGACCCAAACTTGACAGAGGGATATTCCATACCATAGAATGTTGTGCTCAGTATATAAACTGGGGGAACCTGGCTGGGAGGTGTCAGTCAATGGCTGGGCATAGGTCAGGGTAATTGTATCATGCATCACCTGTTTCTCTTAGGCTTTAATCATACTTTAAAAAATTATTATTATTATTATTATTATTATTATTATTATTATTATTATTATTATTATTATTATTATTATTATTATTACACTATTAGTATTATTAATATTATTATTTTACTTTGTTAAAGTTATCAAATAGCTCTTATCTAAGCCTATGAAGTTTTATTACATTTTTTCCCCCTGATTCACCTCCCCATCCCTGAGTGGGGGAAAGAGGGGAGTGATCAAGTGGATGTGTGGTACTTAGCTGTTGGCTGGAATGAAACTACTGCATACATTTTCTGAGAATAAATAAGTTTTGAATCTAATGGAAGTAATGTAAGACTAAGGAAACTGGCAGTTTATTGATACCTTTCCATTCTTAAAATCTTTCTGTGTATATTTTGTATCTTATTATAGTGCTACTATTTCCATTAGCAAATGATATGGGTGAAAGCAAACTCTGCAGCCTGGTGGTTAGGCTTGTTTTGTATTTCTACAAGGTATGTAATTTGAAACGATGCAGTCATTCTATTTATCTATGATGCTCTTGCAGTGAGACTTAGAACAAGTACTGGGCGTTATTTGGAAAACTGTCAGGGTAGCGTATATACTGGTTTATTTTGACAATCTTTTAGGGCTACTAACCTGAGAAAGCACCATTCAGAGGTGCCAGGAGAGTGTATTGGCCTTCTGGCCTTAGAGAAGATGCCAACCCTAGCTGTGCCACCAGGTCCGTAAATGTAGTCTGCTGAGCACCCCCAAGCTCAATGACTTGTTTGGCTGCAAATAAAGAATTAAGAAAAGGTATTTTAACACACAATATCTTCCTATTTCTGATTTGGATTCTCCATGCTTATCCAGAACTACATATCTGAGGGAATCTGGATAAGGTTATTGAAAATATCTTCAGTTCAACAAGTTTTCCATCAGTCACATCACTGACCAGAATCAGGAATTAGCACTTGATCAATGAGGTGGATAACGCCATTGCTTCTCACAATATCTTTGCGTTTCACCATTTTCACTCCATTCACAGTCAGACTTTCACCATCACAACCAACTTCAACAGTGTTTCCTTCCAAGGTTTCATAGACAGCTCCCCCTGTGATGGCTTCAGAGCACTGGAGAGTATTTAATATATGGAACTTCACAAGAGCTGCAGAGAAAAGAGCAGGAATTTAATAGATGTAGGTGTTTGGACACATATATGTATAATTTACATACACTATTTTTAATTAATTTCACTCACAGATACTTTATTTAAATTTAATGATACTGTAGGCCTCTAAATCACATTTTTGATCAAAATTATTTGGCATCCCTTATATTATTAAAAATATATTGGTTATGCTACAATCTGCTGGTCACTGCATATGATATGCTCCAAGAGGACCTATGAGTACAAAACTCCATAGGCTATGCAAAGGTATGAGAGAATTTTATATTCAGATAGCCCTGGATTTCTAGGGACAGGAATGTCTATCAGACCTATGCAGCTGAACTATTAGTAAGTCAATGTGCCTATATTTTCACAGTTCCCTTTAAACTGTTTTGGAGATTAAGTTTTCAATGACTTTCTATCCTTAGGCAAGTGGAAAAATGAGAGACAGAAGGAATAACTCCTCCTACACACATGAAAGTAGAGGTGCTTCATTCCAGAGCTATAAGGATAATGCATTTTCTGCCTCCTGATCAACTCAAACATATTTCTTGTTTGCAAAAAAGTTTAAATACCTTCAGAGGCCACCTTGTCACCCATGATTCTTTCTAAAACTCCCCTTGGAAGTTTCTCAAAAGCTTCATTAGTAGGAGCAAAGATTGTGTAATGACCGGGTCTTCCAAGAATATCCATGACACCTGATGTAATGGCAGGAGCCTAAAATATAATTTTTTATTTAAATGCTGATTATTTGAAATATTACCAGAATGCATTATCTGTCTAATTTTACCTCATGCCTACAGATACTTGGATGCTAGACTGAGATCAGTGTTTTAAAAAGATAGATAATGAATGTTACAGAAAGATGAAAAAAATAACTGACAGAGGAATGTTTTTAAACTGAAAACCAGAAAGTATTGGTTTTTATATTAAGTTTTTTCAAAGATATTAAATATTGTGGTTGCCTATAACTGTCATGAACTCGATTTGAGGGATTCAGAGGATCTTCTCCACCTTTATGCCTCTCCATTTAAAATACCTTTTTGTATCATATTTATTAAGGAGATGGAAGATAGAAAAGGACAACAGTTATCTGCAAAGCAATGGCATATTTTTTAAAATAAGCAGCATGAAATCCCATTACACTGTGGAGACACATTTTTTAGAAGATGGAAAAATTAGAAACTTGGACAATTTTTAACCATGCTTCCTCTATGCAAGAAAAATCCTTCTTATGTGCATCTACTGACTCTATGAGTTGGGTTCTGAAATTTATTTGGTGTCTTTACCATTTTTTATTATCCATTTTGAAATTGTTCTTATTTATCTAGCACCAGAATCTGTAACTTCATGCTCACATTTCATTTTCTCAGTGCTTGAAGAGAAGACACTTTTTAGGTACAAGGACACATTCCGTCCTATTGATGTTGGCTTTTTAAATAGCTAGGTTTGCAATATTACCTGAAGCTCTTAATTTAATTTATTTTTTCTCTCTTACTGAGCTAACACCTCTTACTTCCAGGTATCGTAAACAAATAAAAAAGGAATTAAAAAAACCCTCCTTAAATAAACAGAGAAGAGTTTTTATTTTTGTCCACTTACTCTAAATGATGAAAGCTCATCCTCAAATTCAATGAAATCTTGAATGGTATTTGCAACAGAAGTCAGGACACGATCAACGACATGGACAACACCATTGGTAGCAATTTGGTTGCCATGGATGATCCTGGCACAGTTAACAGTGACAACCTATATTTGAAGAATCAAGTAGTAGAAGATTAAACAGTAATTTGATCACAACCTTGGAACCTGACTCTCACAGACTGGCAATGTAGGTAAATTGTGTATTCACTGCTGTAATTCCAATTGTTTTTTTCAAAATTTGAAGTAAAGCCTTTTAAGATTTGAAAGTTTGACTAAGCTTCTGGAAAGATAGCAGCAGATTTATTCAGGTTACATTGATTTCATATTCATGTTTAATTTCTTACTGCAATTATTCTGATTTCTTATCTGGCTAATATGTTGGTTATACTGGTTCTTTTTAGCAATAACACCTGTAGACAAACAAACATTTTGATGGATTTAAGACAACAAAGATGAGTGACTTAACTGGGATGTTTCTTGCATTTATAATTTTATTTTTTTTTTGCCTAGGCAAATAATGGATGTGTGTTTCCTACAACTTTCAATGCTCCTACCATGGACTCAAATTCAAATAAAAGATCTGTGTAATATTATTTAGCAAAACTGTAAAAATTAATAGTAGATTTTGCTGTCAAATTTATGACCATGTATTTTGACCACAAAAGGCTTTGTCTTTTATGAAGAAAGTTCATTTTCATTTGCACTTTGAAGCATCACAGTCTTTACTCATCCTTTCTTAGTGATTAGTCTACAGAGCAGACAAAAATTCTTGAAGAGAATATTTATTTTTCTCAGTGGCAACTGACTTGGTGTATGGTAAACTTTTGATAATATATTTTCTTAGTTATATAAGGAAGTAAAGGCATCAAATAAATAAATGTATTAGGGGGAAAAAAGAGAATGGACTTACCCCATTGGGATAATGGTTAATAAACAATTTCTGGCCATTATACATAGACACCAGGGTCATGCCATTCTTAAGATCTTTTGTCAACATGCGCTTGTTTAACATGTGGTGGTGGAGAGAATTATACAGTTCAATATTTACATTGTCAACCAAATTCCTGTGGGTTTCCTGAAGAAGAAAAGGAATTTAATCAATTACAAGCTTCAAAACCTCCTGCCACTCAGAAAGATGTATGTATTGTTTTACCTTAGTATATGCTTTCAACATATACTCAGCATCTGTTAGGGAAGACGACTTTGATGCCTATAAATCTGGCTCTACTTAAATGATCTTTAAGTCTGATTTGCTCACAAATGGAAGATGAGTCATCATCACAGTCAAATCATTAGAGGATCTTTAATTCAATGTTTATTTAACTAAAATCATTACTAAAAGAAGGACACCTGAATTTCTGACAGTGTACAGCCATACATCATGCAGCTGCTGGAATTCCTAGGAGTTTCCCTGAAACTATGTTAAATAAATTAATAATACTAATATGTGTCATGCAAGTGCTTAAGTAAGAAGAAATTACAGTTGCTTAGTACTCCTAAAAGTAAACCCAGCTTCTCTAGTTTCAGAAATGTACATTAAAGATGTAGATTATTTCATTATTACCTGTATTATGTCCTTCTATGTCTAAAACTTGACATTGTTTCCTATCTAATTTATCCCACACTAGCTGCTTCAGCTAGAATGTTTAACTCATGCACGTGCACACAGACACACACACACACACACACTTACTGAATCTAACTGGTCCCAGGCTTCATTGCTTGGTGCAAAGAAAGTGAATGATCCTCGTCCCTCAATCTCTTCTCTCAGCTTTGACATGTCAGAGTAGCGCTGTGTGGTGGTAGCTCCCACAATACCAAGCGTACCATATACATGATCAATTGGAGCAACTAAAATAAACATGAGGAAAGAACGCTGTCAACTCTTCAGTTTATCACAATCAAATTTTCTTTCTGTCTTTTGGATGCGTAATAGCTCTGAAACTGTTTAAGTCAGAATTAAACAATATGTTTAGGTTAAAAATTTCATTGTCAGCATGCTCAAAAATCATCTAAGCACATCTGCTTGCTGTTCCTTTTTGTGATTTTCTTAATGAAAAATTAGATCAAACAATACTGAATATTGTAAAGTTTCCTTTAGAAGATCTGTTGTATTTTGTATCAACCCAACATGAAGGAGAGAGGCTATCCATTTACAATCACAAAAATTTCAGTGGACTGGGTCTCATTAAGTCACAATGGACCAGAATTCTTTTCGTGAGGCCTCTTACTCTTCCAATGTCTGGTTTATGCATATCCTGATTTATCCAGCGAGTAATGGCCATAGTCTCACAGTTAAAACATGGCTACATGAGAACAGCATTCATCTCTCCTAATTTTAGGCATCTAGAAGTGATACATTTGCATGCAACCTAATGGTTCTTGGTTCTTTTTATGGTTATTGTGAAGAACAGGTGATTCTAGTGTGTGACTGATTTCATCCTAATGTCAGCATCTGAAGGGAGATTAATTTATCTGAACAAACTGAACTCTGCATTATTGAACATAACAGGATCATCTCAGTTACAGGGATCAAAAACTATGAAACGTATTCCTTCTCATACTACTCTTGTCTGCTGCAATTAGTTTTATTTTTACAAAGAAGAATAACATAAATAGGAGAGATGCAGAATTTCTGTCTTCATCTGCACTCTTTCTTTGATAAAGGCTATAGGACTCTTTAAGTAAATTAGATTCAAGTTTTTTCAGAAAAAAGAAAATACAAATTTAGATATGCTCCACCGTGAGTCCTGGTTTTCTGACCACACTGATATGCTTCAGACTAGTCTCAGATTTGATGGGAATAGGAATTAAAGCTCTTCTTTGGCAGCTTTGGGAACTGAAGACACTATCATTTCTCACCAATCCAGAATCCGGAAGGAGCTAAATTCAACCTAAACTTTATGATCAAATTCAATGCTAGCTAATTTTTAATTGTGCTTGCTGCATGCAAATGAAGCTGTGCATTCTTAGGCAGTACTTCTTAAAAAGAGGCAATCATTTCTCATGCTGATCACCTTTGAAACTCTGCTGTAATTTTAATTTTTTCCATATGCAACTTATCTATAAGAAAATAAGCTTATACCTGCAGGACATCCCCTTGTACCATCCATCTTCATATAGCCAGGACAGCACTCATATAAGACAGTTCTATGGATTCAGACAAAAGCACCATTAAATAATATGTAGGAGAAATAAACTAATTTTAGCTAAGTCTAATTTTATTTCTATTATCAATTTTTCATTGCTAGCACATACTCTCCAGCATTTCAGCCTTTTTTGTCATTCAGCCCTTTTTGTATTGATTACAAATTGGTCATATTTTACTGAATGTAAAGTTTTTGAATTTAAAGAAAGACTGACATCATTAAAATAAAATCCTGGTCAAAGGGTTGTGAAGGAAAAAGACAAATTTAAATGAACAGAATAGAAATTAAAGTGAGAGAAGTACATGAGGTCACCTACATACTGGTTATAGGAATTGACAAGTATTTCAGAGAAGGTCCTGTGCATTGTATGGAGATAAAAAGTGGGATAAGAGAGCCTCTGTTCTCCAAGGAAGAATTTGAAGAAGGCCAGGAATGAGGAAGAGAACTAATTAAGAACAGACATAAAACTGGTTCCAGAGAAGGAAGTCACTAAAAACTGGATGGATGGACTCAAGGGAAAGTTCACAGGTAAATGTAGTAAGGATGAAAACCAGAATACAAGAAACCAAACCCAGGGTATAAAAAGTTTGTCATCACAGCACACAGAGACCTTAGCATTGCCAGGGGCCAGGAAATGTTATATAAAAATACTCTAATTCTCAAATACACATAAGCTACACAGAACAGCAAAACAGGGCTGAATGATGATTCTATAATGTAATGTTCATTTTAACATTGTGTTTCTTATGAGATATAATTTCTTCTTAATTTTAAACAGAAATAAGAGTTCTACCATTGACCTGTTTGAAAAATCCTCCTCTTTTACAGGAAAATGCAAATTCACTAAAGTTATCACTGAATTTTGGCTCCTTGGAAGAAATTTAATTCATTACACTTCAGATATTATTTTTCAAATTATCTTACACTGTACAGTATATGGTACACCATAATGACATTACTGTTTTACACAATATATTTATTTTTATAGGTGTGGCTGATGCTGGCAATTCAAAAGTTCTGAACACTCATTCCTTGAAGTTTTTTACTGGGCCTTTAACCACTACAGTTCATTTTTACTTAGCAGAATCTTTGGTGGCAGCTGAGTACATTTTTCTCATGTTTCATAATTTAAAGCTGACAAAAAGTTAATCACAACCACATTAAAATGAACAACTTATTCAAATGAAAATTTGGACTTAATATCTTCAACATTCAAACTACTTAAAGAGATTTTAAAATAAAGTAGACTGGAAGAAAAATAATAATAAACAGCATGATTGGAAAAGTAAGGATTATCATTCCATAAAAGAGAGCAATCTGATAGAGGTGGTGAAAATTATTTCTTTATTAAACACAGTCTTTTATTTCTCTGTGCTATGAAAATATTTATTATCTATTCCTTCACAGGCATATACATACATGATATATTCACCATGTACATATTTTCAACTGAGAAACTATATATTGAAAGTATTTGTATAGTTCTTTTAGTACATCTCTTCCTTTAAAGCAATTCATTAAAGGCTGTGTCTTGGGAATGCATGGATAGCATGGGCTACAGATTTTTAATATAATGATAAACCTTTTACTCTTAGTCCTTCTTGCATCCTTGCAAGAAGCTAATAATAAAAACATAATAATCTGATTATCTGTTAAAAAAAAGTGTAGCAAAATAGGAATTAAAATGTTCTCCTAACTGTGTGAACTGCTTTGTCATGAGAAAATATTTTTTCCTCCCTTGCAATAGAAAATATTTCCCCCTCATCCCATGGGAAGCTATGAAAGATTGCAGTTTAATTAGCTTTTGGAAAAAGGAAAGAGGCAGCTGAGTTATAAGCATAGATTAAGACATGGCAAGATAATTCTCATACCACATCCAACAATGATACAATTAATGAAAGACAGAAAATTGGCTGAAGAACAAAGGTAAGAAGAAAATGCTTCTTCAGCCAAGCATTACAAGATCAGTGACTTTTTTACCACGTATCTTATTATGCACAGCCCAGGCTTCTTTTCAGTTAGCAAGTTCCTACTTACATTATTCATATTCCCTTACAGTTTTCTGCAGTTAGAAAGTTCCTTAGCTGTGCCCAGAATGTAAGAAAGATGGGATGGGAGAAAAGAGGTTTATATGGAGCATCATCCCACAATAAAGTCAGAACCAGATAAAATTTGGTGCAAGATGCAGTTCCTCAGTACCACCTGTGTGTAGGCAGAGCACACAGGGGAAATGCCACCTCAGACCAGACCAGAAATTATCCTCATATGCATCCCTACTGGTTCAAAAGAAGCCTGTGGCCAAAAGCAGAAAGAAATCAATTATTCAGCTGAGAAACCAATGATGCATTCTTGAGGTTTTGGTCGGGTTAGTTTCTTTGTCTTTGTTGGGTTTTTTGTTGTTGTTGTTGTTTTTGTTTTGGTTTGTTTGTTGATTTTTTGGTGTTGTTTTTAAGTACAACATTGTCCTGACCTCATCCAAAGGAGTATATTCCAAAGGAAAAAGACAGAACAGCACTACCTTAATCCTTGTTATTCTTGGCTAACAGAGCCAGTTTTCAGTTTATTCAAATCAGCTCTGTGACTCATCTATTTCTACTTCTTGCTGGCATGGAGATAAAATACTGCTGAGAAACAGTGGAAAGACTTTTGTTCCAACAAATGCTGATTTAGGAAATTTGTATGTTACACTTCCATTGTAAATGGGAATTGCACATAATAAAAACTTTCAACATTTTATAGACATAAGTTAGGGAGGACTTTTTAACATGGAGATATTGACATGAGATGAGCTGTTGTCCTTTGGGTTAGCATTCTTATTGGAGAAGTCTCTTAGTTTTGTCTGTGTTTCTGGGTTTAGTATGCAGAGTATAAAACTCATTAATGGCTAAGGCTAAGTTACAACAGATGCTTTATTATAACCACAAAAACCCCTTAAACAACCGTCAGGAGTTCTATGACTCACCTTATTCTCACACGGATTCTTTTTCTCATTTAGCCCTGATCTGTGAGTGCTTGTACAATGGTAGGGGGGTAAAAATGGAAGGGGAAGAGCAGGTGATAATTTTGTGTACACTGTCATGACCAAACCCACCCAGCTCCACCACTCAATGTCTTTCTCTGGTTGGCTGTATTAGACTTCTTGAGGCCTTGCACAGGATTTCTGTAATATTTTACAGCTAACATTCCTCCAAATTCTGGTCATGAGGAGAACAAAGTCTCCACGTGACTTCAGTTCGATGAGTCTAAACTGCCTATTGCTTCAAACTACTTTTCCTAACACATGAAGTTATCCATCACTTCTTCTGGAGCTTTGAAAAGTAATGAATTCCCTCAGATTCATTCTGAGAGTAGACTTTCTTTCATGGGAAGACGTGACATCTATCTAGGAATAAAACCACAGAAGTAGGTTGCTTTCCAAAACTGCCTGTGAGAATATTCAAGTTCCACTGTAACCATTTTCAGGAAATACCTTTCTTCCCAATGTGTCTGCGGTTAGAATAAAATTTAGTGCCAAAGTTGTCAGTAGTATGGCAGACTTTACTGAAAAGGTGAAGTATTTTGGATGACTTGCAGTGTGCCCAGAGAAGGAAAGGGGAAGTCAGTATTGCAATGCCACCTGGAGGAGAAGTAAAGATTCTGACATAAACTATAAACAGTTTGTCTGTGAGAAAAGGAGTTTTCTAATCATACATTTTATTATCTCAGTCAATAGAGAACAGTTTGGAAGCAGAGCATACTTACGCTTTCTTTCCACAGATGGATTGCTGGTACCAGTTTCTGCAAGTGCTGAAGTATTTCTTTTTTGTTCCCATAACTTGCTGAAGAGCACAGACATTTGGGCTATGGGTGCAGTGAGAAACATTGTAAAAAGAAGTTTTCATACATGAAAAAATTTACATGAAATAGTAGCAAATAGTTTTCCTGTCGAGTAACAAATTAACTCCTGGCTTCATTTCCCAGGACAGGTGTGTTTTGAAGTAGCCACAGTGCAAGTTCTTGGGGCTGCCCAGCTGGATTACTTGGCAAGTCCACCCTCCCTGCAGCGACAGAAGCTTCCCCTTCATTCTGGTTTGACCCTGTGTGTCTGATGGGCAGTGATCACCAGCTGTGCCCAGGCAAGTCTTGATACTCATTTCTCCCTTCCCCCTGTGAAGTGAATTACCAGACACCGGGGACCAGTGAACACCATGAGGCTCTTTTCATTAAAGTTTTTGTCTTTTACACAGCTGTGCAGCTGAAGGTCGTGGGGAGATGGGGAAGAAAAAGTGCCTTGTTCTTTATGTAGAAGGAAGCCCTGTCTTCTGTAAATCAATCACCTATTCTGATTACCAACCATTTTGAGTACCGCAGGCACCTAAATAAACATTCTGGGAATTACTGGGGACCAAAGGGTAAATTGGCATGTAAATAAAAGGAGTCACAGGCTTCAGAGGAGGAATACGTGTTCCTTAGCATGGTGGTGTACAAAGATGAATTTCTTATGGTCAAATTCCATGGAGCAAGGGCATTTCATCCCTTATTTTTATACTTCTGCAATTAAAAAAATTCATCAGCTCAGAAGTTAGAATATATACTTTACATCACTGGGAAGCTACTGAGCTTCTTTATTTGAAAAGCTAAAAAAAATTGGAAAAGCACATGTGTGTAGCAGGCAGTGGGAAGACAGGATGGTAAACAATTCTTATTCACAGAATGTTTTTTCTTAAGAAGACTAGAGGAAAATATCTTTAGGCACATGTGTTTTCCTGACACCAGCTGTTCAAATTATTTCCATGTCTCCAAGCAGCCTGGCTTGTAAGCGTTGCCTTTTGAAAGCCCTGCTGAGCAGCTTGCTGCATTGCTCTAGTGGGAACAGAAGTTTCACAAAGGATTCCCAGTATATATTCCCACATTAGAAAACATTTAAATAGAGTTAATGGTTTTCATCAGGATGGAATAAAGAGAGCAAATACTGTGGGTAGCTATCAACTCTGCAAAAGTTTGAAAACACATAAAAATTTCTGATCTCCCATTACAATACTTACAAACTGAAATTAATTTTGGTGATTCAGAATCATATTTTATTCATTATGAAGTGGTGATTTTAGATTTCTTTCCATTTTATGAAGTTCAACAGTATTCTGTCTCCATTCAAAACTCTGTGTAAAGCTTTTTATTCAGGAACAATTATTGTAAAATGAATTTTAAAAGAAAATTCTACTTGAAGGACAGCAAAAATTCATAGTGAAAAATTACATGTAATATAATGCTAAAAGAAAGGGGAGAATAAAGATTAACAATCTTCTTTTTAAATTAGAAATAAAAGCCAGTTACTTACCCCTGGTCGCGTGCCCTAATTCGACTGTGAGTTAAAATCTTGTCATAGTGAGCAGAAGCAGCTGCTTGTTCAAAAGCAGACAACAAAAAAGGCAAAAAGGTGAATAAGAAAAAGATCTTCATCTTTAGTCCTTTGTTGCTTCTGGCAAGTCTAGAAGAGAGAACTGGCAAAGGGTCTGGAGAGCTGACAATTTATATACATGCTAGAAGGTGGTGGGAGGGAACCAGAGGATCAACCTGAAACTTTGTACCACCCCCCTTAGAACAGCAAACAGATCCTGCTGCCAGCTTCAGTAACCTAAATCAGTACCCTAATTAACCGTATAAATAATTTCTTTTAATCCCCAATTGATTAATTTCTTCCTTATTACAGAAGGCTTAACATTTTATTCTGCTGACACAACAACAGAGAGAGTTTGAGAAGTTTAGACTTTGACTTATGGTTTAGTATTTATAGCACTGAGGCATCCAGAGGTCATGATCACTGCGTGTGGTTTTATTCAAACCCAGAGGAAGATGTTGTCTGTTCCCATACGAACTGCATTGCTTTCCTTTGTTTTCCATGTCCTCACAGTTATCAGCTATGAGCTGTTTAATTAGTGAAGTTGATAGAAGTTACAAATACAGTTGCCAATAACCTGAAATAGCATTTTTGTCTTGAGAAAAAAAAGCCGTATTAACACATACTCTGATTATGAAGTAGTCACTCAATCAAATGCAGTATTAATTTAAATATTCATTTTCATTTTAATGATAACAAGTACTGTTACATAATGCTTTCATTCAGAGCTTTATGTAATATTTGATTACTTATTATATCAAAATCACAGAGTATCTGAACATTTGCATGTGTACCTTTCTCTACTTATTAGTTGGTCCTTCAAAGCCTCTTGGAAAAGGTAATGGAAATGGAAAGCCTAAATCTGAGCTGTAACTGAGGAAACTGAGGCAGAAATGACAGGTCAAATCTTCTATGAAGGGATAGTCTTAAGGTTCCAGGGGCAGCTTGTGTGTTGACTGCAATCCAGGAGTTTGAAATTTTCATGCCAAGGGAAAAATTCTGCCATTTATATAGTTGTGTTTGCATAACACTTCATGGTTTCTAAGATTAAGAGCAGAGACATTTAGTTAAATGGTATGTGGGCTTCTGTTCTATCATGACCTCTATATACCCAACTTGCAAAAAACTCAAGATAGCTCATGGAAGTGTCAGTACCTCTTGATGTACGAACTCCATGCCTGAAACCTCACTGACAGATCCACTGATGGAGGTGATGGGTCAACTCTGTGATTTCATATTACATGCTTTAGGAGAATATCACTGCTGTCCTGATATGCTTTTTATTTCTTCCGGGTCTTTGCAGCAGGAAATACTCTGAGAAATATCACCTCTTAAGTGTCTAGCTGTGATATTTCAAGCTGCTAATTTGCCTTAGTTGAGTAGTCTTTGCAGTTCTCAACTTAAAGGTGAAAAAAAATCAGAAGATACACTGTCAAATTAACTTGAAAAACTTCAGAAAGTCCCAGAACTGTCCCAGTACCTGTCTTCTCAGGAGTCCCTCCCTCATCTCTGAGACCTCAGCATAACTCATGTTCTTCTCTTCCACACTTACCATGTAGCACCAAAAAAAAGAGTAGCAATTAATGCTGCTGCATGCATTGAGCTCTTGTTTACAGAGCTATCCACCACAGTAAATGATGGAGCAATCTGAGAGGGACACCATTTCTCTTTTCATGGTTTTCCAGTTTTCTGATTAGTGACCCTACCTCCTCAAATCTCAGAGAATCCCATTTGTTCTCTGCATTGAGTATAGTAGGCTATTGTCCAACACTTAATAACAAGCCTGGTGACATCATTATACTATATTTCATAAGGCAAGCATTAGCAAAAAATAGTAAATGCAGAGGTAAACTAAGCTGCCACCTTAGTTTTTTTCTTCCTTCTGCTAAATGCTTTGTGCTATTATATTCCTAAGTGATGTGATGTTGAAGTTCTAATTATAAATGTTAAATATCTAACTATAAAATTGATTAAAACACTGAATGGATTTGAATTACTACCATAGTAATAGGAATAATTATTACCTACAACAGAAAGAGTATATCCAAAGAAATACCTGGAATAAGAAAAAAATACGTGTTGATTTTCATCTTCCAGGACATGTAAATATTGTCAAGAATAAAGTCTAAGGTATCTGCTATTCTGAAGAGTTTATTGCATTTCTCTAGAGACCTCTAGTGGAGAGAAATCTGTAAAGTCATTTTCTGAAACCTGTGTTAATTGTTCACACTAAAAATTTATTATATGATAAGCAATTAATTTTATTATTCCTAAAGAGCATTAGTTTAGCTATTTGATACAAATTACTTGTATTAAAGTATTTAGGGTTGTGAATAACTTCTTTTGCATCAAATTGAAGCAACAAAAACATCTGTCTCTTAGCAATTTGTACCCAATCCATAAAAATGAAATCTCAACATGATAGTAATATGGTTCAAAAGAAGCCAGTATTAATTCTGGACTTAGTTCTCTCTGGTCATTTACTGCAGGACTTAGCAAAAAGAATTCTGCTCCTGAATTAAAATTGTTTTTGTTTTAAAGTTTAAATTCATTTGCCACACATTGTCAAATACTTTTTCTCCTCATATTTCCACCTTTTTTCAATAACTGAACTTATTCTATACATTATCTTTCCAAGTTTTAGCAGCACAAAGGAGTTTATCAAAATAGCTTCATGTTATTTTTCCCTGTGAGTGTTATTTCACCCAGTGAGTGTGTGACACAGCACGTATATATAAACATACATGGGAATTAAATCTCAGAAAGCATTGTTAGGTGTAGAAACACGAAGATAGCTCATAGCCATCTGAATTTAGAAGAGAAGAAATGGAGAAAGGAAGAAAGGAGGACTCAAAGTTTTCATTCTGGTGATTCAGACCTGTAGATACTAATCAATACTTTGATTCCTTCTATATTTTAAGGAAAGATTTATCTTCGTATATCCTCAGAAACTGTAAGTATCTGGTTTCAAGAAAGTCAACAGGAGCTGTAAAATCAACCTGATCTCTTAGAAAGTGCTATTTTATAGTCAAATTTTGATGGAAGAAGAAATATTCCTGAATTGTAAAATATCAAAATATTCTGCTTTCTCTGTGTCAAAGTGACACTAGAATCCCAACACATGAACTGCAATGTGCATATGGCAAAATGTTATAAAATGTAGCAGTAAAGCACGAGTTATATGGTCTGATTCCTCAGTCCCAATCTGCATATTCAGCTCAGTTACCCTGAAAAATTAAGTAGGGATTAGCCTTACTCCTCAAGAAAAAGGAATGCTGATTTCTCATCCAACAGCAGGTGATGCTCTTGGCACTGGCAAACAATTGTTTTCTTCCTTAGAGAATGAGCACATCTGATAAGGCAGCCTGCAATAAAATCCAAGTTTTGCTTGTAAAACACATGGCAAGTGTCAGTGCAACACCGAGATAAGAGCTGGGGGAGCCAATCAATAGGAGTTAAGTCATTCAGGCAGCAGCAGAATGTACCAGAGGGCCCCAAAGACACAATAGAAGCTACAAGGGTGTTTGTGTTGAGCACCACTAATTTTTTAAGGTTACCCCAGAATTAGATGGTATGACGATGAACTAGACTCTGTCAACACTCTCTGTTCTTTACTGCTTAAAGGAAAAAGCACAGACAAGCAAACAAAGAAAAACCCTGTGAGTTTGCCAGTGCCATCCAGTTTATTTAGTTAGTGAAGATGCCTCACGAACAATTTCTTTTTTTTTTTGGTTGAGGTTGAAATGACAGCAAATTGTCAGTAGTATGCATCCTAAATGGCCCAATTAAATGCTTATTCACTCTGATGGGAAGCTTTTACAAATTTCAAAGGTCATTTAAACTACTCTAGTGCAGGTAAAATTTATCACATTTCCAGTTAATCAAAAGGTCATTTATTGCAGTGTCTGTATTGTCATGAACACTAAGTAGTGCTCATATCCCCAGGATATGTATACTACACAAATGGTGGCTGTTTCGTCTGGTTTGAATTTTGTGATGGCTACTGTCAAGTTAAGGCAAAATTCTAAGCTTCTTGCTGTTTACAGGCTATATAATCCTGAATGCCATGAGCCTTTCCTGTAACAGCCAAACTTTGAAACCTAGAATATACAAGGGCATGAATCAAAAGTGTAAAAAGATGCTGGAATTTATGGATGTGGTGGTATGGTGGGTGTAAGGTGCAAAAACCATGGGAATAACCATAATTTATGATGAAAGAGATCTTTTAAATTAGGCTTTTGATCAATAACACTGTAATAATAAAAGAGCTACTTTTGCTTTCTACTAAGTGTAATATAAAACCACTTAGGAGCAGCTCGAAGACAAACAAATTCTTTCAGGTTTTATAAAGTTAAACACAAGAAAGACAGCATTCTGGAAGATGTGAAAATAAGAATTATGAAAACTGAGGTGTAGTGAAACTTTAAAGCTTAAATTCCTCAGTTTGAGCTTCTGTATGTATGTATGGAAGGGCAATGGATTTGACATAAAAATTATTTTTCATTTTTGATTTTTTTTTCAAGTGCACATGACATACCAAGATAGAGATTTTGTCAATTGAAGAATGTAGTAGTGTCAGCTGAATGTGGGAAAAGAGATCTAGGCAACTATATGAAGTTTTTTGAGAATTATCAGATTCTCAGAGATTTTGGGAAACAGAATCATTAATATTGTTAACAAAATCTAAAATTACTTCTTGTAATATTTTTTTAAATGGAAAGGATGAGAAACTAAATGCAAGATTGATCTCTGGTAAAATAATGATAAATCTTAAAATAGCTAAAAGTCCTTTTTTTTCAATTTAATAATTGAAAAAAACCTCAAAAATTAATATAATTCTATTTACAGAGATGATTATAAAACACAGTTTGAAGTCTTGAGTTTTAAGAGCTACTGGAAAGGCACAGCTCCCCCTCAAACTGAGCAGGGAGGGATTTGACCCTGGCTTCCCACATGGTGTAAAATTTCAGGCTCTCTATTTGTCTGACAATCAAGTTTGTTTACTGCACAGAGCTGAATTGAAAGTCAGAAAACCAATTCTAGACATGACAAGACATATTGCCTTCCTTCTGGCAACTACATTCCTATATATCCTGTCTGGAGACTGGGCAATTGTCTGGTATCTCTTTCCTACTAACAGCTATAGTGCATGACACAAATTTTAGGACCTTCTTAGTGTGTGATTACAGTATTCTAAATATGGGGGGAAAAAGCCTCACAGGATGGGTTCTAAATCAAGGATTCTCCGTGTAAATATTCACTATGAAAAAGTAGTTTCTTTGAGTTGGAGAAGTTTAAGACAGGTTAACTTTTCTTCCAGGAATTGAAGTATTTAATGATTTTAACTTTTAAAAAATTATGAGTTCACCTAATGTAATCAATAAATAGCTCTACTAATAAGAACTCGATGCTGAGGCATTGTCCTATACCAGTGAGACCCTGCACAGTACATAAAACAAAGGACAATGAATAAGACCTCAAATGTGGCCAGATTTTATTTTTCATATACAATGTGACAAGGTCAAAATTAAATGTTTTTGTGACAAAAAACATGTGAGTGTCTTCACTATGGATATTTTGAAATATGCAGGTTGTCTTCTGAAAGGCTATGATAGCGTGAATATATGAGTGTCATCTTTCTAAAGCAGATCATACAAACCAGGTTGAAGAAAATCAAGCCTGTTTTTAACTAGATTTCATGTAGATTCACAGTTAAAGAGTGTTCCCCTAGTAGATGGATATGACTTTCAAATTTAGATTTCAATTCATCAAGTCGTGTGAGCACATTTATTGCATTTCAAAATTTTCAAAGCATGCACAGTGAGATTTGATCTGTACTGTGTGCATCTGGATGCAGTTTTTTTGCACTTTTGCATATCAGTTTTGTTTTAGGTCCTTTCTAGAATATGTGACTTTTCATAAGAAGTGACACCTACTCTATTTTTTATTATTAATGTTCAGTTTAAAGATCATGACTTGCAAGACAAAATTAGTTAAATAAAATAATGCAGAATATAATCTCCCTTGACAAATCAGTAGATCTAATTCTGCAAGGTTAAAGAAAATTGATTTTTTCTTTGACATGGGCAGAGATTTGAGAAAAAGATTAAGGATATCAGTATTTTATTTTAGAGAGAAAATCAAACACTTCTATGTAATGTCAGATGCACAATTATTATTTCACTCGTTCAGTGAGTTACCATAGCAATACAATCCAGTGGATTTTGAAACAATTTACTTATTTTAGTCAATGAGGGGAGGGGTTATTCTATTCAGAATCAAGCTGAATCAAAATGAAAGATTTTTTTTTTAATCACAATTACAATGAAAAGCCCATAGCTTATTGATTACAACATAAGCTTCTTGATTACAAATCTGTCTTTTGAAATTAGCCTCACTTCTATAGTTAATGCATGAATGTATTGTGAAGAACCAAGAGTAAATCACTTGAGTGGTCACTTTTCATGTTGTAAGGACCATGACTTTGAGTGAGTCTTATTTATTTTGTGGTGTTTATAGAACACTGGAAATTATAATTAAATGACACAGCTCATTGGTGTGAGCTGGGATTAATGCTGGTGTCAAACCAGAGAGAAAAAGGGCAATAGTTAAACTCTGACCTTGTCTGATGCATCTTTCAGTAAAACTTGTTTAGCAGGCAGCATTTATTACAAGCAAGCATTTCACTATCAGATGAGCTCTGGCCACATTAAAGATCAATTAATAGGAACTAGACTGTAACACTGGCTTTGAAAAGTAAAAACCATGGTATAAAAGAAGCATCCATGTATGTCATCGGAAGATCAGAGATGTAGCAAATTAAAAATAAGGTTAATTAAAGCTCATGGATAGATCTGTGTATAAAATGACTGGATTTCTTATGCAGATGAACAGAATTACTGTTTGATTATTCTGTATCTGCAAAAAGATAAGTTTTATGATTTCTCATATCATGCAAAATAATAAAATATAAGACCAAATACTGTACAATAAATTTTGGATTCTGTATCTTCCCTGAAAATAATTATTGCAAAAAGAGACAAAAAGAGACCTTTTTATTTTTTTTTAAGAATAGATTTTCCTTTTCAATCATACATAAAAATTTATACTAGATTGTTTGAGTGGTTGGTTGTATCTATACATTTTGCAGACTATACCAATAAATTACATGATACAGATGATACCAATCTGTCAGATCATTAAATAAATTTTAACTTCACTAAATATGCTGATTTTTAATGCAATAATATCTAATAAACTATTAGACACATAGCAGCCAGCTCCTTAAACACCTGTACTTCAATTTTTCTCACATCATAGCTACTGAGTGCGGTAGAGTGTCAATATCAGGAAATTAAAATATTATGTGTCTGAATAATCCTGAGGCTATCCGAGCAAATAACCAGTGACTACAGTTCGTATAAAACTCAGACTGCTAACATTGCTTAGTGTTTATGATGTGGGAAAGATTAGGTTTTTAGACTCTACTAATACAAAGAGAAATCAGTTTATGAGTCTAGTTAAAACTGATAAGGGACAAAATAAAAATTAACATATTCCACTAACTTTCAATAGACATCCCATTTATAGATCACTGAGTGACAAATTTCATAAAGTTATGAGCAAATTAGAGGATGCATTCTCACACATGGGGAGAATTCCAGCGACAACTCTGTGCATCTTTAAATTATTTTGAAAGCCTGTCCCTAGAACTTCTCTGAAAAGTGATCTATTTCAAAGGAAGGATTAGGACTACAATATGCATGGCCAAAGTTTCACCTTGAAAGACTGTAAGAGAACTTATGGAATACAGGACGCTCTGATATGGGGTCAAACCTTTGTCCCAGTGGTAAAATGTTTGTCAAGAATACAGTGCAGAAAAAATGTCTAATTTGGGGAGAGGTTATCTTAGACTGAATTTCTGGGGGGGTTTTGCTTTTTTTTTTTCTCCATTTTAGAGGAAAATCTTTCTATTGAGCTATATGATCTTGATAAAGCCAGAAAAATATAAGGATTACCTCAATCAAAGAGAACATGTGATATGTATCATGTACCCCATGCCCCTGGGAATGATAGATGTTGCTTTTTTTCAAACATCTATGTTTGACACAATCATTCCTTGATATGAACATGTCACAGAAGATATATGGAGCAATACTTGGTCAATATTATGTCTTATATTACTTCACAGTGAATAATAATCCCTAGTTCTATCTTGAGCAATACTAGATAATTCTAGCATGAGTAATTATCAGTTCCAAGGTTTCTTTTTTAGTACTAGTGTGTCTAGACTCATTTAGAATTTCTTCCTATGTTCTGCTCACACAGGCTTTAATTTAGGTATGATAATTCTCCCATCTGTAATTAAATCCTGGAGTTAAAGAGCATAATAAGCAAAAAGTGGGAGAACAGCCCTGGGGATATTAAGACTGATCTTTCTTTCTAACAGATGGTGTAGGCATGGATTTTAATATTGAAAAGCATAATGCTTTACTCTGTCATTTTTAGCAGTGCTTCCAAATGCTTTGACCTTTGTCATACCATTGCTAAAAGGCACTTTAGTCCTCTTTCTGTTTCATATACCTCCCTCTGGCAGAATAAGGATCACTGAAGTGGCAAGGAAATAAACCTATATGCACTTTAGGGATGACTGTAAGACTTGCAGAGTAAAGAAAAAAGACATACAATTGAGAATGAGGCTCTCAGCATGAATTATAATCAGTCCATACTGTATTTAAAGTTGATAGCAGACTTTTAAACATACTGATAACATTTAATGAGAGCTGTTACTACATGTGGGGTTTTTGCCATTGCAGAGCAACTGCACATTCATGTTGATGCCTTGAAGTCCTGGCTGATAACATCCAAACTGGAGGGGGAAAAACCCTGAAGTCTTGAAGTGGGTATAAACATAAGATATGTGACAGACAGCATGACCCAGCGTCTGAAGCCGTGTGTACTTGGGAGCCATGTGCATACTGAGCTTAGGAAACTCCTCAATGCTGAAGGTGTCATCAGCAACAGCTTCTGACTTTGGTCTGGTTCCTGGAAATTCACACTGAACAGCACTTCCAATGTCTAATACCTGTCTGCAGAACCCCCCTCCACGGCTAATAGTTCAGGTGGAGGTTTAAGAGAACTGGGTGTTGGATCACTAAGCTCCTACACAGCACATTGCTGCCCTTCATCTCCAGAAGGAACATCATTGGGCAGAAGTGATCAAATAACAGTGGACATCTGATTATGGGCCTGCAGGCTGGGCAGTGCCAGAGCAGCCAGGGGCTGCCTTCTGCCAATCACAGCTATTTCCAGCTGGCTCCAAACTGTTCGGCAGCAGACAAGACCCAGGTCTTAAATACCTGTTCAGCAAGGTAAAGGCTGGGATATATTACACGTCCTTTTTTCTTCTTGAACATTCATAGTGAACTGTCAAAATTTGTGTAATATTACTTATCTAAAAAATTATGTTTGATACCATAAGAAAAATCTGATTCTCCTGATAAAAGATTTAGTCTTTCTTTTAATTATTTGTATTTGAAGGCAAAAGTGGATTTGCTTGGATAAATAGCAAGATGTCTTAAGGGTTTTTCTTCTCCATAAGATTTTGATTCATTTTAATTTCTCAGTACAGAGGTTCTCATGAGGGATCTTTTCAGCAGCTGCCCTGGAGCTGTATAGCTTATGAAATGAAAACAGGTCCATATATTTCAGTAAATATATCAATCAACATATCGTGCATATTTAGTTCTCAAACATTGCTTTATTTATTTTCCCATCAGAAGAGTCCCTCTCCTTTTGTGAAATGAAGAACTTCCTTTCATGAAAGGAAATGAAATCTTGAAAATGGAGAAGCAAGTCTCACAAACAGTCTGGAAGGGATGTATAATAAAAAAAAGAAAATTTGGAAATGGAGTGACTATAAGCACAATAAAACGAGGTGCATTGAAAAAAGAACCAAAACTTACCAAAATTAACTACACTGAAATCCCCAAATCAGGGAACAAAGTGAAATGAAAATACAGAAGAAGAAATTGATGCAATGAAATGCTTAAAGAGAAGAAAAAATTCTCAAGGAAAAAAAAATCTGATACAAAGTGAAAACAAGAAAAGCCAGTAGGTTGACATGAAGTGCAGGAATATCAACTGAAGCCTGCCCAATTAAACCTTATTGAAATCAGAGGACAAAGTTGGACAAACACTCCAGAAAGGAGATATGGTCAATCAAAAATGAAATTGAAAATTCCAGAAAATTTGAAATTGAGTGACTACAACAAATGTACTGAGTTGAAACGAGGTGCAGTGAAATAGACCAAAACTTGCCAAAATTATTACCTTTTAAATTGTTAAAATCTGGGAAGAAAGGGAAACAAAGAGAACGAGAAGGAACTGAAGAAATAAATTTCTAAAAAATTAAAAAACTGATATGACATGAAAACAAGAAATGCCAATGGATGACATGAAATGCAGAAATATGGACCAAAGCTTGCTGAAGTGATCTTCATTGAAATTGCAAGATTCCATTCCCTTTCCTGAAAGGAACCCCTACCTTTCAGGAAAGGGAATGAAATCTTGAAATCAGAGGACAATTGAACTAACACTCCAGAAAGGAGACATAGTCAATCCAACATGAAATTGAAAAAAATCCAGAAAATTTGAAATGCACTGACTACAACCAACTGTATTTAGATGAATGAGGAGTACTAAAACAGACCAAAATTTGCCAAAATAATTTATTTTAAATCCCTAATATCAGGGGAAAATCTAAAGAAAGTGACAGGGATAAATGTGAATTAATGAAATGGTAAAAAAAAAACAACCTCAAATTAAGTGAAAGCAAGAAAAGAAAATGGACTGATATGAAGTGCAAGGAAATGAACCAAACCTTTCTGCATTTATTCTCATTGGGATTTCTGTTGCTTTCAGGAAATGAAGAATTTCCTTTCAGGCAAGGAAATGAAATTTTGAACACAGAGATGAAACTTTCAGATACGGTCTGGAAAGAAAGTATTATCAATTAAAATGCAAGTGCAAAAATGGCAGAAAATTTAGAAGTGGCTTGACCACAACCAAATGTACTGAGAGTAAATTATGAGTAGTGAAAATGACTGAAACTTGCTAAGATTTTACTTATCGAAATCCCCAAATGAAGAAACCAAATCAAAGGAAAAGTCAGGCAAAGAAAGTGAACAAATTAAACATGTGCAAAAAACCCTTCACACAAGTGAAAACATTAAAATGGCATGGGATGACATGAAGTGCAGGGAAACAGTCAAAGCCTTGCCAAATTGGCTGTTTTCGGGGGCTAAGGAGGGGCTTTCACTGGCCATCACAGCTGCAATTAAAAGGGAGCTGAGTAGGTGGATCCCTTTCTCTTATCACCCATTCAGGGGCAGGGAGGGGCCTCCTCTGGCCATCAGAGGTGTGATTACAAGGTGGCTCTAGGGGTTTTGGTGATCTGGAGTGGGTAAGCAGCATATGGCATGTCTTTGAGGATATGGTACATCTTTTTTTTTTGCTCATGCAGGCAGGGTTAGTCATCCTTCTGCTAGTGGGGTTTTTTATTTTATGTTGGGGTTTGGTTGCTTTTGGGTTTTTTTCAGCAATACTCACCAAATTTCTTCTCTGAAGGCGTGGCTGGGCAATGGAATTGTCTGCCCAGGGAGGTGGTGGAGTCATCATCCCTGGATGTGCTTAAAAAAAGACTGAATGTGGCACTCAGTGCCATAGTTTAGTTGATGAGGAGGTGTTAAGTTAGGTCATAGGTTGGACTTGATGATCTCAAAGGTCTTTTCCAACCTCGGTTCTCCTGTGGTTCTGTGATTTTGACAGAATCAACAGGTAAGTCAATAGTGTTATGCTTCCTTGGCCATGGTGACAATGTCACAGAAGATCAATAATAAAATTCTAGGTGGCTAATGAAAATACTTTAGATTGTATTTTAATGCTGTCTTTATGTGGAAAATAGATTTTCCATGGAAATTATTTCTTTTCTGGTTTACTGTAAAGAATTTTTTCTTTTGCAGTACTAGCATCTTGTTTCAGGTTTATAATTGCTTTTATTTGGTCTTTCATCACTTACTTCTCTTGACCATGCTGGGTAAATCTTGGCTCAGTATCATACATCTGGTTCTCTCTTCATCAGCTCCAGTGTGTGAGTGTGTGGGAATATTTAAGTTTTCAGAAGTTATTCATGTTCTGCAGAAATAGAAAACAAACAAACAAGCAAGGAAAGAAGTAGCTTCCAAAATGAAGTGCTCTTTCCCCACCATACATGGTCCTTAATGAATAAACTTTCTCAGTATTTATTTCTCTGGGGAAATATGAGCCAGATTTGGGTTAGTTTGACTTCCTAAAACTCTGGGTGTTCGGGCCGATGTTTTGGGTTCTAAAACAGAACAAACGCTAAAAATGTTTGTTCTGTTTTAGACAGTTTAGGCTGTTTTAGACAGCCTTAACTATTGAAATACTTTCTTACATGTGTTTTATATTTATGTGCTATTATATTTTTTGTGTTATTGTTACTATTGTTTAGACATTACTGTCAAGGGCTCTATATCATATCTATCACTGGGTAAACAAATCATTATTATGCACTCTTAAAATCAGCAGAGCACATTTCTCTGTGGCTGAAATCTTCATGCTTCTTCCATGTAGATCTGATTTCAGATCAGAGCTGCACAATTCAAGGACAATAAATTCACTTGGGAAATAGAGAGTTTTAGATCTTGGAAAGTAACAGTCATGTAAAAATAATATCAGTAGAACCAGTCCTCAGATGAGGTCTCTCATAATCTCTCCTGATTTAGCATCTCTCTGTTAATGTAATTCTTAATAATTAATAAATAAAATTCTGGGTGTCTTTTAAAGCACCCACAGAAGCAACTGTATAGTTCAAAAAAAAAAAAGGAAAAAAGGTCTCTCTAATTTTACTTAATAAAAGTGAAGGGAACTAAGAATGCGGATATTCACTTCTCTAAATATCACATATTTATAAAAATGTGTCTCTTTCAATTTTCTTTTCCCTGCTTCTTTTTCTTGATGTAGAAGTGGATTCTGTTAAATTAGTCACAGTGAAAGAATATTTCCATGCTTTTCTAGCTGCATTCATTTTGGATATGGCTGAAAAAAATTATATCTGAGTACCACACGTAATTAATCCAAACAAAACTATCTTTTAATCCTAAGGACATAAGGTCAAAAGTGACATTTTATTATTTAGTCTTACTTTCTACTTTTAGAAATAGGTAGCAGAAAAATGTAAGACATTTTTATTAGTGGAGTTACACATTCTCTGTAAAAACAAAGTAATAGATAGGGAAGATATGCAGAAGAAAAAGGGATAAAAATTATTGCACTAATGAGCATCTGTGTAGGACTTTCTGAGTTTTTCTGAATATCTTTGAATGCTTATTGTATTTGAGACAAGTTGACACTTTCAGAAAATGATGCATCACCCATCTTGTAAACTCCATTTTGTATGCTAAAAGCCTAAGTCATTAACCAGAATGAGTTGTTTTGCAGCTGACATTCTCACTTGGCCACATTTAAGGAGCAGTCTGTGCTGTCCATTAAATTTATGAAAGGTTAGCTCAATGCTTTCAGATGTTCTTAGGGTACTAATTAACTACAAAACCTCATGAATCTCTAAAAACTGGAAAATCTCTGTGTTTTTGTTTTGTTTTTTTTTTTTTTTTGTTTGGGGTTGGAGGGTTTTGGTTTTTTGTTTTTTTTTTTTTTTTTAATGGGGACTGGAGTTCACGAATACAGTATTTCAATCCTATAAGATTTGCTATTACAGGAGAAAAAAAGTCTTTTTACTAGCCTGTTAAATTAAAACACATGGATTCCTAGAACATTTTTATCTTGCTCACTAACCATGGACTTTTATTGCCTGTTTAATAATTTATGGAATAATTTTATTGTGAATTTAAAAGCTGAGCACAGAAAGCAAATATAGATGGGGCTATTCCTGCTTTCTCAGTTCCATTAAATAAAAGTATGCCAGCTCTTATGAATTAACTCTTAACTCTATGCAGTGGAGGAGATGAGTTCTGCATGTGTGAAGTTCTCTTAGTAACCTTCAGACTGGAACCTTTTTGGAAACACCTGTTTTACATCTTGTACATTTCCTCTGTCTCCACTGCAAGCATGGCTCTCATACTCTTAGAATGCAACACTGAGGGTGTTGCCATCAAGAGACTTCCTTTTGAGCAAGGACATCCTCAACTGCATTGTCAAAGAAGAAAAGTGAGAGAAAAGATACTGAAGAAGCACCATGATGAACTTGTATTCATTTCAACTATCAGCTATTGGAAACAGGTTTCTAGTCGTAGAACTCCCTCTTAAATGTACAAAAGCGGCAAAGATCTCTATCAAAGACAATTATCCTGATATTAAGTGTCTGAAATTGAAAGTTGCATTGGCCCTTGAATGTACCAATGGGGTACCATGGTAGAAAAGTAGTAGGTTACAAAGAGCTAAAGGCCAGAATGAAAAGGCCACAGCAGTAATGAGCACTACTACAACACCTACTGCTGCACAGCACTCGGTTGTGAATGTGACAGTCAATTCAAGAGAGCAGAAAGTTTAATTGAAATGAAAATAGCATAACTGGTTTAGACTACAGACAAAGAAACCAAAGGCTGAAGGGGGATGAGTATAGTCAAAGCAAACAGTAGTCAGAAAAATATTATATAATTAAAAGATAGTGGCTACCCTAAAGTACAAATATGAACAATTGAAACTATTCATGTGTATAAACATTTCATAGCTATATTTAGCAACAGCAGAAGATTTGATTAATTAGGAAGAGAATTACATGTTGGGGGGACCTGTGATGAAATTGTATGATGTAGTTCTCTTACAGTTCTAAAGTCATGATGGTTGAAGTTGCAGCTGTTTTTGCTGTTTTGATATTAATGAGAAACGACCTCTGTTTCATTCTTTACACTGCTACAAATAAAGCAACTTATCATGTAACCAAAGCAGTGGTTACTGAACTTGGTTCGATGTAGCTCAGTGAGTTCAACTTCTTTTCATTACTGGAGGATTGAAATTCATCCTTAACTGCAGCAATTTATTTTGGAGTATATCCAACTACTTAACCATAAACTGTCTCAAAGGATCCCTAATCTGCTCCTGCTGCAGTGAACGTAGGGTCCATAATTAAAACTTCAGCTAGGGAAAGAGTTTAAACACAAAGTAAGATTTTCTCAACAGAGATCAGAGTGCCGATGTTGGAAGACAGATGTGCCCAAGGACATTTTACTGGCGTTATCAAAAGGTTGCTTGATATGGGAAACGGGCAAACTTTGAGTAGGGAGTTCCCTCTTCCCAGGAGTAGGTATCTAGTATTGCGATTGTTACGTGTACATTTACTAGTACTACTGCATTCACTACCACTATCATTACCAGCACTATTACTATTTACCACTATTATTATTTTTGTGAGGTTTCTCTACTCACTAAAGCTTTTGGTATCTCTTAAGAGACTTTAAAATGAAGATGGATTATGTTGTTATCCAACTTGTACAGCTATATTCCCAAAAGAATATTTGATGCTAAATGTTTTGAACTGTATTCAAAAGTTCATTGCCTCTTCAAAATATTTAGACACGATTTGCTTCTTTTCTCTTTCATGCTGCTTCTCAGAATATGATGAAATATTCATCTGAGGTTTTGACAGTAAATGGAGTGTTATAGCTTGCAATATACATATAGAATTTAAGAAGAACATATAGTAATTTCTTTGTGTCTTTTTTCTATGCTTTATTCCTGTGAGGAAGCTAAGAAAAAATTTTCCCCCTCAAAGATCAGTCAAAGGATGCCATTAAGGAAGACATTCTTGCATCAAATACACTTTAGAAGAATTTTGAAATTTCACCTTTTACAGCTCCCAACAGCTATAACTATAGATATGCATTCTCCTGGAACTAGGTACTATTTATTAAAAAAAAAAAAAACAATTTGTATTCAGAAAGCCATAGAAATTCTCATTAAATCCTGATGTATCAAAAAGAAAGTGCTGTGTGATGTGTTTAGCTCATCTCACTCAATGTAATGGTCTCAATCTATGAATGAAGAAAACAAGATTAAAACCAGCTGCAGAGCTGTGGTTACCCCTGGCAGAGTCTTGGTCTCTGGTAACATTGTACCACGTACAAATATAGCTGTGGCCTGCAGCTGGCCCACAGGACCCCATAGTCTGAATCCTCTGATGTTCTCACTTCTGCAGTGCCCTTGAGGGCCACTGAAGCATGCAGAGTCAGAAGGAGCTTTTGCAATTTTATCTTGAAGGTAAGCATGCAGCATTTGCATCCCTGGCCTCTGACTGTGAATCAATGTGAAGCACTGTCTTGAATGAATTCAAGCTGCCTCCTGTCCAGCTATGCCAAAGTGGCAAAGTCCTGCTGGGCTGTCTGTACTCTGTTTCTCCAGGAGCTGAAGAAATGAGGCAAAAAAAAGAAAAAAAGCTGAAGAACAAAGGGCAGTCAGGTGCTGTCCTTACAAAAAAAAATAATTAAAAAATGTTTCCTCAACATTCTAAGCAACCTAATATTGGTATTAAATCCCTTTGTACTTAGTCAGTTTTCTAGCTGCATGAAACATTTAACAATTTTAGGCTCTGCTTCAAAAAACTGTCCTTTATAGGGGTTCATATCCTGGTCCATTTGTATTCCTCCTATATTGATGCTAATGGAAGCTGCAGGAAGGGACAGGTAGGTTAGAACTTTTTAATTTCTTTTGGGAAGAAAGTATGCTCAGCTTTGCAAAGCTTAAAAATGCCTCTGCTGTGGCATTACAAGCTTTGCTCTGTGCATATCTTGATATTTCTTGGCCCAGGTGTCCTCTCAGAGGCATCCAGTGAGAAAGGGTTTTTTTTTTGGCTGCCTGCAAAGCATTAAAAGTCCATCACCATTTCAGTTTTGGATATATTTTGGGCTCATCTGTTATCACAGAATGAGGTGCTTATTTGGCATTACTTTTAAGTTCCATCAGGTCCTAATTACATCAGGTCCTTATTACTGTCAAGCTTCGATGCCTAAGAATAACATAAAAATAGAGCAGATGTTGATTTTAAGTATGCTTTATTTATTAGACTGATGTTCCAGTATTTGGATGTAAGAAAAAAAAAAAAAAAAAGGCAGCAACAGCCTCTTGCTATGCAATAAATTGTGTCCCCGTGGTTTAGTATCCTGCCCACCTGCACTGTCTCTGCTGCTCTGTCTTGTATCCATGACTTAGACTGATGCACAGCACAGTGGGGTCACGAAGTGATGGTGTGGCTGATATTTCACTTTACAGTGTTGGGAACTTTATGCACAGGGGAAACAGGCTCTTATGATGCCAGAATAATAGGCACAACTCAGACCTGCTGTAGTTAACTTGTTCTGATAATGGTGATGTTTGCAATACAAATACCGTGCTCAGGCACTTTCTGTCTGGAGTGAAACCATGTGGCTGGAATGTGTTGAAAGCTCTTTTGAGCTAGCACTGTCTGTTTTGAATTTGGCTAGTGTAAAGGGAGTAAGCTTAGGACTCAAAGGCATTACAAACCATGATGAAGAATGAGAAATTGAATGCAGTAGTGGGGAAGGACTGTTAACTGGCATATAGAAAAATTTGTGACAATGTGACACATTTGCCTTATGGCATCTTTGGCAAAAATGTTACAGTACAAAAAAGAACTCTCTAAAAGAGTTAACCTAATACAAATGATATGAGGGTATTCCACCATTATTATTATTATTTATTTCTTTTTATACTTTTAATAATTCAGGTGCTTTCCAGACAGAAAAGCTGCAGGCTCTGCCCCAAGGAGCTTACAATCTAAAGGTGGACAAGGAGAGAGACATGAAGGAGAGAGGGTCTACAGAGCAGTCAAGAGGTGAAGATGGAAACTAACCAAACAAATATGATTTGAACACATTGCTGCAAAGCTATACAAACTATTTTCCAATTATGACTCATATTTTCCATTTTGGTTTAACTGTATCTGCCATGACACAAACAGGTATGGAGGAAGGAAGCTTTCATCAGAGAGAGTAGCATATGTGTAAAATGGAGCTGGAAAACTCACCTTAAGTTTAGAGATGAGAGGGGTTTGCCTGGATTTCTAAGACACAGTTCAGCACCAGGACAATTTAGAGCCAGAATGACATGGCTTTAGGTCAGGCTCTACAGGTTTACATGGGATAGATTCCATCAGAAATGTAAATTCACTCTATACATCCGGAAGTTCCTTAATACATGCTAATATGAATTACAAAATCTACCATGGCAGGGCTGAGGAAGAATGAAATAACAACACCTTTGTGGTATATTCAGTGGAGGAAAGAATGGTGTTGAAAGCTAGGGGTGGTTAGTCTTATGCCAGTTGTAAAATGACATTTTTAATAATATAGGACACCAGCCAATGATTAAAAAAAACCCACAATGTTTAATTTTAAAAATACTGGTTTTAACTAAGACAGTGAGTCACTCATCAGTTATGAAAAATACTATTAGGTTTTCTTTATACATTTAGTATCTATTATAAAACACCCAATCAGGTTCCCCCAAACTGTAAAATCGTCAAAGAAACTCCCTTAAGGCGTGCCTTCTAAAACTTCTCAACAAATTGCCATATTTATTCAAGTACTCAGGGGAATCACTGTATGCTTTTTTATTCCTGGAGTATCTTTCCCTTATCAAATCCAAGTGTGTTGTAAAGGCAGAAGCTAATAAGCAGCTGAATATTAAAGTGCATAGGTTGTCCACATGAGGAAAAATAGATGGTTGAAGAAGCAGTAGCTGTGGTGATAAAGGCTTCTTGGGGAGTAATCCATCATCAATTTTTCTAAGCCACAGATATTTCTCTTCCTCTAAGAAACATTTCTACAGTCTTCAAAACTTGCAAATGCATTTCTAACAATGGTATCAGGACAGTCACACTCCTCTTGCTGTGAGGGAAAAGTTGTAATTAAATATCAAATAGACCTATTTTTCATAATTTACAGGTATTCATATTCCTTCAATAAATAAAAGAATATAATTTATCTTCTGATTCTGTATAGATTTTGACACAAGTTTCTAGCAATTTAAACAAATGATTCTAATAGCTTGACATGAATTATGCTGGCAGAAATCACATATGATTATTATGGTGCACAGAATCTTTTAAGAACCTACAAAGTTAAATAAAAGCTTACAAGTCTCTTAAGCTACTTTTTATTTGCATAGAAAAATATTTATCATAGGAGTTAACTATCATATGAGAGAAATTCCATTTGCTGTAATTGAAAAAGATAGCTAAAAAGTTTCTGTGGGTTATTGCAACAGTACAAGAATACAAGATGCTTCCATTTATTAAAAAATGTAAAACAAATCGTGAAAGCTAAAGCAGGCTACAAAACAGAAGGTCCTCATATTTTCTTTCTCTTGACTACTATGTTACAAGATCATGTGCCACAGTTGAGTACTATAAAGTGTAATTCTGCATTAGCTAATGTAGTTCTTAAAACATTCCCCCCCAAAAGCACTATGCAAAATATATATATTTGTAAATGCTTCCTCCTGTAAGCATCACAACCTCGTTATCACATAGTCCCCCTGAACAATTGTTTCCTGTTTCCCATCAGAGTCAATGCTAATGTCCAAAGCCTTGCCCAGCTGATCCTGTGGAGTGGCAGGTTCTGAGCTCTGTAACTCCATTTTCTCTGTTTCTGAAGGACAAATACTCCCCTCTTCGTGTGAATCCAAAGACTCGCTGGTGTTTTGTGACTCAGCTAACACACATTTTTTGCCAGGACTTTGGAAGTTTAATTCACAGTTCATGATCAATTCTCCCTCTTCCAGTTCATCAGTTTTCTCACATTGTTCTTCTGCCTGTTGGCGGGAAACTTCTTCAGAAACGGTGTATATTTTATTTTTACTCTGCTCCACAGAGTTTGTTTTTGATCGTCTGTGAAACAACCCAAAATTTTTTATGTCTGTTACAAAATTCACACGCTTTTGTTTCTCCTGAGTGGACTCTGACACCATCATTGCTGAGCCATTGCTTACATTATGTCCTTCAGAGGCGATACTGGCTGATCGTGGGTGAATCATCGTTGTTATGTCAAAAAGGCTGAAGGGTTTCTTCTTTCCTTTCTTGTTTCCTTCACTCTCACTATTTTCTTCATTTTCTGACAGAGAGGCAGTGTCTTTGCTCATCTTTCCAGTCTGCAAATTAGACAGCTTGCTTCCTTTTAATAAACCCAGGACTTCAAAGCGAAAGCTGGAAATATCTTGTTTTAACTCCTAAAAATTAGAAAAAAAGATGAAATGTCAGAACATCAAAGTGAATTTGACTTTTCTTTTGAAATAAAAAGAGAAAAAAAAAAGGGGGGGAAAAAGGGCTTATGTTTGGGTCAGTAATAAACTTTACTCTCTCAGTGTTGGGATACCTGGCATCTTCAAGGCTGAAGATCTTGCTCTAGGAAGCAAGTTATATGCTACCTGAATAACTAAGTGTAAGAAATATGCTTCAGAGTTTTAAAATATCTTTCTAAATTACTAAAACACTTATAAAGATAAAAATAAACACATACCTTAAAATTTTCTTCTGTCAATCCTTCCTCAGTTTTGGCATCTCTTATCATTGCTGCAACATACCTTTTAACCAGATTTCTCATAACTTCCTAAAAATATAAAGTATTGTATTAGCTTTCTTGGTATTAGTTAGTAAACCTACACTCACAGGCTCTGCTTGGGCTTTTTCATGCATTAGGAACATGACAAAAACTATACAAACCTGTTTGAAAATTTGTTTTGCTATTTGATGGAAACTACTAATGCTTATTATCCTGAGAAGGGATATGTTGGGTTTGACCCAAGGTATGTTTCCTGCCAGTAAGATCCAGCCTGGAAGGAAGCAGTTGCTGATGCCTCATGAGGAGAGCAAGTCTGGTATGGTTGTACAACTTTATTTCCAGCTATTCTCTCTCAAGCCTCTTGTGCTGTGAGACACAGTGACTCTCTGAACAAAAACAATAGTTCTAGGTTTAATTGGCTGTGACAGGTTTTCTTATGCATTTTGAACTAATGCAAACTTCCAGCATTCAAAAATCCTCTGCCAGTGAATTCCACAGTATGGAGTAAGATTCTGTTTCAGGGTTTTATTTTTAACCTTCGGTCTAGTAGCTTCCAGTGTTGTCTTCTAAGAATTCTAGAAATTATTTAGGTTGAAATAGATACCTGGAGGCTGTCTGAGTCATCTCAGGGCCATGCCCAGTCAAGTGCTGAATATCTCCATGGGTGGAGATACTGCAGCCTCCCTGAGCAACATTTTCCAGTTCTTTACTACTCTCACTGTGAAGACAATTCTCCTTACCCTACAGAATTACCCTTCCTTCAACTTGTGTCCATTTTGTCTTTTGCATTGTACCTCTAAGAAAAATCTGGCTCCTTCTCTCTAACCACCCACTATGATATTTAAGGCAGCAGTTATATTTCCCCTAACCTACTCCAGGCTGAAATCCGAGCTGCTTATATGACAGTTCTCTAACCATTGGTGCCCCCTTGCTGGATCCCTTCCAGTTTGTCAACATCTCTCTTGTGGGGACCAGACATGGCATGCTGCTCTGGATACAGTCCCACAGGCGAGGGCTGGAGGACAAAAATCACTTCCCTCAAAAGGCCTTCTATACAGCCTCACTTACGCAGTGTAGTACATGTGTGGCATTCAGTTCACAGATAAACGGCAACCACTGCTCTGTGCTCACCTTCCTCACGATTCTATAGATCCCTGTTGTACTTCCCACAGCTTCCTCTTCCTCAGGCTGGAAAAGTCCCAGCTTACCTAGTTATTTCCCATTTGGGATTCATTAACTACCAAGCCTACGGCTCACACCTTGTTTAACTTTTACAGAACAAAAATTCAAAATAAAGATGAAAATTAGTAATTGTGAAATAATAATCTAAAAAAAGTAGAAACTGAAGAAGGAAGGATGAAAAATAATTGCTTACATACAGGGGATCTAGGCAGAGGGGTTATTAAGGAAGTTATTAATGGAGCATTAAAGCTGGAGAGATGAAGAGCAGGTTCTGATGGAGCATTTCAGGTCACTGTACATATGGTCCTGATGTTTCCTGGCAGGAAGGAGTTTGCTTTTTTTAAAGGCAATCCATGTTACACTGGGCAAAATACTGGATAGCATGTTATTGCTCTTGAAAATATCCTTTTGCTCCAAAAAGAAGACAATTGTATTCTGAAATTCATTTGTTTGAACATCAAAAATACTAAGCTTGTTTGCTGAAGAGGAAATAAGTACAGATTTTATAGTTTTTCCCATTTATTTTCCTTTTCCACTTTCTCATGAAACTCTTCCATATTTTTCTTTCCTCATGAAGACATTCTGAAGTCATAGAAAAACAATGGCCTAAAGAATAACCATAGGCCTGTACCTGGTATTGATGATGTCTCCTCAAATTGTCAGCTGCACGTCTCTGAAAAATAGAAAAGAATAAAAAAATATTAATCTCTGTGGGGAAGTAAAATATTTAAGCATAGAAAACAGCAGGCCTGTGCATTATACAGTATCTAGCAAGCTGAGAGAAGAGGTTCAAAATCTGTTGAAAAATGACAGCATTTGCTCTATAGAAAGGGGAAGGCTGCTGTGGGGAAGGCAGAGTTGATTTTCTACATTTTTGTCAAAATGCTTTTATTCCTGCATCAGCATGGATGTGGTGGGGCCGTCAGGTCCCAGGCTGCAGAGTCCCAAGGTCAATGATCTGAGATGGAAGTGGAACAATGAATCATGTCACTCACTTGCACAGACTGAAGCATATTTTACTGAATTGAAAGAAGCTTGACTCATGTCAAGTTAGATTTTTCTTGGAGGTACACAGTGAAAGAATGGGAGTCAATGACATGAGTTACAGAAGGGAAATTCTGCATGGAAAACCGTCAATATGGTGGGATTTGTAAAGCCATGGCATAAGTAAGACACTTGCTATGGCTCCTAATGTCTCATTTAAGGTAAAGGTAATCAAAACCTGCACTATAAAACTGTGTTAATGAGAAAAGCTCTCCCTTAGCTCTCTGTTAAAAACACTTAGTCATAGAGAGCTGTATGGAAGAAAGAAACAGCTTTCAACACAGTATGGTGTTGATAAGGAGGGAGGGTAAAAGGGACAGTAACTCTGAAAAGGAGCAGCAAAAAGATGTGCGGTAGGATGAAAGAATTGCCCAGGTTTCAAGCAGGTGAATTAAATTAAACTGCCATATCTAAGGGCTGCCCAGAAGAAGACGGGGAAAAAAGGCCAGATTTATTTATTCCTTTGATTTCCTTTTGTCCTCAATTGCATAATGAGTAACATATCCCCATCCTCTACAATAATTATTCCTAACTGGTGAAAGAAACACAGCTTTAACTTAGACTCTCATATCTGCTGCTGACAAGAAAATAACGTGTCTGACCACTGATTGTATCTCTACAAAACAGAACACTTGACACAAGCTTAAAACAGGGGGAAAGGACATCCAAAGGACTTGTTGAAATTGACCTCAGTTGCACAGTAAGGCAGGCACAGCAAGTTATTGAATCTTTTTCTTTTTTACTTGAAAGAAATGATGAACCTTCTCCCTGTACTTGGAGTCAGTTTATTCTTCAGGGTTGATTTCTTGTTTGCAATTAATTTGAGAGATGCAGTGGCTTCGTGGCTGGGCTAGCAAAAACTAATAGAAAGGAGGAAAGTCATTATTTTCTAATCAGTCTGAAGAGCCACTGTGGGGTAGGCTTTGTACATGAGAATGCTTTCTTCAGTATTTTCCCAGATTGTGTTTCTCCATCTATGCCTCGTAAAAGAGAAAATGGATATTCCTTGTGTTTAAGGATGGAGGGATGGGCGAGCTTGCCCTTCACCAGGGCCAGAGGGGACAGTGTAGCCTTGGGAAGGCTCAAACCCTCCCTAACACCCGGACTTAGCCGGTTTTTAGAAAAAAAAAAAAAAAATTCAGCTTTCTTGCAGTTGGCCACACGGTGGAGATGTTTCATTCTGCTGAGAGAACACTAAGGGAGTCCGTGGCTAAGAGAGCTCTCAACAAGAGATCTGACTCACAGGTGAAGGGAAAAACAATTTAGGGTGTAATTGAAACACACTTCAGGTAAAGTGAATAACTCCTAAATAAAAAAAATGCTGATTTTTTTCTTGCACAATACTTCCTGCAGCTGCTGTCTATTCTGCTTTATTTTACAGTGAAATGTGAAATAAATGCATAGGTTCAATTCTGTATCTGTAACAAGAGCTATCTAGATACCATTTATCCTTTTTTTGCAGCCAATTTGGAAACTCCCAGAAACAGAGGCTGTGGCTTTTCCCCTTAATGTAATGCCAACAAGTGCAATTTGGGATAACTATGTGAAAAGATTTATGTAATAATGTGTCAGAACAGTTCTACTGCACTTAATTGTTTTCAATCCATACCACCAAGATGCTGAAAGAAAATTAATTTAATTGTATGTTTGCACACACATCTACATACCTCCTCCACAGGGAATTACACATAACCTATCAAATTTATTATCACCAAATATTTCTCTATTTCTCATTTAAATGTTTAGGTGCCATCTCCAGTTCCCAATCATCTTTTGCTTCCTTTTGAAAGTAGAATGAATCTTTGCCGAAACACATCTGAAAACCAGGCTATTCACTAGAAATAAAATGTCATTAACATTCATATTTTCCTTATTTAGTTCTATATAGTCTTTACTTAGTTCTCAGCTGGCCTGCTTTTCTCTACTCAGTTATAGTCTAATTTATGGTTCAAAATTTTTTTCAAGTAACCATTGTTCTCTGTGCATGAACAAGTTGAAAATTATGACTGGCAAAAGGATGAAAGTTTAATTTTACTAAAAATAGTAACAGGCTGGGAAACATGGTTATGCATGTTGAATACAATAATGAAATTGAAGGGGATGCTGCTGTCACTTTCCAAAAGGGGGCACTAATATCCTTTAGGAAACTTTAATAGTAGCTCCACTAGTAGTGGTAATTATCTGATCCTCCTGTTTATGCCATTGCTAGCAATTTACACTGTTTGGAAAAAAAGATCTCTTTAGCAGTCAAAAGATTAGTAAAATTGTATTGCTTATTTTGATGTGTTTTATTAAAATTATATCTTTTATAATGGAGGAATAGAAATCCAATGCTTGCACTTGACCTTAAACTTCTTAGTGATAAAGAAAATGGAAATATTGTCTGAAGCTGTGGGATATATTCCTCATCTTGACTAGAAGCATCACCTTTAAAGGATTAGAACTTATCTGTGTTGACAAAGAAGATTCTCCATGAAATGATTCTTGGCTATACCAGGAACACTCCAGATTATTGATTTCCACACCAGATGGAAGGCATTATTTCTTTGCTCAACTTTCAATAAGAGACATTACAGAGAAAATACAAAATGTTTACACTGACTTGGAAATTGCATCATTTTCCACTAGGTGAAAAAAGAATAGGAGAAGGGAAAAGGAGATTTTCTGTGACAAATGATAATAAAATCGTGTAGATTGCTCGGAAAATGGCATAAAATTCTGTATAGTTAGAAAAGAGGCAACTGTTTATCTAAACATCAGATGCAAAAAAAAAAAAACTGAAGCTATCTCTGTCAATCCTTTCAATTTTCACTTCTGAAATACTTAAAATTATAGATGAAACACTTTTTGGTGACTGATCAGATGTAAAGTAGAATATAATTTGAGGAAAGCAGTACTGTTTGTTCTGGTGGGACTAGAATTTCTTTTCCCATATATATTTTTTTTTTTCTGAAATACAGATGGCCAACAGCATCAGCCATAAGCCATAAGCCTTGTGCAGTCAGGAAAACCTCAGCCTAATTAATAGAATTATATTACTAATCTGGCTTTTGCAAAGGTAAGCTAACAAAATTAATAGAACTGATACAGATATAGATATAGATGATATAGATATATGTGAAAAGCAGCACACAAGCATGCACTTACTTCAGAATTTTAAGTGCAGGAGATAACTGATAATAGCTGAAGAAAATGCTGCATACCTGGGATATGTCAAAATGACAGAATAAAAAAATGTGCTGAACTCTGAGTGGTAGAGGAGCTCTGTCTGATTCATAGCAGAGCTGAAATATCAGTAAATCACATGTACCTTCCTGGCCTTCCTTCAGCTGAAGCTGTGGCTAGAGAAGCTGCCATCAGCATGGCTGGGCACCGTGTTGCTTTGGAGAAAAAGCCTCTCCCTTGAAAAACCTCCCCTTGACTTCACCCCCCACTGCTTCAGCTGTCCCTCTACAACAAAGGACAGAAGAACCACAGAACTGACATCCAAGGAAAAGCAAATTAATTGCCTTTTTTTCAGAGGCACCTCACAATGCCACAGACTGTATTCTTGCCCATGATAGTTATGTTATAAACAGCAATGTAGATGATCCTCCCAAGCAACCATGTCCTACTTATTTTTAGTGGCATTTCTCTTCTTCCTATGGGCCAGATAAATCATTTCACTACAATGTGAGCTGTAAACTATCCTGACCCTCAACCTTTTCTTTACACATTCTGCCTGCATATACTGAACTCTCAACTGTAAACATATATTAATTTTGCAGTGGATCCTTGACTCAGTCCTAGTTCATGATTCCTGGCTTTTTGTTATTGAGGACTTTTTGCAGAGATTATGCATAATCCTTGCCAGCTCCTTTCTGTCTATTATCTATTTTGTATCCTCTAGCACTGACTCACTCACTCTTTGGATGCACATTATTGCTTTTTCTACTGGAAAACACCATAGTACGTCACTGCTGATTAGTGCTTCCTAATAGGAAAGTTAACATTTAGAGATTTCAGAACAGAATGTTTTGAAATCTGAGCTCTGCCTTACAGACAATGTGGCATCCATCCATCCGTACAGCAAATATAAGAAAATCATATATATAGCATTTTTTTTTACTCTCCCAGACCCGGTTGTAGGGAAGGAGACAGAATTTATAATGCAGGACTCAGTGAAAAGGAGTAGATCTCAAAAAAGCTTATCTTGTAGCTCAGAAGCCAAAGTTATTACAGAGCAGATACAACTGAGCTGAAGTCCTCTGAGATCCTTGAACAAAAGGCAAAGAAAACTCTTCATTAACTTTTGGTTGAAAGGGCATAGAGGTCCTAAATTTAATTTGTGTTGTAATTTGTGGGACAATTGAAAAAGTTCTAGGAAATCAAGGCTGAGCTGTGGGTATGGGAAGTTTGTCAGAACCAGAAAGAAGTGCTTTTCCTCAGGACAAACTATGAGATCACTGTGGTGTGCCCATTTGTTGACTGATGATTTTACCTCTTGGAGGATGTCCAGTAAGCAGCACCTATCTGGTGGTTTGCATCTATCCAACGTGGAAATAAGAGCACAGAGTGCATATGCATATATCATACTCCATTTTGGAACTTGGGTGAATAACTGGGTCTGGAAATTGCAAAATGTTCCAAATTCACATAAACCTAATGGGGCTTGTGTTATGCTGAGGAGTTAGCTTGAAAACTTTGTAGTTTGATGAGATGCCCATACTGTGGACTGAATCTGCCCAGTCAGCCACAGCCACTCACTTTTTTCAGGGAGCTGGAAGTGTGGTTGTCATGATGGCTCTGCTGGTAAGCTCTCTGCTTCAGAGGGGTTTCGCTCTAATTCAACTAAGAATAGTTCAACTAAGAGTCTAAGATTCAACTGAGAATATCTATTCTGCAGGGGAAACCAGTGATGTATATGGGCCTACTGTCCCACAGGGATTGCTTTAGGGATTCCACTTTCAAATAATTAAAAAAAAATACAAGAATCAACTAAAAATGTCCCACATCTCTCCCTCACTGACATCCTCCATCCCAAACAGTTCAGTAATTAGTGGTTCACATTCAAATCATAAGGAAGCTTGGTTCAGTTCCTTCTCTTCTCCCAAGAGAGCATCTTAGCCCCTGCAGTATCTTAAAGATCCTGAGAAGGAAATTTCTGTTGTCATAGCTTTATGCTTGGGGTAAATAATTAGATATCCACTGGAGAATAGAAGTAAATCTGGGTCTCCTCAGCCCAAGATATTTGCTTTAAATGGCACCTGCTCCTTTCTTCAAAGAGAAATTTTATCCTGGAGCTGAAAAGTCTTTCCCAACAAAAGCTTATTTGAAACTGAAATATATTAATTTAAAAGTTTGATGTTTAGAGATTTTGGGGGATTTTAACTTAAAAACAAAGAGAAAATTCTTTGAAAATATATATTTTGGAAACATATTTTTCCAAATATTTGGAAAAATTCTCAAGTAGCATGGTGCATAGACTCCCTATCCTTTGACCCTTTGCTGTAGCAGTTTTCCCAAATCTAAGATGTGGGTTTCTTGCAGGTGGCATTTATGTACCCTAGCAGGAGGTAGGTGCAGGAAGCAGACATGATCTTTCTGAATCCTCTTCCTCATCATGCCATTCAGCATAGGGCTGGGAGCACCCTGTATCTTTATTACTCCCCTTGTCCAGGAATGAGTTTACTCCCAAATCTGCAGTTTGAGACGGTAAGAAAAAAAAAAAAATTCCTTATCCCAGATGGAAGGTCTGACAAGAAATATTGTCCTGAAAGTTTAGCTGGGCTGTATAAGGTTTTTCTGTCTCTGTCTCAGTCAAACAGAAATACTGTGTTAAGCAACCCTCTGCTATACACTGGCATCATACCATTAATTTTAATATCATTCTCTCAGTTTACACTAGCTAATCATCCCTACCAAATGTTTAACAAATGCCTAGAAGCATTGCCCACTCCCCCACACACATAAGTACATCACTCTCTCTCTTGACTTTTTCTTTCTAACAACATCTCATAATTTCTCCTTCTGTTGGTCTCTGCATTTACTTTTTTCACTTCCTATATTACACAGAGATGTTTTACTCTTAAGATTATTCACCATTCATGCTAGTTAATGTTCTCTTTAAAATTTCTATATGAATCATTGTTAATCTTTCTTAACTTAATATTTTTTTCAGTGTGTTTCTTGTCATCCATTACTGGTTTGTTTCAATATCACCCTCATGTTTATTAGATTTTTTTCCTGGCTGTTTCTTTCCTATATGTACAAGTATGACATCAAAATGAAACAGTTTTGCTTCCACAATTTAGATACTGGCCAACAATATCAGTATATTGCAATAAGCCTGATTTGAAGCTTTCTACAAAGAGGATGAAATCAATTTATCAGCATATTAATTGTGAATTAGTTTTATATGTTACTTTTCCTCTTTACCATATATCTGTACATGCATGTGAACTTGTTCCTCCAAGTACTTCTAGAGATTAAACTGCATTTCAGGATATGACAGCAGAATAGGTAGGAAAAACTTATTATTCACTTATCAAGAAATAGGGAAGAAATACAAAGAAAAGATTGATATAGAAATGGTCCATCAAATAATTGTATCATACCCCCTGACTTCTTTGAAATGGATGGAATTTTTTTTTATAAGAATCAATAGCACAAGGACCATACCCCTTTCTTTTCCCCCTTACCCACATTTATCTCCCATACTCCCACTTAAATATTGGCTGAGTTCCTGACAGACTTGAAACATTTATATTCATCAAATCACTATGGTATAAAGAAAATGCCATTATCCACATCTTCTCCCAAACAGTATTCATGCTAGAGCTGGCTAAATTCAGTCTAGTTACTGAGGTACTGACTCGCTCATGGGAAATGAAGAAAACATAACTAGAGAGAATTAGCTGTTGATGGGTTAGGATGTTGCCTGAATATTTGCATTGACATTATGGAAAAAGTGTGTCACCGACTGAGGTATCTCAAGTAGATGAAGTTAGGAGGGAAAAGTTCAAATCTGCTTTACCAGCTGCATATACCAGAGAAAGTAAGTAGCTGAGATATTACACAGGCATCTGCTGAATCCAGGTGCAGAACTATTCTTGGTCGCCTTGTGTGTCTTTTCCCCTCTTTTTTTTCCCCCTAGAAATGTCACTGCTAATCGGCAGTATCAGAATATGGTATGATTTCAGAATGGGATTCTGAAATATCTCTACCTTTAAATTCAAGAAAACAAGTCCAAGTAAATGCTGTCACCTTTGAAAAATTTTTTAATGGGAACAGCTTTTGGTAAAAATGCTTTTATGGCAAACTCATTTCATATCATGTAGAGAGACAGAGACACAGAGAATATCCCATGATGAATACTTCATACATGAGTCTCTGGTTCATGGTATTCAATTATCCCTGAGCTGTGAAACTTGAGCTAGGGATTAGCAACCAACAATTCTGACAGTGACAGACAAGTATACACATTTGATCTCTTGTTTTTTTTATTGCTCTTAGTCTTTCTTGAACTATCTGTAGATGAAGCACAGTCATGGTTCATAATTTATTGTACAGGGATATGATGATGCTTTCTCTTCAAATACATTGACATGAATGTAAAAAGTAAACATTCTCTGCTAGAATAATTGTCTAACTCATATGCACATTACTTGACAGGTCAGACTCTCTATAAAGCTGAGAAAAAGTCATCTATATAGCAAAGAGGAGGACTACAGACAGAGTAAACCACACAACTTACCCCTATTGTTCCAAAACTTTCAGGCTTTCTTCTAATTTTTTTCTTGCAAAGGTGTCTCCATAACCATTTGATCAGATACCACAAAGACTTTGGGCTTGGTATGACATTAAAAGGAGTGGGCAAAGTTCCTCCTTCTTCAAAGTAACTCATCCAGAGTTTTGTTCGAGCAAATTTCCACTCAATGTCTGCATGATCCTGCACACAAGAAACACATCATCGACATAGATATTGCTGTAATTAAGGAGGCGAAATAAACCCCTAAAAAATCTGAAAAAACTAAAGCTAGAACAACCTTGAAATCCTAATGAATTGTCTTTTTAAAATACTGCCATCTTTTGACAGTACATCTTTAACACAAAGCAAAGCTGAGCTGCTTTACCTCAGTAAGGAGATGTTCGATATGTAAAGTATGCATCTACTTATAAGCACTTCTTTCCCTGTTACAAGCTGTTAAATTATTGAAAGTCTCTCAAAAAACAGAAAGGTAATTACAAGCAGAGAAATACTACATTTCTGGAAGAAGCAGTTTGTTGTAATAGCAGCTCACCATTATTCTGCATAGATCAGTCTAATTATGCTGCTCTACAGCAGCTGCAACAAGTCAGCAAGGCTCATGCATTTTCTTAGAAATTACCAGTCCCCAAAATTCACAAATAGGTTATCCAAGAAATCATGAGGCTACTAAAGCTATTGAGTGAAGTATCTTTTTTTTCCTACTACTTCAGAATTCAATGTTTGGAATAGGTTGGGGGGTAGGTTTTTAATTTTTATTTGAAATTTCATTTCTTTTGGAACCTATATAGCATTGTAAAATCCTGACATTTTTGGGAAAATGAAAGCTAAAGGCCATGGAAAGATGTCTAAATCCTAGCAGCTGAACAAGAAGTTTAGATCACTAATGTTAGATTTGGATAGCCAAGAACCTCAGCTACAGATCTAGTCCTGGCCATACAGTAACAAAAGCAACAATTTACAACTTGTAGCAAGAAAAGTAAGCACTAAGTTTTGGTGAGTGGTACTATGTTGCGATCTGGTTCACTAGACTCTGACAACTAGAGTTATACAAACACAGGTGGTCAGTTTTTATTTTGTAGAAACACTTGTAATTTCCAGATTGGAAAAAAGGCATATTTATAATCTTAAGACTGTGAAGCTTTCTGTTGTTTGCTTTCTGCATTATCATATTTGAATTAAACGCTGATATGATGAATCAGTGTTTTTTTCTCTTAGTCTCCTTAATAGACAGTTTAGAAATAAAACTATGCCAATCGCTCTGGTAATGACAAAGACAGTTTTCATTGAAGGAGGAAACAGGACGCTTGAATGAGAAGACATGACCTTTAGTTTGAATAGCTAGTGTCCTTGGAACATGGGCACCCAATTTCTGTTAACTGTATATCCATGTCAGATAAAAAAATAAAACAGCAGCCTTTCAAATGATAATAAATATAATGTAGTAAAAATGAAGCAGTGACAGAACAATCTGGGCAGTTTTTTCTAAGAAGAAGTCCTGCACAGTGCAACTTTGGCAAGGCTGTAGCCCACCTCACTTGCCAGAAGCATCAGGACACCCTCCTCAATTCATGAGCTGGCTTCTTCACCTCTTCCCCATCTGGTGTGGGGAAATTTCACTCTACCCCGTCCAGCTTGGGTCTAGTTTCTTTGTCCTTCCAGAGCAGTGCCAAAGAATCAGAGTAAATTGCAATATTTGTCCCAATGTCCTGTCTGTGAAGTGTTTTACTGCCAGAAATATTGAATGTAGGAACAGAGAGAGGGTATATATTATAAATTATCCAAAAGTAAGAAACAACTTACAGCAATGAGTTGATAAGAGTTATTCATCATGGCTATTAGCATGTTGAGTAGAACAACCAGAGATATTACATTATAGGTACCAAACATGGTGGCCCCAACAAATTCAGTGAATTCATGCCTTGCTTTCACATTGGTCACATAGAGATTGATGAGTCCAAATATAGACCAGAATAATGACTGCAGCGTTTCAAATAACCTGAAAAACAAAACCCAGAAGGAATAGCTGTATAACAACTACACATTTAGTTTTCAGATTGTTCAGTTCCTCCCAAAACACACAAAAGTTCTTGACTTGACTGAGATGAATGACACTTATCACAATATAGCCAACATAGAGGGAATATCTTTCTAGTGAAACAATGGCCCAGTCTTTCAAATCTGGGCCCTCTAGATATACAATACAGAATCTATAAATAAGCCTGCAAACAAAAGGCTGAATTTGTTCAAACTTCAGAGAGATAAATATAGTTTCAGAGATGTCGTGTTGGACACCTTCTTTTGAAGTACTTTGACTCTTTGCTTTAATTACAAGGGGTAGAATAAGGATCCAAAAGTAATTCAAGTATGATTGTTGAAAGAAGTATGGTATCCTCACATTGTGCAATTCTAGTTTGTTGAGAGCCACTGAGATAAAAGGAGTTGAATAATTAGAAAGGCTTTATTATCATTAGCATATGTTTTGTTTTATGAAGAAAGGAAACATAAAAAAGAAAAGCATGCTGCCCTCAAAAGAAACTTGTGTTTTTATACCTAAAACATATGATATTCCCTTAGAGAAGTTTGTACAACATCTAGGAATCTAGTCACAATAATGAACATTAAAAAATAATCCTCTTCAGCTAGATATATTGAAAAATTTACCTTTTTTTTGTTCTGTGATCAGCTACACTGTAGTGTCATAAGAATGGTCCTGGTTAGATTGCTCCTTGAAAGTATGGAGCACATAAAGCATCACATTTTGACATGACATCACCTTCTGACACTAGTACCAGTACTCCTCACTATTTCCCAGATTAATATTGCTTCCCTCAGTGCTGAGCTCTGAAAAATTTCTGTGTGCTTTTCTGTTCAGATCACATAAAGTTTAGACCTGCATAAGTGTTATTAATATACAACATAAATAGGCTGTGCCTGAGGAAAGTTACTTGATTAAGATGATATAAAGGCTGCTATTTTTACAAAGTTATTTCCTCTAAGAAGGAAGCCATTGGTAATAAATATATATTTTTGAAAAGCCTAGGTACACAGAAGTTAACAGGGAACAGACATTTATAGCAGTAGTTTGATGCAGGTTGAAAGGTGAAAGACAAGAGAATTAGTATTAATTTGGCAGTGTTTGGTACTATAGATGAACTAAAAACTATAATGAAGTAAAATTGATTTTGAAGTGAAAGAAAAAGAAACAGTTTATAATAGAAATTAGAAATTTGATTGTTTGGAGTAGAGTCAGTAGAATCTGGGACTGCATGGTTTTTTTACAGCCTATCGTATTTTCAAGGAATCTTCATTTTTTAGAACATCAGACTTATTTAATGCCCACAGGTAGACATGGAAGAAATGCAGAGTGACAGCTGCCTGGATGGGCAAGGTCTGAACTGGTGACCTTATGCAACTTCTAATCTCATTTATCCTCTTATCTCTATTTGATCTTTTATCTTTTGAGATATCTTGAATTGTACAGACTTCACTGTGGTATGAGATGAACATTATTAGAGTGATGAAATGTTGGGTTTTTTTGCTATTATTAGGGTAACATTAGATGTGTTTGTCAGGACACCACAATAATACCAAGAGAAAACAGAGGTTCTTTTCTGTAGACAGCTTCTAAGTCATTAAAATATTTGGGGAGAGGGGGAGGACAGAAATAAATAGCTACTTACGTTGAAAATGCATTATTCTGCTTTTCACATCGTATTCCTTTGCAGTTGCCAGGTTCATTTGTCTCATAGTAGAAGTACAGCTGGTTCAATCCATTTGCAAAAGCAAGCAGCACAAGGCAGTATATGAAGAGAAACTTCAAAATGTCCAGCAACATTCTTCCTAGAGATATCTGCAGAGGTCCCAGGTGAGAATTTGCAGTGAATAATGAGATCAAGCGCAGGGAGCTGAAGATGTTTGCGATTGCAAACAGGGCCTCAGCCACCAGGGTTGGATGCCACATGTCCCAGCTCTCCCGTGGAACTAACCCACTGTACTGAAAACAAGCAGAAGGGAAGAAATTACTCCTCTATTTTGATGCATAAGCAAGCATGTCAGTTTCTTTATAAGCTGCTCAATTAATTTGCAGATTTCACAATAAATTTTCACAGTAGCAAAAATTTTCACAGTTTAAAAATTCTGACACTGCAAAAGGAACAGTTTTGAGCACCTTGCTTTTTAGAATTATAGAAATTTCCAGCTGTACAAGCAGGTAAATTATTTCTTTGAAGGAAAGTGCAGGGCTGACAGTGATGGATAGAAACCCACAAAAGCTCTGGCAAGTAGGAAGAAAACATTCAATCACCAAGTAAGTATATCAATTAATCACTAATACTGGACCAATGATGAAAAAGATGTTTATTAATGAACCATGGCAAACTGCTTATGTGTCTCATTATCAAAGAGTCTGACCCCTGAAACTGTGACTTCTGTTCATGCTCTACCAAAAAAAAAAAATATTCTTGAAGAGGAAAGATATTTGAACTGAGGATTAACTACTATAGCAGACTCATTATTATTTATTTGGACTCATTAATCTGTTTTATAGAACATATCAGATGAGAGAATCTATGCTAGGAAGCCCTCTAAAAAGGGGATAATATATAAAGCAGATTTCAAAGGGGGACTATGGTGTTATCTGTATTTACCTATTCTAGACCATGCACATGCACCTTCAGAGCTGCTGGGCATGCCCTGAGCAGTAAGGAAAGGGACTCCATGTGTCACTGGGGCCAGATGACACAACAAAAACAGGCATCACAGCATTTCACCACACTCACCCTACAAAGAAAGTGATCACTGTCAGAGTGGTTCAGAAACACCTGAGTAACAAATGTTAAGTCTGTAGGACCTGATCAGATGCATCCCAGAATCCTAAAGAAACTGGCTGACATGGTTTCCAAGTCACTCTCCATCATATTTGAAAAGTTTTGTCAGTCAGGTGAAGTTCCCAGACTGGAAAGAGGAAAACATTGCACCCATTTTTAAAAAGGGGAGAAATTAAAACTTTGGGAACAGCCAACCTGTCAGCCTCCCCTCTGTGCCTGGGAAGGGCATGGAGCAGATCCTCCCAGAAGCTGTGCTAAGGCACGTGGAGGGCAGGGACACAATTTAAAGCACCAGCACAATTTCACCAAGGGGAAGTCCTTGCTGACCAACCAAGTGGTGCTCTATGATGGAGTGACTACCTCAGTGGACAAGGGAAGGGTTGCAGATGTCATCTGTCTGGACTTGTGTAAGGCTTTTGACATGGTCCCTTGTGACAACCTTCTCTCTAAATTGGTGAGAGATGGATTTGATAGGTGGGCTGTTCAGTGGATAAAGAACTGGCTGGATGAGTGCATCCATAGAGAGATGATCAACATCCTGATGTCCAAATGGATGTCAGTGACAAGTAGCATCCCTCAGGGAACTGTACCGAGACTGGGACTGTTTAGCATCTTCATTAATGACATAGACCGAGAGATTGAGTGCACACTCAGCATGTCTGCAGATGACACCAAGCTGAGTGGTGTGGTTGACATGCCTGGAGGACAGGATGTCATCCAGAGGGACCAGGACCAGCTCAAGAAATGGCCCCATGGGAACACCATGGAGTTTAACAAGACGAAGTGCAAGGCACTGCAACTTGGTCAGGGCAGCTCCCAGTATCAAGACAGTCTGGGGAGTGAAAGGATTTGGAGGAGATGGAGTTGAGGTGCTGACAGCCCAGAAATCCAACCATATCCTGGGCTATACAAGAAGTGGGGCCAGAAGGCCAAGGGAGGGTTTCTATCCCTCTACTCCACTCTCGTGAGACTGCACTCGGAGTGCTGTATCAAGCTCCAGCATCCCCCGTACAGGAAAGACATGGACTGTTGGAGCTGGTCCAGAGGCATACAGTGAAAATGGTCATAAAGCACCTCTCTTCTGAGGAAAGGCTGAGAGAGTTGTGGCTGTTCAGTGTGGAGAAAAGGTGACTTTGGGGAGATCTTGTGGCCTTCCAGTACCTAAAAGGGTAGAGATAGACTAAAAGGGTAGAGATAGTACCTAAAAGATAGAGATAGACTTTTTAATAGGGCCTGTAGCAATAGCAATGAGCTAATGGTTTTAAACTGAAAAAGGGTAGATTTGGATTAGATATAAGAAAGAAATTTTTTATGGTGAGGGTGGTGAAACACTGGAACAGGTTGCCCAGAGAAGTGGTAGATAACCCATTCCTGGAAACATTCGAGGTCAGGCTGGATGAAGCTCTGAGCAGCCTGACCTAGTTGAAGATGCCTGTGCTCATTGCAGAGGCACTGGACTACATGACCTTTAAAGGTCCTTTCCAACCCATTCCATCCTATGATTCTGTGATTCTACAATCCAAACTGTGAAAGGGAACTGGGCATTGTTTTGGACACTAACAGTTGGCACAGGCCCCACACCAGGGTTTCTCTAACCAACTGGGATTGCATGTGAAAGTGTCCCAGTGCCTGACAGCAATCCCTGGAACAATGCCATTTACTCATATACAAGCAGCCATAGCAGCTTTGTTTTTGGATTTGGGGATGAGAACTAAAAAACTGAAAAATAGCCCATTAAAGAATTAAGAATTACTCAGCCTTACATTTTGTTCACCTGTGATATTTTTTCTCTACAGTGCAATGAATTTAATCTAGACCTAAATTTCTACGCTGGAATCATAGATCAGTACTCTCTTCATTGGACTATCCTCTCCCTAATGATTATGCTCATCTACCCCATCCACTATGGCTCTTTAATCCAGTTCTGATTGATTCAAGTTCAGTGATGAAAAACAGGCAGTAGAAAATAGAATTTAGTTACTGGGGACAACACCTAAGAGATAAAACGAGAATAAAAAGCAGAATAAATTATTTTCAGTGTTTTTGAGAAGAGAGAGATGAAAACTCCTCAGCATGATTCCTATAATGGCTTTCTTTGAATAATATTTTACTGCACATTACTGCAAATTCTCATGGCATGTTAAAGCTCTCACAGATGAAAACTGCCACCTTTTAAATAACTAGGAATAATTGTCTGTACAAGCAAAGGTTGGTACTGGACAGTGTAGTAGATACTCAGATTAGGGAAAAGTACACAAGCTGTCTTGGGGCAATAAAGTAAAATACAGTCATGGAGAAATGTGAAGAACATTCAGGAAACTGGGAAGAGATGGAGTTTTTGATAGAGAATCAAAAGCATCAAACTGCAGACATATTTTAGGTGAGGGCAAGTAGTGGCAGATTCCAGGGAAATTACAGATGTGGGGGAGTTGGGAGAAATTGAAGAAAATACCCTTCAGAGAAACACATGGAACTACAGGACACTGAACAAGTATAGCACATGATATACCAAGACAAGAAGAATCAAGTTGAACAAGTCAGGTGTGGAGAGCCTTATCTGCACTCTGCCACCTACTCTTACAGTCAGCAAAGTGAAATGAGAATTTCTAGAGTAGTGGGAAAGCAAATATCCCACATAGGTGAGTTGCTCTTTAAGTTTCTCATTTTCTCCTCATTGATTGTAGGGGAAGGGGATAGACTGTCTTACAGCTGCAGTCTGGCAAGATGTGTCCAATGCCAGATTTTCTAGATGAAATGATGTTAAGCAGAAAGGTGAGGAAAAAGGGACCTTGTCTGTGATGTCGTGGATTATGACACAAAACTGATTTGTTTGAACATTCAGAAAAGATAAAATGACCTTTAATTTGTAAAAGGGAAATCAAAGGCACAACTGTGATATTTCAGCATAACTGACTTCTTTTTTTTGGGCTCAAGGGCTTCCTGCATGTTTGGATAGAATTCAAGAGGTGTCACTGTCGTAAGCAGAGAGTCATGGCTTTTATTTTAGTGTTGAAGAAACATACTTTAAAAGACTGTAAATACTTGGTGGAAAAAATTGAGAAAGGTGAAGGCCTGAGAGATAGGTTTGGAAATTGTCTGGAAATACTAACTGCAAGAAGACAGCAAACAATATAAAGAAAATAATGAGTATAAGAGGTCTCTAACAACAAACCCCTGTTGAATACACTATTCAAAGCAGAGGATGCTGAAAAGGAATCTAGAAATTATAATAAAACCCCTACATAACAAAGCAGCTTTCATGTGAAAAGGAAAATACAGAAGAGTAGCAAAAAGACTAGGTATACTAAATCCAGGAACAGTGAAAAAGAAAAAAAATATATCTTAGAGTCAAACCATGTAGAATTGAAGCATTTTTTCTCTCACTCATGTTTGTTGAAGTTCTTCTGTTCTACACAGGATAAATAAATTAATATTGTTCTAAGGAGTGGAAAATGGTAAAAGAAAACATTGCAACACTGAGTTTGCTGTAAATCATGATGTTGATACTCTGCAGTCCTCTATTTGGTGACCCTGATGAATTTCTGTCCCCCCTGGAAATGCAAACACAACCTTTTGACATACAACAAAGCCAACCATCACTTAATTTGATTAAATAACACCCATTATTGGCTCTGTGGTTGAAGGAAATTTGCATGGCACATCAATGGAAAATTAAGAAGAGCAGAAAACAAATTGAGCAGCATATAAACAGTAGAGTTTCAAAGTAAATATATGATGCTTTTGCAGTGTCAGCCAGGGAATACAAGGTAATAATCCCTGATCCTTAGTCAAAGGAACTAAAATGCAAATTCAATATCTGAACCATTTGTGAGAAAAAAAAAGCTGAATGATCACTGTTTTGCCATTAAAACAAAAGACATGAACTCTTGATCTCTTGGAAGCACCACAGGAGATTAAACAGACATGTAGATCAGGCTACTTGAATGTTTAATGGGCTGTTGGACCTCAGTCTAAGATGACCCTCTTGTTTCTGGTTACAAAGAGACAAGTTAAATAATATCCATTTCAGGAAAATTACTTTAAATAATTTCCTGAAAAGTCATATGTAAATGTGAGCTCTTCCTATTTTAAAATGTATGTGGCACTCTTTGCATTCATTATGTGAAATTTCAAAGCATCAGTAGGAAGGGGACCTAGCAGAGAGCTTTAGAATGGTAATTACGCCAAGGAATAAGGTCCATAATTTCTCAGGGGTGGAGAGGTGTTTATCTGCCTGTGTAAATGGACATTTAGTCTGTGAATCTGATAAAAATACCAATCAAAACAAGTTTACAATGCAAAAATGTAAGAATATGTTAGCTTCTGCAGAACTGGTGGCAGGAGAGATATATAATCTTATTTACTCCTTAAAAAAGTAGACCCGACACAGTGATCATTAAGCCAGTAAATGTTGAGGCAAATAATGTACTTTAGCTACTTTTCAGAGTTCTTGCCCTGAATAGGAATTTCTTTCCCTACAAGATCTTCACATCAGTGGCTTCTCATCAGCAATATGAGATTGTATGTGATTTTTAGCAGAATTGGAAACAAGCACCACTAGGTCCAATGCTCAAGTTTAACAAGTATTTAAGAGAAAGCAAGCAGATTCTGCACTCATGTTGGCACTGCACTTAATTTTACATATCAAAACAAAATACATTATATTCAAAAAACGTAAGAGGAACCATTTTTTCTTAGCGCACCTAAAAACCCTCCATAAAAACAAATGTGTTGCTTAAAATCTGTCATCTTGTACTTAAAAAAAATATAACAATGTACTATAGATTATGATATTTTTACGGAGGAGAGAGCATTTTCAATGGATACACTGGATAATTTAGGAAGACCTAACATATGGATACAGAGACAATAAACCATAGGTCATTGAAAATTATAAGATGTCCTTATTTTATTTGAATACTGGCAATGAAACCAGTTACTTTGAGTTATCTTAGCAGTTCTCTCATCCTGAAATTATATGCTTTGGTGAATTTTACATTACCCAAACAGCTACTCTAGATAATATCCATCTACTTAACTACTGCATCAGTAAGAGCCTTAAATGGGCAATAAACACTATATTTTACTCTAGGAATATTTATCACACAGGAGAGTAGCATGGAGACACTCATAATTTTATTCAAGGTAGTCAGTTAAAATGTTTTCTTGGGTGGCTGTAACTGATCTGTAGAAGATAGAATAAATCTAAGAACTGACCTTACATATTTGGTTCAATAAAGACAGAAGAGTTGTAACTTAGAAAAACGTGACTCACAATGCTTAGGAAAAGAAAATTAAAGTTTTACATTAAAATATACTGGTTACATTTGGCATCCTCTCAATCTCATCTGGCATAGTGGCAAGGAACTCTGTTGTAAGCATTTGAAGGAATGTGGCAGGGTATTAAATCACACTTACATTCCTCTGTTCATTACTTCATCATGTGTTTCAGTTGACTAGCACAGCTTTTGTAAGCACTGTATTCACTATGATTAAATTGTACACACTAATTTGGAGAGTAATGGATGCACATTATCCCAGATACTGTCACCTTGGAATCTGATTACTAATTACTAATAAGCAGAAGCCATTTTGGAGATGAAAGGACTATAATGTCTTCTAATCAATATTATTCTGAAGTGAATAATTGGCCATCTCCAATGCTTTAGAAACATTTATTTTAAATGAACTGTGTGCTTTGTTTCAAAGGACAGTGAAATGACTATTTATTTTCTAGTCATTTTATTATAAAGCATCTTTGTGTGTAAAAAGATATTTCATTAGCTTTTAAATGACAGTTCACCACTCTTTGGAGCACCTTCCTCTTTCAGGCTCCAAATTTCTTCGAGTGAGAAGACTTCCAAAGGTTTGCAGCCAGAGATCCAGCATGTCAGAAACCTTTTGTCAAAGAAGGCTGATGTGTCAACACATGACCCGGGGTGGGGTCGTTGTTCCTCCCTGCTCCTGACTGGCTGGCACACAGACCTTTGTGACCAGACACAAGATGATAAAAATTAGAGTTCCTAAGCTCCTCTATGCCTGTGGCAGGGCTGCAGCAAGAACAGCTGCTGTTTAAGGAGAGGAAGTCATCACTGGCTACTTGATGGCTCTCTCCTTGTCCCAGTCAAAAGCATCTTGGCAGAGGAGGGACTCTCCTTCCACGCACACAGAGTAGTACTATTGCAGCTATAAATTATTGCTGGTGGCAGGGAACTTGAAAAAGCTGAAGTACAATGCTGATCCCAGTGGCCAGTAAAAATGGGCTTATCTCTACTTGGATGTGGTAAGAACTCTATGACAAATGCTAAAAAATCCTTATATTTCCTTTCATATGTGGTTTCCTTGCACTATAGATCATTTTTTGCTCAAAATATCTCATTTTATGAGGAATTTCTGTCATATTATTTATTCATGTGGAATACATACAAAATGTTCACAACAACATGTTCTATGCCTTTGGAAAGAAGGGCTGTTCTGCTGAAAGATACTTAAAACAGTGGAAATATAAGACTTTTCAAAACAAGTCCATGAAAAGAACATAAAAATGAACACACCCAGCCTCAAATGACCATTTTATCCCTTTCAGTTTTACTTTTTCATGTTGCACTTATAATAAATTTTCAAAAGAAATTAAAATCTTGCTCTTTAGTTCCCTCCACCAATTTTGACTACATATTTTGCCAGTAGACCTGTCTGAAAGTTGTGTAAAATTGTCTTAGGGGCAATAATTTCTCACTTAAAAAGTCCAAGATTAACATAAAATGCAAGCATTATAAAATATTACAGGTAATTTTCATTTCTCAAGAATTTAACAGTATGACAGTTCAGGACAAAATAAGAAAACATTGCACAGGCCAAGGAGAAAGAAGTATAAAACCCAATATTTTGTTTGCTCTTATACTTTTCTAGTTTCCTGTCAGTGCTGCAGAAGATTCACAGAGCACATCATACATCTCTTGAATTGCTAAGCCTCAGGACCTCCAAACACAGATGAAAGATTGAAGAAGCCTGATTTAATTTATCTTTAAAATGTTGCTGATTTTTATTTACAGTTTACCTTTGAAAATGCAACAATTTTCAAGGAGATTGTTGCCAAGTACAAGGAGTTCATTACAAAATCCATGAGGTTCCACCAATCATGAATGTAGTCCTGTAGTCCACCATCCCACATCTGTTTAATTTCACCCCAGATAAAACCTGCAAATAAAACATAATTCATTAGGCATGAATATTAAGTTTAAAAAGGCTGTGACTATTCTAGACACTTAACTCATGATAGATTGATTTTCCTTACATCTAGTGTAAAGGGAAGGTGCAGAAATGCTCTAATTTACACATCCAGATAGGTAAAATTTCATCTTTTTGCTATTTCCAGAATCAATTTGTCACACAAAACCCCCACAAAAAAAATCTGCTTCTACAAGGACAATTTCTTTGGTTTTCTTGAATCTCTTTCTCATTGTATCCTAAAAAGTATAAAAAGGGTCTTAAAATAAGTTACCAGTGTCAACTCAGTCCTTGGCAACTGATGCAATGTATTTCAGACTGGAAAATTTATGACTGCAGGTCAATCCAACAGAATTTATTTTATTTGGAACCCACATAATAAGGAAGAGAATTTCTATTGTTATTCTCAATGCTGAGCTAAAGTCTCCCTTTTCCATATGAAAGAGTAGTGTCTCCAGAAGAAAGTCTTTTGTTGACACCTTCCTTTGGGACATGAAGCAATTGAAACTGTTGTCAGGTGTGCAGAGCACACGTTGTGCTAGGCACAGTGAAACAGAAATATTCAATCGAAGTGGAAAATCTTGCAAGTTGTCTAACATGAACTTGGTTTAACAGCTTCAGAGACAACTGTGTGGAGACTCTTTTTAATGCTATAAATATTAAAACCACTCTGAAGAAGATATTCCACATTTCTGTATAATATGTTAGTAAGACAATACAGTACATTTAGATGCACATTTCATGTTATTATCTAAAGAGATTTTTTGATAACAATAACATTGCAACTTTTAATTTTTCACAGTTAATTATTTTCTTGTACGAATTTCTTACTTTGTCCTCATTAGAGGGGCAGAAATAATGCCGATCCCTCACATATTGGTGTTGAGATACAGTAAATTCAACATGTCTTTTTTTACCTGCTCTTTTAGAAAATGATAAATAGATTTTGAGCAGGGGCCTATAGAGTTCTGCATTTCCTTACTATAAGCTTAATTCTCCTTAAACCTGAACATTTTGTTGCAGTCAGTCTTCTGGCTGACTGGATTGAAAACTTGTGATTTTTCTCAAGCATGATCTGTATGAAGTAATCTCTGGCCTACTCTTGTTTGTGCCAGGTAAGTTTTTGAATTATTACAAATTAATTTTCCAGTGTATTGGCTTAGTTTCTCTGTCTCCTGATTGCTTTCAAAAGGAAAAGTCTCCTTCCTCACTAACTTCACCCTCAAACCTCAGACACATGGTCCCATCTGGTTTATGTGTGTCATCACTAATAATCACAAGCCTCAGGAGTATCTGAATCACCTGATTGATCCAGCAATTTTTATTTCCACGAGATTAATTTTCAGCCATGCCACCACCACGATTTCAGCATTCTGCAGACCTGGGGTAACACACTCTGAGGAAGGACCTCACTGGGAACATGTAGATAGGAAAGTGGAATAGGCCCATTTTATTGCCTTCAACAGTCTAGACAGGCTGACTGCAACTCTATCTGTAGTGTATCAGATAAAACTAACCCAGAAAGTACAGCACTGTTACAAAGTGAACACATTTTAAAGATGCAATCAATTGTGCTGCGTAACAGTGAGAGAGCAGCTGAACATGATTGCATGGCAAGGGTCAATATCCTCTAACAGCACACCCTGCTACACTGCTGTTAGCTGCCCAAGTGCCATCACAAAGGCAAAACACTTGCACAAGGCTACTAGGGCAGGCTCCTACATGCCTGCCCATTTCAGCCAGTGAAATGACTTAATCACTTACTCTTCAAGATCTGGTCACTTGTGACATGCAGTATGGCATGGTGACAGCAGATCTGCCTCCCCCTTCTCTCCACAGTCCTCTCCAACCTTCATCACACAATCCATGAACTTGCAAACGTCCCTGCTTGCTCTTCCACTGCCTTTTGGGCATAACTTTTTAATTCCTAACCATCAGGTCATAAAAGCAGCTGCTTTGTGTGCTGCTATATCCCCTCAAAATTACAGACACTGCTCTGAATCACTGCTGCTCCACGTGCATTATAGCACATAAAAATCACCACATCAGGAGAAGACCTGGCTCCAGGCTCCAAGCCAAAGTCTGTGTAACACAGATATGGCCCCTAAGTCTCAGTGTCACAGAACAGTGCCTTGCTTTTTTCATTTAAGGAATTTTTACTTAAAAATTTCAGGATCTTGACATTGGCAAGACTGCCATGGTTCATTAAGCAAACAGCTGCATTGACAGAAGATCCCCAAATAAAAAGGCTTTGCAGAAATCAATACACACATTCATAGAATGAAATAAACTTTTTTATGACTTATCAGAGTTAAGGATTGGCTTTAAAATACACTTTGAAAAGACAGCAGTAATAGGTTGGGATGCAAAATAAGATGAATGCTTTAACAAGAGGCTTTAGGTTAATTGAAGTCTTCTGCCAAGATATTCTGTGGTTCACAACCAGACAAGATGTGAACTGACACAGACTGCAGCAGGGCTGCTCTCTGTAAGCCTGTTGCTCAGTATTGTATGCTTTGATGGCACTGCCTAAAATATCATGGGATTGTGTACAGATTGGAAAAGAAATGCTGAATAATACTGCTGTACTTGATCTGTTTTGTGAGTGAAAAGCCAGACTGTTTTTCCAAGCACTTCCTGGGCTTCAGAAAAAATGAAATGTAATTTTAAAGTTGACATTAACAGAGAAATACTGACCTATTATAAAATAGTGAAGAGAGTATATGGCTGTTGTAAATTTGATCATTTTGAATTAGAAACATAATTAATCCAAGCTCCCAGCATTTTGGAAGTCATTTGGCAGCTGAAAGTTCTGAGTATACTTTGACATTGTAAAGGTGGTGGTTCTAATTATTTTTTTGGTTCAAGACAAATTTAATGTTCATTTTGATGCATGTTCTTTTTGAACAAATAGTAATGGAAAACTATAAATCTCATATTTTTGCTGGCTGTAAGAGAGATGTGATAGCTTGCTTTTCTTACCAGCCAAAGCATCTAAATACAAACTCAATATATAAATACAGTTACTGAGATCCTATGTGACTCCAGAGAACTTGAAGCTATGCTGATGGACAGATGGATTTTACATTTGTGAAAGACACACAGCCCACATATGCACAGGAGAGCTGCCCACACATGTATTTTTGAAAGCAAATCTTGGTACCAAGTCCTAAGGTTGATTGCTCAAATTCACAATTGCAGGGCAACCTCACCATGACAGCTATGATCAGAGTCTTTCCAGCTACCAGGTCTCCATGGCTAGGGATCCTTAACAGGGCTCATCTGGAGCAATGAATGCTGGAAGAACTGGACTCTCTAGAGTTCTATAAATCCTCCCAAGTGTGCGTCAAGGGCTATCCTAGAAAAGTGTTCTCTGAAATACCAGAGCCTTTACACAAGGCTGAAGATATCTCTAAGGCCTGGTGAGCTTACATGATGAAAGTGTTCTGAACAACAAACCTCAGGGATTCCCAGCTGTGCTGTTTAGGTTTCATTTACCACAGCCAGAGGCCTTAAAATATTTTGTAGATCTGAACTGTATCTTTTAACAAGAAGGAGGTGTTTGGGGGGAAGAATTCAGACCACTCTTACCTCCACAGGTTCTGACACAACATGCCAATTTTCTTCTGTTACATTCATTGGGAGAATCAGGAAGATACTTGGAAAATTTACAGGGATTTTTTGTTTGGTGTATGTTTTTTTAGAAAAATACATCCAGAGATCAGAGCAGAATTATTTCTGTGACCTTGTACACTTTTCTACTTGGAAGATTAATGGATAGCTGGATAGTACCTGATTTTATTATGAAAGGAGGCTTTAGGGCATTTCCAAACATGACCTGACATGACAGAGGAGAAGATATGCAGTGACAAGACTGTCTAGTAGAGGCACTGCTACAGGTAGGAAACAGATACAGAGTCCAGGCACTGTCTGATTATTAATGTTCCAAAGCAGCAACATTACTGCAAACTGGCAGAACTCATGTCAGAGCTACACTTTCAGCAGCAAGGAAGCTGACATCTCGACAAAGCAAAGGGGACACTGCCAGCCTGCACACAGGTATTGGGGAAAAACTGCTAAGAGAAACCAGCCAAAGAGAGGGAGCAGATCTAATAGCAAGAGCCTTTTAGGCAGTCAGGCTGGGGACAAGTTGCTTGCCCAAACCCCTCTTTTAGATCCCTGGGAGGAAACAAGAATCTCCAAGGCAATAATCCTGTCATCTGCAGGTGGATCACTCTTCCCACTGGCTGAAAAGGAAGCCATGGAGGATCAGGCTTAATTAAAACAGATGTCTAACTTCCAGATGACTGCATTTAGCTGAAATAATTCCACTCAGAGCAGATTTCACTATTTTAGCTGGATATTCTTTGCTATAGTGTGTCTCTTTGCTCCAACCGTGTCTTTCTCATCTCTTCACATCAGCCAGATTTAACACCTGCCTCTTAGATCCTCACCTATCCATACCATGCTGTTATCATTTATTGCCACTTGCAAGGAAATTATAAACATTATGCATCTCTTCCACCTCATTAATCAAGGATTTTAATTAAAAAGTTGAGGGTAAGACTTTCAAATACTTGCTGCATTGTTTATACCCACATATTGGAGCAGTAAAAGAGAAATAAAAGCATGGGTATTTTGAAACTGCCTGAGACGACAAAGAAAAATGTAATAAACGCTTACGGGTTTAATGGGATGAAATAGATAAGTTCAGGGCAGGAATCCTGCAGACCACAAAGGGCCCTGGGAATGACAGACACCATGGAGAGGTTTTGTAAACCATTGTGAATTGTTATACATGCAAACTGATCAACTGCAACCATTTGAATGAAGTCCAGTTTGCCTGAAGCAAGAAAGGAACTAAAATTGATCAGATAAAATGAATTTGGAGAAATGAAATTAATTTGTGAGTTAAACATTTTTTGCAGCAAAATTTTCTGAACATTAATGAGAAAAGTTGTTTCTTCTGATATAAACCCCACATATCATAAGTTCTATTCAAAGCAGCAAAATGAAAATACATCTTAGAAAAACAAAAAGCACTGAAATAAAAATGTTCTTAGAAAAATAACATTTCTCATTAAAGTTCTTATAGAACTTTTAAAAAATCTTTACGAATTTAGTAATAGATATCTCATACTGCATATGATAAATGTGCAGATACATCAATAAACATACACTGATAAGATTTGCTTTTATTTTTGACTTTTATCTATAGATTTTGATTTTGAAGCTGTATTTCCAGTCTTGAAATCTTTGCATATTAGATTCTGAAATGTCTTTTCAAAAGAGTGGACTTGCTTTTCTTTTCATAAATTAAGACTTGCAACTTTGAGCAGGGCAGCAGCTCAAAACTGTTACAAAAATTCTTTTCCTTTGGATGAAGCCTTGGGTTAAACAAAGTATGTTTTAGTGCTGGCAGACAACTTCTGCTTAGAAAACATTTTGCTTCTATCCTGTTTGATCCTTTATAGCTACCTAGAGCTGTAATTTTACTCTTAAGGAACACATCTCAGTCTCATGCAGAAGAAACAAACAACAAAGAAATAACTTCCCTCTGAAATCCATTCAGAGGTGTTTTGGGTTCTAAGGAAAAAGCTTAGACACAGCCTGCCTAAATTCCTATGTTGTACAGAAACTTGAGCAACTGCAAAAAAAATTTTCCAGCAACTGTGGAAATTCACAAAGATTTATGCCATCTCTAAAACACTGCCTTTTGTGGAATTGTGGTTAAACTCTCACTGTGAACAATAACATCAAAATTTGTCAGGGAGATATGAAAGGCAATATCCTGAACTATGTTTGGGCTCAAAAAGTTTTGTGGATCCCTTACTAACTTTGGCCTTACCTTTCCCCCAAAAGGTTGGTTGCTCTGTGCTATTTCTGTTCCTTACCATTAAGTGATGGGAAGCAAGAGGTTCCTCGGGGTCAATCTTTGCATGCCAAGATCAACAACTGCCTTTTACCATGTTTCTTGGAGAACATATTTTTGCTGGGCTGTGAAACCATTTAACTGACAAAATCAACTTTGCTCTGCTATGTGATGTAGAGTTTTTCACAGATACAAGAAGTGAGACAAGCTGCTAATGATCTAAAGCTCAGTGAAGCAAAGGAAAGGCCTTCCAGGGAATTCAGTGAGCATTGATGAGGATTGATATAGCTCTTCTGTTTACACCTGGGCTGATGAACTGATCTCTGCTGAAGGTATATGAAGGTAACAAGAGGCACCCTGGCATAATTCAGGGGCTTCCACTCTCTGGGGCATATTTAATTAACAGAGTACAACTATTTCAAGAGAACATCGGCAAAATCAAACACACACCTCTGGCTTTCCCATGGGTAAATACCTGTTTGTGAGGGGAACAACTGTGCAGTGGGTCCTGTGTCAGATCAGGTAAAAAAGTGGGAATGACGTGGCCAGAGGCACCATTAAAAGTACTTCCCAAGGAAAAAGTTAGAGCATGGTACTAATACTGCCAAGGTTGTAAGCTTGATCACTGTATGGGCCATTCACTTAGGAGATGGTCCTTGTGGGTCCCTTCCAACTCAGAATGTTCTGTGATTCTGTAATGCTGTTGTAATCCACTATTGAAATTGCTGGTTCCACAGAGCTGGAGCCAGACTTGTTCTAGAGGTGCACATTAGGAGGACGAGTGATGGTTGCATGTTGGGGTATGGGATATTGCTAATAGGATCAGGAAAAAAGTCTACCAGTTGTTAGACACAGGCACCGTGAGAGAGAGACTGTGAAATATTCATCCTTGGGGAAATTAAAGATCTGACTGTACAGGAACCTGAACAATGTGACCTGTCTTTGCAGTTAGCCTGTGTTTAGCAGTAGTTTGGATTTAATGGCCTTTGGTGGTCATTATGTGCATTATCCTTCCTTAAAAAGAAGTTGTGTTCCTGCTTTGTCTGGAGTTGTTTTTCTCCTCTGTGCTATATATGTCACTACTGGTTATGTACTGTTTCATCTTGCCAGCCATATTACTCTCTATATCTGCTCTCTGAAACATATCAATTCATACCAAATGTTTAATTTTTTACACAACACTTTCTTGACCTAATTTAGAAGATGATGCACAGTGTACTTGCCCCCTCTATGATCAGTTATTGTGAAGTGTCATGCTGTGCCATCAGTTTGGATGTACATTGTGCCAAGGACTGACAAGACTGTACATTCCCATACATCCCACCAGCAGTTTGCTAACCACAAATGTTTGCAATTTTGCACAGTTCCCAAACATCCACATTCTCTATAGATTCATGTACTCCAATAGTATAAACCATTCTGACAAAAAGGATAGGGAACATGTTGTTCAAGAGATACAGTAAGGCTGTATTCCTGCTCCAGGCAGGCTTTTGAACAATGCAATTAAAATGAGCATTTAAATATGACCATAAAAGAGCAAAAAACTCATCCAAAGAAATTGCCTAAAAAATTTCCTTTGCTACAGTCACCCTGAAAAACTGGAAGGGAGCCTTTTAACCACAACTACTGAACACTAAATTTTTCTATTTGATGCCTTTCTCCTCTGAATTTTGTAGCATTTGCTGGTGAAGCAAATGCCCACTGTGAGGACACTTAGTACAGTTCCTGCTAGGTTTGAGGCCATGGTTTAGGGCAGAAGAACACCTCTGACAAACACACAGGGGTCAACATCATCCTTACATGAGCCGCGGTCAAGGCACACTGAGGGTGAGGTAGGGTCTTGTTGGATTTCCCCTCTGAATCACTGCTATAATGCTCAGAGGACACAGCAACTGGATGGGGAACATGATGATAGAAAAAGCTGTTCTTCCTCGTTTTTTTCCCAAGATGATACTCTTGATTTTCCTGCTTATTTTTCCAATGGTGATGGATTCTCAAGTATATTAAATAGGCCTATGTTTCTGTAGTGTGTACCAACAGCCAGTAATAAGATGACAATTAATTTTCTTTATGAGCCAAAGCCTGTTTCTTATTTGTTTAAGTGCAAGGACAGGAGATTCTGACTCTTCTTACTGAGAATTTTTTCCACAACTACTTCTTAAGGTTATGACAGCCTTGTAACACTGACTTACTGTTCCACAGATAATTACCACATACTGGAGCACCACTTGCATAATCATCTAATCATGTAAAAGACAAAATTAATGCAGAAGTTTCCTCAAGAGACTTTTAAAATGTAAAGTCGATAGTCTCCATGGAAATGTAGCCCAACACAAGTTTTCCCTCTGAGCTTCCTACTCTAGTGACACTTTTAATTATGTGCTAATTATGCACATTTAGCCTTCTATTACATAGTAGTTGGCAAATGCTAATTACTATTTGCTCACTAGAGAGCTCAGGTTACTATGGACAGTCTTGAACTTTTTAAGCTGCATGAAATATTTGTGTCCTGGATTACATGTTGACGACAAACCTGCAACAGTGAGCTCTTCTTCCTCTCTGAATATTAAGAGAGATTGAATTAAAATGCAAGCTACAACCAGAGCTATCTGAACTAAGAAAAACCAAAACAGTTCTATTGTGTAAAATATTGATAGTTTTGACATACAGTTGCTGCTGCAGGTCCCAGAGAAGAGCTATAACCCTAGAGCCACACTAGTTTTTACTTAAATAATAATTTTTTTTGTTTACATCCAGAAAATGCTAAAGTACCTGTATGTACCTCAGCTATAGTCTCCCCTGAAGAGTGCTTCATTTACTCTTTTTAAGGTTACTGCATAATTTTATGGTTTGAAGAGATTAGAAAACAAACTAAATTGCAGCCTGGAAACAAACCTTAGCTTATTGATAGGAACTTAAGAAAAAAACTAAGTTTATTAAAAGATGACTAGACTACAGTTTTTATGTATGTGAATAGGAACATAGCAGGGTTTGGCTGCGATTCATTCCTTTAGAAAAACAACCACCACCACTGAAAAAACCAACCAAACAAAAATCCATCAAAACAAAATGAACAAAAACAACCCCCTCAACAAAAAGCAACCAAACAGAAAAACACAACATGAAAAAGACCTAAATATACAAACAAAAAAGCTGAAATAGACGTTTATCACATGCTGTGAGCTGGAACGTCCTGTGGAGATGTGTGTCTCCTTCAGTGGTACGGGGAAATCAGGTGCCAAATGAATTGCCTTAAATTACGATGGGTGAATCTGAAGCCTCATTATTTGGCTGGGCTAAGGCATTACAGCAACTAAAAGCTGAAAGCTGGACACAGAAAATGTGAAACTGGAACAGGAAACTGCTAGTTAGGAAATACTAGAGATCAGTGTGCAAAATGCATTATTTTGGATGCAAGAGATTTTGGAAGGTATGGCTTTTCTGAACAGCACAGTCTAGACTGACTACAAGCTATTTAACCAATGGTGTCGAGACACTGATCTTCATCCGTGCTCATGAACTTTTGTTTATGGAAGTGGCTCCCTTGACTTGATCTGTACTGCTTGCAGATGAAGTGTTTGTTCAGCACAGGCATAATCCAGCCATATGAGTCTATGCTGAAAATATTAATGTTGCTTTTAGAAGTGATAGTTATCTTAAACACCATAATTCTCAGGGTTAATGGCTTCTTCAAACAAGTTCTTTGAGATGCTGAGTTACTTAAACGTCTTCCTAAGTAAACAACTATGTCAGAGGTTGAGGGCATTAGAGGTTCTTCCTCTTCCCACTGAGTGTTTTTTGGAGAGGAGCTGGTCACTAAAATTTTTGAATTGCCTTTACGACAGAAACTAGCTCTTGCCCTTCTCAAATTGTGCTCTTTCTTTCATCTCTATTAAAAGACAGGTTAATGACAAAATCCACTTTGGCATGTCAAGGTCTGTGTGTCAGCTGTGCATTTGTTCTTCTTATCCTTTAGCCTCAGGATACTGTGAAAGCTGAGTAGATACTGACCACCTGCTACTTTGGAAAGCCAGAGAGAAAAGGTACTAAGGTACTAATATCTCCTCTGGGCATGGCACAGCACAGAAGAGCCTCCTGCTCCTCCTCAGCATTGTAGCATTTATTTCTAAGGAGCCAATGTGTAAAGATAATAGGTTTTATATTAGTTTCTCATTTATTGATGGTAAAATACTGGGAAAATTAACTGGAGGAAATTTTCTTTTAATATTTTAATGTGAATCTTGCTTACAGAACTTAGTCTGACTTGTCTGTAAGAAGTATCAATCTAGACAACCTCCCAGACTGAATAATTTCTTTGCAATAATCTTAGATTTTGGCTGTTTTTTAATGTATTAAAAATATTTTCCCAGCCCAGGAAAACACACCTCACAGAGAAGGCTGGTGGTGAGCACTGCTGTGCTACCATGGGGGAAATCCCAAAAAGCAGCTCACTCGTGGAAGGCAGGACTTCTGACAAGTGACGACAAATAAGCATAGACAGGCTTTTCAGTCCTGCATGCTTGTTTTAGAAATAAAAAGCAGATGTACACCTGCCTTGTGCTTCCCACAGTGCTCTTTCAAGGTACATGCAGAGAAAAAGCCATTGAATTGTTGTTCTCCAGAATAATGGGCACAACCAGCTAGTGTATTACAAATTCAACAATGTATAGTAAATGATATAGGATCAATGGGGCCAAAAGCCTTGACAGTTATGTTGCTCTAAAGAAACCCACATGTTTGGGAAAAATGGAAGATACACAGTATCTTAATGAGAAGCTCTGGGGGAAGTAATGGTATCAAAATCCCACCAAAGTTTCAGAAATTTTTGTGCAGGTACCTGTTTATGTGATGACAATTTTAATGAATATACCAAACCTAAATTCTTGCAGTCAAGACTTCTGAGTCCTTCCTTCTATAATTTTATTTTAGACAAATATATTTGCCCTGACCTGGTCCAACTTGTGTTGATTCTAAAAATAAGAAAAAGGGGAGAGACCACAGCACACTGAGAGAAATTACCACCTAGAAGGCAGGCAAAGTTAGGGAGCACCTAGATAATACTAGGATCACAGGAAGGATTACTTAAGGATGACAAGGCCCACACAAAGCAGGCTTTCAATAATCCCAGCCCAAATATTTATTGTAAACTATAAGGATAGAGAGGTAAGTTTTTTTTTTCCTATTTTAAAAATGCTACAGAATTTTTGCATTCTTTCTGGCATAGGACATTTGGTTTGAGTTGAGTGACAAATTCTTGCACTGAAAAAATATTCTGTGCGCGTATTTTAATGAAAATACTCACTTGAAAATGCTGATCAGCACTATTTGCAATAGGTGCATCTGTCACTTAGAAGCATACTATAGGTGACTAAGGTTAGTAATAACACTACAGAAATTAAATTATGCCTCAATTCCCTACATGAAAAATCTTTCTTGTAGTAAAAGCATTCTTTTTAAAAGTAGATTAGCACATTAAAAAAACAGACACAAGAACCAGGACAATTTCTGGTCTGGAGAGAAAAAAAATAATTTTTCAGGCTACTGCATAATCATAGGAAGGAATCCTTAATATCTTTTGTTTCTTCTCACTGTAATCTATGACTCTGGATTTTCAAACTCTACTGTTTGTCTACACTGTCAACTACTCTTGCTAAGCACTGGAGGAGCTGGACCATCTGCCTGCTTTGGTAGGTTAATAATTCATGACAGAACTCTGCTGTATCCTGCCTCAGGAACGCCTGGCAAAACCACAGTGCTCAAAATACTTTTCACTGTATTTTCTTTAGTAATACATTTACCCAGGACCCACGGTAAAATCATCCACTCGACGATGGTTGGAGGGGGTCCCTGCATGCTGAGGTCTGACCTGTCGATGTGCTGAGAGGCAAGCAGCAGCAGGAACAGAAAAGTCAAGTATGATGCTGTATGGCAGATAAATTTGATAAATGGCTTTCTGATGAACAGCCCCAATGGGCTTTTGGGAGCTATCAGGTAGCACACAGAGAAGACTGGGAAAAGGAGTCCTATCACAACACATGTCAACATCTTCACTGCCCAGTGTCGCCTCCGCCATCCAGGGAACTCGTCGTACCAGCGGGATGCGAGCAGCTGCTGGCAGTTGGGCTGAGCAACAAACTACAGAGAGAAGAAAGGAAGAGAGTTAGTTTCTTGCTATCTCTGTGAAGTTTTTTATTCTATGTATCTTTAGTAGATAGAGATTAAAAACATTAAAATAAATCCACAGCCTGTGCAATCTCACTCATACTGATTGTACCAGTAAGACAGGGCTGGGTCAGCCTGCCTTTCCTTCAATGCCAAAAGTATAGTTAGTGCACAGAAACATTTACTTTTCACAATAAAGCTTCCCTTCTGTGTTGGTTGAGTACACAAGGAGACAACAGATAGCTAAACACATGGACTTCAAAACCTGACTTGAAACTGAAAAGCAAGCTCACAGATACTTCTTATTTAATCAGCAACATTTGTGGAGAATTCACAGAACATGAGGTAGAAACCAAGGAGCACAACTGAGGTCTGCAAACAATGAAACCAGATTCCACAGCCATGAACAAACTGTTCTCATTATGTTCCCTGCTTATTCTCTAAAAATCAGGTTTACATGCTTTAACACTGACAAAACTTACAGATGCATTACAAAATGTTTACACAATGTGAACTAAGCACTAGCATTCCCCAGTGTGTCACTAACCCTTGGCAGGATACACACCTATCCTGTGCGATACTTTTTGTTACCATTATGAGATTTTATGTTTTGGAATATGATCCTTAAAACTGAATTTCACCAAAACACACCAAAACAAGTAAATATTTAGTATTTTTCAGATAGCTTTTCAAAGAAGTATATATCAAGGTTTTTTGTCATACTTTTCTTCGATCACTAGTCCCTACTTCCCCATTGTTTTCTTTTATAAGGGTGACAGAGTAGCAGCACACAAGAGTTGATATAAAAGGCATAGAACAGAAGCAAGATATGTATCAAAGAGGGCCAGAGCTGCATTAAAAAAAAAAAAGGAAAGAAAATAAGCATTTTCCTCCTGTTACTCTGGTGGTTTGATGCTGGTTGGATGCCTGGTGCCCAGCAAACCTGCCCTACCACTCCACTCCTCAGTGGGGGAGGGAAAAAAGAGAAGATAAAAGTAAAGCCTTGCGGGTCAAGATAAGGACAGGGAGAGATCATTTACCAATTACCATCATGAGCAAAAATAGACTCAACTTGGGGCAATTAATTTATTACCCATCAAACCAGAGCAGAAAAATCAGAAATAAAATCAAATATTAAAACCAGCTTTCTCTCACCCCTTCCTTTTTTCTAGGCTCATCTTTACTCCTGAATTCTCTATCTCTACCCCCACATGGTGCAGGGAGATGGGTATGGGGGCTGTGGTCAGTTCCTCATGTAGTCTCTGCCACTCCTTTCTCCTCAGGGGTAGGACTTCTCGCACTCTTCCCCTACTGCACTGCGGGGTTCCTCCCACGTGAGACAGTTCTCCACAACTTTCTACAACATGACTCCTTCCCATGGGCTGCAGTTCTTCATGAGCTGCTGCAGCTTGGATCCCTTCCATGGGGTGCAGCTCCTCAGGAGCAGACTGCTCCATGGGTTCTCCATGGAGTCATAAGTCCTGCCAGCAAACCTGCTCCAGCTTGGATTCCTCTCTCCACAGGACCACAGGTCCTGCCAGGAGCTTGGTCCAGTGCAGGGTTCCCAGTGGGTCACAGTCTCCTTCATGCATCCACATGTTCCAGTGTGGAGTTACCCAGGGGTGCAGGTGGATCTCTGCTCCACCATGGACCTCCATGGACAGACTGCCATACCATGGTCTTCCTCACCAACTGCAGAGGAGTCTCTGCTCTGGTGCCTGGAACACCTCCTCCCCTTCCTTCTCCATTGACCTGGGTGCAGAGTTGTGTTGCTCACACATTCTCACTCTCTTGTACCCTGTCTGAAATTGTTCCTGTGCACTAACTTCTTTCCTCTTCTTAGATCTGCTACCCCAGAGGCACTACTATGACCAGTGATGGGCTCAACTTTGGCCAGAAGCATGTCCATCTTGGAGTATCTGGCACTGAACATAGGAGAAAGGGGGGAATCTTCTGGAAGCATCTCACTTAAGCAGCCCAGCTATCAAAATCTTGCCATACAAACCCAATACACTCAACACACATACGTGTGTATTACATACATACAGTGGATTAAACCGTTGGCTGAATAGTTTGTAATGCTATGCAGAAACTTTTTTCTCTTATTACGAAATTGTATTTTTTCACTAAATAATTTCAGATTTGAACTCGAATCAAATGCACCTATTTTGGGATCTTACATTATCTTGATAATACTTATAACCAGAGGAACCAAGTTCCTTTGGGGATGAAAAACAGGTAACTCCTCAAATTGTTTGTAAAATCACTGGGATTACTACTAGTAAAAAATGCTCTTTAGATTGGAATGAGATGAGAGTCAGCATGTATTTTCCTATATATGTCTGGATCTTGTCAGAATTGATTACTTCAGCCATATTCAAACCTGGTGTACATTAATGAAATGTCAGAGTCTTTAGCAGAGACAAATTTGCCTACCAGGCACCAGCAGTGAAGCTGCCTCTGATTGTTGTGAAAGATAAGAAAATTTATTTCTACTGTAAGGATCTTGAAAATAGCCCTAAAGAAGAGCAACAGAATGTACTCCTCCTTTAGAAAAATGCATTCTCAAGGTTTCAGGTTGTTTCTTTCAAGGTAAAAATGTCTGGAATAATAGTGTATGTGGTCAGAGCAGATGGTTTCAAAGTTATGCTTTTGCCAAGTTTATTTTCTCTAAAACATTTTTAAAACTTAATTAGCTTGAGTAGATACAGATAGGTGCTTTGCTTGACTAGTGAAAAAGTGTGAGTCATTCCTCAATAAAATATTTTTCTCTTTTTGCCCCATAGAATGCCAGGTCCATGTTTGCTTCCTCATCTTCATATCATCTTCCTATTACTAAAGAATGGGAAGATATTATGAAAGAAATTACAAAGCTCCTCACCTAAACTAATCAGTGCCTAGGTTTTGCCTGTGCCCCTTTTCTAAACACCCTTGGCCACCCTCACAGTGTTGGGAGCTATGTGAAGAAACAGCTGCCAGTAGCTACCAAAGCCTGGTGACAGATATAGGGGACCTACTCCTTGCCAAGCACATCTAAAAAGGAATTAATTTTCCTGTTTGCAATGTAGAGAAATTTAACTAAAAGGCAGGAGTTTTTCCAATGTCCAAATACTGGGCTGCCCTGGGGCTGGGCAGAACAGAACTGATGCAGAGTTACCTCATGCCATGAGGAGATCCTTGCTGAATGCACCATTTGGAGAATGCTCCACAATGGGGTGGGTGCTGCATTGCTTAGTTCTAATCTTTAAACAGATTAATATGCAAGTGTTAATTGCATATTAACACATAATGTCAGTGTTAATAGAGAAAGCATTTCTGACCAGGTTTTAAAAAAATGCCTTGTCTTCTAATACCCATATTAGATTTTATAGTCTTGGGAATGTGTGGTTAAGGTACAATGTGTCAAGGATGGTGTTCTGAGGCACAGGAATTTTTTTAGTAAGTGCAGAAAATTTTCAAATCCCAGACACTGAAGAGATGATTTTTTAAGTAATATTTTCATAAGAAATCAGCAATAACTTTTCTTGAAAATATGACAAGAGAATTCTAGCACTGGTTGGCTCCTCTAAATACAGAAGAAAGCTTGCACAGACCATGCATTTGGTATGGCTGGAGTCAGAGGAAGCAGCCTTGGTAATGTGCTTTCAATTACTTGCTTGACACAAAATACATAAGAAACAACTAATGGTATGGTATGGAGCAAGCATAAAAAATATTATGTCTGCATTTAAAGAGCCGTATTGCATTTGGAAGCAGTTCTAGTGCCACAGGCAGAGGTTTATAAAAGAAAACACAACACAGTTTGTTTATCTACAGATGATATAATGCATTTCTGAAAGGTCTAAATATTCATGCTGGTGTGTTTTAACAACACATTGGCAAGGTTGGTTAGTAATGTCCTGAAACAACAAAAATATCTGGCTCTTCACTGAAGACTCTTCTTTTTGGTTCTGAGCCTCATTTGCCGTATAATATTAACTATGAACCATTCCAAAGTATTTTTTGGACATTTGGAAAATTATCCTAAGTCTCTTGCTGAAGTTTCTTTTAAAGTTTAATTTATCAATGAACTGTATGACATTATTAAAAATGTCCAAACTAATTCTCACAGATTTCATTTTTGTGGTCAAGAGATTGTCTTCATATGCTGTGAAATACGGTCAGTAGTTATACCTACATTTATTACATTAGCTAAAAAATGAAGGAAAGGTTTTAACAGGGAAAAGTTATACTCTGATGGAAGAGAAGTGTGCTCAGTGGTGAGCCCTACAGTCTTGTTCTTCATCTGCACAGGAAAGGTGAGTTTCTCCCTTCTGGTCCTTGTGGAGGACCAGAGGAAATGAGAGGAAGGCGCTGTTTTCATGCTTCATAAGTAAATACTTGAGAGCATACAGGGATTGCAGGCAGGAAAACCTTCCTGGGACTCACAGTGGAAATGCTGCCCATGTAGCCTGTCTCAGAGACATTACTCACAGGTAACAGTTAAATAGATCAAACAATTTAATCTGTGATTAATGTATTTTATTACCGATTCCAAATTCTTATTATACTCTTAATTTATCCACTGAAAAGCCCTTCACTACATTAAAAAAATAAGGAAAAGGTCTTAATGAAAAAATTCTCTGGTCAATTCAAATTTATACTATAACTATTAGAAACTTTTCTATCAGAAAGGACGAGTAAAAGGGGATGGAAGAAAGACATGCTCCAGCATAGAACAATTCCCATATAAATGGATGGCATTACATATAAGATGATCACATATAAATGCTAAATAGACATGGAAGTTCCCTGATGAACTTGGAGATAAAAAAATTAAAAACTATTTTGCACAAGTATTTTGTGACTGGCAGAAATAGAAATACTCGGTGACATTAATTTGCCAGTTCTGCATTGCCTATGCAAAATATTTTCACTGTAGTATAATTTTCTTCCTTAATTGGAGAGATTGGAGGTATTCTTTTACTATTCTTGAGTATCTTTTGTACTGTCAGTATTATGTCATTTGACTTTGATATTGTCTCCACATAATTAGCAATCAGCAAGTTTATATTTTCACATTATGATGGCTTCCAGCAGTTTGTAATTACACAAGGGATTTTGCTACATGATTATTCCCGATTTCACATCTTTAGCTCCTTCACAGAGTCTGCCCATATGAAAATGTTCTGGTATTCACTCTCTCAGTTGTCATGCTAGGAATTGGCTCTTCCCTGAGACCACTGAAAAACAGAAATTCACAGCACCAACAAAAATAATCTGGTATAAATAATAACACAGCCTGATTCTAGTGTTATCCAAGCATTTACAGAATACAGAATTTAATTTTCACTTCTGATTAAATCTGTTTTTTTTTAAATACATCTCTCAGTAAATGAAATTATGAAGAAGTAACAAAACTGAATCTATTAACTCTATATGGTCTTTAAAGAAATAATAATTTTATAAATAATGTATCATCAGAATATGTTGTTAGCTCTTTACTGTACTACAATGTTACCTACAAGTATTTATTTCATTGTATTATGAAATACAAAAAAATATAAAAAACTTCCACTTATAACAGGGTGCTTATTTTTACATTTATAAAAGCAGTCTAACAAAATCTGAGGTCCAAATTCAATTCTCATTCTGACATCAATAGGTGGTTGAGTATGTTTTATAAAACAGGATGTAATTTGTCATCTAGAAATGAAAGCTGTCAAAGAAAATTTGTTTCCTTTCTGACATAACCAAGGGAGTTATGCTGTAGCCCAAAGAACTATGTCTGATAGCATTCTCTAAAAGATGAATGACATTAATGACTTTTTTTGAGGAAGAAACAGCTGAAAACATTTATCACAAACTTTCTTATTAATATTTTTTTGAAGCCATAGCCAGATTCTCTGTTGTGCTGTGCTGCAGTGCCATTACAGACACACTGGTAGGAAAGGTTTGCTCTGGGGTTTGCTGCTTTGTCACACACACCTCCCAATGATTGTGATCCCATTTGACAAGACTCAAGCTCAATTGCTTTTTCTTTCTCTAGAATACTTTACTTTTAATATTTTAAAAATTTTCACAGATATTTAATGAAAAGTTAACTCTTCTATTTAGTTTAACTTCAAATTCACATCAGTATTTTCTATCTATTGCTTGTGAAAAGCATTGGCACTAATGACAGATTCAAGTCTCAACCTCCCTAAAAGGACTCCTAAATTTGGTAGATTGTTTCTCCCTTTAGAGATGTCACTGCATATTCTTTTCTATATCTTCCCCCAAAGGCTGTAATTGAGAATTTCAGTGCTTACTCTGTGAGGACTGCTTCATTAAGACAAACAACATTTAATTGCAATTTAAATGCTTTAATGTTATTGACTAGATCAGCTCTACATTTTCCTTTCCAAAAGCTAGAGACCATGTTCTGGATTCCTTTGGGTATAGTTATACTGCGTGTTTTCTGCCTCAGCCCAGAAACCCTGATTCCTGCAACAAATCCTATTCTCAGGTCCATCCCATCTAAATGTTGTGCCAGCTGGAGCAGACCATCTCAATAACCATGATTCCTGCTGGATGCAAACAACTGGTCAACTTTTACTCAGCTCTATCTGCAGCTGTGTCCTTAAGAGGACCAGTGAGCTCACTCCGTGTCATGGTTTAACCCCTGGCTGGTAACAAAATACCACACAGCTGCTCACTCACCACCCAATTCCTCTCAGTGGGGTGGGGGAGAAAATTGGAAAAAAGTAAAAAACATGGGTTGAAATAAGAACAGTTGAACAATTGAACTAAATTAATATAAAAAACAAAAACAATAATAATGATAAAGAAAAAGAGACGGGGGAATAAAACCCAAGAAAGACAGGTGATGCACAATGTGGTTGCCCACCCACAGCTGAGTGCTGCCCAGCCCATCCCAGAGCACAGATTGGCCCCACCTAAGCAGCCTCCCCCAGTTTATATACTGGGCATGACATTCTAAGGTATGGAATGTCTTTTTGGCCAGTTTGGGTCACCTGTCCTGGCCATGCTCCCTCCCAGCCTCTCGTGCACCTGGCCAATGGCAGAGCATGGGACACTGAGATGTCCTTGGCTTAGGGTGAGCACTGCTCAGCAACAACCAAAACATCAGAGTGTCATCAACATTATGGTCATACTAAACCCAAAACACAGCTCTGTACTGGCTGCTAAGATGAACATTAAATCTATCCCAGCCAAAACCAGGACACTCGGGATCAGAGCACCAGATGACACCACCTTGTATATGATCAGGGCAACCTGAGTCACATCAGATCCCTGTAGCAGAGCAAATTCACAGCACAGATGTCTTCATCATAAAATCCAGAGTTTAGATTCCTCTCACCAAGAACAGAATACAATTCCAGGGGTTTTTATTTTAATTTTTCTATTTTGTAACTTCAAATATGAGGAGGAAGGAAACAAAAGTAAAATAGAAAAGTAAAAACTGAAATGCTTTCTTAAAAGGATTAATGACATTGCAGCTTTGAGCATTTAAAATTTCTCATTTGCTACATCAACACAGGCAGAAGCTCTTACTTTGATTCATGACTACTTCTCAGTAAAACGAATCAGTACAGAAAAACCCTATTAAAAATCTATTAAATAAGCCAAGACTTATCTATAATTGCAGTGATTCTGATTAATTGCTTAGAAAAGGCAATGGCAACTAAAACTAGAATGCAGTTGTTAGGAACCAGCTGCGCATGAATAGCTTTGTTAGACTTCCCAGTGGTAAAGGAAAATGAATCTGTTATTGGGCTTTGGGATGATTGTGTAAAATAGCTTCAAACTTCAAAATTATGATGTTGGTATAATACTTCTAGCTCCCACACTGGGAAAGTGTTAGAACCACCATAATTCAAGACATTTTTTTTGTAGGGAAAAACAATTACAGAAGCCCTGTAAGTTTCTGAAGAGAAAATAAAATATGAACTTACTTCTGTTATACTGAATCTCTGTTCTTGCACACCTAGCTGGTGTATTTCCATGCATAGCAAGCAAATAATAAAACCAATATTTCTTAGTAAAGTCTTACATTTGAGACAGAATAACCCTGTGCAACAGTGCAAGCTAGAGTTCATGGTCTAGGGAGTAACTTTGCAGAAAACACCTGGGGACACCAGTAAGAAAGAAGATAAATATGACTGGGCACATATTTGATTAAGTCTTTATCATTTCAATCCTATTACTCCCAAGGCATTCTTCATCCACCTCTGACACCAAGTTTCCCTTCTGTACCAATAGTTTCTAAAAAGTACACTACTTCTCAAGAGAATAGAAATAGTGGCTGATCATTCTCTCAGTATTCATTCTAACACTGAATAAACTGAGACTATAAACACATTTTGTTTATAAATTCAGAAGTTCAAGTTCATTCTACAAGACCAAAATCAATATGTATTCTAAAAAACTTCATATACCAACACAGGGAATGTAAAAAGAAAAAAAAACTCACACCTCTGGACCAGTGAGCAATTAGCAGTTAAATCTTGTTTCCAGTCCAAATCATTCTATGACTCCACTTTTCTTACATTCAAGTTAGTTTTGTGTCCTGTATTGGTAAGGCCTCCAAGCCTTAGCTGGTCAGCCAGAAGGGGTTAGGATCCAAGATAGTTACAGTTCCACTACAAGATTAGTGAGTTCCCTCACATACAGAACATTCTACCACTTTGTCTACATCTGTAGCTGCCATATTGCCAGAAGGAAAAGTTGCAAACTAAGACACCAACCTTTCAAAATTCATGAGGGAGCTGCTCATGTTGAAAGCAACTAAAGCACAGAACACAGTGAGAGTTTAATTGGAGAAAAATTAGCTAAGAAAAGTTTTGAGTGAAGGATGGGTAGGAAAACAACCAGAACAGCTAGAGTCTTCCTCTGGGAATTGCCTACTCATGTGAGAATTTTATTGGCATCACTGGAGACTGCCCTATTCCTCATTTGCTCAGCTTGTTGCAGGGGCCAAAACAAGGTAGGTGTCATTCTTAGTTCCACTTTCCTTTGTTTACTGTCCTTTCAGATTGGAGCAGGGTATTGACTTATTTGAAAGAAACCTGAACACAAAAATTTCAATGCCTTCTTTTCTTCATTTTCAGGCTCTTTGACTGTTTCTGTGAAGAGAAACCTTGGATCAGTGATATTTTGCTGCACTATTAAATATTTTCTGTAAAAACAATGGTAATCACCTCCCATTAGCGCCACGCAAATTTAGATTTTATTTTACTCTGTTAGCTTAGCTTTATGAGGTGCCATCCTGAATCCTCATGTGAAAAATGGATATTAAGCATAACTGTTCTTGATTCCATGCTTATACTGTTCTAGCCAAGAGATAAGAGATTTGAACTCCAAGGTTTCCCAGTTTCTTTAGAAGTGACTCTGTATGATGTGAAGCTTGCGTGGAACTGAAGAGGCCAAAGTTCCTCAAAATCATTGGGAATCCAGTTCCTGGAAAGCATAACACTCATTTGAAGGCTGACTGAATACAAAATTAGAGGGAGACAGGAAAAAATAATAACACAGACTGATTTCAAAAGCATTCAAGCTAGATAAAGAAATAAACAGAGTATTTTTCTGTTGAAAGATCTCTATTAATGGGCAGATCTGGCTTTGCAGTTTCACAAATACTTAGGAACAGAATGTATATAGTCACTTAATCTGCTTTTCTTTCTCTTCAAATACTTTAATGCTTTTTATCTTTAGGTTCCTCTTGTTTAACTTGGCTGTGTTTTTATCTAAGAATGTTGAGAGCTGAGAAATCAGATTAATCACCCAGTTCCTTCACAAAGACTAAACTGAAATAAAAAGTCTTTGGCAAGGATGCTCAATGAGCATTATTCTGAGACCATTTTCAGGAGAAATGCATGTGAGTCTCTAACAGATGCATGAGTTTTATCAGTCAAGTGCATCCATGTGTAGCTTCTGCAGTTTAAACACAAAATATTAATTTTAGAAACTATTTCAGGGGAGTATAAATGCTTGCTTCAAAGTCTTGCTTTACAAAAGCTCTTTTACACCTAACAATAGGTTGTGGTTGAAGAAAATTACCTTCTTTTGGGAACAGACCTATGAAATGCTGTGCTTTCATGTAATGGGAAGATACCTACTACAGCCATTAATGAAAATCTGTATCTAGCATCTGCCAGCCTGGATAAATGAGTACAGCCTTGGATAGTTCTTTCCTCTTATGAAGCTCTGTAATTTGTGGCAAAACATTAGAGTTTGGTATCTTAAAAAACCTGGAGTTACTCTCACTGTTATTGTAAAGATGTTTGAACACTGCCTGTTTCTTTCACAGTGAAGAACCAGAGTGAGGAAGGAATCAATAAAGAGCCAATTTTAATTGAGAATTACATAAGTGTCACTTTTAAGGATGTTCAGGCCTCATCTACACTGAAAAAATCAAGTGTCTGAGACTGAGCATTTGACCCCACTCATCCCCACCACCTATTATCTCTTGTCTGGCTCCATTTTTTATTTCTCCAGACAGGTCTGTGCAAGGCAAATCTGCAACTTTTTGAAGCCTGAATACAAATCCCTTAGCACCACTCAGTCATCCCACCAGGCTATGGTCTGCTTGCATTTAGCATTACAGACAACCTTTCAAAGTCCAGTTCTTTGCTCAATATTTTATTGATTTTTACATTATACATTTCCTGTTAGACTGGTATTTCTAAAACTCATTGCATGCTTCTAGTAACTAGATAACTTAGGGGATGTTTCTGTTTGGCCAGATTCCATAGCATTCTCTTGTGGAGATAGGGCATAATACATTGGCTTGTACTACCAGGTAAAGGAATATATTTTCTTTTAAAGTTTGGAAGAAAATGGCCGTTTGTTAAAAGCTAGAGGTGGAAGAAGAATATGTGGAAGGATATAAACAAAAGTTTTTTCAGTCCCTGAAGGTCTGAGGCTGCATTCTTCCTTGACAAATCAAAGGCAATTTGTTCACTGTCAGAGAAATATACTTCATAGGCTGTTGTCACTGCCTGTACGTCACATGCCCTGGCCTCTGCTCCAGCAAGTCATAAAGGGTATATTTCTAAGAAAGAGCCATTCTTTAATCTTTGTGAAAGATACTAGTACTCTGAAGAAATATTTTCTTTTGCTTTTTTTTTCTCTCTTCTGTGATGTTTCCCAATCATATACATGAAAGCTTCATTCTTTAAACTGAAAATTTGAGAGCCAGCGATACATTAAAATTAAGAATAAAGAAACTTATTGTACAGTAAAACATAAGTGAGTACAGAGAGGAAAAAGCCCCAGTAAACATAAAAAACCCCTTTAGCTCCTCAGTGACATCCAATTTAAATTTAGATCACATGTGTACCTTTATCATCCTATATATAACATACAGGATTTAACAAAATCAGCTGGGTTGAAGACTTCTGCTGTGGTCCACAGAGACCATTCCTGAGCTAGGAACATCCTGAGCTAATGCTATCATCAGTCATCTTTTTCTCCACAAAATCCAGCCTGCATCTGTAAAGGTGTCTTACTAATATAATCAAACACTGTAGTCAGGATGCAAAACATCTTCTGTACCACACAACCCTTTTAAATTTACACCCAAAATACCTACTTGCTGAGGTTGTGGTGGTGAGACTCCAGTGTCTCTTTATTACTTACTGCTGCCCACTCTGTGCCAGTTGGTACCAACCCTGACAGAATCCATAACTCTCCCAAATCCAGCCTCTATCAGCACAAAAAAAAAAAAAAAAGGTGATTTCCTCAGCACTTCAGCATACAAATGCTTCAGTGAGAGGCTGAGAGGAATGGCAGCCAAAAAACTCCATACTTCATAACTAAACTATATAGTAAGCTAAATTATATTGTAATTGGGCGGGGAAACAGCTGCAGCATTCTCTAAGATTTAACTGCAAGCTCCTTTACTGGTTCATTCTAGAACTTCAAAGATAATCCAACACCAGTGTTTTAATCTGGGGAATTTTAGAAACTCCAACAAGGGATCTGATACACAAACCCCATAATTCTCCAACCTTGACAGCTCACAATGGTAAAACCTCACCTCCTCTTTAGAAAAAAAGGACTTGGTGGCAGATGTATTATCACTACTGCTTGGGGAAAATGTCTTTCTTTCTCTGAAGTACTGAGTTGCTAAGCTTGTTATAAACCCCAGCTTTTCCATGAAAACTGAGGGAGGATAGAAGCCAAAGGACTCAAGCCTAAGAGAATAATATTTATGTTTTTATTGGCAGAATACTTATATTGGCAGTGTTACGATGGGTCAATTTACATTGACTGCATTTGTAAAGGAAGGAAAGTAGTAAGGAAGGGAACTTTTCCTTAATTTTCTTTTTAAAAATTATAGGATAATAATCTTCACCTAAATGTTTTGAAGTGAATAAGCACATCTGTTGAAAAGCTAGTCTATGAAGAATAGTATAAATTTGCTAAATAGTTCACTGATTAATTATGTGGATGATTTCACTACTTTTTTTTCTGATATAAGTATCTGTGTTTTTTTCCTGTGAAAAGAATATCTGCAAACCAAACACTTGGTCATTCTATCTTCTGATGTAATAAATAATTTTATAGTGATCCACCCTTTTCCTTCCTCAGGCACCTGAAAATTCATATTGCTTGATTACTTCAAACTCATTGAGCTATTTGGGAAGTTAAATATCCCTGGAGTACTGCTGCAATATTAGTAAGAACAAAAATACTGTTTCTGAACCCTTAAAATCTATTTAGGGCTTTTTTTTATGCTTTCAGCAGAGATGCCAGGTTATATACTGGCAAACACATATGAGAAAGACTAAGGTTGCCAGATTCCTTAACACCACAGGAGAAGAAAGGCAAGTATGTGTCATCCTCTGTACATTCGATGACAGAGACTTCCCAGCACACCGGCTACAGTGCGTATGTCCCCTCAGCTCCTGTCATCAGATCACAGAAAACCCAGTCTAGAAGTGACCTCAGTGGGGAGTGAGCTCCTTCTTTTGCTTTGCACGCCTGAGTGGCTTCTGCTTTATTTATTAAACTGCCTTTATCTTAACCCATGAGTTTTCTTAAATTTAATCTTCTGATTCTCACCCCCATGCCACTGGGGGAGAGTGAGCAAGCAGTTGTGTGGTGCTTACTTGTCAGACCTGGCTGAAAGTTGCACCAGAAAAGCAGGACAATCTCAAACCAATGTAGCCTTAAGTATTGATAAGGTCTTGTTTGACCATCATTTGTGCACTGTAATTTGCAGATCATACCTGGAATGATCAGTCTGAAAAGAAAAAGTGCTCCTCTTGCCAGGCTACTTTTGTCAAGGTTTAGTACAGAACAAGGTTTTTTTTTTTTTTCATAGCCAGGTTAGGAAGATATAACCTTAATTTACTATGAAAATGATTATTTCTCCTTATTTAAGTGTTATTATGCTACTTACTTTTAATGTGATTTGACCAACATATTTTTATTGAGAATAAGGCCACATGCATTGAAAGAAAGTATTTTTTCACTGTATATCAAAGCTTTATCCTTTATTTCAGCATTTTGACTGATTTTGAATAAATTCACTAGAGGTTTCAGCTTTGGAAATAATGATGAAGAAGTGTCTTAACACAAGTGCAATCTTGCAGGCTGTCATAGCTCTTACAGTTCTCTCTTGCAAAACTTTCCATCTGATCTTCAGCATCTTTATGTAAAATTGAGGATTTTTCCCTTAGAACAAAACTCTGAAATGCACCTTTGCATCACGCTTACTTCTCCAGGCAGACCCTTAGATCATACAATGCACTAGAAGTGACTCCTGTAAACAGATTCACCATTTCATCTTAAAGGCTTTTTTGGGTCTCAAAGAAACAGAATATCAGGACTTAAAAAAATAGTCACTGTTAGTTATCTTCCAGAAATTATATGTAATTCTTTTTAGCCTGTATAACACATCTAGTTGTCCTTTGTCACCTCTAAAATAATTGCAAGCAAGATAGGTAGTGACAAAAATTATTTTGTTCTCAGATGACCTGAGTTGCCTGGAAATGTCTGTCTCTTCCCATCAATGATGAAGGAACCCAAGGCTGGGCTGCTGACACAGGTACTGTAGTTAAAAACCTGAGGTTATGTGGAATGAGTCAGAAACTCACAGCACAAGCACACTACAGGAATGGCTATTTCTAGTTTCTTTCTGTGTGCTATTAAGAAGGCAGAAACAAACACGTGAACTAATTTTATTAATAATGTTTCAAACTGTTTTACATGATGTTACACTTTCAGCTTGTCTTAATGTCAAATGCCATGTAACCAAGTCATGTATTTTTGTGAGCTGCTGCTAATAAGCTGCTAATAAAGCCCTTAAGGATGGCTATTTAGAACAACCTCTAATTTAAACAACTGCATTACCCTGATAATTAAACATTATTGTCATTTATGCTCAGCAAGCAGAGTAAAATATGTCCTCTCTATCCACCTGAAAAACCTACAAGCCAGATTTTGTACTTGACAAACAGAGCATAGGCATGTTGTACTCTGTGGACCGTCAGTAATTTCTACTTTCTGAAGATCTTCATTGGTCTTCCTCTCCCACAGATGTTAAAGACCCTCACATTTATCCAATACTACTAAGGAATGAAATACACTCAAAGAATAAAAGCCATGATTTGATGTAATAACATAATAACATAGCAGGTGATGTTCACCTTTGGATTTCTTTCTTCTCCTATTCATATGTATTCACCTTGACTTTTCACTGTTCTCTGAAACATTCTGCAAAATCCTTCCTTATCAAGTCCTTTCTAGTCTGCAAGTGCTCACCAACATGTGAGACTATTTTCTCCATAACAAAAGAGTTTTCAATTTTTTGAAATCTTTTCTTAAAATATCTTATTTCTGTAAAATAGGATCTCATTAACCAACCCTGAAGACTATCATCCTATTATTTATAGAAGAAAGCCAAGTATCTCTGCAAGGAGGACTTGTTGATAGTTTTGTGTAAACATTTTCCTTCCTCTTTGAAAAATACCCTAGAAGTTGAAATGCCAGCACTCAAAATTAAACCCTATATAACTTTCAAAATGCAAGTTTCCCTTTGTCAAACCACTGTCATATTGAGCATTTCTCCTAATTTTTCTACTTTAGTTCCTGGATCTGGAAAGTTTAGAAATTAATATTCTCTGCTCAACTGAATAATATATATAGATCTGATCTCTTTGGAGGCACAAGAGTGAGTTCATCTAAGAAGCATCTGTTTTTCTCATAAATCTTTTGTTTGACAATGGGTGCACATATTGATGGAGGCAATGGATGAAGACACCTTTTGCTATTTTATCTTGATAGCTAAGGTTTACACTAAATGAAGGAAGGGGTACGGAAGGAAGTGAAGATTCCTCTGCGGACATCTGGTGGAACAAAGAGAAGATAGATTAAAAGAATGAGGAGACAGGTCTAAAACAAGTTTGCTTTGGCTGTCTTATTGTTCAATAAACACTCAATGAAGAGAGCCAGACAATGGAAAAAATGTCACTGCAACAGCATGTAGAAGCTTCAGTGTCAGCATGTTCAAATGTGCTTCAGTCACTCTTATTTTAAGCCAGTTAAACCTAGCACGGGAATGGATTAGTTAGATTTTGGACAGAAGCAGAGAACACTTTGCGCCATGGTCCTCAATCTATCCCAGGTTTGTAGGGAAGCTTGTAGGCGCATCAGCAGGGACTCCTTCAAACCAACTTCTGCCGCTGCCAGTCTCAACAGAAGGGTTGTGCACTGCTGGTTAGCGGTTTGCACTACTGGTTTTTCCTGTTTGAGGCAGATATCCCAGCAACATTTCTTTTAATGAAGATGCAGAAAAGCAATTGAAATGAGAGATTTCCACTGTACTTCATTAACAGAAAGTTTCGTCTTTGAGTTAATTACTTCCATCAAGTGTTTGAAATAAAAAGTCGCTGATCTTAGTTCATTAATAGTTTAACTAGAACAGTGATGAGAAGGTTGCAATCTGTGTGTAACATATAGCATTTAAAGGTTATTGATGACTCCTGAGACATCATTAATTACTTATTGCCGAAATTAATTTCCCCTTATGTGGGCTCTGTGCCTACAGAATTCAAGTCTCTGTTACAACAGGGTAGAAATTGCAGTTGATGCAGTAAATTATCTAACTTGTTTATACATTTTCAATGCCTAGTGAAGTAATTCTTCTAAATGAAGCACACTGTTTCCTTATCCAGCCACAGAAGCAGAGAGAGATGTCTCTGGAATGAACTTAGACGTCTTATCTTGAACAGACAGGATCTCCCTCTGTGCATACCTCTGTCTATTGACTCTATAAGGAATTTGTTCACATATTCTAGGAAAATTGTTTCACCACAACTAAATGCTGTATTAAGCAGATGTGACCTGTGATTTAGGAACATTTTTTCCTAGCAGCAGTAAGTACATCTTCCACAGGGATACCTACATCACTGCTTGACTAAGTGACTTTCTTCTATAACAAGGTGAGAATGAGGGAAGGCTGTTGATATTGGCCACCTGGACTTCAGTAAAGCCTTTGACACCATTTCCCACAGTGTTCCTCCTGGAGAAACTGGAAGGTCATGGCCTGGATGGGAATACCCTTCACAGCTTAAAAAAAACTGTTCGGATGACTGGGCCCAGAGAATGGTGGTGAATTGAATTACGTCCAGTTGGTAGCTGGTCACTAGTGGTGACCCCAGTGCTCAGTGTTGGGGCCAGGCCTGTTTAGTATGTTTATCAATGATCTGGATGAGAGTATTAACTGCACCCCCAGTCAGTTTGCAGAAGACACCAGGCTGAGGAGTGTTGTTCTGCTGGAGAATAGGCAGGTTCTACAGGATCTGTAAAAGCTGGATCGATGGATTGAAGCCAATGGCATGTGGTTCAACAAGGCCAAGTGCCAGGTCTTGCACATTTGTCATGACAACCGCAGGCAGTGCTACAGGCTGGGGGCAGAGTGGCTGGGAAACTGCCCAGTGGAAAAGGATCTTGGGGTGCTGTTCAACAGCAATTGAACACGAACCATGTGAGTGCCCAGGTGACCAGGAAGGCCCTGGTCTGTATCAGCAATAGTGTGGCCAGCAGGATCAGGGCTGTGATTGACCCCCCCGTACTCAGCACTGATGAGGCCCCAAATCCTGTGTTCAGTTTTGAGCCCCTCCCTACAAGAAGGACATTGAGGTGCTGCAGCATGTCCAGAAAGGGGAAACAGAGCAGGAGAAGGGTGTGGAACATAAGTCTCATGGAGGGGTGGCTGAGGGAACTGGGGTTGTTTAGCCTGCAGAGTAGGAGGTTGTGGTGAGGTGGAGGTCGGTTTCTTCTAAGTAATGAGTGATAGAATGAGAGGGAATTACCTCAAATTCCACTGGCGAGGTTTAGATTGAATGTTGGGAAAAAATTTCTTCACCAAAAGGCTAGTCAAGAACTGGAACAGGATGCTCAGGGAAACGGTTGCGTCACTATCCCTGAAGTATTCAAAAGACATGTATATGTGACACTGAGGGGCATGGTTTAGTGGTGGACTCAGCAGTGCTGGGTTAATTGTTGGAATTAAAGTTTTTTTCCAACTGAAAGGATTATATAACCAACTAGAAGAAGGCTCTGTATGTGTAGCAGATAATCTACTCACCTAATTCATACTATTTAACAATCTGTGAACTTCTTATCTATAAACATGGAGACTTTTACATGATTTACAAAGCAAACATATGACCTAGTTTAGAGTACCTGACTCTAGCATGGAAAAATGTTTGTCAAATTTTTTGAGTGCTATAGCTGAGAGTCTGCAGAAATGGGTCTTCTGGAGACATGGACCCAAACGTGTATATATCACTCCTCTCAGTTATGCCATTCATAGACTAAACATGTCTTCCTTTGGTGTCAAAAATGTCCAAATATTTTCAGAGTCTGGTTTTTGTGAGGTTTTGTTATTTTTTACATGGAGACTTCTGAGTGCACCTTTGCAGCCTTTTGACAAATACTCATATACACAGTGACTTGCTACACATGGCCACTGTGTTTCTGCTTATGTTTCAGGTGTGGGCTAATTTTAAACACAGAACAATCCTTAGATGTTGTTTTTCCAAAGTCATTCCTGCTTACAGAGTCAGTAGTTCATGTTTTTGCATCTGGAAGACTTTTATGAGAAATTCATTATAATTAAACATTAAAAACATTATTAAGAACATAGCAGCTTTTCATTTCAGTAGTTTAAAATTATTTTTCTCTAGGAATTGCTAAAACAGTTTTGAAAATTAGTAATTCTTGCTTTCTATCATGCCTGCACTGGTTTCTGTAATAATGTGATATGGATAATATTAACTATAAGAATTTAATTGGCAAACATGTCAAAGTCCAAGTGGATTTACAAGTAACTGCAGACAAACAAAATCCTTTATTTCATTGAAATGAAGTGTTTAGACACCGACATGAAATAACAGATTTGAAATGACTAGGCATGTTTTCATTGAAAATTTCACTGAATTTTTGACATTATTGTGAAACATTTTCATTTCACTGAGGCTGTATTTTGCATAGAAAACTAGGAAGAACTGATGATTCCTTTTTAAAAAGTCCTCTTTTGAGCAGAAGCAAACAGATGGTTTTTATTATCAAAACCAAACAACTTTTTTTTAATCTTTCAGCATCACTTTCCTAGAAACATTGAATTGATGCAGGAAATCTGAATATCATATTATTGTATTTAGTATTTAAATTTAGTTAGAAGCTGATTTCCCTGAAACATTTTCCCTGAAATTCTTCTAATAAGGCCTGAACACTTGTTAATTCTTTAAATAAATCAAATTGTTGAACCCACTCCCTTTTTCGCTCTGCCCTTTGCTAGTACACATTCTTCAGCTGCTCACAACTCAGAAAAAACAGGTCCTACCCCTGGGGAGAGAGAGCATCTAGAGCTCCAACTAGAGATATTTGGGAGAGTTTTAGTAGTTAAGCAGCTGCATGTCTAGTAAACCGGGAGAGAAAGTAAAATTTAGAATTTTTTAATCAAACCTTTAAAAAGTTAATTCAGGATTAGAAAAACTTTAGAAAACTTAGTTCTGGCTTCTATAGATAGGTGTCAACATGACACATAACCCTGGATGGAAGCTGGATAAACCACACGTTTACTTCAGGTTTTTTAAGATAAAAGCAGAAAAAAGCTTATTAAAATCTTTCCAGACTGCTAATTTGAAATAGGCAGAATTTAACCTCTTTATATCCTATTTACAAATTTACCAGAGATTGTGTATTAGTCGAGGAAGAGAAAGATGATCAGCATAACCTAAGAATGGAAAAGATTAACAAAAAGAAAAAAGTGAACCCAAACCAAACCAGCCAGTGCTCATTCAAGAAGTGAGAGAGAAACGCTCAACAGTTACATATTTAAAATTTCCTATTTCTTCTGTTTTGATATGAGAATGTCTAATAACAAAGCAAAATGAGGCAATACTACCAATAATTATAACCTCATCCTGTTACTGTATTTGAGCTTATACAGCCACAGCTTAAAAGAAATGGGACATTTAGCATGAGGCAAAAATGAAACAGAGATATAAAAGACCAGTATAAGTATTTAAATCGCACTGGTTAAACTTACAGTGAAACCAGATCATACTGATTCAGCCTATTAACCTCCCCTTCTTTATTTCACATGTAAGGGAAAATTAGTAAGCATTGTAGTAAGCACTTTTTCAAATTTTTGTAGTTATATGCTTAACACCTAAACAGATCCAAAGCTAAAACAAAGTTAACTGAATAGTGAGAGAAACTGGGTTTTTGCTCTGATATCTCTTTTGAAAACGCTAAATATATATGACAAGAAAACACACATTTTACAATGAGTGAAAAGATGACTGTTTACTAATCAGTGAAGAGAGCTACTATTCTCTTCTAATTGATTGAATTGCTGCACCAGAGGTTTGCAATTAATTTGAATTCAGATTTGCTTGTGAACCACACAGAGGGTTTGGGATTTGCCTTCTACATCCTTATGTGGAGCTGCAGTTAATTCAGATAACATTTTCATTTGGTTCAGAAACCAGGGAAACTTATTTCTCACTGCTCATTGTGTGCTTAGAACCTACCCCAATGAACTTGTGGCAGCCTTCATAAAACCAAACTCTCCCTTACTTGAGACAATATCAAACAGGTAATTGGACAACAAAATGTCTGTGTGCAGTGCAGGGTGGCTGTGTGACTTCAGGGAACCTTTCTTTGTTTGCTGTTTGTAGCCCAGGCAACAGTAGGTGTCAGAAACAGGCACCACAAGCTTCTTTTCTTACAGTAAAATGGCACCAGTGGTGCAAAATGAACAGAAAAAAAAGGCACCTTGGATGGTCTGTCCCATGGGCTATGCTACAAAACCCCACATATTCTGGCAGATACTCTCCTGGTTCTGCCCCATAACTCTGAACAGATAGTATCCACAGTCTTGCCAGACATTATCCTGCAAGGTAAACTTGAGACTATAAATCTTTCAACCTAATTAGTTATTAATAAAGAAGACTGATGATTTTATCAGGGAAGTTTCTTTGTTGATAATATACTGTAGGTTACCTCTGACTGGACTCCATGGAATGAGAATCGATATCACTGAGATGCCTTCTGACAGCACATGAATGAGAATCACAGTATTATGGCAAGTGTGAAAGGAATGGAAATGCAGAGATGAGCAACTTTCACTGTGGAGAACCTCAAATCCAGTTAGCATAATGCTCTTGGTTTGTGGAAGGCCCACTTCAGCAGCAAAACGGAGAACATGGAGAGCTCTAAAAATGAATGTACACTCTCAATTTCCACAAACACAGGGTGACACCAGGAGCTTGGAGAGCACTACACAAAGCACTGCCTAATCATCTGAATTCAAGGGACTTTCTCTGTTCATTACAAGGCATTTCTAAATCTACATTTCAAGCATCATGTCATTTTGGAAAGTCCTCAAAAACTCTGAGCTTGGTAATTTTCTTTACTCATGTTTGACAATTTTCATTTCTTTACACAATGAAAATTCTTCACCATCCACTTCTTTGTTTCCACAAGTACCCTAAATCTGCTGTTCTACACCATCCAGTGTCTTGAGATTAAACCAAGGTATGTTACCCAAAGACCACCACACCCCTTTACAGGACTTAGTTTTAATGTTTGCTTGCTTAAAATGCCAAAAGGAATCTCTGCTAATAATTTCTGGAATTATTTTCAACTTTAAAGGAAAATAGTAATACTTAACTCCTGAGCACTTAATCATAATAACAGTGTAAAAGGACACATGCCTCATTATTTTGTCACTTTTAGCTGCAATTTTTGGACTGAGACTGGACATTCTGGACAACCAGACTTGATTCCTTACTTGTGGAGCTCTGACCTCAGCCCCAGTATGGCATTAGAATGTTCTTTGGTAACAGCATGAATAAAGGCTGAGATTTTAGGGATGGGTTGTAAGATAAGAGGGAAAGACAATGAATTCTTAGCTGTTGTGCTGTTTTGTTGTTTTGTTGTTTTGTTGCAGGAGAGGCATTTAAAGCAACAGAAATAGTCATCGTTAAGTCTGGCACAGTATCATCTGAAAATAATTTATAAAAGCAGTGAATATATTGCCCAAAACACTGTACTATCAAGAGCTCCTGGCTGGGTTCCAGTGCCCAAGCTGAAAGAATCCCCTGACCCTGGAGGCTGCTGGATCCAGCCAGAGGCTGTGTCTCCTGTAACATCCTGAACACAAGAAATAGAAAGAATCTGATGATGTATTTTTATCATGATCTTTATGGATCAGGACAGCTAGAATCCAAGCAACTGTTATGCCTGAGATAAGTTTCTTGAGCTAAGAGCTGCACCTACCAGAATACTGTAGTAATGATCAGAAATAAAATAGCTGAACAGTTAGAGAGGCAACTGTTTGCTTCAGCAACCAGTATGGAAATAATTGTGGAACACATTTAGTAAACCTGGATTTTACTTCAGCGAGAATCAAATGGTAGGGATAGTGGGAAATTTTTACAGAAATGCAAAATGTGTGTAAAATAGAAAAGATCCACTGATTTGGAATTGTTTCACTAAATCAGTATGGCCTAATGTTTTCTATTATGAAGAATCAATTATGTAATAGCTGTATTATTGCAACTTAATTAGGCACAGCAATCAGATGTAACTATAAAAAACATTTCACCCTACATATGCCTATCACTGTCTCTATCTCAAATGAAAAAAAATCAAGTTTTGTGTTATGGTTTAAAAAAAACTAAACAAACAATGAGAGGTCAGAATTTTATTTCAATGTATGAATCCTTGCGAAAACAGAAGTCCAAGCTTCAGCTTCTTATATGACTGTAAGACAGGACTAGCATTTAAAGAAATAGAAATAATGGTTGTTAAATCCGGCAAAGTACAATCTGAAAATAATTTATGAAGGCAGTGAATATGTTGCCTGAAACATTATACTATAAAACATAAAATTATGCAATACATTTTATGAGGGGAAAAATGCTTATTATAAGACTTATGAAGTCAGAGACCAATTGAGATTTTTTTCCATCAGTACTTCAGTAGTTCCCTACCTTCACAGTAGCTTCTTAGGATTACTAAACTATGTTTCAAATGAACAAAAGAATCATTAAATGTTTGGTTATTATTTCTTCAAACCTTTCTAACATATTTAATAACACATTTACTATTATATTTTGCAGAACAGAGATTTAGCAGTGATATGATTTAACACAGAAGTTTTTTAAGCATTTGCTGTAATGAATATGAACAAATACTGAATACATTTGTCTTGCTTATAAACTTCCATAGCTCAGCTGACTTGGTATGTACTGTTTTCCCAATAAGATAATACAACATATTCTGACATGATGATATGCAGGGATTAGGTAAAGGTTTGGAAATATCATGGGAACTGTCTTCCTAACTTATTTTTGTGTCTTGCTTCTTTTGCTTTTGCACACACAAAAGAACCAGAGTACTTTTAAAAATATATGCAGACATCCTCTGATTCCAATTGAATGTACACATTGGTGAAGCAAATGTATGAACTTTTAACTGCCATGGATACCAACACCCAGGTATTTCCATTTTGAATTCTTTATGAAAGAGAATCTGAATGCTAACATTTTTGGGAATCATCCATGGCTATGAAACTTCTGCTTCACTATCTGTAATAGCTACTTTTTGAAGAAATATCTCTACAGAGGTACCTCTAGAGTGTGTTTAAACACAGCTGACTTTTTCTTTCAGACACAGTCCAAGTTAATTTAAAGTATGCTTTATATATTTCTCACTCTATTACTGAAAGCACTTCAGAGCACAACTGCTGAAGACTATGTCTATTCAGGTGTAAAAGAAAAAGAGTTTCATAGAATTTGTGCTAGAAGAGAACATTTTGAATTGTGATACTATCAAACTGTAACAACTATTCAAATTCATCTAATTAAAGCTATGAAAAGAACAGAAACCTAGTAGAACAAAAAAAGAGATAAGCAAAAATTTGTCTCAGTAAAAGGATGTATTTCAGGCTCTTATCTATCACATTACTACTACTGAATACACTCAAATATTCTCCAGCACACTCACCTCTTTTTGACGGTACTTAATTGCCAGTTTCAATCTTGCAAGATCATTACCACTTTGTTCTTCTATCAAGCTATTATCATCTCTGTAATTAAGAATAATTTCCAATTCCCTGGAACTCCGTGTCTGATCCAGGAGATCTTTTGCAAATTGCTTGCATTGCCGTGACAGTTCCTCATACTCTGACTTAAACTCATTTTCGACTTTACTCAGTTCCTGCAGCTCCCAGCTCAGTTGAAAAGCAGTAAGGAAAGGATCCTCACTGGATAAAGCAATCAATGATGGGCTCGCCAGAGCCTTGTAGATATTGAGTCTGGAGCGAGAGTGGCGGAGGCTGTCCACATCTGAGCTTGAGACACATTCGACACAGTTACAGCGCACCTCGTGTGGCCTGGGCACAGACACCCCCTTCTGCACCAGGAGCTTTATGATTTCATAGTTGTTGGTGTGGGCAGCCAGAATAATAGGTGTGATATCCGGTGTAAATTCTGAAAACTGCTTGTCCAGAAGCACTGGTGGCACCTGTGAAAGAAAGCAAAACCTCTTACAGGCCCCCTCATTGAACAAGAGTTATAGAAAATTAAGCTAGAAATGGTTTACTGGGTAACACACTTACTGCTGGATCTTTGTTTCTGTCCAGAGTTGAAGGAAACTCTTTAAATATAACAATTCAATTAGCTAAGATAGTGTCTTTCCAGTTCATGAATTGCTATAAACAGGGTGTGATACTTCACAGAACCTGTTTATACATAAACAACCCATGGACAATGATTTATTGGAGCAAATTATTAGATAAACAAGGACAAGTTAGACACAAATGCTCCTCCCCAGTCTCTTGAGGCGAGCAAGATGGAAACTTTTTCTTGTCTCTCATTGGTTTATCTCAGTTTCATAGGGAAGAAAATGCATGGGGGGCATAACTGTGAATCTCTGAAGGAAGCAATGACAAGGACACAGGCAAGTTAGATTTAGAAAATAAAACAGTCAAGTAAATGAGAAGAGTAAATGAGAAGAAAATGAGTAAATGAGAAAACAATGTGTTTTCTTAAAGAGAATGTTGAAAATAAAGCTGTGTGGAGAAACCAGGATACTTGCTGCAAAGAGCTTAATGTCTTAAGGCTCAGTTCTACATTCACCTGCACAAAGAAACATACTCTGTTTATAGAAAAACAGGGGAGTTAGTAGAAAAAATGTTCTCAGAGACCATTTTTAAAGCCTCTTCTGATATGCATTTCTGTTTTTTCAGCCTTCTTCATCAGAAGACTGTAAGGTTTTCCATTTTAAACTTGTCTCTTTATTTTACACTACCACACTCTAAAGCCTTTCCCAGGTCAAGACAATTTGTTCAATTAGTATGACTAAGAATGTGAGCGTAATTAGCCAATGCCAAATCAAAAAAATGATATTGGCATCATCACTTACAGACTGACTTTTGTCCACAGCTCAATAACCAAGTACAAACACAATCCACAGAGCACCGCAGTGAGGTGCTCTGAGGGATGTTCTTTCAGGAGGAAGAAAAAAGGAAAACATTTGACTCAAAGTTATCTGAAGGCGAGAGAAACAAATGGCCATCACAGGGAGGAAAAAATTTTTGATGCAAGTCTCATAACCATGACCTCACTGCCAGGTGGAAGAAGCACAAGTGGAATGGGAGGGTAAAATGGGAGTGGAAAGTCAAGACTGGAGATCTGGCATTCAGGACTGTAATCACACATCCCTAGGGAAGCAAATCTTCCTGGCCATAGCATATTGCTGACCTTAAGTAGCCGTGCCAGATTCTGAGAAGGTATGTGGAGTCAACAGGCAGAAATCCCTTTTCTCCCCTCTCATGCACTCAGACATGGTTTGGCATTGAGTCAGGCTGGCACTGAGTTTGTTTTAGCACAGGACCGTGGGCTGACTGAGCTGGCACACCCACCCTCATGGTCCTGTGCAGAGGGTGCAGCTATCCTCACAGGCAGGTACTCACAACCAGTGGTTCTGAGCCAAGCAGCTTCTGTACCACTTCCCTTCTCCTTGCTTTATTCTGAGGTACAAACAGTGTAGCATGTGCAGAGAAACACTGCTTAAGTAAGGAACCCAATTGAGAATATTCTGAAGGTATATAAGGATGGAGGGAACACTTGGATACAAGAAAAAACAGAAGCTCTGTGTGCTGCTCCTAGTCTCAGCCCCAAAACCACAACTATGGATATATGACTTCCCAGAGGACACTGTGGCTCTGCCCATGCTGCTCTGTCAGGTCTCTTCCAGGGTACCTCTGGGACATCTGTCACCTCCTGGCTGGACACTGCACAGAGCCCACCTGGGGATGCCCAGGTGCCCTGATCACATCATTATCCCTGTGCAGTGTGAACTGGGCTTGAAATCCATGTATGTTTTCTCTCCCATCTTTGGTGTCAGCGGGGGAAGTGAGACCTGTTTCCTACCACAATTCTCACAGGTTATTGCCGTTTTAGATTTGTCTTCTCTTTTACTTGCATATTACATAGGAAAAAAAGAGAGCACTGTGTGCACACAAACACACTTGCTATGCTCTCTAAATTAGTAGTTTGGTCCGTGATTTTGAGACTAGAACAGCATGAAAATGGTGGTAGAGATTCAAACTTTGCATTAGTAGAAATGAGATTTCGGGCAATCATAGAGCTGAAAAGGTTTACAGAGAGGCATGTGTTGTGTTCTGACAGTGCCTGATACAAGCAGTGAGACCCTCTCTTGGCCTCAGGTTTAGGGTACCAGAGAGCGAAGAAGAAAGCTGCAAGGGCAGAAAACTCAAGGTCAGAAAGCTGTAACTTCAAACTCACTGACTGCTCAGAGTATAACTCTGTCACTTCACATGTTACTAGTTTTTTACTTTCTGACAGTACTGAAGTAACTTTTGCTTCAAGCCCTGCCAGAACTGAGGGCTGTCTTAAACATATCATCAGCTGCAAGCTCTGAAAAATTAAGACACAGCCTCAAATGACATGGCATTACAGCGACTGACTTGTACATGGGGTCCATTTCCTTACAAGCTGCTTGCTTTTTCTCATAGCTTATCAAAACCTTTCATCTTAAGCTAACTCAGATTCAAGGATAATGCAGACATTTTGGAATTCATTTTATCAGCATTTAACCAAATATAGAAGTATTTATTACATCTTTTCAGCCATAACTTACAGAAACATTTAAACTTAAAGGGCAAACCCTAAGACTTCCACTTGAATTACATCATGACTTTAATCCCTGATCCTTTACCTTAAAATTAAAAAAAATAAGATTTTGTATTAATTTAAGTGAAAGAGAGAATATCGAAATAATAAGGTCAAATTACTCCCTCATCTGAAGCAAAATGAACATATCCTTTGAACTTATCTTTGGAGTAATGAGCACTCTCATGGCATCCAGAAAATTTCAACATCTAATGGCTGACCCAGAGTACTTGCTCTTCAGTTATCAGACTTACAATGATTTTTTCTTTCAAACTACTAAAAATAATTCTCTTTAAAGAGAACCAAACCAAATAACCAGCACACACTGATATTAGCCACACACTTGGAAGCCTTGACAGAACTCTCACAGAAAACATTTGAGTCTTCCTTAAATCCTGGAGGATGGAAAGGTACTAGGTCTTTCAGTCAGTGCCTGTGACTTCTCAAGGCTCAGCAGTAGTGTAACTAATCACACATTTTGGAGTCAGCATGCTAAGTTGGAGGCTGCTTAAACTTGGCGAAGTCAAATAATTTTTGCCTTCTTACATTTTGTGAAGAATTTCTACTTCAACACTATTTACAGAGCTGAACATATATATATTTGTTATGAATGTCTATGTGATTAGAAAAAAAAAAACCCTAAACAGAAAAAAAAGGATAGTTCAAAGTCTGAACACTTCGGTGCTCAAGGGCATGAGATTTTTTTGTCGCATTTCTTTTCCCTGCACTCACTGTAAGTGGGAATGAGTCAGTCTGGTTTGAATATCTAACAATTCTTTTAGATACCAAGTGGAATGGTCCTCTTCAATGTGTTTATGTTCCATGTATGGTCTGTGTGAAGACAAGCTCTTTTGCTATGACAGGAAGAGAAATCTAGGTTAAATTAATGCCAGTTAGGACTGAGATGTTTTCCTGTCCCCATGACATCAAAGGAGAGACCGATTGTTGATGATCTCTTAGACATCCAGGAAACAGAAAAATATAACAGTCAGTTGGAAAACAAAAAGTATAAACTCTATGTGTGTCTTTTTCTCCATCTAGATTTCTCATAATAGCTCTCATTACTGCAATATCTCAACAGAGAGACTGAAAACTACAGTCCATTTACCTGCTGTTTAGGTGCAAGAGCTCAGAATCTATGGAAATCTATTTCCTTGGGCAAACAGATAGGTTCCCTGACTCTTGTCCTTGTTTATTTATTTGCAATTATTTTGTCTTTTGTTTGAAAATGAAAGAAAATCCCACTTGGTTTTAGGCAGTTAGGAGAATAAATTTCTGAGTCATGTCCATCATGACAGCATGATTGGAGGAAAAACCTAAAGCAAAGGCAAAAAGAGAGTATATGACAGATTAGATGAATACGTATGCCATGCAGTACCAGGTTATATAAGGAAATTAGTCTTATTAAAGTCTGTCATCAAAGTCTCAGCTGCTTTATCACTAATTCTCTATAGCCATCATCACTCAAACATCTTGAAAATGCTTAAGAAAATGCATTTCTGTACAGCCCACAGCACATGAGTTATGCCTATGCATACACGGTTCCATGCTCTACATTCTGCTTTGTTGAGTTCTCCTCTTTGGTTTGTTATTATTGTATCATTATTGTATCACCTGAAATACATCCAGGTTAAGACAATGGAAGCAGTTCCTCTGGGAAAGGTTCAAAAAGTCCTCCTACTGCAACTCCTTTACCATGGACTAAGTCACCAATAACATCCAGATACACTGAATAACTTAGAGATATTGTGTCAGGATAACTTGAAATCAGTTGTCACAGCACCAGAGGGGTCCTGAGACTCATGTTGAAACTATGCTCACAAGACCACACAAACAGCAGGACTGCGGTGGTGGCTCCTGATTGTCCCAAAGTGCTTTTTCCCACCCCAGGGTGCTCACTGTGCAGCGTACAGCTGGATGCGAGGCAGTTGTACATCAAGGATGTACCACAGGCAAGTGGACGGAAGAGGCCAAGCCGAGCTCAGGGGCAGCATCATTTCCAAGCAGGGTGTGTGACACTAGCCATGCAACACCCATCTGGTACACTGCCATTGTCTGCCTTCCAGAGGCAACTTCCCTGGCCTCACTGAGAAGGGTTCTACCTGTTTATTGTCCTTGAACTCATCACATTTCCTAATGATAATTACCACACTCTTAATCTGCTAAGTGTTGTCTTTCATTGGTTAAAATTCTAGTTTTAAATGTCTAGTTTTTTTCTTTTATGTAGGAAACAGACACATAACAAGTAAAAAAGAGGGTCTTAGGCACTTTAAGCTGACTAATAACTAAATAACAGTCTAAGGACTAAATGCAAATATTTTAGTAATATTGTAACTTCTTAAGAATGCATACTTTCATAATGCATACTTTCATATTCAGTATATCTGGATGTTTATACTTTCATAAGATTTAATTACAAATTCAGTCCTTTAACATTTTCATACACACATTTTACCTCAGGACTGTCAAGACGCTTAATGCTTGACTTCCAAATTTCTTTTCTCTGGAGTCTAAAGTAATTCCAGTTGTGAATTACAGCCAGGTAGGTATAGCAAAAAATAATAATGAAAAATCAGATACTTTTGTGTGGACATTTTTTACCAAAGTATTCCAGATTTTTTTTTTGTCTATCTTGAAAAGTTCCTTTATTCCAATATTTCCCTATGATCTAACAACAAGAAGGTTCATTCCCACTTTTTTCCAGATTAAATTATTGTGATTATACTATGTGATTATGACAATTCTAACTATTAATTTTACAAAATGTTCCCAATATTTTCCTGTGAAAATATTATATTTCATGTCATGCCGGAAAGATGCCTAGCAGAGAGGAGCTCTGATAAGCAACCCAAGATATATATCTAATTTTATATAGCTGAAATTGGGTAAGGTAAACACTCCCCTTAGCATGGAGCTCAACATAACTTGTTCTTCAGACACAAGCCATGTGCTAATAGCTCAAAACTTGATTGCTGTGCTCATGCTGGTACTGACCCTCAGCTAGCCAAAGCTTGTGCCTCCTAACCTGCATGCTGGGATACAAGACAGGCATTTTTCAAAAAAACTCCATTCATCATTTTTGCTAGTTCTCCAGGATGTGTGAAAGAGGGTATGAATAGGTAATGCTGAATGTGTTACCTTAGGAGCTTGCTTTTAGTCTGTCTCCTCCTGGTAAGGGGGGAAAGGCAACATTCTTGCCTCTGTGTAAACCCTTCTCAATGTACATCACATGTCTTAATATATTTCCAAGGCTCAGGCCTAAATGCCCTCATTTGGTAATATGAATCACTGTTAGCAAAGGATCTCTTCCTCCCACTTAGAATAGTGTTTTATGTAATATCATGTCCATTTATTTTGCTGAAAATTTACTTTCAGCTTTGCTGGGACATGACTGGAACAGGGATGTTTGTAGTAACACAGAATCCCTGTCAAATTTAAGGAGGCTTCAGTAGTTGCATTTTTACAAGTCTGTGAATTTTGAACAATTAAATGTACAAGTTTGAGCTATTTTCATCCTTTTTTTTTCCAGGCTCAAGCTGAGTTTACAAAACCTTGGATGTAGGTTTTTTTTTTTTTTATCAGCTACACTTAACCTACCCCAAAGATGTGAGCTTTCTAATGCTTGTTCATGCTGATCTTATTACATCTGAACCAATTTGTGTGTCACAAGTGTCACATCATGGACTGATCACTTCCAGTCTCCATGACAGCCACATTGCAGAAAAAGCATTAATGTAACACATTAAGGAAAAGAATTTGACCAATCTGTTTCTAAAGCTCTGCAGTGGTGGGTGGATATGTCACACCATTTCCTCACAATGTTTCTGATACTTCATATGCTCTACCTTTGTGCAGTTTAAGCCCATAAATTCTTGTTCTATGAAATGTGAATACAGAGAATATTTCATTTCTTTTCTTAGTTTCTGTTTCAGATGTGATTCTGACTTTTGAACAGTAAAATGTATTGTGCAGTCTTTTTGTGTTAGTCTTGTTTTAATATTCCCTGCAGAACTGTTATCTTAATTGTTTTCAATTCCAAGACATACTTGGTTGATTATTTCTGCTCCACTTGGAACCTTACATTTTTTCTTACTGAACTCTTTTATTTTTCACAGAAATAATTACTTGCTTGCCAAAACATGAAAGCTAATTGTGTCCTGCAAAAGCCTTGAGATCCCCCCACGTTGTCAGCTGTCTCCAGAACTAACAGGCCCTCTATTTCATCTAAAATGTCATGAATAATTGCACTGATAGGGCTAGACCCCTGCAGGACTGCTCATTTCACCCCTCTGTTGAATTTATATGTCCTGTTTCACCATGTACTGTGGGCAACTCCTGTGAGTGTGGTTTTCTTAGACTGTCTTTTGAGTGACAGTTTATGAAATCCTACAAATCTTGAGCTATATGATATGCACTGATTTTCCCCAACATACAGAACTTGCTATCTGGTGATGAATGATAATTATATTGTTATGACAAGCTTTGTTCCTGACAAATCTTGGTAGACTGTTATTCATGTCTATGTTTTCTTCCAGGTGCTTCCAAGCAGAATGTTTGACTATTTTCTTCAGGATAGTCCCTGCTGTAAAAAAATATAGATTTCTTTTATTTGAAAAAAAGAGAATACAGAATGGAAAGGGAATGCTGTAAAATTAATTGATAGCAGTTTCCAGACAGAAGCAGAGGAAAAGTTACTGGATTTGATAAGTTTGGACATGAATTTGTTGGGTAGAACTGATGTCAAAGGACTTCAGTGCTTTTTTTTCTCTCTTTTTTTTTTAAGTTTTTTTTTTATTTGTCCTCCCTGTATCTCTGAAAGAACTCTGATCCAAAATACTGCCTGTACATCAAATTGCTCATTTCCAATTAATGTTTTCCTGTGAGAATTATGAGTGAATGGATGTGATGTTTCATCAGTCAATGCCAGTAGCTTGAGGAAGGGTGGAAATTGCTTAAAAGTAGACACTCAATAGAAGACTGCAAGGATATTTAGAATTTGTTTTCATCTATGGAACTTACACTTGCTCTCTCCACATAAAATTTTTGAACAGGTAAAGGAGTGTTTCTAGTAGGAGTTCTGGGTATTGCTTGACTGCTCATAATGAAGAGTGACAACAAAAAGTTGTTTTGCTCAAGAGACAGTGAAAGAAGATAAGTAAAATGGTTTGGAAAAAACATGAGAGCCGAGAAAGAAGAAAGATCTTATTATGGAAAGGATTAAAGAGGAACTTGAATTACTTATGTCCATCATGATAAAGCTCATATATACCTCTCTCAGAGTTTGCATGATGAGTAAAGTCAATACTAAAATTTCCTGAATGTTCAAGGTAGATCTAGGGGGAGGGCCTTCCCATTTGAATTTATTAAATGGATGCACAAATAATTTTCCCAAACACAACATGGTTCATAAAGACAAAATCATTTTAATGAACCTTAGGTCTGATATTCCATTTCCTGAGAAATTGTGTCTCCAGTCTGATTATTAAAATGTGGAAAAGATCTTGTTTTTCCTGTTCATTCTTCTTGTCCCAAAATGGCTCCAATAGTCAGCTAGAGAGGTGGAAAGAAATTGGCTTGCTTCGACAGTGAGGTTTTCAGAGAAATGTCAGAACAAAGGAGTTCTTAGAATCTAAGCAGAATCCTTTGTTTATCCCTGAGCTTCCTAGATCTAGAAACAAGAAAAGCTGTCCCACTGGCTATGGAATTATAAAGATAGTTTCTGAAAAAGAGCTTTTGCAGAAAAGACAATAACAGATTGGTGGCCTCCCTTGGTATCAACAAACTGTTTAGGAGTTACAAGAGTCTCAGAGGGTGGGAATTAGCTAAATGTCTTTGCAGCTGATTGCAATTATTTAACATTGCAAAGTAATTTGTGATATCTTCATGGCTGAGAAGTAAATTTAATATTTGAGAAAATTAAAAGGGTTGTACTCACAAAGAACAAAGCAGGGAACAGGCAAATTCATGAGACACAAAAAATGTTTTCTCTATTTAAAAAAAATAAGAGAAAGTAATACAAAAGATTTTGGCAGAGACAAAGAAACCTGTATCTTAAGAGGATGCAGAGGAACTTCACAATAAGCTGTTTCACAAGTACATTATTCCCAGTATTTTTTTCAGTTGTCTGTTATTTAGCAGTAGCTCTACATTTTGAACCATACTGTAAATTTCCCATATTTCACAGATGCAAAACAGAACATTTTTTCTGAAGTATACAGAGGCTCACACAACTATGCTAGGATGTGCTGGGAATGAAAGATGTACTTGAGAGGTAAAGGACTGAAAAATGAAAATTATTACAGGTTGATGATATTCTCAGCTGGATTCTATTCCTTAACAGTAGACATATTAAGATCTTCCTGGTATACAAAAATCAATTGAACAATCCTCCTGCTTAAGAGGTTTTGGGAACCTGTAAGTAAACAAGAGAAGATTGCTAGGAATAAAAATATTCCTTTTGAATTCCCACTGCAAAGAGGTCAAAGGAGAAACGGGAGAGATGTGCATTGTTATATCCTGCCCGACACCTGCCCTCCAGTGAGAGACCAGAGGCAGAAGAGTTAGTCAGAGGCATTTAAGAGTGCATTGCTAGAAGGAAACCTTTGAAACTGATGGCAAGGGGAATGTATTGGTTCAAACCCCTTAATACTCCTTGTTTCAAGTTAGGCTTATCTTAGTATTGTGTTCCTCTTCAGTTCACCAGTTGGCTGGATTTTGATCTGTTCAGATCTTACACACATGGTGCATCCATGAATAAAGAGTATTCTTAATGTGCTTTAGAAATGTTTAGGGCTTTTTTTTTTCCTTTGAGCGTATGTAAGTATATTTTTGTTAAATTCCGGGCATGGTAGTAAGCAAAGACTTATTAAGGAAAGGTCTAAATGAGCAAGGACCAGGGATGAGAAATTTAATCTTATCAGCCAGATGGCTTGTACATACAGTAAATGTCATAAAATAAGTTGGTAGCAAATAAAATGGTAGACTTTTGCATTTTCTGCAAATATTCAGCTGTATCTCAGCAGTACTTAATATGAAAAGATACACTTTGAGGGTAGATATTTCAGGTTTCTTTTTTTTATTTTCCCCTGCCAGAAGGCCTCACACACTCTGACAAGCCTGCAAATTTAGATAATATTTTATTACCAGCTCTCTGTAGTGTTTTAGTAGCTGAGTTGAGGGGAGCTAATTTTGCCTCCTGCCAATCTGGGGTGAAGCTATGGAAGATATGGATCCTGGTACAGGCACAAGTACAATTGAAACACTTCTGTCAGTGCAGTATGTGACATACATACCCTCTATCCAGAAAACAATCAGTAAATTGACAAGCTAAATTGGTAGCCTCCCAAGACAAGTCAGATCCTGTTATCACATTAATGGGCTTTGTCAGTCCATTGTGACTTTTGAATTTGTTGGATTGCTCCATCTGGGTGTTAACAGAAATATAGAAGAAATGTAGAAGAAATATAAGAAATACTAAATTCCTTCAAGTTTCCCAAAAGATATGGATGTTTGAGATTTGAAGAAAATTCTGAAGTGTAAATGCAGCTATGTTACTAGGCACCAAAGAATTCATACAAAACCAGGATATCATGAGTGTATCAGCCTCTTCAAAAGCTTTGATGAATGCTCATAACATCAAAAAGAGGAAATTCTATCATGATACATGTAATTGGGTGAAAATCAGATTTCATAAATTTCACTGCTCACAGAGAAATTTGGCAAGAGATGCCCTGTGACACAAGGAAAGATAATGGTGGGATGTGGAAGACTATATATGAACAAGGTTCTTGACAGAGGTGTGTTTTCTAAATTTTCCTAGTGTTTTCCCATGGCTGAAGGTTTAAAAAGTTATTTGTTTTATAGATTATTGTGTATGATTGCATGCTTGACTCCCAAAGACTAATGCTGACTTTGAAAAAGTCTGCCAAATTCTACTCCTGCATTATTTAAGAAGTATCTCCACAGGCAAGTTTAAGGTAGCTGCATTTGAGCATAGTGGCTCCTCATAGACAGAACTCTAAAATGGTGGCTCTTTGAAAATATTTTTCAGTGGACCACTGTTCAGCGTTGGATTGCCTGAAGGTTTCTGCCCATCAGAAACTGCTGTGCCTTGAGATTTTTTCAACAGCAGGTGGTCCTGTTCCTAAAATATTTCCTATGTTTGTGCACTGGGCACTGTCAGAAAAAGGATATGTTGCAGATGAATATACAGGAAGGTATTTATCTTTGTATTTAAACACCTAATGATAATTCTATATCTGAATTGTTTTTAAGCTTCTATTATACCCAGGAAAATCTAGGGCTCGTCTCAGTTGCCCACAGGTTCTGTGACAAAACTGCAAGGCCACAACACATGTCTCACAGATATTTTAAGATGCTTCATATTTCACTTACCCACTACATGTGAGCTACTGGGCTGGGCCCCTGGTTGATATAGTGAGTGGAGTCCAGAGAAGTCTTTTTCTTAGCTTACAGCAGACACTTGGTATTTGCTCAGGAAGTCCTCTTGCTCATCACTGACCTGACTGGGAGCTCAGCTGTCTGGCTTATACGTAAGGAGTAAATGGACTGATTCAAACAGCACTTTGCTGCTTCAGACACTCTAGAGAATGAGAGAGACCTACACAGACATGACATGAGACCTACTGGAGGATGTCCCTCCTTTGCAGCACAGGCAGGGACAGGCAGGACACATCTCTGCACAGACTGAGCTCCACTGCTGCCTTGCCTTCAGCTTCAGGCATCTGAATGGGGGGCTTATTTCCACCCCCTTACATACATGTCTCTGTATACATACATTTATATATAGCACATATTTATACAGAGCACAGATCTCAGTCTGGGGCCAAAATATTAACTGTTCCCTGAGAGGCCGATCTTAACAGAAAAGATACTGGATTTTTTTTATATTGCTCCTTTAATGCTTATAAATTTGTTAACTTCCTAAGTTAAATTACACCACCAAATGTACAAATAATTGGCAATGGGGATTTCTAGGCCTTAGAAGACAAGACTACCTCAATTAAAAAAGGTTGTGTTGGTTGAACTTCTCACTCTTAACAAATTTATACTACTGGCCTCAAAGCTGATTCTTAACATTTTTTCAGGCACTGAAAGACTGCTAAAATATTTAAATTTTAACTGCAATCTTTGGAGTTGATGAGTTTTCAGGAAGTGAAGGCAAGTGGGTTTGATGAGAAGGATGCCTGGCATGGAGGCTTGTGAAGATGACACTACAGGTCCACTGACAGTAGAAGGCAGAAATTTTGGACATCTTTTATTTTAATTTGCGTTCTGTCCCTATTCTGATTGTAAGTTTGGCAGAGTGCTGTAAAGAGGGGCTCAAAAAACATGAAAAGAAGGAAAAAGAAATCAGCACAGAAAATGTGACTTCTTGAAGAAAAATCTGACTTTTATGCAGACCCTATTTTTTAATTATCTTTCTAAAGATTTGGAGTTTCTTTTTTTTCTAAAGGGTTTGATTTATTCTAGACTTTAAAATATTTTTGATAATCTGTACTCATCTCCTCATGATAGAAAAGTACTTTCATTTCTAGCATGACCTTCGAACAAGAAATATGAAAATGTCAGCAAATAATGACAGAAACGTACTCAATATTTCTGAATCTGTAACACTTCAAGTTTAGGTGGAGTGTCACCAGCTGTCTTTAAAATAAATCTGTGTTTGTTATCATCAAAGTTTTCTGGATTTCTGCAAATTGCTAAACCAGAGGAATAGATTAACAGCAGGGAAAAGTCGTTCTCAATAACACTATCTTCCAGAAACCTATCTATAAGGATCCTGATAGTCAGAATTTTTCTTTATGTAGCCACTAAAAATTGGCTCATCATTTTGTACAGGTCAAGAAACTGTCATGTTTCCTCATATTTTGTCATTTGTCTTTTGGTATTGCTGTGGAATATGATGATTTAGAATTTGTTACAAGGTGATGGGTGCATATTGTAGAACACATTGCCTACCTTTGCCTACCTCAATATTGAAATTGCTAGCAGCTCTGTTGGGTGGCACAGGCATACCAGCTTCTGGAGTATTTCCTTAGTAATTGTCACAGGTTTTTCTACTCATCCACCCACCTTAGCTCTGATGCATATAAACACAGACAGTTTGGGTTTATTGCCAAGACGTAATGGCATTTATGTGCAACTTTTTCTGAACTTGAAAACAGCCAGCAACCTTCTTCAAACCCAAGAACAAAACTTCTGAAAATGCTTATCTCCATCTCACATGCAATTAGTCAGCTCCACCCTTACTGTGCACCTGTGCTACATGCTGTTTTCATGTGCCTAAATGGTTATATGAAAGACTGACTAGTTTTATCCATAAATGAAATATCCCCTACACAGCCTCTCCCATTCATCTATCAACATGTCAGAAAATTCTAACTAATCAGACACCACTGGGAAAAAAATACTCATCTACCCACTCAGGCAGATAGCAGTGTAAAGAAACAACATTTTGCCCTCACGTTCCACTTCAAGAATGTGTACTTTCAGACAAAGAATCTCTGCAATGCCTCCTCCATACTCATTACTAGCTAGACTGTCATTAATCACAACATTCGAAAAAGACATTTCGTTCATAAATTTCTGTGGGAGACATTTTCAAAACAAAAATGATGCTTGAATCTCAACAGGCAAAAACTACCCCAGAAGAGATTGTAACTGGAATTTTGCAAAGTTACTGGAAAAAGAGGTTTAGATTAGGAAACTACCAGGCATCATGCAGTGATCATAAAATCTTTCTATCTCTTCTTGACCAATATAACTCCCAGTTCAGTTACTAGGGGAAAATTTGAAGGAGAATTAAAAAAAAAAGTCAGGTTTAACATTTATGTAAAGTCTATTGCAGTCATGTTGGGCCTACAACCTGTATACATTCCTTGGCCTTCTCCAGGAGGGCCCACTGTCACCAGGAGGAAGTACAACCCTGACATAGGAGCTTTCCCACATATATACCATTGGGCTATGTGGAAATGCAGGACTGGGAAAATTATATTCCATGTGACTTGGAAAGAAAACAACGGGCCAAAGCTGCCTAAATGCTCTTAAAACACATTAAGGGAGACTGAGACTGAAGGTAGGTTAAAAGTGCAGCTCCAAAGCAGAGCATTGGCTTAATCTCAGGACACTGGGACTCCTCAAAGGGCAATTTCAAGAAGTCCAAAGATACTGAGAGACATTAAAAGAACAGAGTGGGTGATGTGGCCACATGGAGGGAATCTCCTAGGAGATAGGAGCTCTGTCAGTCCTGATAGGAGCTTTGTCAGAAGAGCAGCATCTAAGCTGCCAGGATTTCAGGAATGGAAAATGACTCTTCAGGCTCTGTGCTACTTTCATGCTGCTTCCTGACTTTTCCCTTTTAGACTTTTTCTCTGTTTCTGGGAATGCTGCCAGACTGAAGGCGCTTTGCCTGCAAAGCTGTCTAGCTTTGTTGTCCATGCCCTTTCCCAGATAGCTTAGGTGAGTGCCTGAACATCCACAGAGGAGTCTGTTCCACTGGCCTAGAAACTATACTGTACAACATCCTTTACACTTCCTCACACAGGACCATTCCCTCATCCTGGCTGTTCTCTTACAGTCTTTCATTCTCTCCAGAATTACTTAGCAACTAATTAAAAAAAAAAAAAAATCAGATGTTGAGACACATTTTGGCAAAAGATCAGTCACTTTTTTTTTCTGATGAGAATTACATCAGCAGCTTCAAGCAAAAGACAACTTGTATTCTTGTCCTCTTCTTTTCTACCTTCCCACACTCCAAATAATTATCAGTCAGACATGAGTCAAGACTGATGAAATATAACTTTAGCCTTTGACAGTAAAACAATGCCCTTTCTCTCCCTACCTCCCAAAAAGTCCCAAAATAGCAAGCTTTCCTACCAATCACCTGATAACTCCTCCTGTCCAAGAGTTTACAATGGCTGCTAGCACACTGAACAGCACATAAATATCTCAGCATTTGCCATCTTCTTACACATGAATTCTCACCTCACCCATCTCTTCCAGATGCCATTCCTTGTTACAGCATAAACCCACAGCTTGCTGTGGTTATCTCTGCCAAAAAAGGTTCACCTCCTTCCTTTCAGTTCTTTCCCTACAGATAAAGGCTAGAACATATCATACCTAAAGTCTACCATGACCAGAGAGAATACTAGAGGGCCCTCCATACTGATGAGGAAGGGTTGCTCACAGTCTGTCTGAACAGAAAATGGTAACCTAAATGCTGAATCTTTCAGTCCTTCAGAAATGTCTCTATACTTAAAGTTTCAGAGGTTTGGGTTTTTGTCTCTTTTAATAAATATTTTTTCCCAAATATTTAGACAACTAATGGAACTCACCCTTTCTTGGGCCTTTGAGAAATTGCCAGGAAAATCCATGAAACCCAACAAAAAAAAAAGTTGTACATGCCATGGACTTGCATTTTTAGAGGCTGACACATTGACAAGCTGAAGCCTGGCTTCCTGGCTTGACTTTGGCAGAGTAAGTAGAGGCAGGGCTTTTGCATAAAGTAGTTTATGATGTGACTTTACTGCTTGTCCTGGGAGAGCAAAAGGTCTCTGAGTGTTGCAGCATGTGGATATAGTTTATTTTCAGCTTCCTACTTCCAGCACTGTGCCAGTGATTTCTACTTTTCTCTGCATGTAAGCCAGGCACATATCACAGGGATCACATCCTCCCTTATCCAAAAGTTTTCCTTCCTCTAGCAATTCCCTTGTGTTTGCAAATGCCAGTCTGGCATTAGCTCAGTATTTTGTTCACACATCTGCACATCTATCCCTAGAGTGTCCACCCATTAAAAATACCCTCAAGTATCACAAGACTGACATACAATAGTGAACAGAAGGCATAAAAGCACTGTCATGTGCTTTATTCTGCTAGTCAGACAATGCTGTAAGCACTGCTGTCGGGTTTCCAAGCCCTAAAGCAAGTCTGTCAGCTAATACAATGCCACATGGATTCAAGTCTAGTAACTGAGATTTCAGCTTCACTTATGTGATTTGCAGCATCCTTAGAAGGCAGCTACACCTCTGCTTCAGTCTTCCCTGAATATACACAAATATTTAGATGGTCAACCCCCCAGCTAATGATCATAGCCTGAGTTCCCTAAGCAGTAGAGCATACTATGATTTAGATAAAGGTATTAATTTTTTATGCTGCCTAGCCCCCAGCCCATCTGTGGATGCTGCATGCAATTTAAGAAGACAAAAATGTTTTCTGCAGATACTAAATTTAAAAGAACAACTTTTTTTCCCCCCCTCTTAATTTGGCATTCAGCTATCCATCAGGGTAAGCAACAAGTGACTTGGCAGATAATTCAGGACATATGGCTTTAAAGAATGGTAATTTAAAAGTACTTGGACAAGTTTCCTCAACTCATTCACATTAATTTGTGCTATTCTCTTTTACTTGTGCTCTAGCAGCTGGTACAGATAAAGAAGTATAGAAATATAATGAATATAATGCAAGTGACAAAAAACCCCTTTCCTTGTGTTAGATTAATGTATAGTGCAAAAACTTCTCTCAAAAACTGAGAAGCAGAAGGAGTTCAAAGACAATTCAGAACTGTTAAACCTACATCATCTGTACCTCATCTGTACCTCATCTACCTACCTCATCTGTCTGTAGTCACCAGGTGGCACCAGATGTATCCATACATTGGTAATTAGGCTAAAACCATTGTAACCTATGTGGTCTTGGAAATGCTGAGCCCATCACATATGGCTATTAGGCAGAGCCAGCAGCTGAATGATCAATAGACTAGAGAGTTTAGATGTAACTTTAACGAGATCTGAACATTGTTTTATAGTTCGGGGGTTTGGGGGGTGGGGTTGGTTTGTTTTATTGGGGTTTTGTTAGGGTTTTTTTGTTATTGGAGTGGGTTATTTTGATTTTGTTTTGTTATGGTGGGTTTTTTTGTTTGGTTTTTCTTCTGTGTTTATTTTTTTGTTTCTTTTAGGAGAAAGTGTAAAGTAGAGATCAGTGGCATCTGCTAATTTGGAGATGTTGGTTATAAAACTTTTCCAAAAATGCAAAACCAGATTACTTTAACTAAATGAATTGATTCCTGGTTAGAATTAACATATTGTTACATTTTCCCCCTTTTCTTTTGCAACACCTAAAATGTTTAAAGCATTAAGTTTTGGAGGATAACCAGTTCTTTTAAAAGATACTTTTCAGCAGTCCTGAAGAATTGTAGCTTTCTGTTGATACAAGAGGACATTTTCTTCTAGATTTCTGACATTGACAATGAGAACTTGAATTATATAATAAATTCTATGCTTAAAATTATTTCATTTTACAAATATAGCTACATTATTGTACGAACTGAAGCTGAAATTAGCTATGCATCATACATAGGATATTATCTCATGAATATAAAGAAAAAAATTAGTAAGAGCTAATTCATTTACTTGTGAATCATATCAGGTTTTTTCCAGAAATTCAATGTTCATAACTTTTTCACTAATTAAATATTTGGGAAACTGTTTCTTGTGCTTGGAAGTATTTAGCAAGGTGTTTTTCTTTCTATTATTAACTGTCTTCTGTAGAAATAAAACTTTTCATCAGGGACCAAAAAAAAAAAAGCCAGAAAAAAAGGGTTGAGCCTCACTGAATCGATGGCAAAACTCCCACTAACTTCAAGGGGCCAGGATTTTACCACACATGACCACACATTCCCTTATTCAAAGAAGGAAAACCAAACAGCCAAAGATATCATGTTACTAGAAGCACAGAGTCTGAAAATGAATCATTGTCTAAACAATATATCAAATATTTACAAACACCAGTAATCAAAAAGTAGAGTTGTAATTTGAAATAGTTTCAAAAGAAACTTGAAGGGGGAAAACAACTTGAAGGAAGAAAAAATATATAATAGAAGTACATAATTCTGAGTATTCAGCTTTTATCTCTTTATTGCATTGGAATGATTTTTCAGCCAAAAGGTACTTTTTTATTATACTAAATTCATTGTGGCATTAGTACAAAAATGCCATTGGCGTTTACATCCTCTTCAGCATGCCATGTTCCTAAAAATGAACCAGTGTGATTATCAGTGTATTATTACACACCTGACACCCATAGAAGCTTAATTGTTGTTGGGATCCCCAGTGCATACAACAGCGAACATGTGTAAGCAACCTATCAGTTAAGAAGCCATTTTTATAAGCACTGGCTTGCATTCAGTGCTTGCAGAGGTAACGGGCAAACCTAGGCTTAAACTGACACAAAAGGAGATGTCTCTGTTCAAATGATTCATTATTCTTCTTCACACTTTACAGTAAGACCCCCAGCAAGTCCAACCAGGGAAACCAAGAAAGCATAGCAGGAGCAGTACTCTTCACTCCAACCAGCAGTGGACTCTGGCACTGAAACAACATGGTTAAGCTTCAGCACAGAGAAAGATCCTCTAGACCGGAGCAAAGCAGTTTGTGAATAATTTAACATGGTAGTATTCACACAAAAAGTAAGCTTATCTTTTGTCTGCTACAGCATGATGCTCACTAATACAAGTTTGACTGTTTATATTCAAGCATTTTCATTACAGCAGCTGTGGCCCATACAAAAATGTAGCCCTGAAAGTCTAAAGAACAGCCTGAAATTTAGGCAGCTCTTGTAAGGTGAATTTCTAGACTCCCAAGGTCAAAAAGTGATTTATGATGTCTTAAAACAAGTAACTGATAAAGACTGCAGGAGGAGCTCTCCAGGGATCACCATTTTTTTCCATTGCTAAGGGGAGCCCACGGAGCCAGACCAGAGATGAGACACACCTTTGGATGGCTACCATCAAATGGCATGAACTTTACCCTGCCAATGGCAACTTCCACTATAGAGGCTGCATAATGGAGACACAGGGGTTTTAACTGGTTTGGGATGGGGCTGTGCACTGATCCTTCAGGCTCCTGGCACACTGCACTGAGAAATTCCTTTGTGCTGTATCCTCATCTGCACTATCAGTTCAGATAGTGCAGTGTTTGTCTCATGAAATGAGACAAACATCATGTGAATATAGTTTTCTTCCCTTTCTCTGACATAAATCTGTTGTCATTTTACAGGAGCTCTGCTTTTACTATCTAGAAGAAAAGGCAGGCACACACATTTGCAAGAAGACCTAGTATCTCTTTCTTTCTATAACAAAGGAGCGTAGAATTAATGTTATTTTATCAGCAAAAATTATACTTTTTACCTATTATCTTCAATTCTATCCATGGCAAGTATATTATACTGTAATTTAAGTATATTACATGTATTATCTGTAAAAGGGCTGTAATAATTTCAACATACTATTCATTGAAATACACTAATAGAGTACCTATAACACAAGAAAGCTGAAATTGATGAAAATAGAGTACAATAGTATAACTACTTTTGAGGTTTCTCTTCCTAGAAGAGAGTCCTAGGAATATCAGAATGTATGGGCTATGTTATCCTGTCTCCACTATTTTCTTAAAATTAGAAAGATTTGCAAGAGGCTAGATATTTCCCAGAGAGGTCTCAAAGCAGTTCAAGGGAAAGCAGAGTAGGTATCAGATCATGAATGAGACTATATGTAATGATTTTTTCCTTTGAGAAAAGACAGGAAGAAATGGAGAGAAGTTTGCATTTTTTTAAATTGTACTTCATAGGATGGATGACTACTTGAGACAGGACTGAAGTTCTGATGAACTGGGTTGTGTCCACCAGTTTTGCCTCTCTGAGTTGGGATATGATGATCTCTACATGGATGGGTTAAAACATTCATTGACTTATATGGGAGTTTCATAATTGATTCAAAGGGACTACATATTACCACTACTATTCTCTTTGGAATTATTTGTTTCTTTGAATGATTGAAGATTTCCCAGCCATATCTGCAGGAATAATATTGTGATTATACAGAGGGGAGTTATGAGAAAGACAAAGAGAGACTTTTAACCAAGGCCTGTAGTGACAGGAAAAAAGGCAATAGTTTTAAACTGACAGAGGGTAGGTTTAGAATGGACAGAAGGAAGACATTTTTTATAATTAGGGTGGTGAGACACAGAATAAGGCGGCCCAGAGAAGTTCAGGGTGTCCTGTCCCTGGAACTGTTCAAGGTCAGGTTGGATGGAGCTTTGAGCAACCCTGTTTAAGGAAAGATATGTCTGCCCATGGCAGGATGTTGGAACTAGACTTGAAGGTCCTTCTGAGTCAAAACAATTTCTGACTGTATGATGTATAAATGTAGTTGAATACAATGCATGCAGCATCAAAGTAATTGATTTTCTGATTTTAAGTACTGCATGCAAGGATGATGTTTTGTTTTTCTTTTTCTTACTCCCTTTGCACAATTCTTCCCTTTACATTAGACCAGACTATAAACTCAGAACATCCTGCACGTACCTGCTTCTCTCCACTGGGTTTCTTGTGATTTAACAGCAGCTCCACGGCTCCAACCACCTCCTTCCGTATGGCATGCAACAGAGCATCTCCCACATACACGTTAAAACTTAAGAGCAGCTCAATGAGCTCAAGGTTCTCATTTTCAATTGCAATTAGGAGTGCAGTTCTGCCCAGGGGATCAATGCAGTTAATATTGATCTTGAAATAAATTTCTGCCTCCTCCAAGGCTTTCTTTACACTGGCATAATCTCCTTTCTCCACGGCATTCAGGTAGGCCTTCTCTGAATGAGACAGTTCGGATTCTGCCCGCACAATGCGAAGAGGGATTCGGTCTCTGTAGGGAGCATTGACACTTCTTTTGTAGTAGAACTGGGCCATATTTTATGCCATTCTAATACTTTGTCTCTGCAACATGAAAATAAGGATAAAATCAGTAATTGAGCTTGGGGTATGGGGCACCAAATTAATATTTGCTGTATATACATATTTAAAACTCATATTAGAAAGCAATGTTGAAACATTTTTTATCAATAGAACATGTAAGCAAAAGCGGAAGCCAAAACACTGCTTATTTGTAACATACCAAGTAAAAGCATATCTGTCAGAATACCATTTGCTTCTTTGCTTTTTTTAAATCTGTGGCAAACAAGAAATTATATGGTACAACATAGTTTATCACCAGAAGTGTTGCTCCATTTCATCCTTAATTTCTTCATTCAGTTCTGCAAAGACTTAAAGAGCACAGTTGCCTGTCTCAAACACTGTAAAGTCCACAGAAAGATTTTGCCATGGAAAAAGCACAGAAGGGTGTGACAGGATGGTGACCACCCCAAATCTGACAGAGGAGAGTTCTGGTTAGCACATCCTGGTAGGTGCATCCAGACAAAAAATTCCCAATGCAGCACACTATGTAGAGAAGCAACTGCTCATACACATATGAATGGTCAAACGAAGATCACCCCAAGTTATGGGAAAGATGGCATCTATGACCACCAATGATCACCAAAACCTCCCTCTACCCTTCAAATATGCCTCTGCGGGTAACTTGAACTTGGACTGTAAGATAAACCACTACTACAGGGACTTGAGGTAAATTAAAGGTGGTACTATTTGTCCAAGTGTTGTCTCAGACCTAGGGAGAGATTAACAAAGCCTGGGGAAAAGAATGCATCACTGATAATGGACAAAGAATGTAGAATTTACGGGCCACAAGGAAAGGCAATTTAAAAACTGTGTTGAAATCAATTCCGATTGCGTAAAAGGTAATTCCGATGGAGAGATCTTCTCTGACATCCTACAACAACTTGTGTGTTGCTTGAGGATTGTGTGTGGACAACTAAATACAGTTTTTACCTCTTTACATCTAGTCCTGCTCAAATACCCTGACTTTTCTGTGACAGGCACAGACTGCACAGCTCAGTGGTAAGCTTCCCTACTAAGATTTTGATTCAATCTCATATGCTATTAGAAAAACATTCATATAAAATGTTTTTCTAACCAGAGCTCACTAACTTATAAATTAAAACTCAGAACCTAAAAGGAAAAACAAAATCCATAGGAGATAAATTTCCAAGGACTGGTAGATAATAGTCACAGTTTTGATTCTGAACTACTTAGTTCTAAACTAGAATTAATACTGAAACATAGCAGCAATAAAACAACTCTAAAGTCTTACATATAGTAAAGCATATGGTGTCTATGGTTTTATTCTGTGTACTTTATTCAAGGATACTTTATTCAAGGACTTTGCAAAAAAAATTCGTTATAACAAAATTATTTTTCCTGGTTCTATCTTCCACCTGGGAAAAAAAAAGAAAAAAAAAGGGAAAGAGGAAAGTGGGAAAAGAAAAAGATTGACCTCAAAGAACAAGGTCCACAAAAAATATTTCCCTCTGCTGTTCAACTGGAGGTTGAACACCTTATTAGAGGAAGAACTGTAGCTTCTTGTAATTTTTTCAGTTGATAATGCAAGCTGCATTAACTCACTGCTTTTTACTCCACTTTTTTCAGTCATTAAAACAAAATCTCTGTTGAGATTCTATAGCAAGCTATAATGCATATTTTTATTATTGTGAGGTTTTCATTCATCAAACAAAAAAGTCACTAAACATAGTGAGGAACATAGTAATTATTCTGCTCCCCCTTTCTTAAATAGTGTAATGAGAGATATGTAAAGGCTGTTACTAAGTTGTTTTGTTTGCTTTCCAGAGCAGATCAACATGGCTTGACATAGGCAGGAGAAGATAAAGAAGATACGGGACAGACAACTCTCTGCCACATCCATATACAGGAGCTGAGGAATTGCCAACCTTTGCAAGCTGTTTCCCAGTTCTCCCTACAGAATGGTATCAGCCTACAGTCTGGACTACTAGAGGTTGCCCAGTCTGTGGATTATGTTCTGTTAATCTCAGTCTAAGTAAAATAAAGCTCATATCCATTGCACAGTTTTGTACCCCTGGAACAGATATCAGATTCTTAATGCACTGTATTTTTTCAATTTGCTTTTCATTCTTTCATTTCAAAACTGCAAGTTCAAGGAGGTGAAAATTTTTATGTTCAGATCAAAATTAAGAGACATAAATATAGTTCACAAGGAGGTATCTGCAAGAAATGTGGACTGTCATATTCCATGGACAGCCACAGACACTTTGAGTTTCATAGCCCCGTTCCCAAACTCAAGCAGATCGGGTGCTGGATGTGAAGGGCATCCTGCCTGACTCCAGCTGCCACCTGACAAAGACTTAGGTCTCGACACAGGCTCTATTTCATATCTGTCAGGCAGATATCAAGTTAACCCACAACAATGCACACACATTATCCAGTTTTTTACTATTTACAGAGTTCCCCAAGACCCCGGAAGAAAACAGAGAGACTGCTGCTGGGGGGTTAATGCTAAAGGCTTCTCTCTCTTGAAAGCACATGAATAAAAAGATCATTGTCTCCACATTTCTTGTGAGAAAAACCATGAATTAACTTGTATCAATGAAATTGGGCATCAGAGATGTTTATTGTAGATGAAGACTACAGTCACCTACAGATGGGATCTATCATGATTTAATGAGAATGATTTGGGGGTTTCTTGTTTCTTTATTTTAAGTCTGATGAAGATCTTTTTTTGCTTCACTGTAAGCCATGAGGAAAATACTTGTTGGAACTTTTTTTGTTTACCTTTTCATGATTCTTGAGTAGATCTAAATTTAATTTGTCTCTTTCAGAAGAGACATATTAAACACACATTTTCATTCTTTTAAATAGCTGCGCCCCAATAATCTCTATTTGTTGCCTGTACCAATTCTTGAAAATAATTACCCATAAATAAGGTTTTGTTTTAAGTAAAAGTCTATGTTTACATGTAATTAGAAACTAGAGATTGATTGCTGATACAGGATGGTCCTGGAGGGTGATACGAACATCAAAGATAATGGTTCCATGGCTGTTTACAAAAAAAAAAAACCTGTTTATAATTTTATCTAAAGGTAGATAGTGTTGTGTAACAACTGTTACTGTGCTGTCACATATAAATGCATGCATATGACATTTACATGGAGCTGTAAGACCTAGAAACAAACCAGCAGCAGTACAAAAGTTTCCAATAGCTTTGAACATCTCTGCAGGAAGAAGTCTAAACAAACAGGTCAAAAACACAGGGCCAGTGCAAGAAGAATGAAAGAAAAAAAGTTATGGTACAAACTTATGAAAAGTGTAATTATAGTTTCTACAGAGTTCATATACCTGACACGTAATAAAAATACTTCAGAGAAGAAATGAAGACAAAATAACTTTATATGGTGCTTCCCTCTGTGCAATGGAAATATCAGCAGCACCTGAGCAGGAGAAATAGATAAAAGAAGGAAATCATAACACTTTGACAGAATAGTGATTCTTATGAGAAAACATTTTTTTCTTAACAGTCAGTTTTGTTTGCACCTGCTACAGACCACTATTTCAAATTACGTGGGACTCTTTCTTTCATATGTTGTTTTTCATGGAGGAATGGTAACATTCCACCTTCTTTGCAAACCTTTACCATTTCCACTCTATTATTATTTAATAATTGCATATATCCTTAGAAAAGTTGATGTTATTAATTTTGATAGTCCTAAATAAATAATTGGATTTTTTTTCTGCTGCCGTATCATTGTGTATATGTACATATACATGCATATTTTAACCACAGGCACACAGATATTTCCCCTTTAAAGCTCAAGAAAAACTGCAATCAGATTTCCTTGGCATTTATTCTACCATATTTGCTTCCTTTACATATATAATCATATCCTCCCTATTTTTCCAGCGGACACTGACTTGCACTTACTTTGCTTGCTGCCCCCTACCCCAAAACCAGGTGTGAGAGGGAAATTGGAGTGAGCCATCAGCAGGCACCAAGGGTCTCAGTGACAAGCCACTCGTATCACTGCTCACAGATGTACTGCAAACCTTCCAGAGACAGAGAGAGACCCCAGTGAGGACACATTTCCTTCAGCAGATGGGAAGTGGGAGTGATACAGATATGCTTGTTAGTATCCACATGTGCAGCTTCTGAAATCCTCACTGACACAACCCTTCTAAAGACACTCTATTTCCAATACTGACCACTGTTACACTTACTATAGCATTACAGTATATATAGATAGATAAATATAGCATTATCCTATATAGCTTCTTCTATATAATCAAAGCACACTTATGATTTTGCTCATGAGTTTTTCAGACTATTTGCATTAAAAAAAAAAGCAAAAGTGAAACGTCACATGTAACTATGGCATCACCCTGCTCAGAACCCGAACGTTTATGACAAGTGAATAACATGCTGATTTCTCTGATCTTCTGAAACTATTATATATATTTTCATGGCAAAGGAAAGTTTCTGACATTTTTTAGGTTGATGAAAGTATGACATTTTTCCTTCTAAAATAGATCTGTGACATACCAGCTTTAATCTGACACAGAACGCTATATGATACACAGTAAAAATGATGTTCAAAGAGAATTTTGGAAAGTAAGACTAGCTCTGAAAAATCCCAGTCCAAATGAAGCATAAAGTTTCTTCTCTGTCAGTCACCAGAACAGACTGTTTCATTTCAACAAGAACAAAAGAAATGCAGATAAGCCTTTGATTTCTGAACCCAGCATTAGTCCAGATACTGCCTTATAACCAAATGCCTAGACAGCAACTTTAACATGCTCTAGCACTGGGGTCAACTGGATAGGCTGTGTCCACACTGTTAAACATACTTCACCCCAAAACAGGTCAGCTGAATGAGAACTGTCTTCTGAGGATAATTTGGGGTCCAGGCTAACTCCTACACTGTGCCTGGAAAGTGTGTAGGAAGATAGAATTGTATTGAGCCAGCAGTTGGGCTGATTCCAGGGACTGCTCGAACAACTTTGGCTGCAGGTGATGGAGTTTCACTGATCATGCCTGCCTTCTAGCACTGTTTATTTTGCAACTGTTATAGCTGGCAATACAGTATGTAGGGTCCTTACCTGAAAGGAATTTTTCATTGTTAGAACTACAGTTCAGATTTGAAAGCTGACAATAGCAAAAGTAGCAATTTGAAATTTAAAATTTAACACTGATTCACACATGCAGGACATAAACTGAATAACTCAGTATGGTGCACGTTCCCTATAAGACTGCTAATTTGGAAAAGAGCTAAACCTCTTCATTTTGCTCTGGTCTAAAATGCCTCATAATCAAAGTTTCAGTAAAGCAAAGAACATGACCTAGTATATAGCTGTAGTGGATGATGGGAAGCAGGCTGCCATGTCATCTGCTTACAGCTGTTCTGGCTTCACAGTCAGGAAGGCAGGACATCAGCTACAAAGAACAACTTTAGGCATCCAAGGTACAATGGTTATATGGTGGATTAAACACCACCAGCATTTTATATCAGCATCTTAAGAGAACAAGACCTAGGAAAGTCTGAGTCTGAGACACTGAATGTGTAAACCTTTCATGATGTGACACAGACTACTTACTTTGATGTTTTTTTGTAAAAGACAGGATGCAATTTCATAGCATTGTCGGGGGGGTGGCGGTTAAAGCATGGTCCTTCATATATAGCATAAAGATGGTCTATAAGTTTACTTAATGCCTGATGGGAGGAAACTTTTACCTTCTAGGGCTGATGTTACACCAAATATTAGTTGACAATGATAGATTCTTATAACAGTGACCTTTAAAGTCTACAAGACTACTATCAGACTGGAGTTTGAGAAATATCAAAATAGAAATAAAAGACCATTGAGAGACATTAGAAATTATTACCAGATCTTAGAGGGGTAGGATGATTTGGGGTCAAGCATACAGTACTGCAAATTTGCATATTTCTTAAAAGAAGAGATATTCAAGAACTTGGTTCTTCAAATACACTTAAAACTAAGCTTAATTTCATTTACCCTGTGGGCAAAAATCTGATAGCTCACTCATGAGGAAAAAAAAGAGCATCATTAGGTCACAGAAGTATCATTAGAGGACAATATTAAATTAGTTCATCTTCCCAGTTTATTTAAACTAGAAAAAGGTACTCTTCAGAAAAATACAAGATGCACGGTTACCTCTTGCTGATGGGTAGCAGTAGGCAAATGTCCTCAGGAATCCGTGGGAATGACCTTGAAGCTTGAACTATTTGTTCTTGCCCAGAGGGAAATAGTGACGTGTTTAAACCTGCCACCAGAGCAAAGGAGAGAAAAACTGCTTGCCCCTGACTGACATGAACTTGTTCTTTGAAATGATGGAGCATGAAAGATGCGAGTCCAGCCTACACGCAGTAGGCAGCCAGTTTAGGGTGGGAAGGACAGGGAAGGCAATAACACAGATAATGATCTTAATGAGTGACTGCAACATCCAGTTGAGTCGACCTTCCTGTCTCCTTGGCTGGTGTTATCCTCCGGGGTAAATTCAAGGAGCTCTCCAAAACAGTTTTCAAGATAAAAGTACTTCAGTGTCATCTAGCTACACAGAAGGCTGCCTTCCAGCATTTCCAAGAGTAGCACTGACCTAATGCCCTGTGGATGTGATCCTGCAGCAGCCACACAGCACGGCAACATTTCTCAGGGGACACAGGGAGTGGGCTGTCCCTGCTCATGGAAAGGGTGGGTGGTCTTTCTTCAAATGAGAAGAGGATGGGAGAAGAAACCTGTACACAATCTGTTCAGAAAAGTGTTGGGCAGAAAAAGTCTGACTGAGCAAGTTCACTTGAGGAGGAAAGAAGAGAGGATCCAGATTAGGTTGGGAAATACAGGACAGGAGCATTACTTGTGGGAATTATGCTACAAGTAGCAGTGACTTTTCTGAGTTTCAGGGTATGTTTTCACACAGAACCACATGTCTTCCCATGCTTCCTATGATGAAGTACAAGGCAGCATGCACTTTGTCCAGAAAAGGGAGAGTTTGGGCAGACTGCCCAAATACTTTTAGTAAAGACTTGTAATAAAAACACTCCTCTGTGGGTCCATTTTCAGATGTACAAGCTAAGCCAGCCTGAGGATAAGTTAAAACACTTTTCAAGTATTTAGGACCAACAGAGAGCCAGCTGTGAAGAGATTTGTGTTCATACATATATCCTCACATAAGCATTTTAGTACTGGCTGCTGCCCTCAGAGTGTTATGTGTATTTTGTGGGGAGCCTTGAATAAGGCTGAACTTAAAAAAAACCCAACAAAATAAATAAAGGCTAGTTAGGGAAAACTGTTCAAGTTTTGGAATTTATTGGTCTTTTTCCACCCATATCCTTTGTAGTTCTGCCCTCACACTGCTTAGAGACACTTGAGTTGGTGTATTTTAATAATTTTACTAGAAGACTTCATGAAAATAAAATCAGGAAAATTTATTATCTAATCTCACCTACCATAGTAATCCAAAAACTCAAGTAAAAAGAATTATAATGTTCAATTAAATGGAAATCAAACTGACATCAAAGCAAAACATTTAAACTCAATAGCAAAGAATTTAGTTAGTTAGACAACACAAAATATATTTATACAAGTCTATAAGAAGATGATCACCCATTGGTAATAAACCTTAATGAAAGAATTTAATTGAAATCAGTCAAATGTATAATTTGGTTGGTTAACTTGTCTAACAGTGAAACTATTTACTATCTGGATCAAAGCCTGACAAAAATAATAGTATTTTTTTTCCTCAAGACGTTGTACACTTACGTGATGACTAACCCCTTCCTGCCCTTGTAGCAATAAAGACTTCAAAGTGACAAGCCCTATTTGCCAGAAGTCATAAAATGACAGTTTCATGTCACTAAGGACCTTTAAATGTATAGCACAGAACATGCCCTAATGAATAACTTGACAAGGTATTATATAAAGCTTCTAAAATCCAGAATAACAGTTCCTTCCAGAAATTTGCCTGCATGGCCACATTGTCATTTCTACATATGCCCAAATAACAATTCAGGATTAAAAGTCTCCGGCTAAATTCCAACAAGAGTGAAAGATATAAATAGTAACAATAAGAGAACTCTCATTGCTAGGGAGTGATGGCACCAGAAAGCTGTCATGTGGATTCCCTGGCTGACAAAAACATATCTATTACAGTACTCTATAGATCTGTGACCCAGCAGCAATTATGTGAGACTTGTAATAATTCAAATACTTTGAGCACCCTTCAGGAAGTTTGTATATTCTTGTGTGGGAGAATGTCAGAAGAAGGTACATCACTGCATTACAACATAAAAACTTTAAAAATAGATCACCTGAAAATCTGAACAACAAATCTATCTCCTCAATACTTGAACTTTCTGAAGGATTATATAATGTCTCTTCTCCTCAATAATGAAATCTGCTCCCAGGCATATAATAATTTCAGCATCTTATTCATAGAAAAAATACATTTGACTGATAAGAAAATAGGAAATAATTGATACAGAAAACTTTCACTGTGAAAAATGCATCTTGTCAAAATTTTCAACTGGCAGAAGATTAATTCTGCACTCTTTTAGTCAAGGTTTTTACTCATCTACTTTAAAAAATAATCATCCAGATTTATGTCTGGAAATAGCAAGTAAACAACTTCATTTTGAAGCACCTGTGTTATGCTTTCTTCATCTTAAGCCAGAGTGTATAAGTTCATCTAAACACAAGCCAGCCTAACTTGGATTCTCATTGTAGGAATAACTCCCTGGCAAGACAACCAAATAAAAGCTGAAGAGAACAGCAAGTAACATTAATATTTCAGGAAAATGACAGTTGATAATCAGAAACCCTTTGAAACAATATTTTAACTATCAAGAAGCTCAGATGTTATGAGAGATTCACAAACTTAAGGATTACTATATGTACCTCATCTGAACTCTGACATAAGGCAGGTTGAGGGAAAATCAGCATGGCTTCCTGGTCCTGAAAAACCTGAACTGCAAAAGGCTTCCTGAGCTACCAATTCCAGCCTCTCACACAGGCAACTTTCACCAACAATCTGTAAAGATCAGACTCCTTGTCAGAGGTAGCTGGGATCCCCCTGCTTGACCCACTGCTACTGTGAGTGGTGGTGGACAGACTCATTCCTCCAGCATGACAACTGCCTCAGTCCTAAATAATGTTCAGCTGTTAAGGACTGCTGACAGGATTATCCTTCTTCCAGCATAGCTGGAGAAAAAGCTATCCCTCTTCAGACTTCATTTGGCCAGGCTGCATAAATATGTTTCCTTTACAACTCCGGCCTATTCCTTGCACATTGGTGCCACCTGAAACACCCCAGGATGCCATATCTGTCCCCAGTTGCCCTCCTGAAAAGGAACAGATCCCCTCTAGCTCTTATGTCACACCCCAAACCCTGGTAGCCCTAGGTATTTAACTAGAAATAGATGTCTCCAAGTGGTCAGCTGAACTGAACCTTCAGACTCCTTCTGTGTTTGCACTACTCCTTTGCCACACCACTTTTTTTGAGTGATCAAAGTGTACTTTTTACTCCAAGACACACTTTCCTGCTTTGTACTATTTCAATAATTCTCCATCTCTTGCTTGGATATTTTACTTGATTAAGTTCCAGACCTACAATCACCTTGTTCAAGACTGCATCATAATCATCAACCTTTAATCTGCTGATAACCCATGCTCTTTTTTTCCTCAGCTGTTTTCAGTCAAAAAAAAAAATCTGATAAAAGGAAAAAAAATCCCTTTTCAAAATTATTCTGTAAACACTCATGTAATTTGCACTTTTAGCTAGATTAGAATAACCTTTTGTACTCTGCTTCCCGCAATAGTGGAATAACTGGTCTCAAGGGCAAAGCAAAAGAAAGCTCATAAGGCATGTACCTAATTCTGCAATGATGCATATATATAAGAACTTCTCTTCTTCCAGTAATCATCTTCATTCCCAGAGCATGAGCTTTAGTCAGTTTTCTCTACTTAGATGTATCACACAGGTCTCTGCTTCTGTTTGTTAGTAGTCAGTAAGTCTTTGACTCCATGACCCCTTGTAGTAAAAAATGTCAAATGTTCCCTGTGAACATCATGAACTTTGTATTGGAAAATTTGTTCTAAATATACCCACAACCATTTTATTTTATAAAATAGGTGGAATATAAATATGAGCATTTCCTTCCTTCCTTCCTTCCTTCCTTCCTTCCTTCCTTCCTTCCTTCCTTCCTTCCTTCCTTCCTTCCTTCCTTCCTTCCTTCCTATTTGCCAATAAGGCAAAAACAAAGGCAATTATTAAGTGGCTGAAAAGAGAAGTATTTACTGTTTACTCTTCTTTCCAAGTGAGTTGAATGACACCCACAACTGCCTCTTACTGGTGAATATAAGAGGTAAACGTTTTAGATATTAACCACATCCAGTAGTGCTGTACCTCGATGCAACTTACCTAAATTTAGACAGCCTACTAAGGTTTCTAAGTTGGAATGTATTTGTCTTGATCTCTTTCTAGAACTAGCAGAAAAAGAGGAGGAAAATCCTGCTGCAAGCAATTCAATCAAATTTCCATTTCTTTCTTTTGACTGACACAGCTGGGTATGAATCTTGGCCTGAGCATGTGCATTTGAAGAATTCTCTGAACCAAAGATGTTCAGAAAGTTCATTTTGAAAATAAAAAACCTGAAAATAAGAAATTGCTTTTGGTCAAAACCAAATGAACACAAATGTACAAAGGAAGACAGACCCTACCCTGATTAGAAAGATCAGGAAATCTCCTGATATGCAGGTGTCTGTCACTGTTGTAAGCCAGATACAGCAATAATGCCAGTTGTGCCTGCAATAATGCAGATTATGAGACAAATTTGTTTTGGAAAGGTGTCCCTTTGCAGGAAACTTATTTCTTACTCTAATACCCTTTTAAGTAAGAATACAAATACTGGCACATAAGGGAGTGCACCATGAGTTGTGGCACATGTTCCCTTTCAGATGCTGTGCTGTGTAACAACATATCAAACCACTGCTAGCCACTAGAAATCTCATTAAATGTCCAGAGATATTAAAGAAGATCACAGATATTCTGGGGGTATATATGTACAATTCAGTATAACTGGCAAGGGAAGTAATATGTACTTTTCCTTGAAACTGGTTGTCTGAGAGATGAAACTGACCCCAAGCTACACAAAGAAGTTGAGCTTCAAATAGATATGAGGAAACTGTGAACATTATTCCTCATTGTGCAGGTGTATCCTACACTCTCTGTGATCCCCAGCATGCTGACACTGCAGTTACACACTGAGTGTAGGAATTCCTTTCAAACTCAGGTGCTAGTGATGGAGCTTCCATTGCAATTCCATTTTTTCTTCCAAAGATGAGAGTATATACAAAGCTGAGCATAACCCAAAGATAAAACCAGCTGCTAGTAACAAGGCCACATACTTCTAGTAACCAATGTTGATGCTGTGGTTTGAAAGTAGTTATTTTATTGGCTCCGTGCATCTACTAGAGTATCATTGTAAAATACACTGTTTAAAATACTAATTTTCTGTCTAAAACTACTTATAGTTGATACTCTAGCAGATGCATGGAATCAAAAACAATGCTTGAAATCTAACAATGACTCTGTTAGAAATTCAGTGCACAGGGGATGCATTAACTAAATAAGCATCAGGTTATTCTGGCCTGACAGTAACATCTTTTCTGAAAGAACAGCCTAGCACACATTCTTAGAGCAACATCCCCTCCAGCCATTGCTTCCCTGCTGCTGAAGTTGTGTCCTCGCAGGGACCTCCACTGCTGCCTGTGGTCCATGCTGCCCCCCAGGGCTCACACCACCTGCCAGGCCACCCACAGCCAGCTGTGCTGGACACTGCTCACTGCTGAAGTGGGTTAGGGCCCTGATGTTCTAGCCACTACAAACACCAGCAGTTTCTATTCAAGGAAATCTAAAATTATGGCATTCTTTCCATTGGGAGTTACAGATTCAGACATGCAATAACCCTTAACAAATAATCAGGAGCTGTTAACATAATACCATCCATCATAAAAAGAGTTGATACTAGATACTATTTTACCAGTGCTCTGAGGAGAAAAGTCAGACAAACAACTGAAAATAATTCAATTTAAAATTAATTTTTGTGACTAGAAAGAAGAGTCCTTTTAGGAATGATTAAGAATCAAAATGTTCAAAGTGATTTTTTTTCTTACAGCAGCAAAAACTTCAGACTGTCAGATATCAGGGATAGAATGTTACTGAAATACGGATCCCTCAGTTCTCTACACTCACTGCTTGGGACAAGGGGGAAAATTAAATTGCCATTGGTACATAATGTGCTTGAGTGCTCACTTAACACTGGTTGTGTAAGGAGAAGCTGACTGAGGTTTTAATATTGTTCACAGTAACAATTCTCATAGTAAAACAAGCTATTTGTTTTCCAGAGGTAGAACTGTTTCTAGACTAATCACACTCATTTGCTTAAATACTAAGACAAATGGGACTAATTCAAGGGTAGTATAATTTAGACATTGCCTTTACAGAGTAGTTCCAAAGCTCATTGCACAGTGGCATGTCAGTGAGAACTTAATCAAGCTAATTGTCTCAAAACATGAGGTCAACCTCAAGGTAGAAATACCAGCTGTTAATAAAACTCTTCTTCTCAGAAACAATTACTCAGTTTGACTGAACAAGAGTATTTGGCTCCTGCATTTTACAGATACCAGTAAGAGTGAAAAATGTCCACCAGTTTTAGGATTTTGGCTTAATAACTTATGGGACCTGGCTAGAAAAAAAATTGTAACATAAAAACAAGAGATGGGCAGTGGATCACTCAGCAGAATGTGTCCATGGGAATATGGTAAATAACACCGAATTGAGAGTTACACCTAGTGGCAGTGGACCCTAAAAGTATACTCTCATTTATTTCTGAAAAGCAACCAACTGTTTGGATGAGAGCTGTGTCAAAATGCTGTATATATTTGACAATCATTTACTGGCAAGTTTTTGGCAAGTTTTTGCTTTAGGCAATCTCATGTCCTTAGACTACTTCTTTTGGGAGAGTAAAACTGTGGGTGGCATTCAGTTCAGGGTTAAGACACCTACGTTAAATGTCTAAATGTAGATATTGGCATTTGAGATAAGTCCTCAAACTCCCTCTGTTGCCAGTGGATAACCAGGATGGGATTAGTTTTCTAAACAGAGAATGACCTTTAAGATATCCTACATGCCTGAGACATCCTTGGGAACTGACCAAATAGAAAATATCCTCCTTTGTCCACAGGTAGAATCCCAGAAGGCTGCCATATCAGATGTCACTTAGACACATGCCTTTTACCCAACTTCATCACAGCTTTAGTCAGTAAAAGTAACAGCACTTGCAAAGTGCTATGACTTGCCTTAGGGATCAACATGCCAGCCAGCTCCAAGAGGTCACAGACTGTTTTCTCACCCAGCACACTCATGGACACCTGCATGAATACCCTGTGTGGGCCTGGATACAAATCCCATATGGTGAGCAGAATTCAGTTGCCTGAATATTGTCTGCAGGGCCACAAGATGATACATTGAGGCTACAGATATGATCTGGGTCAGGTGAAAGCCATGATAGGCAGGGAAAGGGTTGCCTTTAGGGAAGCTATCATCTGCCAGGCTACGCACTAGGAGGAGCCCAGGAGCACACAGAATTTAGATGTCTGCTGGGGAAGGAAGAATGGAGACCATCTGCTTTAAGGCAGCTGCGCTACCAGGGGGTTGCTGTCAAACTGCTCCCTGGCTGTGCACTCTATAAAAAAGCCATGCACAGGGGCAGAGAGACAGAAAGGAGCATGTCTCTTCTTCCCATGGTGTCAGAAGGTCAGCAAAAACTGAAAATTCAAGGCTGCTGGCAACATTCAGCATTGGATGGGAGATGTCTGTGCAGCTTCACCTCATTGCCTGAGTGGAGTTTGCCATGCACTTTTTGCTAATAATAAAAAAATCAAGAATGTCTCCCATTAAATCAATATGTGAAGAGAAAATGAAGATATAAAGCATTAGCAGCCATCATTTGGCACAGATGAGGCTGTTGCAGGCACTGCTCCATTTTTGGGACAATCAAAGTTTTGCCTTGACACAAAGTGCTAACAGGCAACCAGGTGTTATCATCCCACAGCTTGATACCCTGTTACTCCACATTTGAGCAAACGTCAAAGCCCTTCTGGGCTGCCATCTGCTTATTTCCAATCTATGATATTTCGCTCACTACTTGCCCCAGTAGAGATATATATTGCTAGGGTTAAATCAGGGTTGCCAAGACTTCCCAATAATTTTCATAGATACATGATTATCATATCACATTAGAAAGGCAAAACAGCACAAAACATAAATGATGGACACATATGCATGTATTTCAGCACTAGGAGAGAATGTTTCACAGTCCAACACACTTCACGATTCAAAATGCTTTCCAGATATTTTGCTGGTATTTCACTTTGCTATCTCACACCCCATTACTTCTAATTATACTCAACCCTGACCTATTTAAGCAAATTTTGCTAACAGCCTGCTTATTGACAACCACTCATCTAAGTTGTTTTCATCTACGATATCTATCAGCTAGAAAGATTTGGGGTGAACTGGATGTATATTTGCCTTTTGCTATGGGACAATGGGCAAAGCTTTCTACTGCAGTCACAACTTCTAGCTGTCACAATTTCAGGGGTGACAGCATCAGATGGCTTCAATATCATGTCTCATCCCTGAAGCAAGTCTTTATCCTAACCTTTTCCTTCAAGTTCTTCAACCAACTTATTTTATCCATACCTCTCCTCCAAAAAATCAAAAAAACCAAACCCCCTTTCCCCCCAAAAAATCCTGCCCCGCTAAACCCAAACCAGACTAAACCAAAAATAGGAAGTATAAAGGAAATTAAGCCAGATTTCTTGAGAACACTGTTAGTAGGCTATCTGCAAAGCTTCAATTTGTGTCAGGTGAGAAGGTAGAAGTGAGGAATTGAATTGGCTGGTGACCAGCTCTACTTCTACAAGTCCAGTCTGATTTGATGAGAGCAGATGAGCGACTGCTAAAATAGCTAATCTCTGCCACATTGCTTTTAACTGTGCAAAGCAAGGCTGATCAAGAGCAACCACCAAAGAGGAAGCAGGAGCAGGTGTACCTGTGCCTGTGTGACATGAGCCCTGCTGTCTCAGCTATATTCTGAAAACCACCTGCTACCACACAGATCTGCATGTGACAGAACCAAGGCATAAGGAAGGCATAGTCTGCTTATTGAGACTTGCTTTGTGCTCCCCAAAAGCATGTGCAAAACCTGAGTGGGTCACAACAGCACACTGGAGCTTGAGCATTATTTTTTCATGCTGTCATTCCTATAGGAATGGATAACACTGCATCTGCCTCAGCAAATATCACAGTGCAGTAGGAGCAGAGCTCCTTGCTGAGAACCCTGTACTTCAGGTGATGTACCTCAGATGAGCTCTATCCTGGTCCAGCAAGCTGAGCATTAGCAGCTGGAGTGTGGCAGGAACACACCTGGACTCAATGATCTGTCTTTGGATCTTGTACAGAAATCCAATCCACAGGCTCCAGGCCTCTCTGCAGTGCCAAACAAAGCTTGGTAGTACAGGGAAAAGCAGGAGGGAAAAATCACTTAAGAGGGTACTTTGATGTTATGAGACTAGACTAATGTAGATGCATCTACAATAATTCAATTTCTTGTTTTCAGTTTAGAAACTTTTGTGCTGACATAAATTGCTCTGATCATTAAACACCTAAGAAAGCTCTCCCTATCCCACTGGTATTTGACAGAATTGCAGTTATTTCCAAGCATCCTGGTGGATGGTACATGGAGTTAATTTCTTTGGAAGATACACCTAACATAATCAAGGGAAGGGTTCAGTTACCTACATGACAGCATGAACTTTAGTGCATGACTAAGTTCTCTCTGTGTTGAGTCCCTCCCAACCCCAACCCAAACTGTTCGATAATTCTACGATTTAACCTCCACTTCTTTGTGAAAAGACCCCCAACCCACCCCCTCACACTTCTTCACAGATCTAGAGGAAATTGTTATTCAAGTAAGACACTCAGTCTTTCTCTTGAAAGTAAAAACATTATAATCCATTTTTAAGAAAATTACCTAGTATCATTGCTTTCAAACTAGAAAGACATGTTAATCTTGATGTTCATAGAATGGTTCAGTGTTCAGAGAACTTGGTCAAATCTTGAGCAAAGCATTCTGAGATTGTTTACAGACATATATTCTAATCCCAATGTTGTTCTGAAACATAATAGTTTTCAGTATTCTTTCTGAATTTTGCCATCGAAAAAGAAATTCAAAACTGACAACAACAGGGAGAAGGGAAAAGAGCATGATGACAAAAACTAGTGCTTAGAGCCTGAAAAGAGCCAGTTCTCAGTTCTGCATTCAGGACTGGCTAGAAACAAAGGCACAAGAGATAAAATAGAAACTTTCTGGTAGGCCTTTCACCAAAGACAAAGTTAGAATCGTAACAGAGGATTGTAATAAGAGTATGCTCAAATTTATTACATGGTCTACAAATTGAGAATATGAACTGAAAATTACAAAGTAATTTTTACCCTATCAACTTTTTGATTATCATTTGCCATAGCAAAATGTTGTTCTGCCAGTGCATAATGTTAATTTTGAACATGTATTAAAAAGAATTTAGACTTATGCTTTCTATGTATTCTATAGCACAGATCAAGTAAGCAGAATATGATAATTAAAAAAAGAAAAGTAATTCTATTTTGGATGATACTACAGACTTTAAAAATTATAGGTCTTAAACGCTATCCATGTTTTGTACTGACCTCAACAAGTCAAGAGCGATTTGTCTCCAGCTGCTTCTTTTTTTTTTCCCCTTCTTGATAGAAAATAAACCTCTGTGGCTGCTTTTCTAATTTTGTAACAGTTATGTATGATGGACCAATGAGTCTAGAATACTATGGGCTTTTTAACTATTCTTCAGAAATTCTGCAAGTCAACATTGATAGTGAAATATTGCTTCATCTAACAGGATGAAACAAAATTATTTTATAAATATATGTGGAGAAGACTCCTAGGAACAATAGTTGAGAGATTTCCAATTGCTCATGTTCATCTGCAAGTCAGAACCACCTCTGCCATCCAGGAAATTGTGAGAGTTCCTTAATTAATTACCACAAGGCCTTTTTAGAAGCAAATCTGCTTAACTGTTACCACTATGCTGAGTGTGAATAAAAATGCTTTGTATATTCTTTTTCTTAAGGCAATGTTCTCCACACATCACCCAAAAACGCCTAAATAGAGCTACACTGTATTTTGAGACTATTTCTGATTATTACTAAAAGAAATCTAAAAAAAGCTCCTCACATGAGAGAGAGCTTTGTTCTTCTCAAATCCTTGCTTCAGAAGACATGGCGATATGATAAATTGCAAAGATCATTTGGACTAAATACATCTTCATCATGGATGTTTCCTCTGAAAATACATTCATAGTACTTGGATCTTCTACTTGCATATTTTACAAAATGCAGGTGGAGAATAGAGAAAAAGATGTCAGATAAAGGGGATCTGAGATATTTCCTGCGGCTTAAACAACCTTCAAAGTGAATCCTATTATGACTTTTTTAAATAGTTGGACTTTTGCAGAATAATCAAACTTCAAGGACTATTTCATCACACTTTCAATATGAAGTTAAAGGGAAAAGGCTGTCAAGTTGCAATAAGTTAATGTACTGCAAATAATTACCACGCCTATAACACCATCATTCTCTATCTTCAACAAATCAGTTGCCAAGTGCAAAGTTCTAAGCTTTTGTCAGTCAGCTGGTAAATAGTTCCAACTCCTTCACCCCAAGCTTATAAATAAAAAAAAAAATGTTGCTAAAATAAGATGTTCTGAATTACAACATCCACCATGGTCTAGCCAACAAACAAAACATACCTCCTTACTTATATAATTGATTTTGTTGGAATACCTAGAAGATAACACCTGAACCACAAAGCAACCATAGTGGCTGTTGTACAAGATCTTTTGGAATGTAATAGAAAATGTAAGGAAAAGCAAACAGAGCTACATGTGCCCTGTATCACACACTCTGCCAGAAACCTGGAAAAAGGTGAGACATTTTTCTGTACTCTTCCTGCTCTCTGGACATTAATTCACACTCAAGTGTACCCAGGGCCACTGAGTTTAAGAGCATAACCAACTTATTGGTTAACATATTTCAACCAGAGTGAGAAGACATGGGCAAAGAAAAAAAATCTAACCATGAAAAGATGACAATGTCATGAGTATCAGTAAGTTTGAAAGTGAAATGCGTGAGAAACATATTAAAGTGACTAAGGGCAGTGGCTTCTCAAGACAGACATAAAATGGGGCAATTGTGAAAGCTTCCCTTGTCCTGATACTATATCTTGACTTGCACCACGACAGTCAGCTTCATCTTTGCCCATGACAGTGAGATCATCATTTCTAACTGGCATGTAAACTGTTGTGGAGGAATTCCTCCCACCTAAGTTTAGTTGTCTAAATTTAGTTGTCCACAGTAGTCTTAGTTAAATTTAGTTGATTAACTAAGGGGAGTCCCCCTGTACAGTTAGTGCAGTGAAGCAGGCTGCTACAGATTCCTCATATGTACATCTTATAGATACTTTCTTTAGGATCAGATTAATTCCTCCGAGACCTTGTGGGCTACAAGGGAGGCTGACACTGATTTGTTTGGATTTAGATGTGCGTAAATGAATTAGAAAGACTTTTAGTATGTCATCCAGAAAATGGATTTAGCCTACAAATTCTTTCCATGTGGGGCACATGAGTTAGGAAAGGCAGCAGGAGACAGTTTAATAATGTATTAAATGGTGTTTGGATAGATGGCAATTTAGATCTGTAGTACACATATTTATAGATTTAGAGTTGTCTTGCACAATGGAATTAATATTAACCTTTATAACAACTTCAACAATTATATTTGTAAAATAAAAAGTGTGGCATGCCCAGCTTTTACATTTGATAAATTATTTGTAAATTAAAACTTAAATAAAATAGGTCTTAGTTTAATTCATCTTCTAAAGTAGTTACTGTGAACCTTGACACATTTTATCAGTTTTGTGAGACTGCAATATAGTTTCTTCAAGAAAACTTTCTTTTTATCTTCATCTATTATAAAATGAATTTATATTAACAACTATGAGTGAAATGGCTCTGGAAACTTATTATTCCCTTTTTTGTTAGTTGAACATAATGTCCTTGGTACAACATGTAACCAAAAATTACAGCATCACCATAGGACAATGTCAGGCACGTTGCAGAACTCAGATCTAAAAGGGTACAATTCTTGGATTTTAGATCTTTCATTCATGCCACTGTGAAAGTCAGATGTCAATGTTTTGAGTTGGTTAAGGACCATGGAATGTTTTGCTTCTCAGCTTAGAATATTCTTCCCAAGCAGCCGCAGGGTTTGTTCTGGGGCCTAAATCAAGACTCAAAACATTCCACAACCCTTTGCCTTGTAAACTGAAACATCAACGTCTGCCCCACATATGACCCTTCCAGAAAGAGGGCACAGGGGATGAAACATCATTACAAGTGTTCTTACACATTATTTAGGAAGAGCCACCTTCTACCAACACAGAACTTTTAAATAATTAATTAGATTTTAAAGCCCCATACTTTTATTAATAGGGCTTTCAGCTAGCCTGGCTTAGAAAGAACAAATTCCAGATGTCAGGTTCTGCAAATTTTGCTTTTATTTTTGCAAATAATTTGGCCATGAGAGCAGCCAGAAAGCAGGATTCTCCAGACCCTCTACTGCAATTGAGTGTGCACTACAGCTTTTAAAACCTGGTAAAGGGAAACTCTAATTTACAACCTTTAATTTCACATTATTTCATACAGTTTGTCCAGGACACTTATCTTATTGGAGACAGAAGAAATAAGTTGTTACTAGAAACAAATACTTCACTACTATTTCTACCACCATTTCCTGTTTTTAACAATTATATTTATCATTAGGCTTTGTACTTCAGATTGTTGCTTATGTTCAGAACTATTTCTTTTCTATTTTTGGATCTGATCCTTCAGCACTAAACATTTCATTCCCACATCACTGCCTTAAAGAGACAGTAAGAACACATAGGAAACTACAAAAATAAATGTTTAGAAACAGCTAACCTTGCAGCATGTAACAGAACCTCAACACCTCTAATATATCACAGCTTCTTCCTTGGGGATCCAAAAAAAGATCATGGTCAACCATGTGCCATGTATCCTTGACAATAAGCTGTGAAAACAGCTGCTTAGTACTTAGTCCACTGCATATTTCCTGTTTGGTTTTCAGCACAGAAAGCTCTTCCACAGACAGACAATTCATTAGGAGAAGCATCTACCTCTATTAAAGCAGGACAACACCACTATTGATTTTATGATGAAATTCTACTGAACAGCTAGTTTAAATTACAAGATAGCCAGTAATGGATTGAGAGCATTGATCAACAATGAGAATGAGACCAGACTGAGACAAAGGAAATGTGCTCAGGAGGGAAGATGTCACTAATTCAGGACTGCAAGGGGTCAGAGAGTGACCCGGACCTTCAGAGAGGGGAATCATGTGATCCACTGCAATAGCTTGGGAAGTTCAGATGCCAGCACCCAGGAAAACCAGCTGCAGAAATCTAGCAGAAAATGGGTGTAATTCACTGCAGGCTGGAGAAAGCATGGAGAAAGAAAACGTTTACTACCAGGAAGACAGAATACAGTGGTTTAGGAGGAAAGCACCAGAACCATCACCAATTTCCTTCAGAATATTGCACCCTGGACTAAATATGCTTCATAAAGAATGTGATGTGGGCTAAGTCTCATGCATCAGGGGACTTTCCATAATAATTCCAGTATCCCCCCGCAACGATGTAATGTATACCAACAAAAGCACTTGTCTATTGCCATACCATTTTTAAAAGTATGCTGTGTTTACTGGTGAGTATGGCCTCTCTCATCCAGCGAAATGACCTAAGTATTTGAGGAAAATATTTGAAAGATATCTCTCCAAGGCTAAGCAAGAATGTGGAATGTGTGGAATGATTGAAGGCTTCAAATTAATTAAAGGTTTTCTTCCCTCTCTGGATGATGCCAAAATTCTTTACTTCTTGTCTTTATTTGAGATTGTTGTGGGGCTTTTTTAATGAATCAGTGACACTTACTCACTGACTGCACATTGTACATTATCTCCAAATGCTCAAGCATTTATATAGCACCTCTACTTCAATAGAAGAGAAGCGAAGGTTAGTAAGTTACTGGGAAAACAATAACCGGAAAGCTCAATGATGTGGAAATATCTAATTAAAGTTGGAGCAATAATCTCTGCTTTGCTGATTTCCTTTGTATGAAAGAAGAGAAAAACAGCAATTGTGATCTAAAATAAATAGCACTCCCAGTAGCCTTTCTGAATGAAGACACTGAAGTTGTGTTGGTAGGCTAAGAGTGGATTCAGTCCTTCATTAATGTCAGGAAGCACCTATTGTCCTCATGTTGGGTGGTGGGAATGCCAGCACACTGCTGTCCAGCTCTTTCCCAGGGATCCTACCAGTGCCTAGGTAGTATATGTAGATGTCATGTGAACAGTGCATGGACACACATCTTCTTCTCTCCTCTGTATTTTGGTCAGACCTATGTTTGCTGGATTTATTTGCTGTTATTGACTCAAACATGACCTCCAGCTTGTGATATGAATATGTAGCTCCTCATGATGTAGAGCAGGATGCAGCTGAGCTTGAAAAGAAATTGTGGAAATAAAGGAGGATTATCAACACAATTCCAGCTTGCAGAGACCATAGCTGAGACACAGTGTTGTCAAATCTGCCAATAAAAATAAACTTCTTTCTTGGTATTTTTTTTCTCTCTTTTTCCTTCTTGGGCTTTGAAATTGGTGAAGGGCCTTGAGGGGAAGCTGCATGAAAAGTGGCTGAGGTCATTTGGTCTATTCAGCCTGGAGGAGATTGAGGGGAAACCTCACTGCAGTTACAACTTCCTCATGAGAGGAGGAGGAGGGGCAGGCACCGATTTCTTCTCTGTGGTGACCGAACTCAAGGGATAGGCCTGAAGATGTGTCAGGAGAGGTTTAGGTTGTATATTAGAAAAAGGATGTATATTAGAAAAAGCCACCTAGAGGGTGGCTGGGCACTGGAACAGCCTGCCTAGGGAAGTGGTCACAGCACCAGCCTGACAGAGTTAAGAAGCATTTGGACAACGCTTTTGGGCATATGAGGGCACAGGACTCTTGAGGATGGTCCTGTGCAGGGCCAGAATCTGGACTTTGATGATCCCAGTGGGACACTTCCAACTCAGAATATTCTGTGATTCTATGATTCTTTGTTGCAGTGTGATGCCATTTCCTGTTTCACCTATCCCAACCCCCCCAGGTGTGCCAACTTCTCCTTTCCCCTTTGCCCTCCTGCTGAGAGCTGTCCATCAATCTTAACATTCCAGCAGGGTCGTGGTGTGGTTGGCAGAAGTTCAAAAGACGCCCCTCAGGTCCAGGCTCATTGGCCTGTCCAAGTGTCTGTATCCCTTGAGCCTTCCCCTCCTCACACCTGGTTGGTGCCTCACCTGTGCCTTCCCCTCCCCCTGTCCCCAGGCTTAAAAGGAGACGGGACCATGTGGTCTGGATTCTGTTGGGAGCTGTTACCAGATTCAGAGGTCTGTCATCCTGGAATAAAACTCTGGATTAAAACTCTACTGCAGAATCCTCTCCTTTTTCTCTTCACCGTCCCCTGAACCTTTTCCACCAGACGTAAACTGAGTTCCTACTTTGCCTGGATTTGTTCTGGGTGCCCAGCTGCAGCATCCAGCTGGCCAAAGGTGTCTCTGAGGTGAAACACCACAGCTGCTGCCTTTGGTCCAGCAGCAAGGGTCAGACGAGGCCAGGCACGTCCCACCCAGAAATAGTGGGATTAATATTCCATAATTCTTCATGTTATTTCAAAGTTAAAGTTTCATTAGATAATTTGTTCTTACATTTCCCAGTGTAGCTACTTGTTCCACCTTGGTGTAGCTCCAGGCACGGAATATTGCTGCAGACAGAGCTGCAGGAGCTATTTAATTTAACCTCTCTAAGAGATGAGAGACTGTATAACAGATAAATTGTACTAGCTAATCCCTGCTATCTTACCCAGCACAGAAACAACCCAAGGAAATGTTCAAGAAAATAAAGCTAAAGTGAACAGACTGCTGCCTGGGTACTTTCTTTCTCTCCTCCTCTCAGTACAGAAAACCTTCCACTCAGAGGCACAGAGCCCTGGCTATTCCGTTTCCTTGAAATCTCATGCAAATTTAGAGCAATTTGCATTCAGTTTGACTCTCACTACTCTGTTTATCTTTTCTATTATTTATAATAAAGTAATTTTGCAAGAAAATTTAATAATATGGAAAGACTGTGCCAGAGGTGGCAGCTTTGCTCCAGCTGCCCAGAAAGCCAGCCTGAAATACGCAGTACTTGAAATAGCCAGTTAGTCTGAGTATTACTTGGCCCATCTCTTCTTTGCAGACTTCCATACTTAACATGTTTTATGTCAATAACTTGTAACTCAAACTACATAAAAAATCTGTCATCACATAAACAATTCAAACAGCTAATGAATGTGCTAATCATCTCCTACTAGATAAAGACTATTAAACAAAGTGGTGCCAACAAAAGAAAGGATGAAATCTGCATGGTGAAATACTAACAAAGTCTTTTAGTTTGGGGTCATTATTTAATGACAAACCAAGGCTTTGCAAAGGATGAAAATGCCATTTTACAATGGATTCCAAAGTTTTGAAATTGAACTGTTCAAAATTAGACTATTTCAATATAACTCAAGAAGATAAAATGCTGAGAGATGGAAGTGTGGGAAGAGAATAAATTCATTATTCAAAAATTTTTTTAAAATTACAATTTTGACACTAATAGTGCATTTAAATAATTTTAAAATGAAACAAAAAATCAAATAACTAAAACTTTCTGGGAAATTGTTCCAAAGATAACTAAATGATTATTTCAGTATTCTGGAATAATAATCCCCCCCAGAAGCTATCAACCAAAAAAAATTCTGATCTCATTTTTTCTGCTAAATGCTGGATGCAATTTTAATCTGTCTTATTTTTAGTATCTCTTGGTTTTACTGACTTTTATTTAACATTCCATTTAACATTTAATTTAACTGAATGAAAACTCAAGAATCTCATTAGCAGAATTAATTATGTTCACTATTTTTTAACTTCATGTTTCAGATGCAGTGAGGTAAACTTTTTTAACTCTTCAGTTCTAAGCATACAATATCAAATCCATGGATACAGAACCTACTGTAATATAAACTACCTGAAAAAATGTGATCACTGAAAATGCTTCTACTATACAACAGGTCTGCATTCCTACTGGATTATTCATATTTTTATATTTCTATTTGAATAATTATCAATATATTTTATATATATTATGCAAAGTGATGACATTTCTGTTATGGATTACATATTTAAAGACAAAAATCAATTTTAATTATGTTATAAAAGATTGGAATAGAGACATTAAATAGATTTTTGGATCAGAACATAAAGTTACAAATACAGTGTATGTGATTTCATTAAAAGCACTGACATAGTCATTAATTCCCACAGATACCAAATTATATTAAAAGAAATTCCTGTCCCTCACATATTTCCACACTAGCTCTTGCAAGGAAGAGCTTGAATTTTTTTGACAGAGTAAGAGAAATGCCACATAGAGATTCAGGGTTCTTTATATGAAATATGCAAATAGCAGCTATAAAAGATTAAGGTGATCTTCATAAAGCACCCTCAGGCAAGGTTCATTGCACCTTAATGGAACCAGAATTTTTTTTAAAGTCCCACATGCCCACGTTTAACTGAAGCCTGAAGTAAACCAAGAGCCAAACCATGCAACACTGATTCATTTCCTCAGTAGCTGTTTCACTCATGTAAAGACCCTCACACAGAAGATAGAATTAGCAAGAACCCAGATACACTGCAAAAGACACCACAGCAGCATCACTAAATGACCTCCATAGCACAACACAAGAAATGTTGGTTCAGGCCTTATTTAGGAGTTTACTCACTAATCTATAGTGGACCATCCCACTCACACAAGCTGAGAGGCTGGAGTGAAACCATTTGAAACCTCCCCCTAAGTCCTGGGCTCCAGGCACAGAAACAAAGACAGAACTGGGGACCACACTGCTCAGGTTTGGCCAGACATGGCATGTGTCCAACTGCATTTCTGCTTGCTCAGTAGTTCTATACACGCAAGCCATTGTGTGACTTGTCTTCCCTGGGTATTTTGATCTCTAGAATACAAATGAGGTTTTGATCTTCCTTGGTGTCCTGTTTCTTGTCTACTGAGGTGGGTAAAAAATATGCTTCAGCTGCATTCAGCCTTGTACTAAGGTAAGACAGCCGTAAGATTTATGTATTATTTTCTCTATCTTTGTGTATCTTTATCTTTTGGGGAAATAGACAACCACTGGGACAGGTCTAGAGTAGAATAGAATAGAATAGAATAGAATAGAATAGAATAGAATAGAATAGAATAGAATAGAATAGAACAGGAGTATTTCAGTTGAAAGAGATCTCCAACAATCATTTAGTCCAACTATCTGAACACTCCAGGGCTGACCAAACGTTAAACTGTGTTATTAAGGGCATTGTGCAAATACCTCTAAACATTCCCCACCAGCAGGAACGCAGAGCACAAATTGCCAAGCATATTGAACTGAGAACAAGGTTTTCACACAGTTTTTGCTGACAGCTGAGTGTGAAGACTACTTTTTTGTTTGGTTGTGTAGTTTTGGTTTGCCTGGTAAAAATTTACCTCAGTTGTACTTTGGTTTTCATTGCCTGAAGGATAGCTGAGGCAGCAGGATGATGCAAATTGCAAATCAGCTAAATGAAAGCAGGAATAATACACAGTCTCAGTAAATTCAAAAGTATTTTCACAGAACATGCCAGCAAAAGACAGAAGTTTTTTCTCACAGTTACTGCAAAGAATGTTAAAGTCAAACCTTATCTAAAGGTAAAATTTAATTAGGAATGACACAGTTTTATATTACATATCGAGGATTAATCACAGAGAAGAGAGAGAAGAGCAAATCAAGAAACATTGAAAAAACTTGCTACATTTTCCTTATTTTTTCCTAATTTGCTCCAATATTGCAGCTCAAATAAAGGTATGATTCTAATATTTTTAATTGCACAATACTTACTGGAAACACTTTGCTCTAATAAGTGACATTAGAAAAAGCTAGATGTTTCAAAGGGAAAACCTGTAGCACTCATTTTAATTTCATTCCTATTCTCGTGATTGACAGGAAATTACTTTCCTGTTTGTGATATATGGCAGTGACATTCATATAAACACTGAAGTAATGTGACAGTGATGACTTCAAAGCACAGTCAATGCCAGATATAAATTCAGCAAGGTTCTACAGTCTGCTGTAACTATTCATGAAAACACGATAAATAATGAAAGAATTATAGTACTTTGTTTTCTAGCAAGTACAATTCTGGACTTCACAGCTCCTGTGAGAAATCTTAGAAAACAGCTGTAAATAGAAACAATAAACATGCTTAATTTCAGGTCTGTCTCCAAGTGTATGGCACCGTTGTCACTGCTACAGCAGAGCCAGTGGGACATCACACCCTCCCCAGAGAGGCAGATCACTGACAGCAAACCTCACCTGAAATTGTTCCCTGACTGAGGGAGTATCTCTCTTTTACAGATGAAGTCTGGGTCTGAATTTTTATTGACTTGCACTGTGGCACCAAGACAGCTGATGGTTCAGGGAACGGGACTGAAGTCCTATCTCTGCTGTCGGTCTTAGTGCAAATGTGAAAGGGAAGATTAGCTTTTGCTTAACTGAAAGTGTTGGTCATCATTCAGATGAAGAGTCGCCCATGGATTTGCTATGTGGAGAAGGGGAGGACAAGGAAATCTGTCAAGAGCTGCCCATCAACAGCTCTGAGACCCCATGCTTCTTGTTACACCATGAAAGGGCCCTATCCTTCTCTTCCTCCCTCACCCCTGTGGAATCTCCCAAATCACATCTCCACAAAGAATCACGGCCCTTTTGGCTCCCTTCACCCTCAAAGCCTACAAGATATTGATCAGGCTATTTTGCCATATTCTCTTGCATTTAAGATCTACAGACACACTTGGGCATGCAGTGACAGGAAAAACAATTTAATACTAGCAGCAACAACCGAGGAAAGTAACTATTACCTGGGAAGATCTGTTTCTTTAACTTTAAAGAACTTTAAAGACCAAATTATATTTTATTACAAGACTTCACCAGCCACACTAGATGAAATTTGAGAAACACAGCATCATCTTACAAGAGGCAGCAATTCTACAGCTATCACTAAACAAGGTTATGTAGTCCAGACAGTGCCAAAGCAGCTTCAGAAAGAGAACATAAAAACAGAATTCTCCAGACTTACCAGTTATGGAAGAATTTAAAATTGCCTATTTAAGACCTGTGCTTAGAATAAATATCCACCTCTCTGGGATTTTAGATGGAACATGATTTTATGGATTTTCATTATGTGTGTGCTGATGTGTCAGAATGAGCTTGGGAACCATTCCTGGTTGGCTCAGAGGGGAGACACTAACTGTGGTGGACAAGGCAAAATGGCTCTCATGGCTGTGTGTGGTGCAAAGTGGAGCAGATGTGCTTGGGAGACAATGTCAGTCTGGAACACCTCGAATGATGGACCAGCACTTTTTATTTTCCTGATAAAGGAACATGGAAGACTACCAACTACCAACTCAGATGCTAAAAGCTTTTACTCATCCTACTCAGTCAGGCTTGGATCTCTTCAAGTTTCCATGACCACCGTGCCCACAACAATTTAACAAACAGCCACAGCACTGTCCAGAGACAAATTCTGCAAATGATCTGTAGTGAAGAAGCAGGGTTTTAGATAGCTGGATCATGATTCAGGGAAACAGAGAGAGACTGAACAAGTCATGAATAGCTCTTCAACCATGGCCTCCCTAGGACTCCTCAAAAAGTAATTATGCAGCTATGCCAACAGCATTTGATCCTACCCTAACTAGAATTTCATCCATAAAAGCCAAATGGCACCCTAGGACACTGTCCTACCAAGCATCATTTCCTCAGCTGCTAAAGCACTGACTGGAGAAAGCAACAAAAGGAAATCCCCTCCCAGCAGGGAAACATTCCTTCCTCCACTTCTCCCAAAAAGGGAAAAAAGAAAACTACATCCTTTTTCAGGCCAGTAAGCCTAATGTTTGCCAGAGTGTTTGTGTGTTTCCTATTTTATCTAAACTATGTCTGTCAAAGTGAAGGACAGGTTTTGAACAGGAGCATGGCACAAAGAGGCAGAGCCTTCTATTGACTGTATCCTTGAGGTAAGAATGGCACACAGATTCCAGTTATCTTTCTGAGAGTCCCACACAAGCAGGACATCTCTGGCCCGAGTGAGTTACCTCAGCGCAATTTTGTGGGGCAGTGTTCATGAGACTTTGGGGAGAAATGCTAAGGGACAGTGGAACTGAAGCATTGCTGGGGACACCGCAGAAAATGAACACTCTTACTTTGTTCTTCTCTGCCATCTCTTCATTTGCTTGCACATAGCTGCTATAAGTAGGGCCAGTGATTTTTTTGTCTAAAATGGCACCTGTGATAAATTAAATTTAGAGAAGGGACATCAATATGACTATAAATAGTAAACGTATTCTCACAAAACCAGTCCTACAGACAGACCTAGAAGACTATCTTTGATTCAGCAAGCACTCTAGCACTTAAATCTCAGTGAGGTTTAATGGGGTTTAACAGTATTCTGAAGACTCTGCCCTACTAAGTGAAGTTGTGAATGCACAGGGCATATAAAAGATTGAAAGTATTTGGCTTATGGAAGGCTTACCATGTTGCCTGGAGTTGTACCATTTTACAAGAAGCAAACCTCCAAGGACACCATTATTTCAGGTCATTTTGTTGGCTACATCCACTTACAAACTTTCTCTTTCACTTCTACCATCACACCCTGCCCTACACAAGGATCTCAGTTAGACTGAATAATACATTCCAGAATTTAGGTACAAAATTATGTATAAGATGTCAAGAAATGTATTACATTTTCAGATCCTTGAATGCTAAGTGATATAAAGTATTCAGTGGAGAATTTTTTCCTGTGCATGTGTGGCTTATTTTTGTAAGCCACCATAAAAAAGCAATTTCTAATATAAATAAAAGCTAATTTCATATGAAATGCAAGCAGTGAGTGCAATTAAAAGGAAATAAATGCATAGTCAGTGAATCTAACTTTGGCCTCTCTAAAAAAAAAAAATTTGTGGAATTGTTGAACCTACAGATCACATTACTATATATTATTCTTTTCCTCCTCCTTAAGACATTCATCCTGAACTACTAAAAGTAGAGGAGGCTCTGAGATCACTGTGTACATAAACTAACTCCCAAGCACTTGTTTAGGAATGAAAAATATGTTTTATTTCCAGAAGAATGGCTCATACCCTCTTCACCTCCATTCAAAGGGCCAAAAAGCCACAGATACTGTGAAACTGAGTAAAAGAATTCCTGCAAGCAGCTCCACATCACAATATTCCCACTCATATACAGCCACAGTTGTTCCTGTGCTGGTGAGAACATGCTTATGTAACATGCTTGGGAGAGACTCTTAGGAAGGGGAACAAAGGATTTCAGAATAGCTGTACTTCTGCTCAGTTACCTGGTGAGCAAAGCATCGTGCTGGAACTCAAGATACCATTGGGTGATACTGGGTGAGTCACGTTGCCCAGTGACTCACAGAATTAGGATTGTGAAACTGATTTTACCTGGGACAAGAGCTGCATAGAGAAAATGTTACTCTCATTCCAGCTGGTGGAAAATATCCCAATGTTGCCCTTGCTGAACTTTATGAAGAAGCTGCAGACTGACCTGATTCAAAACTCAAATCCAAGTCAACATTCACAAATTAGAAAGCCTTTAGGATGAAGGCATTGGAGCTATTCTTATAATCATCCAAAATGCGCACAAACATACTGGTCTGGATCAAAAATACTTGGGCTACGTATTAAAAAAAAAAAAAAAAAAGAAAAAAGGTGAGCTCTACAGATCATATTTAATGTTATTTATCAAAGTTTGAAGCTTCTGTTCAGCTACGAATGTTTGTGGTCATATGAGACCACCCACTGTGGCCACTTTGGAAGGCAATATTTTGCTTTGAAACACTGCATACATTGTATGGTATTTACATATGCCTCACTATCTTGGGATAATCCTGGATTCATCAAGAGAGGGATGACCAGCAGGATGAGGGAGGTAGTTTTGCCCCTTTAGTCCGCTCTCCTGAAACCCTACCCTGAGTGCTGCACCCAGCTCTGGGGTCCCCAGCATAGGAAAGGCATGGATCTGCTAGAGCAGGTCCAGAACAGGGCTACCAAGATGGTCAGAGGGTTGGAGCTCTCTTCTGTGATGACAAGCTGAGAGAGTTGGGATTGCTCAGCCTGGACAAGAGGAGGCTTAGGGCTGACCTTTTTGCAGCCTTCCAGTACTTAAAGGGAGCTCAGAAAAAAGCTGGAGACTGATTTTTCACATGGGCAGATAGCCACAGGATGAGAAGTAATGACTTTAAACTACAGGAGCGTAGGTTTAGATTTGGTATTAGGAAGAAATTCTTCACTTAGAGGTTGTGGCACTGGAACAGGTAGCTCAGAGAAGCTATGGATTCCCCACCCTGGATGTCTTAAAGGCCAGGCTTAGATCAACCTGGACTAATAGGAAAGTGTCCTGCCCCATGGCAGTGGGGTTGGAACAAGATGATCTTTAGGGTTCCTTCCAAACCAAACAATTCTGAGATTCTATCATTATATGAATTAAACAAAAAACACGTAGAGGTTTTCAAAATTACAGACCAGATGCTCTTATGAAATGTTTGAAACAATTTTGGATCTCAAGCGAAAACATGCAGAGATAAACAGATATTGGAGGTAACTCCATGCAAGAAAAATGCTGGCCTTCTGTAAGAATGGTTAATGAAATGAAGCTCTACACAAAATTAATGTATTCTCCCAGACTACTTGGATGGTTTCAATTTCATAAGCCAGCACTTCCCTTAGGAAAATAATTTCAATTAAAAAATAATTCCTTTTTTTTAGGGAAAAATTAGGAGGTGTGTTCTGGTACTTAGTATCACTTGTGTGAACAGCACAGATGTGATTATTTTCAAATAAAGCTGTGTAAATTTTTAAACTTTTTCTCATTGCAAGCAACCTTTTCCCACATATTTAAATCTGCCTTGGGCTAAAATATCTAGAAATTTTGTCCATAAAAAGTAATTGTCCAATGTTAGATTCTTTAGCTATATACAACAAGCCATGTAGTACAATTTCTAAAAGTTGGCTTCTTGGTTACACTATGACAACCATTTTGCAATTTTAAGTATTCTTTCTTAACCAAAAGGGAATAGTATTTATTGCCTATAAATGGCAGAAGTAGCACCACCCACATACTACAGTGCTTACTATACTGTTCACTGCTGTAAGTCTGCTACAGTCTCTGCTTTGGAAGTAATCCCTGGCAGTATTTTTTATATATATGGTCTTTCAGTTCTTAACTTTTCTGACCACATACCGAAAGCACTACAAAAAATCCAAATTACAGACTCATGGAAGATGAGATCATTGAGTCCCACCATTAACTCAGCATGGGTTATGACTATTCCTTTTGGTATTTTTTCTTTTTACTGCCGGCAACATGAAATGTGCAGTCCTACCATATTCATCTGCAGTTTTCATTTCCTTTTATAAAGTATGAGAAGTTTTTCCAAGGCAGTAGTTATTATTTACACCATGGAAATGCATAGTCTGATAATGAGAATGAGATACACGTTCATCTCCAGTAACATAAGCAGTCCATTTCACGAAGAATGACTTACTCCATGGTCTGCCACTGTTATGAGTCCTGCTGGTTTCCCTGCCCTCTTCTTCCCTCTTCTCTTCCAGTCATAGCATTGACATTTATGATGAGTGCAAACAGACCATACTTGGCAATTGCAATATCGAGATGCCTTGCTTGGGAATACATTTCCAATGTCTGCCTCTGTGCTTTGTTCCTTCATGAGATACACTTCTAGCAGTACTAATGAAGCAGAGTGGTCTATTTAGTCTGGCTGATAGGAATTCTTTTTTCCCCTGTTTCTTTATGACTCACTCTTGATTCTCATGCATGAGCTAATAACTTATATTGATAGTCCAAAATATATGTGTAAATACTTTTTCATCCCAAGCAGCCTTAAAATGGAAAAATGCTTACTTTTAATTTTACACCAATTAATAACTAAAAATTTTGGATGTCTATTTCTTTATTCATGTTCATAAAACTAGATAAGATGTAACTCATCACTGACTGATCCCTCTGTTACAATGTGTTTTTATTAATAATAACTATGCCATTAGAAAATGTAATTCTTGAGGATAAACAACATCTGCTTTGGACCATAGTAGGTAGGTACAATGACATCAAAAAGAAAAGGAAGAAACTGGTAAATCAGAACTGAGACCTTTTAATTGGAGAGACATTAGGATGTAATGTAAGAAATTCAGGTTTTGAACTTGCATGAGTTTAGGGGAGCTAAGCCTTGCGCTGCAGTGGGTTTGCATGACAAGATTTTCAGGGGGATGAGGGGAAACCTCTGGGGTTGCTTCTGTGAGAAGCTGCAAGAAGCTTCCCCCATGCCCAACAGAGCCAGTGCCAGCCAGTCCCAAGACAGACCCACTGCTGGCCAAGGCCAAGCCCACCAGTGACAGTGGCAACATCTCTGAGAGAATATATTTAGGAAGAGGAAGAATGGCTGCACCACAGCAGCTGGACAGAGGAGCGAGAAGCACAGCCCTGCAGACACCAAGGTCAGTGAAGAGGAGCGGGAGAAGGTACTCCAGGTACTGGATCAGAGATGCCCCTGCAGCCAGTGGTACAGACCATGGTGAAGCAGCTGTGCTCCACAGCCCTGGGAGGTCCATCAGGATGCAAGAGACCTACTTAATTCTGTGAAGAAGACTCACGCTATTCCACGGGTGGATGGATGTGCCCAAAGGAGGCTGTGACCCTGGGGGAAGTCTGCACTGGAGCTGGCTCCTGGCAGGACCTGTGGTCCCATGAAGAGGTGAGCCCACACTGGAGCAGATTTCCAGGCAGGACTTGTGACCCTATGAGGGATCCACACTGGAGCAGCCTTTTCCTGTAGGACTGCACCCCATGGAAGGGACCCGTGCTGGGATAGTACATGAAGGACTGCAGCCTGGGTAAGGACCCAAGTGAACCAATGCAGGCTGAGTCTTTTTCTTTCTGAAAGAGTAATGCAAATGTGTGACATCCCAAGGGTTTGCAAAGTTGTCAGAGAGTGTGATCTATATCAGTAAGACCAAGATGCTGAGCACTGCTGGAATCAAGTGAATATTTCAATCCCATATAAAAACATATCAAGAGCAGAATAAGCTTTTCAGTACAGTGGCTGAGCAAAGAACCCAGCAACACGACAAAATGAAAAACACAAAGTGGTGCTCGGTTCAGATTATACAGTGACATGAGACACAGACTTTGTGGCAATTCTGAACTACAAGATCTCTAATGCTCTGTCGCAGAGAAGCACGACAGAATCAAATTATTTTTGTATTGCTTGTAATTAAAAATCCATTATAATACAGTGAAACACCTTCAAGTTTAATAGTTCCTCAAAGTTTGGAAATGTATTGACCATGGGCTTTCTGCCTACTCAGGCGTCCCTCCACTTTGGCTGCTTATATACAATAGCAAAGATAACACCTTTCAGTGCTAAGGAATTGACATCACTCTTTGGCATGAGCTTTCAAACATTATTCTGGTGAAAATGAGAACTGTACAAGCCCATGGGTTATGTTTCTGTCACTGCCAGCTGAGGGGAACCTGATTATGAATGCATAATTATGAATTGTAAATTTTCAGGTAGATATGAGAGAAACGAGATTAAATGATGGCTCCTATACCCAACAGACAAAGCGGAAATACAACCGAACACTTAACCTTTTTGCTAAAGAATCTCTGATTTATTTTCTGTGGATGTCTTGAAGAGAAACATGTACACTTAAATTATAAACTTAAAGTCTGAAGAAAAAGAGGGATTTTTACTTTGTGAGATGTGTAATTAGAGTGAGAAAGACAGAAAAGAACAGTGGATTCTGCATGGCTCAGTGAGTAGTCTCCCAACTCTTATTTTCAATATTATATGACTCAGTAAATTCCTATTCTCTTAAATTCTACAGTTCCACAGCCTGAGATACATTTTTAACAAACTCAGAACAACAAGTTCAGCTGGGCAGAGACTGTGAAAATTCAAGAGGATAACAAAAGCTCTTCCACAATTTCCATTAGATCCATATGCTACAGTGAGTAATAAGCAGAATTTTAACACATGTACAGGACTAAAGGACTGATTATTAGCATTAGCAAGCATTTCTACAAGGTAATGATTCAGGTTTTGCAGCACTGTTTGATCTTCATTTCAATTAGCAGAATAAAAGTTATCTTCCCAGCATTGAAATAGACTGACATAAACAAAACACAAGACATTTTATAAATCTTCTTTTCTTGTCTATGCATAAATGAGTTATAACCAGTTACATGCCTCAGCTACCTCTGCCAAGTTGGCTTCAGGAAAAGAAGACTACTCTGTAACTCTTATTTTATAAAAAGGGACAAGACAAACACTTTGGAGTCATGGTTCCCAAAAGCTGAGATGAATTTTCTCTAATTACCATGCCCATTTCCGGTCAAACAGAATTTGCTTCACTCATACTAATGCAAATGTGTATGTGTCTGTAGTTTCAGGGTGGCATACAGGATTGAACATGCACTTCTAGGCTCCTTATCTCAAAAAAAGGAGCCAGTAGTACTGGAAAACCTTCAGACAAGAGCAGCAGAATGATTAAATCTCCAGAAGACCTTCCAGAAGCAGAATGACTAAATAAGGTACAAATCTTACCTCTGTGAAAGAAGAACAGATGGAAGGTATAATGCAGGTCTGTGTAATTACTGGTGACAAGAAAAGGACAGACATGGATTATTTGTTCATTGGCTTTTCGGATATGAGATCCAGAAGCAATCAAACAGGCAGTAAGAGTCAGGTTCAAGTAAAAGAAAGAGCTGATGAGACTTCAAGCAACTACTTGAGGAATTCATTGCTGAAAGATTGTGAAGATGCTAAAATTTTCTGTGGGCTACATAGAAGATTGCATGACTTGGTGAAACAGAAAGCCACAGAGGATCGCAAAACACAGAGAAACTGTATCTGACAAAGAAGGGTCCTGCTGAGTCCTACAGCAAGTGAAGGTACTCTGTAGCTGTACTTCTGTCTATAGATACACTTTTTTGCCACTGTTAAACACATGCTACAGAGCTTAAAAAAATCGAGATGCAGGCAGTAAGACTGTGGCTGTATTCAAATCAGTTGAGAAATTTCCCAAAACATCAACACAGCTTATTTTCTTCATTTAAGTTATTATCTTCCAGATTGTAATCCACTACAGTTTACAAGTTCATTGTGTTACTTCGCACAAGCAATGGGATTTACAGATCTGATACTCAGCAAATCAACACTTTTTCTAGAGGAAGTACCAACACAATTTTTACAGAAAAACACACAAATTAGCAAGATCACTTGACACTTCAAACGGTAGTCTTTCAATTGATTTTATTTGGAGAAAAAAAAAAAGAAGAATATTGTTTTCATTGCCTAGCTCCATCTATTTGTTCCAGTACAGTATATTTATATTCATTTTCAGGGATCTGTTCCAACTCTTCCTTTGTTTGGAGTCTTTTCTATTTGACTGCCAAGACACTGTGTAGCTCTTGGTCTGTGTCGCTTCTTATTCAACAGCTAGAGAAAATTAAATACCCTTAAGAATCTTATACCACCCAAATACATGAGTCATTTGATTCTCAAAAGCTGCCAGGACTGCTACAGTTCAGCAATTACATCCACAATACTACATAGCTGACTTTTGGTGTCACTCAGATAGTGTTATTTAAGGCTCCAGTGGTATTATCATACTTTGTTTTCTCTGTGCTTTCCCAGGAAATTTTAAGCACGTTATCATGTCCCCTTTGATTTCTTTCTAGTGAAGTCTCCAAAATGGTATATGGTAAAATGTTCCATCCTCTACTGCCAACAGCCCAGCAAGGCAGTTTGTCCCACCGCTCACAGTGTCTCTCAATCTTGACTGTTGCTAAAATATCAAAGGCATTACAACTGCTCAGTAGTTTGAGTAATAACACAGCTGAAGTCAGTGGCAAAGCAAACTTTGACTTAGCTAGGTAGGCTGGGATTGAGGAAATGATAAATAAGTTAATTACTATAGGATTTCTGTTTAAATGTCAGAAAGCAATGAAGAGTTAACATGTGTATAAGTACAATAGTACTGCTACACTACAGGTGCAATAGCTATACTTACTGTATAGCCCAAAAACTGCTTTTTCTCAAATTACTAGTACCTCTTTCACTAATTGGCACTAGGAAATGACAGATAAAGTGATTTTTGTACCTTGTTGAATCACTGTGATAGAGCTTTACTGTACTATTCAATCTTAAATCTTCTATTTGTAGTGATCCCTTTCTCCTTCAGCAAACCATAGTTTATCAACTTCAAAAACCTCTTGGAAATCTTTCCAGTACTCTTCTATTCCCTGGTGTGCTTCCTCCTAATCTGTGTGTTTTACTTGAACAGTTTCTTAATTTTTTGTAATTAAACAGCTGTTAAACCTTCTTTCAAACAGATGTTAATTACTATTGCTTTCTCATCGCATCTCTAATCCAGTTTATATCTTTAATCCTGTTGCAACTTCTTTACTTTTTCTAATATTTTTAAATAAAAAATCATATCTATCTTGAAATAGATATGATGGATATGTTCTCTCCCCAGTTTTAGCATTATAGCAAAATTGCATTCATGTTTCGGACCACTACTGAAACCCCATACAGCGAGAGAGGAAAATGGGAAAGATGAGGATTTCAGTTGCTACAATTTTTGAAACTTCAGCCCACTCATGAGGAACAGATCCATTTTCAGTAGTCCAGAGATAATAAGGTATGATGAATTAGGATCTTTTGCTTAATAAAGGACTTTCAGAGGTTGTTACAGTCTCTTGTATACTTGAATAAAGTTATTTACCTGAAGAGAATTATTCAGTTTATTTGTATTGGCATTCAAGGCTTAGCCATCTGGAGAAGAAACCCCAATTCCCTCAGGTTTGTTTATCATCCAGCACTAGGACAGACCTTGTACAGTTTGGGGGGTTTTGTACAACACAGAAAATAATTATGATTATTAAAACTGAATATATTATTATAAAATAACAATAAAATAAGCACCAGGCTGTTAAAGGAGAGAACTGTGAAAACATGTCTGTGAAAATTCAACACCCAAGCAATGAAGAAATGAGCTGCTTTATGGACCTCAGCAAACATGAGTGTGGACTTTATTCGTTCTTCAGAACAGCTGCTACTGGCTTCACTTAAGCTTGGAAATCTATTTTGCGTGCAGCTTTTGGCCATCTTCATTTCTGACCTGGCAGCCCAAGTCAAATCCTTGCATTCCATTATTTTTCTCTTGGTAGCACTTAGCACTTATCTTTGATCAAGGAATTTTCCAGTTCTACTATATAAGTTACCAGCTAGCACTGAAAGGAACTGGATAAATTATCTGCAGATGACAGATAACAATAATCAATGACTCAGAAGAAATTCAACTTTTCTGTGTGACAGTTCTGAAAACTTTAAAATATTCTTTTAAATGCATGAGATCTAGAACTGAAAAGTAATTTCTGTGGACCAGTTTGTGACTGACTCAAACATGGTTACCTAGAGAAGTCTAACAGATTGGCTGGTTTTGATCTCTCCAGTACTTTTACACTCAGCCACCCTGCACAGCTACTTCAAAGGTCCAGGCAAAAAAAGAGGGCAACTTCCTCAGCGTTTTGTAGACAGGCGAGTGCAGAGACTACTGTGGGAGAAGGAGACAGGGAAGATGGGGCGGAGGCACCCTGGGAGGATTCTACTGTATAAACATCAACCACCTGTAGTTGTAGTTCACTCCCTCCTTTCTGGAATATTCCCTGTTCCTCACTCCCCCATTGGACCTTGTCACAAGACCACCCTCTCCCCACATTTCTATAGGTGTACCCCCGATCACCCCACCTTGTCCCCTCCTCTGAGCCCCCTCCCCACTGGTTGATTTGTACCCCAACCCTGCCTAACCTCTTCCCTTTATAAATCCAGGTGCCACGCCGGTTCGGGGCTTGAGCTCACCCGGGCACCGGCGCTTTTGAACTGCAGTTGTATCCCTGCTTCCCTCCCTCCGTGGACCCTGGGACAATCCTCAAATAAACCCAGTTGGGTTTGCACCGGTGCCTCGAGTCCTCCTTCTCCCTGGTCATGCTCTCGGTATACATCCGGGACTGCGCTTGCGGTGGACGGGGAGGAGCCGCTCCACAGGACCCACGAAGGAGTGATCTGCCCGCACCCACACAGGAGTTCCCTGCGGGGGGAAAAACCCAGCAACTATCAAGAGGTTTAAGACAAAAAGATGTAATCTTGGCTATGTGTTTCCTGTTTTTACCAACAAAAAAGGTTCATCAGGGATTTCAAGTTACTGTTTTTCTGAATCAATCAACAAGGACCATATCCAGGTGCATGTCCCAGGGCAACTAAAACTGTCAGGCCTGGATGACATTTTCTACATTGGGTTACATGATATATGCTGCTTACCCTGAAACCCCCTTTTTCACTGTGACAGAATCCTCCTCCTCTGTCCTCACAATGCTTCTTGCACTCAGATAAGGAGATCACAAAACACAGCCTTCTGCCACTGTACTGACTCCTTGTGAAACATCCAGCAGGATCCTGAGAGATCACATCACAGAATCATAAAAAGTATGGGTTGGAAGGTATATCAAAGATTATCTAGTCCCAGCCCCTCTGCCATGGACAGAGGATGATGCTCACTAGATCAGGTTGCTCAAAGCCCCATCAAACCTGAACACTTCCAGGGATTGGGCATACACAGCTTCTCTGGGCCATGTTTTGTTTTTTATATTATGCACACTTTGGTCTACAGACTCAAAAGCAGGTTTCCAAGGAGGTTTAGAAACTGTGTAGCACAAGAGTACTCTGCCTCCTTTCAGATGCTTTCCCTGTAATCTGCAGTTCACCTAAGGTTCAGTTTAAAGTGTTATTGTTAGACTTTCATTAATCTGATTAATAGATTGCTATGCTTTTAATTGCATCAGTTATAGCTTCTACATAAAAGTCTACCAAGAAAAAAAATTCTTTCTGGATAATAAACAAAATGAAAGATAATAGATTAGTCCTAGTTGAGCTGTATTTGCTACCAGACTTGAGAAAAAATTCCTTTATAGGAGCTGGGTCTAAGTTTGCATAGCGTCAGAGCTGTCAGCTCCATGGACAGAAGTCGCTGGCCTTCAAGAAGCCTCCACTTCCTAGGAGTCTCTAAATTCACAAGAAAAGTAACTGCCTCTGAACTTTCCATGTCCTGGTAGGTTGCCATTAAGTGAAGAGCTCTTCTCTGTTTGGGGTGGCAAAGAAGCCATACTTGGCCAAGAGCTGGACTCACTCACTTAGTTTTTAAATCTTACGAACAAGTGTAGAGAGATAAATACTCCTGGGCAACGAGATACTGATAGAACTCTGTGTGTGCTCACACAAGACACACACTTCAATAGGCTGTATTAGGCTGTATCAGGCTGTATTACTGAACTCTGGGTAGCTCTTCTCTCTCAGTCAACAGAGCAAATATTAACTTTTCATGTGTGTCAGTTACACAGTGCAAATAAATATTTCTCTCTACATGTACATATCCATGTGTTGTTCTCTCATGTGTGTATAAAACTCTATATGCATATACATACAAAACTGTAAGGATCTAGAAATGTGAGAATTTTGGCACAGAAATACAATTGGAGCATCCATAATCTTGGAAATCATTCCATTATAATACAAAGTCTGGTTTCACAGTTGACATAAGTAGAAGATAAAATGTTAAACCCATGTTACCTTATGTTCAGTGAAATCTATGGGATTTACTGAAGGTATGAATAACAGCTTGAACATACTGAATATATAATTGTACACTAGAGTTCTGCTTATAGTAGAGACTTTCAAGACTGATATTTTTTCATTTGATATACTATAGACTTGAAACAGAAATACGTTTTTGGCAATTCTATATATTGCTGTTCAGAATGGCTCCTCAATGTTTTACAAAAGATTAAAAAAGAAGTTTGGTTCAAAAACATGCCATTTCCTACTTGATTTTCACTCTTAAAGTCAATTTCCCAGCAACAAAAAGATGCAGGAATTCTTATAATGAGATACAGTGAGATTTTAGACCTTGTCAGCTACAGCAGTATATTTAAAACAAAGATTCACTGCCTCCCTCCATCAATATTCCATATATATGAGTCTCTAAACTACAACAGAAAAAGGTATTTAGACAGAGAATGAAGAAAATTTTATATTACACAGGACAGATGCTGGCTGCAGCTATGGCAATAATTACGAACAGATTTCAGGACTACATATTTTTCTAAAATACTCAACAATGAAAAGATTTCAGATTAGATTCTCCACAACTTGTAATTGCATTGACTGCATTAGAGTGGAAAAGTCAACGCAATGTATTTTTCATAAACTCCTAAATTATTGAGAAGAAACAAGAAGCTGTCAAAGCACTATAATTCTCTTGAAACTAAGGGGACAAATTTTCTAAAATTACATCATCTTTACATATGTAGGATTGATGAGAAGGCACAATTGCTTTATTTTGTATTTTGTAAAATTTCACATAAGAGTGGTGCAATTTCGAATAACTTTGACCATTATCACCATCTTAAATTCACTTGTGATCTTAGAATTTCCCTAAGACCAAAGAGCACACATAGTTGCAATGTCCGACAACTAAATGCAAATATAAATGAAAAAGCACAAAGTTTTTGGGATTTTAGGAACATTTACAATATGCAAAAACGGCTGAGTGAGTTTTTGAACATGGCATCTTTGGCTACAAAATGACCTTCTTAAATGACAGCTACTTATAAAACAAAAGTATGTCATAAAAGGAGTTTTCTCAGGGAGTTATGGCAAAGGAATGGGAGATATTTTGAACAATGAGCTGAACATCTGATCTAAGGTCACACTTCCAAGGGAGAATGAAAACATGCAACATACAAACATCAATTGCTAAAGAGATGTTAGTTTGTGCATTATTGATATTTTTCTTTGTTGTCATATATAAAATGTTCACCTGAACTTTCAAATTGTACTCTAAAATCTGGATTAAGGAAAATGTGAAAATGTCTCATTCTGAGAAGAGGAATGAAGCTAATGCTTAACAGGAAGCACCTTCTGAAGCTGCTTTCAGTAGAACACCAGAAATTCTTTATGCTTGAATACTTTCTTGAATTAAGGTTATATCAGAAGGAATTATCTTATTTCTTAAAATGAATTCCATCATGTTCTGGCCATAAAGCATTGCTATCATCGGTGGCGGATTGGATTAGGTAATTTTTACTGTAGGCTTTGTTTTTCAGCAATGGGTTTAAGAAAAGAGTGTTAAAATGACAGCAAGTAGGCAATTCAGTAAGAAAACACTAATGGAATAAGATGGCTAAAGTATCATGTTTCCCCAGCACACATGTTAACCAACCCATCATGTTTTCAAAAGAAAATCAAGCCCTTAAAGATGTCTATTATCTAACTGTCACTGGGAGTATCATGGGGAAGATGAGCATGAACTGACCTACTTGAGTGTGCTAATGTCTCTCAAGTGTCATGGTCTTCATTGTCCTCTATTTCCCTGATTGCTCTGAAATGGCAACACTTTTTGTTTTGAAATGTCAACTTATTTCTATCTTCCCCAAAGTCCCACTCTTGCCCTTGCTAATTTGCCCAAATTCAGCAAACCTTGGTTTCAGCAAAAGCCTGGTTGTAGATTATCACTGCGCAGAATCACTAATCAGCAATGACTCTTTCTGAAAACAAGGATCCTGACATGTGGAGTTTGGGTAGTGCAAGACACTATGTCCTAAATTATTTGTTTCTTGGGTGTTAATAGCAATGCCCTGAAGAACTTCAAAGGCTCTGAGGACTAACCAAAAAAAAGAGTTCCTTGAACATATCTCATCAGACAGACTGACAGACCCACACGAAGGTACTGCTGGCCCAAACCTCTCCTCAGGGACAGCTGATTGCTTCTTTCCCACATACCTCAGTGCCATTAAAGCCAAATGAAATCTCTTCAGTCTCAACCAGAGCTCACCTACAGCTTTGGGACTTAATGTACTGAGCAAGTGAGTTGGAAATCTGAAGTTAATAAGAGACATGGATGAATGCACAGGAGCACATCAATTAAGGCAACACTGGTGAAACCCCCCACTAAGGGTGCTAAGCAAGGAAATACCCTGCTATGAGAGTATGCTTCTTTAACAAAATAAAAGGACAGAACAGATAGATGACATACATCCAGATCCTAGGCACTGGAGAATCTTTTAAACTATAAAAACCTCTAAAGCTAAATCCTGTCTGCACTTAATCCAAAGGAATTCTTCAGATGGAAAAAAGTCCCCACTTGACCTAAAGCCACCACAAGCAGTAGCAAAAGGAGGGTGGTTTCTAGGAAGTGAGTGCACAGTGGGGATGAATGAGAAATCCTTCTTTGATCCTAACCCATCCTTATAAAATCCAGCTTGTGCAGACAAGCTAGTTCAGTCAGTCAGTGCAGCTCTGAGGATGGACTAGTGGCCAAGAACTGAAATGCAACCCAGCTCACTGAGCATCCCCTGCTTCCCTCCTCTGTGGGCAAAATCATACTGAAAAGAAGGGACTTTCAAACCCCTGTTCAATCTGCTTGGTTTAAGTATTTTGAAAAAAGCAAATTTTAATTACAAAAAAAAAAAAAAAAAGAAAAACAGAAAGAGTTATGTGGAAGTTTAGTTCTACATAAAGACACTGCAGCAAAATAAATGTAATCATCTCAAATCACATCAGTATTTGGTACAACTGGCCTCAGTGCATAAACAAATATGCTCAAAGTTACTATCACTAAGTTAAACAACAAAGAATAAAATATTTTTATGTAAGTGGACAGACAAAAATACTATTTTGTAATTACTCTGTAGGAAGCATGATGCCTTCTATGAGAAAATACAAGAGTAGTTACAGACTAGGAGTTAGTGCAAATACCTGCCTACATCATCAAGTTGAAATATGTGATCTCTGTGTCATAGGTACCAGGTTCCTTAACAGATTAAGAAAAATTAGTGCAACACATTCTTCATATTAGACTTAGGAAACTTTATTAATCATTATGTGACACAATAAAGTACTCCAATTTAAAACACGAGAAATAAAGCCGAGACACATATTCACTAAGCCAGGAATCCAAAACACTGACATCCAAGGCTGGTTTGTCATCCAATTTTCCTTCATTACAAACGGGAAGAAATGCATTCCCTGCAGGGCAATTAATTTCCTTCAAGATATGTCATATGAATCACCCTGTGAAGTTACCAAGTTCTTTCTAAAGGCAATACAGACTCAGAGGTCTGATGCTACAGTGTCTAGATGAATTCAAAGACAAACAGTTAGTTACAGCCTTTGGAGTGACAGTTTTGTAGCTAAGAGGCTTAAGGAAAATTAGACAACTGCTCCATAGGCAACATGGAATTGGTTTTATTCATGGCCAAAATTCCTGCTGTAGGGTATCTGCTAGCTAGTTAAAGCCACTATAGGGAAAGCTCACGTGGTGTTGCAGGTATAAATGCACTACGGAACACACCACATTTGAAAAACAAACTCACTGTGCCAGCATAAACAAATCCAAGGGATTGACTGCAGCTCTCATAACTTTAAATCATTATCATCAGAAAGAAATGGCCAGTACCTCTCCCAACCTAAAAAATAAAAAGTTGTCAATATAAACAAAACACAAATGGAATATTTCACCTATTTTTCAGTGGAAGATAGGCAGGATCCATTCAGCAATCAGTGCTGAAGAGCAGCAAAAGGATTGCTTCTGAAGTGTTTAATAATAATGAGCATTTCCACATGAACATCACTTAAAACTATTTCCTCACTGAGAGATAATTTCTGTACTCAGTGGACTAAGGTACACTGTGGTGCTGGCAGTGCTGAGAACATCTGAAGAAAGAATCTGTTCTTGCCTTCCCTTGGTCCACAGATACAATGTGTTCTCTCTGGAAAAGTCACCTTGCTCTTGGACGAGGCAGGATGTGAGCACCCAGAACTGTGTTTCTTCCTTTGCAAGAGTCCAGCTGACACTCCCATTTTCCTTGGCAAAACTAGAAGCTGTATTTCAGCTACTCAACCCATCCACAAACTCCTAAAAATTTTGACAACAGACAACAGGATGTTTAAATTATGTTGCAGACATCTGTTATTCCTATGATGTCAGCATCAATATCCGGAAAGTCAGCAGGATCTTAAGATGCCTTAGAAGAAAACCAGTGTCCATTTAATGTCTCCTCTGAAACTGTTTGTTTATTTGTTTGTTTGGGTTTTTGACACCACTAGAGTAAGGCTGATCTTGCCTTACTTCGCCTGTATGAAATTAAACAACAATCAGCAACAATAAATACCTGATTTCTTTCCTCTCAGGTATAAATTGGATAGATCAGTTTGCTTATGGGAGGTTTCTGTCTCTCCAGTGACTATACAAAGAATGTAGGTGGATGGTGTTCACAATTACAATCACATTTGTGGGACCTAGGTGAAAAAAATCCCACAGGCCTTCACTGCTAAAATCCCTTTTTAGAGCTTTTCAAAATTTACTATTAATTTTTTTTAATTGAAATTAGTATATAGAAATGTACTACAGGTAATTTCAAACCAGACACAATATGACCCTCCATCTTTTGCTATAATCCTATTGCTCATTCCTTTACTCAAAAGTAGTAAATTGGTCTGGTTTACTTTTTATAATGGAAATGAGAATAGCAAATCAATGCATAGAATACAATACTTATTGGCAGAGACAAATTTAAAGTATATGAATTTTTAGAAGAAAAAAATATGGAATATCATTTTCACTGAATGTAAATTTGGTACTCTGTCTTCTCAGTCCAGTACTCTCTGGCCTGACATCAAACTGCTAATCAGTTAAAAAATAAGCATCTCCTAGGCAGAATGCCTCCATCTCTCTAGGAGATGTGAGAGGTAAGGAGGACTGAGGCTCTCAGGCCAGGCCAACTTCTCACCATACATTTTGGGCTGGATACAGAGCTGCATTAATGCCTCATTCATGCTTTATGACCAGGGTTAATAATCACCCCCACTACTTAACCATCACTGAGAGAGTTTCTGGGTTCTTTGACAGCAGCTGCCTCTCTCTGACAGACACGACAACCAGACACCTGAGCTGAAAAGTGACAAAAATTTTAGTTATTAAGTAGTTATAATTTAAGTAGTTATTATAGAGAGTTTGCATAAGACTCTCTGTTCTGAAAAATTCTGGAAAGGAAACTGGATTGCAGAGGTGGAAGCTGGCAAACTTCCAGAAGATTTGAGTTCATGCTATTTACAGATTTTATAAAAGTTAGTAAAGCAGCTTGGAGCACGTGCATGTGTATGCATGGTTTTGGGGTTTTTTTAAAAATGTATATTTTAGGTTGATTATATCAACCATTTATCCTGTGTCTACTGACCTCTGTGCTTATTCAACCTTTATGAAGCACTACCACAGCCTGCTCTGCACAGCTGGGATTCAGCAAATCTATCTTAAGAAGGAAGGTTCCTTGTCTTGGCGTTTGCTGCATGGTTAACAAAGAGAGACAGTCACCTGTGGAGTATGCTTGTTCTATTATAAAAGAGATGACAAAATACAGAAGATGGTTTACTCTCTGCTTCAGCCCTTCTCTTTCCAGGAAAGGAAGACAGACACTCCAGGTTCACCCTGACAGCTGGCAAACAGGTATTCCATGTCAGTTCAGGGTTATCAAACGTAGCCACAACAGGTTAGCCTGCACGCTACAAGATCTATGGGAGGCTGGAGTCCTCCCAGGTGCCAGCTCTCAGTCAAATGATCCATCCTTTGCCTGACCAGCTGGCACCTTCTGATACCAGTGTTAAGGACATGAGGAGCCCAGGACTTCCTTTGCCAGTAGGGTCTTGGGTATGAACACAGGTAACACAGGCTTTCTGATTCTCTGAGCCAAGGAAGGATGTACTTGTGGTCCTTAACACTGGTATCAGACCCGCTCTAAAAAGCCAAAACCAAATGGAAAGATCTGTTTATCACAGAAAACCAGCGTATGCTGAGCTAGGACTGGAAGAGCTTAAGGGCACCACCACATGCTCAGGGGCTGTCCATGCACCAGTGGTGGAATAGGAGGCCTTTGCCTCCTGAGGAAAAGCTGCTTGATCCTCAGAAGTTTCCAACGATATGTGGAAAGCATCTCCAGAAGAATCCCATAACCTCTTTCCCCAAAAAGCCCAGTGAAAACTCTTTCTCTATTTACTGTTCCCTTTTCTACCCAATGCATAATATACCAGATAATATAATTATAACATTCCAATGGCTCATCTGACACACACAAGTATGTCAGAAGCTTTTGAGATTAATATATCGAGCACAGACTCAGTGACCAAGAAATTGCAGAAACTGTCACGGACTTCAGAGATTAGATTTGACTGGCTCATAATCTTAGACAAACCTACAATTCACTCAAATTTAAGGAAGTTCTCCTGTCCCACTTCAGCCCATATTTGCTGAAAAATATGTAAAAAAAAAAGGAACTTTTATCCAAGGTTCCCTTTAGTTTTTGTCTCACATCAGTCAATATGTCTGTTAAACCAAAGCAGACGTTTGAAGTGAGAAGGAAAACCTCAAATGAAACCAAAACAGCCCACAACTCCAAGAAGAACATGATGTAATAGTGAAGTAATTTATTTGTTACTTTAGTCTCTGTGGCACACTAAAAACCTTTTAACTCCTTTGAAAACGTCACTGTACAAAGAAATTGTCTTATTTTTAATTGCTTCTCTTTTGACAGTCTTAAATTCTATTTGACTGAAAGGTGATGTCCCTTTAAAGGACTTCTGCATGCATATCTGTTACAGAAAGGTTTAATTTGCTCAGCCTTCCCCTGTATTCACTTAACAAAACTATATTAATTAATATGCATTTAATCAGGAGATTATTTTTTTTTTCCCAGCAACAAATCACAGTGGACATGAGGATCCTGGCACCATTGTTGCTGGTGTTACACTAACACTATGCTATACTACTTAAAGAAGTGTCAGTGTAATAAAGCAAGGGCAGTGTGATAAAGTTTGTCTTACCCTTCTCAATGATTCAGGACTTATAAAACAGATGGTTTCTGGAATTTTGTTTCATCACAAAACATGGTGATGGAAGACTGATTTACACACAAAGTTTTACCTTCAACCCTCCTTCAGTAATTAAGAAACATTATATTTGCAAAAGTAACAAGAACATAACCCAACACAACTTAAAACTGAATAGAAAAAGTAATGATAAATCTGAGACTCAAAAAGCCATTACATTTCTGAATAGAACAATGCTCCATCTATTTTTATCTGCTTTTTCTTTTAACAGGTTATAACAGAGTCTTTTCTTCCTGCTTCTATTCTGCCTTTCTGTAAGATAAGTTAAGGGGACATAGTCATCATTTTCAAAATTAATTCAGTCCCTTTTAACACTGACTACCAGCACCACCAGAGGCAAGCAGAGATGCCACAGAGGATTTTCCTTGTTGGTTTTGCCATCTCACTCCAGTGAATCAAATCCCAGAAAAAGCTGACAGATTAAACAGTGTACTGGTATGGAGACAGGTCTCAGGTCTTTGGAGGAGCAGTCATGCATATTTTTCCTAGTCAATTAAGTCAGGCAATAAACACACACACACACACACACACACAAAGGTGAAAGCCAATCCTTTAACTGTTTTCTCTACGTGTGTCCTTCAATATACACTTTGTGGTCTCTCCACACTGAAGAAATGCAAGCCCATTGTCACCAAGAGTAGAACCACATTGGTTAGGACCCAACATTTTCAGTAGATAAGCAAAGCTATCTCAAAAAGAAAATCAAAATCATACCAGATCTGTAGTGACCTCAATTTCACTTAAATTTCAGCTAGCAGTATTTGCCTCTAAATAGCATGAGATAAGAAGAAATTGAATTTTTTTCTGGAGCTATTTTAAGGGCAATGACTGCTATACATAGATTCAGAGTAAGTGGCTGAAGTTAAATTTAAAAGACAGACATATTTTTGTTTTCCTGTTTCCAAATAGAGTCTCATCTGTTCCTAACTCAGAATAACAGAGGCAAAAAGAGAAAAAAAACCCCACAGTAAAGAATGCCATCATCCTGCAAACAAGACTAAGGCCTTTCAGTGTAGAAGGCAACACCAAAGGAAAACCATGTTTGGCTTCAGCTATTTTGATATTGAAGGATAAAGCTTATTTCTGAGTCTTGTCTAAAAAAGGGGTGTAAATTCAGGTCTTCCAGAATTTTTGCTATTCTAAAACAGGTCTAAAGGACTCTTACTGGTGCCTGGCTTCCCTCACTGTACACAAAACTATTGCTTAAGTGAATGAGGTTAATTTATGGAAAATTCAGTATGCTTGCACAGAAATCCTTGCTAAGCTATCCAGGTGTGGGTTTTGAAGCAAGTAACATAAACACTGAAATGCTCCATATCTATGCAATACAATCAAATTTGAAATTTCAAGCAAAGTGGACTTAAAGGTACTGTAATACAGATATTTAGTGTGTAGAACTTAAACTATGTCCCACGCTGTCTATTCTGCATTCTAAAGAAAATCTTTACATGCACTGTTTCTTAGAACTACTTATTTCTCAGATGAAACCAACATGCATCTCTGTTACCTATGTTTTTTAATTTTTTTTCTTTTTTTGTGGAGTACTCATTCTCTGGAACAAAAACACATAATAGAAGGTGTTTTTATTTACTTCAACCTGAAAGGTATTATAATGTTGGAAGAGCCATCTCACAAGTCATGCGTAGAGAAATCTAAAATTCGGTTGCCATGCTAACAGGAAGTCACGCAACTAAGTCCAGTAAAACAAAAGTGCATAAATGATGCTTTCTGGTAAAAACAGAGAAATATTAGATTAACAAGTCTTTAGGTTTTGACAACTGTAGCCACAACTACAGTTGCGTGCCTTGGTAGAGTGCTGAATTTCTGTCGGCATTTAAACCTCGAAAGCATCAGCTGCTTCTTCCCAAGAGGACCACAGCTTCTCTCCCTTCACGTCAGGCATCAGGGCCTTGCCGTGTAAACCCCAGATGGGGATGAACCCACCAGTCCCTTCCTCTGCTCCAGGAGCCGTCCCATGGCCCACTTCACCCTGCTCTGCTCCTGCCGCCTGCACCTCGCAGTCCTCCAGGTCCCTCCTGGGGGCTGGCAGGACCCCCGCTCTCCCTGGAGGGTTCCTGCGGACTGCGCCGGCGGCGAGCGAGGTCCCCTCGGGAGGAGCCGCCTGCGGGGACCCCGCAGCCGCGGCCGCCACCGCCGTGGGGACCAGGGGCGGTCCGCGGCGCGGCTCCCGCACCCACCCGTGTGCGCGACATGTGAACTCCCGCCCGGTGCTGCCGGGGCCGCGGCGCTCTCAGCGCCGGCAGCAGCCGCGGGGGCGAGGGTGGAATGGGTGCGGAGCGCGGGTGGCGGATGCGGAGCCTCCTCCTGCCCCGCGGAGCGGCCCCCGCCCGCTCCCTCCGGCCCCCTGGGCGCTCCGCTGTGCTGCAGGTGTCACCCAGCGACCGAAGGATGCGGCTCCCCAAGGCAGCGGCTGCCAGGGAAAAATACGTTTATTACAAACAAGAGGAAGAAGAGATCCTAATACTCCTCTGGACTATCACCAAGGGCCAAGGGCGCGCACGATGTTGCTTTAGGCTGCTTGCGTCGGCGCAAAAAGTTACCTTAGACAGTCATAGGCACTTCTTTTTGCAGAGGGTTAAAAAGGTAATCAAAGACTCAGAAAGAGGACAGGTCAAAGTTGATGAGGACTTACTTGGTTTAGCTGTTTGCGTTGACAGCCGGCATCTTCCGACAGTAGTTCTAACAGGTCACATTTTCCCATGGAAGTTGCACCCTTTTCAATCCCGTTTGCAAATTAAATCCCTTCAGAACGTGTTTGTTTTGTTTCACTGGCTGTCGTCCATCTCAGGCACTATCCACATTTTTTACTTTATTTTCTCCATATTTGCCAGACATGCAGGCACTCTCGGACGCACGCCACGAGTCAGCGGGTGCCCATCACCGCCGCCCGGGGGACCGCGCCTGCCGCCGGGTTCCGCTGCAACAGATGAGAGGCAGGTACTTCCCCGGTTGCTTAGCGCGGCGTCTCCTTATTCCCCCGGGAAGCCTCATGCCGGCTACGGAAAGTAACAGCTCCTCCCGAGGCGGCGGTCCCCTCCGGAGCGCGGGCTGCGGGGCGCGGGAAGGGGGGAAAGGCACCCCAATACCGGCGGAAGGAGCGCGGACGGGCACACGCCGGGTTCCTCCGTCCTCGCCGCTGCGCTCTCTCCCAAGCTGGCCGCAGGCTGCGCCTCGGCGGGCGCTGTCCCGCCGCCCCCCGCCCGCCCGCCCGCCCGCCCGGCCGCCGCCCCCGCCGCGCTGTGCCCGCGCCCGCGCCCCCCTGCGGCCGCGCCGCGCACCGCGCCGGCTCCGCGGGGCTCCGCGCACGCAGAGGCCGCCCCGGGCGCTCCGCGGGGCTCAGCGGAGGCTGCCGCGGGCGCTCTGCGGGGCTCACCGGCTGCCGCCCCGGGCACGGGGAGGAGCGAGAAGGCGCCCGCCGGGCGCTGGAGCGGGGCTCGTCGGCGAGCCGAGAACGCGCACCGCTCGGGACCGCTCGGAGGCAGACGCACCAAGGAGCAGCCTCGACTCCGCGGAAAGTTCGCTGTTACATCGCTCCGCATCTGGGAAAGCCCTGAGCCGCTCCATGCAGCCGCGGTGGGGCTCTGTGAGTCCGCCTCCGCGGGGACCTCGCCCGGCGCGCTCCGAGCCCGAAGCCGAGGCTCGCTCCAGGTAGCTCGCCCGACACTCCTTCCCGAGGCGCAGCAAAGGCTCTGCCCTGGTTCCGCCACTCGGCGCAGCCTCCAGCCGGGTGGTCCCTGCCCTGCGCGGCCCCACCTCGCCCGGTGCCTCCGGGTCAGCCCGGCCTGGACGCTAACGGGACCGAGCCGGGGCCAAGACTGGTAATAGAGGAGCAGACGGAATGAGGCTGCTCAACCCCCAGTTCCCCGCTTTACTTTTCCTTTCCCTAAAAATTTGTGACAGAACTTAAATGCATGAGCTTAGAAATAGTAGGGAAAAGATACAACGTGCAGAGACAGAAACGCATAACAGAACATCCATGTCTTTGGACATGTTTGTTTGTTTGTTTGTTTGTTTTGGGATGATATAATAATACAAAACAACAACAACAACAATGGTTATTATTATTTGCGGTCTGTCTGGACTCAGCCCCGCGTTGGGGTCTGGACACGATGCGCGCAGGGGCCACCTGCCACCATGTGCAGAGCGTGCCGTGCCCGGGCGAACATCCTTCAATTCCGGCTCACTCCTGCCCCCCGGGAGGCTGGCTCCCGCCTGGCACGGCCGGGCAGCATGCCACCGGGTTCGCGCCTTGCCTGTCTCTATGGATGAATAGCTTCCACCTGGGGGCTCCGAGAGAGAAGCGGGGTGAAATAAGCCCAGGGCAGCACCGGGCAGGGCCGAGTCTCAGCGGGGCGTGCAGTGCAGCGCAGGCAGCCCAGCCGCCAAGAGCCCCTTGGCTTCCTGCACCGCCGGGACGGGAGTGTCCCTCGAGCTGGGTTCCACCTGCTTCCCTGGAGAACACCGAGGAGTGAAGTGCTTGCCAAAGCAGACAAGCCTGAAAATGTCACTACAGCAAGTGTGAAGGAAATGCCAGCCACAGCACGCACTGTGAGAACGAGCACCAGACCACCAGACCTCCACGGGCAGCAGAGGTGATGCAATTAATCTGCATTAAGCTGCGCAGTGAAAATGCCAGATGGATTCTGGCATCCACATTTGCAGCATCAAGTCTCTGAGTTGGACTGCTATGAACCACTGGCACATGTATGTTAGATGTGCCCCAAGTTAGGCACTGCTGGGATTTCAGCAGAAGCATACTGCCTTTGGGGACCTGCTCAGAAAGCAGCCTCATCCCACCGGGCAGTGTGCAGTACAGGCAGGCTGTAACAGCTGTCTGCGGGTCTCTTCCTAAGAGATGCCAGAGGAGCACGTGAGATCAACTCGTGTCAGTTCAAATACAGATCAAATACCAAAAGCAGCTGCTTGGAAAGCTGAGCCAGTCATTCTAGTAAGCACACATGGATGCATGCAAATGTTTGTGTAGACCCATACATGCATATCCACACAAAGGCAAGGAGAGAGGGCTGGGTAAATAGAGGCACACGTGAGGACCAGAGAGGAGAGCCTGCAATGGCTGCTCCATCAGATTTCATTGGAATTGGCAATGTGAGCACATTAAAATGTTATTGGAACATTTGTACCTCTCGTGCAGGCTACCAACAGCACTGGTGTTGCTCTGTGTTGCTACAAATTGGAAGTGTAATCACAGCTTACTTTCAGAGGCATTTCCCAGAGCAGAGTGCTTTTTCCCCCATAAATTTCCTTATTAGATCATGAGAAGCCAACTTCTGTTTTGAGTGTAATATTTAATTTTTCACAAGCAAATACCTCTATAATTAACAGTATTTCCTGTGCCTTTTTATGCATATTGTGACATTTCTACTCTGCAGGGGTGAGCGCAACATGGCACTATCAATATGTTTTACGTTTTCTGGCATTTTACATATCATAACCCATTAGCAGTCTCCCATGGGTCTTCCCAAGTCTTCCCAAGTTTATAATTCCTTATTAAACTAATGTTCAGATAAAATCTCTGTGGTATTTCTCAGATGAGAATTAAGTAAACAAAATTTTACCTCTGTTTCAGGACAGTGGAGTCAAGATCCTTGCAACATTTTGAGTGCATGCTAGTATGTTTTATTCTCAACATGTAGCTAGCTGCCAAATGTTTCTCGGTAGCAAATACTGTGGCCAGGAGAGAGAAGTAAAGGGCAAAAATTAAACATTCTGTGATACCCTTATCACATATTGAGGTTTTAGGGGTGATAAACAGCATGATTGGGCCTTCCTTTAATCTGCTCATAGTGTCACACCAAAATAACTTCCCCTTAGGGCCTTCTCCATTTCTACCTCCCATGTTACATCCTCCTTCTCAGAACATCTACCGACACATGCCCAGGTGCCGATCGTTTTCAATTCTGCCAAATCTTGCATATCCAAAAAACCAAGCAGACTGGGATTTACCCTTCTCTCTGCAGTTTGTGCAAATATCAGTAGGATATATCTCTTGGTTTTATTTCATGAACAGAAAAACACAAGAATAAGACAGCTTGAAAAATAAGATAGAGTTGGGGGATTTGGGAAATACTAATTGATTTCAGCTTCTAATATTAGAGAGTACAGGTAAGAGCAACAGCAGCAGCTGTGATTCAGTATAACTTTACCCAGATCAGGTAAGCTGACTTGGCTCATTATCTTTAAAGAAGAAAGGAAAAAGCAATGCAGACATTTTAACCATATTTACTCATTCGGTACCAGGTAAAAGGAATTTTTATGTCTCAGCTCCTTTTCTTTATGTGCTAATGAAAGCTTTTATTACAAGCATGGACATTTAAGAGATTATGACATTTTCTCCAAGATGGAGATTTATATGCAAAAGAAAGAATCTTATACTAATTATTTAAAATATTGTATTAAATTTATTAACAATTATTTGTATTTTTTATTAATTTGGAATAATGGAGAAAGATTTTTCTCAGACTTCTTATTATTCTCATTTAATTTTAAATGGGCTTCTACCAATCTATTGCTCATTAGCAATGATGTAAAATCACAGAGTACAAAAGTATCTCTTGTTTCAGTTTTTTTCTATGTAGATTTTTTTCTATGTTTGTTTTGGAGACTGCACTTTTACACAGAATAAGGCTTATAATTTTTTTCTCTGTATTAATCTAATTCATGATATCTGTAACAAGTTAATTTCATTAATTCTATTGTTACAGACCCTGCAGTTCTCCCAGACAGAACTCTGCGAGCAGCAAATGGTTCTTGCCAACCCACACCAAGCATTCCATACTATTAAGTCTTTTCTTCCACATAACTCAGTGTATTACCATTTATGTACTTAAATACCATTAGAGAAAACTCAAGTTTCTGAGACTCTAGAAAGAGAGATTGTATTTATTGACTGATAGAAGAATGTGGATTCTGTGAAGGAAGATGGGGGATCCCAGTCAATATCTTTCATTTTCTATGAAACATTTATTGTCAGAGATATCATTCTTGTGAAGGTTTAGTGGGGTAAAAGGGTTGTGAGTGAAGAGAGAGACATGCAAGGAAAGGAAGGAGAGGAAAAGATGTGAATAAATAGTAACACTTTCTTTTAAACAAGCAAGTACTGACCTCAGCTGTAGGACTCTTTCACTCAGGTTGTTTTTCTATGCCAGACTAGAATCTTGAAGTATATTTCTTTTGTGTTTGTCTTTAGTTGGTTTGTTGTTGTTTTGGGGTGGGGTTTTGTTTTTGGTTTTGTTTGTTTGTTTTCATTAAAAGGTAAAAATAGAAAAACAGAAGCAAACACAAGGGAACGACTAGAAAAAATATACAATATTAATATTTGGTATTTTCTCAACCTTAATTTCAGGTCATGACAAGAAAGTTCTTGTCTGACTTTTTCTCAAGACTTTTGAGTTATTAGGTAAGATATTTGGGGTTTGTATTTTAATACAGGGAAGAAAGTGGCTTAGGTTTATTGACAGTTAAATTGCTATTTAATTTTATTATTGCAGTTTACATTGGAAGTATGCAGAATTCTATGTAGATTCCCATTTTATTACTACTTAAATCTCAACAATTCATATTTTTGGTGGAAAGCAAGCAATTAAACTTCTTTTATCTGCCTACATTTGTCAGTTTCACAGAATTCACATCTGTTATTTTCACTGACATGCTACCAGCTCTTTCTCCTTTCTTCTAACCAGAGTTTTTGAATGATTTAAGCTTGTTTTTCTTACATCAGAGAGTAGAACTTGGTGCAATAAGGTTCACTGCTTTCTTTTGCAATTTTTTAATGAATAGTAGAACAACATTACTGAAGTTTTTGGTGTTTTTCAAAGTAATTTAATTTTTATCCTCTATGATTATTTTCATGTCTGTGCTTCCCAGTAAGCACTTATTTTCTGTCAGAATACTCGGCTGTTACATTTTGAGGTTTTTCTGGCACAGTCTTTCAGTGTCAAGTTTTAGGAAGGAAAAGTCTAATGAATCAAACCCTGTGCTGGAGTGGGATGTGCCTTCAGACTAGAGACATCTAAATTTAGGTGTACACATTTGAATTCCTAAGTGTCCTAAGCTCCCTGTAGAGCCAATGGAAATTTATTCAACACAGTGATGGGATCGTAGAGAAAAGTTCGGCTTTGAATGTGCATTTTGACTTCTGGGTGAGCTCCATCCTATCTAAGCATTATACTGAACAGGACAAACCCCAAAGCAGAGGTGCCTTGTGCTGGTGGAGGTTCCTAAGACTATCCAAGATGCCTGTAAAAGGTGAACAGATAGTTTTTTACCTGCCTTGAATTGCCTTGCCAAGGAAATTGCCTTATAGGTTATCTGTATGTTTCTGTACGTTAGACCAAATATTCTGTGAAATTTTATAGGTTTTGGACACCTATTCACAGCCACCTGAATCCACACTACATCCCTTTTGTCTCAAACAGGAGATCAAATCTCACATATAAACAACACCGGCATGATAGACACACAGAATCAGATGTTTGAATCTTCATCCTTAGAATAACACAGCAAAATCCTTAAGATAGCAAAGTTTGTTGAAAAAGAGTAGAAAGTAAACCTAAGGAATGATCCCTTTCTCATTTTTCTGAAAGAGCTGAATACTTTACCTGTTTTTATGGGGGTAGTATCCTGGTAAAAAACCTGAAATCTTGGAAACAAGTGGCATATATAAATCAAGAGAAAAGAAAACAAGAGGCAGGGTTCCAGGGAAGCTAGCCAGAGATTTTAGGTATCTTTAAGTATGTGGAATAAACAGAAAGAACGAGATGTCTTGCTACACAAACAGAGCTATAACTTAATCAGCAAGACAGAGACTTTGTAGGATAAATCAAAGGATTGGAGTGTTGATAGAGAGCAGTACAAGCTGTTCAAGAAAGGCTGGGAAAAGGGGAAAGCAGCATTGCATTACCAAGAATGTGTTTATGACTCTTTAAAGAGAAGGCAGATACATCAAACATCTCTAAGGGAACCAAAAACAAGGTTTCAAAAGATTGGTCTACCTCAAATCAATGTGGAGAAGATTGAACATCTTAAACACACACAAATAGGAGACATTTCTTGGAGCTGTTGTTTTACATCTTTAAGTGGTAGAGTTTATATCTAGATTTTATTCGCTCTTAATGGTGTGAAACAGCTTAGAAAGACAAGATGAAGGCCTCAATATCTGGTAAAAGGGAATTCGAAATAACAGGATAGAGAACAGCAGAGAACAGCACTTCAAAAAAAGAAGGTGGTGACATACTTAGATGACTGGTACGAAAAGTCTGATGATTTTAATGGAACATACTCAGAGAGAGAGAGTCAGCCATGAGAAACTAAGTTGTTGCCAAAAAAAACCCAAAAAAACCACAATATTGGCAAGAAAGCTAGTAGACATTCAGCATGTATTACCAGGAGTACAACATGTGAGAAACTGTTGTTTTGCTCTAGGTGAGCAGAAGTTTGCATCAACTTCAAACCTCATGTTTGACAAAGGTGTAAAAAAGAACCTCCTGCAGGGAGCCTACAGGTCAGCATCATGGATAGTGGAGTAATGTGATCTCTCAGGAATATTTCAGCTGGGCTTGTTCTGCCTAAGAAAAGATACCCTTATGTTATGTCATATAGCTTATAGTTGTGAAAAGGGAAGTACTAAAGAGACAGCTAACATATTCATCAGAAGTAGAAGTAGTAATCAATTTTTCATCTTAGCAAGGAATACCTAAACTACACATAAGTAGGATGTTCCTAACTATAAAAAGTGTTAAATACTGGAAGATTTCACATCTCCTGGTTGTAGAAAGTTGTGGAATCAAAATCTTGAAACATATGAACCTTTTTCTAAGAGTAGGGGTTTTTCTGCTTAAGGATTCTCTAAGTGTCTGAAATGAGATATTTTTTCTCCAAAACTTAGTGTACCCCTTTTTATCAATGATATTTTTGGAAACTGAGTTTTCATGCTGTTAAGAAAGACATGCAGCCAATCTGTTTGCACTCTCAGATGCCATTTGAACAGCGTGATTCAACTTCGGAAGCATATGTAGCTTAAGAGACCAAATACAGTTTCTGTCCTGGCCTTTACATCTAAAAAGGGTGATTTCTTCCCTTTGGACAGAGTTCTGTAAAAGCCAGGAGGGTACTAGAGCATTCCAGTGCAGGAATTTGGCTTGTGTCCATTGTGGTTTAAAACAATGGACCTCAAATGAGGAATTCAACTGCCATTCATTGACAGTCCTTTAGATTTCTTAGGGTACCCCAAAGGTCTAAGTAGGTGTAACCCCAGCCTAACAGCAGGTCTGCACCCACCCAAAGAGCAGGAGAGATATTCCACTGTCCAGGAGCTTCACAGAGCCTAAAAAGACACCAGGAAACTGACTCCTGTCCTGAAGGTGCTTTTTGGTAGTTTTATCACTTCCATATTTTCTTTCAACTAACATTGTGATAAAGCATACATATTTTTTTCCTTAACCTCTACGTGGAACTCTTTTAAATTCAAATCACAGATTAATTACCAAAGCTTTCAAAAAAAACATAATTAGTCTTCTCTCTCCACCAGACAAATACATCAGTAATGCTTTTAACATCTGGGAAAGGGAGAAGTTTTTTAAATTGTGTGGCTTTTACAGTATATTAGTGATCTGGCTCATAAAAAGGCAGAATGACAACAGTTCAGCTTGATGGTGGGTTGTGTTGAAAGTGTGTAGAACCTGAGAGCATATAAAATTCACTCATTTTGCAGACAGGCTCTCGAGCAAGTAGGGGATGGCAGATAGTCAGGCTTGAGTCATCACTTCTCTTCCTGCCTTGTAAATACTTCCTTTGTGCTGTTCCTGAGACTCAGTTTTCTTCCTTATGATATGACAACCCTCTTTCTTTATCACTCCAATATGACTATGCACTCAGGATCCAGGAAGAAATCATAAATACCTGTAAAACCATTAAAGACCCTGTAAGTAGGAAGAACAGTTACCATAAGAGGTTTGCTTAGAATGGATGCTGCACTGATTCTGCATTTTGAATAAAAATAGTTGATCTCTTTTTTAAAAACTGTTTTCATTAATGTAAAGTATTGGAAGTGGATTATTTATATGTATAAAAGATTACTTGTAATAAGACTTGCTGTGCATATTGAGACTCACTAATAAGAATAATGGCTATGTATATTTGTTATGGTGTGTTGATGACATTGAGAGGCAAAGGGTATCAAGAAGATATCAAAGGATGTTTCAAGATTGAAGTTGCTTTCCTTTAACAGTTGACAACAATTTCTGTTGCTGTACCTTTTATGTTTTTATATAGCTAGGCAAATATAAAGAGAATTGACTCATGTTTTTATTGTTACCATTTTAGAGGTCTCTGGTAGCTTTCTGATTTTTTTTTCTTTTGTCTGTGTGACAGCACAGTATGAAATTGGCTTCCTGGATTTTAAAGTGCTTAATGCAGTCTTTAGCTACATTTCTAATATTACATTCTCCAAGTGATGTTAAACTATGACAGAAACTTACTTCACATTTGATTATGTGTAACAGAAATGCAACATAATTTGTTGCATAGATTTCCAGAACATTGCTTAATGATTAATTCTGAGAGACCGAGCTTCTATTTATCCTAAAATAAATAGATACAATTCTATTCCCCCGTTATTCCATTGTGTTGTATCCATAGTTATTAGCTGAAGAGAAGTGGCAGAAGCTGGGCAGGGCAGAGGGAAGAGCAAGCACGCCGAGGATATGGCTGTGTTGCTGTACACTTCAGCCCTGAGGTGTGGAGTTTTGGGCGCAGGTTTTCTGCGGTGTTTTCCAGCCAAGAAAAAGCCACTGGATGGTGCTGTGGAGACAATTTGCAGTCGTGGCACAGACCTGCAAGGTGCCCAGCCTCTTAGGCTTCTGCGTGAGGCATGAGAGAGGCTCACACAAAGAATTAAATTTACCCTTCCTTTTCTTTTATTTCTTTTCTGACACGCTTTATGGAATTCCATGGTAAATTCTAAGTCAACGATTAACAGTCACCTGCAATCTTATTACAAAACATGTATCCTATTTTTGTGTGTGTGTGTGTGTGAACTTTTTATTGAAGGAAACTGGTCAAGACTTTATGTAGGTTCAGTATCTTTTTCTGGCACTGCATTCACAATAATATAGACATAAAGCTGTCTGATTTATTTGAAGGTAGTAGAGCATGTCCTCTCTCTGTGCATTTTATGCAGGTATGTATTTGTGCAGAGAGCTTTAGCCTCTCATCACTTGATGGCTGGCTCCATGGGAGGGAGGGGAAACAGCTTAGCTCTGTCTGTGCCCTGCCTCTGGTCACTGCTGCCCTTTCTGTGGGCAGGGTAATTGATCTACACAGGAAGAGCTTCCTTTCTATCAGTGCTATGGTGGGATAACTATGGTGGATCAAGAAAGTAGACATCTATTACAGTCAGACCCCAAAACCTCTGTGCCTCAGGATAATTCAGCACTTGCTGCTTAGATCCTGCATTAATGGGTGCCTTCTAGCAGGTTCTAACAACTTCAGTGAGATCCACGTCAGCAGGTGTTAAACACTACAGTACAAGTGCCTGTATGAGATACTTTCTTACATACTGCCACACAGCAGCTGATGTAGACAAAATGGTTAGGAGAAGTCTGTTCACAGATGGGACTCATCTCGCCATAGGAAAGCCATTTTCTCCCCAGTCACTACCAAGACTGAACGCGGCACTTTGCCCTCTGTAAACATCTGCAGAGGACCTCATCCTCATAGCCCACAGAGACACAACTGGCCATGGCTTTCAGGGAAAGGACATGTAAGCAATATTGCAATTTGGAAGGAGGAATTTACAAACTTTATGTCCATGAGTGTATGAAACAGAGTTATATCATCTCAGCTGCATCCTTGAATTCAAGATTGCTCAATAAGCTAATTTCTTTCATTTTCTAAGTGTCACAATCACTAGTGCTCAGATATCAGAGGGAGAGAGAAAAATATTGAAATAGCTATTTCGTTTCTTTGAAAAATATTGAAATAGGTATTTAATTTCTTAGAAATTAATTGTTTGTTCAAGATAAGTTCCTTAATATTTCTCTGCACTAGCTCCAGTTCATTCCAGATCTCTCTCTCTAGTCTTGAGTATTTAGACTTTGCAAATACTCCATTGCATTCTCCTAAATTCACCAAATCTCTGAAAATGTATGACTATGACTACAATAAGTGGAATGATCATCAGATAAACACACAGAAGGATGATACATTTTATTTATCAGAAGAGAGATAATGAGGATATATTTCTAATAGTCATTCAACTTTACTCATGATGTTTCTCTTGGAGGAGAGGATATTTGGAACAGCTGGTCAGATAATACAAAGTAGAGCTTAAAAGTTATTAGCTATGCTACTGAAGTTATACATGTTTCTGGTGTAAAAAATGGTAATAAATAAGTGCATTTAGTGATATTAGGATATTTTGTGCAATAGAATAGTGTGTATTTGTGTAAACAAGCACAAAACGCTTGACAATGTTGACTCATAAAATCTGACAATGATTTTGCCCAGTAGGACTTAATGGAAAAAACTTACAGACATGGGAAAATAAGAATATGAAAATCCAAAAGTTTTATCAATAATTGCTTCCTGGAGTTTGGTTGAAAACATATTCATTTTAAAATACAATCTAATGCTGGCATTTTCACTGAGATTACACACTTTTCACCACTGCTACCCAATGACTTTGCCTAAATTCAAAATGTAGTATTTAGTGGCTTGCTAGAAATCTTTTTTCCCCCCACTCTCTGAGATAACTTTGTGGGTGGAAATACTTTGTGTAATTGTATTATTTGTGCAAGTGACTGTCAAGATTTTCCAGAATTTTTAGGTTTATTATACATGTTAAAATTTATGAATAGTTTTTCAAAACTAATGAGATTTCTTGAAATAATCAGATTTTCTAATCACTGAGATTCTGTGACTGTTAGACCATTTTCTTCCATGTAATAATTCTATGTCTACACACACCTTTCTCTCTGCTAAAATATTTGTATTTGTCATCATTTAATTTTAATGTCAAATCACCTTATAATTTAAGGACCATTTAATCTGTCACTCTTATGCTTTCTTACTTCACACATGAATAAATTACATTTTTCATGCTTTGTCTCCTAAACAATGGTTGCCAAAACAGTCAATATCAACAATCTAAAATGTTAAATTTGAAAGTAATTTTTAAAAATAATTATAATGATACTCTAAAGTCTTGTTTCTATCTGGGAAAAATACGGAGGTCTGATGGCTCAAGAAATTAATATATTTAATTCAGAGGAAATAAATCTTTAAAATTAGCCTGCAGCATGATTAGTCTTAATAAATTACTGTTAGTGAAAGAAATAATTTGTGTAGAGTAAAAAGGAAAACACAACACCATTATCTTTAAATAGACATATTTAGTAAAGAATATATGGTTAGGTTATTTTTGGCTATTGAAGAAATCCTACAGGAGGGGAATGATGTAGCAATTCTTTTCATGGAGCACAGCCATACATCTCCCACTTGTTCTTCCCGCTTTCTCTGCCCCATGAGAAGACAGCACTGGGGCCAGGTAGTACTAATTTTGATTTGTGATATAGACAGGAAACAAGACCACACTGACGCTGAGAAAGTGTCCTTAATTATTTTCCTGATGTGGCAGACATCACTGGCTTCATTACTGTTTTTCAGCCAAGAGCAAGGGCTGCTGGAGCCAGGAGGTATGTGACAGCTCCAAGAGGCACAGAGAAATGATTTTCAGGTTTTAGCTTTTATATTTTTCAGATCCTGTACTGCTTTGGTGTGTACTTCTGAGCTTCATATTAGGGGATAGTAAGTTCTCTTCACAGAGTAGGTAGACAAAATAATTTCTTCTCCAGCTGGAGACCAAGGACAAATGATCCAAATTTCAGGCCCAAGAGCATAAACAATGGCAGAATGAAGAGAGAAAAACAAGAAGGATGGGACTTCATAATATAAAGCTATAATTGGACAATTAACACCAATATGCGAATGGACCAGAACTTATAAATGTGAGAGACTTCATGACTGGTTGTCCATTTTGTGATTATTTTGGGTTCACCTGGGGTGTGGCCCTGGCTGGGCTCTTGTACTGCCTAAGGTGTATCTATTGAGGCCTTCTGATAAATATCTACTTTAGTCTTTAAGTCTGTCTAGCCTCTGTTCTAGGTCAGCCTTCACAAGGCATCAGATAAATATTCTTCATTGTTATCTGACCAAGTTATACACTTCCATTAATATAAGTCAGTTCAAGTATTGCTTGTATCTTCATATGGGTGGAGGTTTTGGGTAACAAATGTCTCTTGTGTTGATATGCAGGCAATCTGAGATATTCAAGAGAGTTCTCCTTTGCCTCCTTTTTATCTCATGTTCAGACAGACTTTACATCAGCTTAATGGCAGAGATAGTTGTAGCTCTGCCCCCTTGAAGCGTGCTAAAACATTGCCAGTCATTATCCAAGCACCAGGAAGTGACAGTCAAACAGCTGAATGGGTCTGAAATAGTTTCTGGATCCCTTAGGATTCCTGTATGGCAGCACATACCCACAGAGGCTGTGCCAGCTCAGCAGGGTAGGCTTCTCCATCCACAGCCCCCAGCCTAGCTGGCAGCAGGTGTCTGTCACTTTGGGGGCCCTGAGGGCAGGCATGGGCACAGGGACCTGCTGCTAGGGTCCTCTCCAGCATTCCCAGACAGCTCTCAGCTCAGTGTGGGGCTCCCACACAGACCACCATCCAAGCTACACCCTCCTAACAACCATATTAGAGAAAATAACTTCTATGTATAGAACTCAACCAAATTTCCCTCTATTTCCCTCTCCTAATTCTAAAAAAAACCTCTCATGCACTGTGGGCAGTGTATGCCATACTGTAGTTGTTTTTCCACCAAAAGATGCTAGAAAGGAACTATTTTAGAAGCCCAAAATATTTTATTAATAACCCTGTTAGGAGCACTAAATGATGTGACATGCCTGAACTTCCCTGGATTTTTAATTCTGGATTTAAACATTATATGGAGAACTATTTTTTAAAAGGAATTATTCATTTTTTTATTTGCAGTCATATCCTCTCTCACAATTTATCTGGATTGTACTAAAAAATGTAAAAGCTGTTTAAATGAAGAAATTTTTCAGCAGAAGCAGAACCAGTAATTCTGGAAGTCAAACTCAGCTGACCTTCCTAGGTATGTTCCAAAAATGCTCATTAATTTTGCTTTGTTTGACATGTTGCTTTGAAGTATTTTTTCAGTTATGTTTTCAGAAATGTTTTTCAAAGCTACTGAAGCTCACATGAAGGTTTGGAGGAAGTTAGCTTAATACAGAATTGCCTCCCTTAGGAAGTTAACCCTATATTGCCCATGGATTTTTAATTTTTTTTATTTCTTGACAAGAAATGGCCTCAGTTGCCATCTGCTGCACCTTGCCAGATTCATATGGGAAATAAATCTTCTGTGATAGCAGGACATGATTGGCAGTTTTCTAGCTATTGCCTGTAAAAATCATGTGGCTAATAAAATAGAGATCCATCTTGGAAAATGACAGAAGTGAAGAAAAAACAGATAGTCTTCCTTTCTGTGATTAATGACTCAACATAATAATGCGACAGTGTTTCAACTGCAGCCTTTTCTCTAATGTCTTGATGTGTCATATGAAGTATTCCAGTTAAAAGCAATAAATGGATATGCTTTTTTTTTTTTTGTACTTTCTATCTTTTTCTCATTAATCTTCATTAAGGAACCTCCAACCCATGATTTAGAATGACTCAGACACTAAAAAATGTGTTTCCCAGACTAGTACCCAATCTGCTTGAGCACATGGGTGACATCAAACTACTTGTAAGGGTCTTGCTCACAAACAGCCTTGTCTTTACAATGGAATTTGGTAAGGTTTCATCTCATGTCAATAAAGACACACAGAGTGCTTCTGCATTTTAAAGAAGAGGACACAATCACAGAATCTGTGCATATACTGGCAAACCTAAACTATGGTAATTGGGTTTTTTACTTGTTTGGAGTTTGGTTTAGGTCTGAAGTTTTGGATTTTTTTAAATTTTATTTGTCATCCTGCCCCTCTGTTTTTCCATACAAAGCATCAAAAACATTCAGAAGACTGTGCCACAGTACTGGTTTTTTATGGCAAGAACCAGAGGTGTAAAATGAATACCCGGGGCTGTGACATGAAATCGTGGGTGGGTGTTTGCAGAGCAATCTCCCAGACCATGCTGGGACAGAGGGGTGAGAGGTGTCACCACACCTGCCCTGCCATGCTGAGTTTTGCTGTGGGAGGAACATACAGAAAAGAAACTCCAACATAAAAGAGCTTTAATGTTATATGTCAAATATGTGGAGAGAGCCCCAGGAGTGCAATAAAGAGCTAAAATTTTTGACTGCAGAAATAGCCAGAGCTTCACAGCTGCTATGTAAAAGCTGCTATGTCTTTTCCTCTTATTTGTTTTTAAAGCCATATAACCATGGTGCAAAATATACTAAATTAAGAAAGTAAGGGAATGAGCTTGAACGCTGAACATCAAGCGTTCACACAGTGTGTGGCTTTTTTTCCAGACCCTTCTAGTTAGATATGAAACAAGCAACACCAAATGCCAGTGAGTGTTTATTGACCCTCTCACTTGCACATTTAATTTTGTATTCTTCACAGGGAAGTGCCTATTGTAAGAAAGCTATTTATATGTTGATCTATTACAGCAATATGAGATGAATAAATTTTCTTGGTGTGAATGAGTATAGTTTGGCTATAATAACAATGTTTATGTGCTCTACAGTGTATATTTACTGATGTTCATTTTCTTACAATCATTTGCTCTTGTTCTTTCTTGGACTTGATTAGTGCTGAAATTTCTTGATTCAGAGTATATTTTAGTGCTCATTTATTGAAATTCGGAACAAATATATTGGTTGTTTATTTCTTAATAGATTTTTTTTCCTGGAGGGATAATTCTACTAGTCACTTGACAAATATGCTCAAAAAAAAGTCACAGAAACGCCTCATTTTCCTGAAAATAGATTTTATAAGGCTTTAGAGAGCCAACAGTAAACTTCATTTATTTCATGTTGGAGTCAACAATATCCACTTTATCCACATTAAAGTAATTACTAGCATTTTAAAGCACATTTTGGTCTATGTTTAACTGTTTTTTATATCCTACTCTGTATAGATAAATATTCAAATTTTATACATCCATAATCTTTGATTTATTTTTTAATTATTTTAAGATTAAAGTAATTCAGATCAGATTTCGTGTGCCATGTTCATACATTATTAAGTGGCGATTGTAAGTATTTACACATAATTGTGTAAAATAATTTATTATTTATAAAGCTACCTATCATATTCATTATAGCTTTGTAAGAGAGGCCTAGGGTCACCACAGAAGCCCTGTGCACTCCTTCAGACCCTCATCATCTGTGTGTTTGGGGAGTAATGCCAGTTTAAAAATAGCAGTGAAAGACAGGAGGATAAAATAAACTGGGAAAGCTGTGCAGCAGTCAGCATGTCAGCAACTGGGTGAAATTAGAGCCTTGCTGAGGACAGTGAAAAGGCTGATCCAATATCTACTAACTCCAAATACTATTATTTAATACTATTACACAGAGGGAACTGAGGCCTTTCACTCAAATGTGGTAGGGAGCATAATCCAGTCGCTCTTAATAATTTATTTAGCTCAGCACAAAGAATTATGACAGAAACTTGGAAAGAATAAGTGATCCTCATCTAGCCCCAGGCAAATTGTATAGAACACAACAGGGCTGTCTGGCAGACAATATCAGCCCCAAGGCTGTTTCAGGGAAAAAGTGAAAACTACAGTAAATAACATACTGAGAAAGAGAAAAAGAAAAAACTACACCAGTGATACCGTACAAAACCAAGAATGGATAAAAACTGTAGAGTTTCTGGTCAATGTTTTCTTAAACAGGACTACATACCATAATAATGAAAATTTTAAAGGTATTTCTTAAATGATGAAAATTTTAAAGGTATTTCTTAAATGGTGAAAGGTATTTCTAATGAAATAGAAACAAGTTCTTTCTCAGATGGACAGGCAGGCAGCTTGCTCGAGGATGAAATGGTAAGCAGCACGGTGAGAAAGACTCTAAGTTTTAGAGCTGAAATGCTCTCAGGAATAATATTTCTTTATTTCCTAATCATTTTTTAATGTGCAATAATTTATAGTTTTGTAGAATTGCAGAGTTGATTTCTATTTCCTTTCAAATACTCAGCTTTTCAAAATTTACTGAAAATTTTGAAAATGAAAATTTGAAGCACTGATAGCAGCAACAAGAGGCCTTGCCTCCATTTGTGAAAGATTGTCAGCTGCAGGGGCTGAGGTAAGATCTGGGTGGTATTTTTTAAGAAACAGAAAAGAATCCTCTTGTTCAAAGCTTTTTTATGTACAAATGGTCATCACCCATGAACTTAAGCCTGCGAGCAGTTGTGAGACAGCATCTCAATACATATTTAGCATGAAATTTTTGAAGGCAATCAGCCAAACCTGAAGGGGACATCACAGTGAGCATGGTTTCTCTCTAGGTAACTCAAGCCCAGAGTTTAGTGTTCTCCCCAGTCCCTTGTGCAACATCAGGCACGTGGCACTGGCCTGCCCTCATGGCACTGGCCTGCCCTTTGTGGATCAGGTTGTTTCTTAATGAATGTATTTTTGCCATTGACCCAAGCATGAGTTACAACAGTCTGTTAACTCTGTTTCTAGTCTGCTGACTGGTGAAGCACAGTGCTTTTCATTCTGGTATAGGCAGGGTGCTGCAATGAACTATAGCCCTGACGTCTGATGATGATCATATTCAAAGAATCTCCATGGCTGTTTTACTAAAGATTTCTGGAAATGCATTGTATCTTTCAAAATATTGGGGCTACGTGTTTTGCTATTGCCATGGGCAAGGATCTCTGCAGAAACTAATTTCTCTTTGAAGAAAAAAAATGAAAGATTTTCTTAACACGTCTATGACTGCAGCTGTTTTTTTGGCCTTCTGCCCCTTTAGTCTAAAAGACATATGAAAATAATGAATTAGGGAATACATTCATTTATTAAGCATGATTTCCATCCTTCCTTTTGGAAGCATTTGCTCATCATCACTCTGTTTATTTGAAGTAGAGACATTACTGAACACTGTTGTTTTTTTTTTTTTAAATTACTTTTATTTTATATTTGGTGAAAAAATTCCAGACCTAAATATCACAATAACAAGAATAAGAAATCCTTCATTTACAAAGGTGGGGGGAGGGAAGCAAAACAAAGCAACAAAATACTCTATCTTATCTTTCATAAAAAATGTACTGCTTTCACATGTTAATGAAATTCATGCTTCTGGACAAAAATTCGCTGAGAAAAAAACATTTCTTACCAATAAAATAGAAATGTCTGTATTAAAAACAGGAGCTAAACAGTCATTAAACAGAACATAACAGGTCCAATCAGGTCTATCATCCCACTGCTATGAACAGTTCCACTGATGAGAGTTTTTACAACAGTGTGCCCTACATCTGGTTGTTTTTCAAACAATGGTGCTTTTTCTCCATAAACCAGCAGGAACTGATCTTCACATTTGCGTGACGTGAGGGTCCTTTTCCCATCTCTGATACTTGAAAGTATCCTATGAGCTGTGGAGCTCAGAGAGTATTCTATGAACTGTGTTCATCTTGCCTGTTGCAAGGTGGAATAAATTGCACGGCCATGGTAGAAAAACCTAAACCTCTTCTTGTGAAGGTAATTATGGGTCATCAAAACAAATTGATGATCCAGGATCCACTGCTGGTGCTCCTCATCCAAGAGAATGGTGAAGGCAGAGGCTGCTTTATTCATCCTATCTGAAAGTTTTACTATATTGCAGTAGTGTTACACATTCCCAAGGATAAAGAGAATTTATATGATGGTTAGAAATTAGGGTGTTCAAATTTTCACAAAATAGGTTCTTTGCTAGAGACAGAAGACCCAGAAGCCAATGAATTAAGTTTGCTTGCAACAAAAATCCTCTCCAAATTTGCTCATCTGAGTTTCTGAAGGAAAAGTAGGACCAAGGGAGAAAAGACGGATCATACATGCGGTGTTAAAATACTGGAATAACTGGAATTCCACACTCCTCTTCCCAACACTAATGATACCAATGGAAAATATGTGTGAACTGGCGGAAACTGGTTCACATCCAAGGTCTTGAAAACTTCAGTACTCCTTACCAGAGTTGTGTGACAATCATCAAATGGCTTCCTAAACTTCATGTAAGATTTTTCATTTGCTCCTCAGGCTCACTATGGGAGTTTTTGCTTCATAAAGCTCTTTACACTCAAAGGAAAACATAGGGTAATATTTCATGTTCCCATATAAAACTAAAGAGCTTTGTAAGGTTTCCAGTGGAAACCACAACGCCTCCCTGGCATATCCTCCCCTGGTAGCAGCAGGTGTCATATTTTGTGGATTATTTAAATTGCATTGGAAGGTTATGGTTAGGACCCAGCATGAGCACAGAGAAAAGGAACAAAAGAGTTTCAATAACTTATCAAAACTGCTATTTCAACTTATACACAGCAAAGAAAAAAAACCTCCTGAAGTCTCTCAGTAACAATTGGCAAGTCAATGCACTTTAATAGAGATCAACAAAGCATACCTTGTTATAATCTGTCACTTACTGAGAGAGAAGTTCTTACTAGGCTGGTAATAATTATTATGACTTCATCTTAGTGGCTGTGGTAGGTAACATTAAATATTCTGTTCCTAAATTTGCAGTCAAATGACAGGAGTGTATATTTGAATTGGTGATAAAATTATACCTCAATATCAGAGATAGTAGCTTAGAAATCTAATTCTTTCCTAAGATTCATAATTAGAAAAAAACAAAACAGTCACTCAGGACTTCTCTGTCACTCAGTCTTGATTATGTTTGGTCTGTGAAAGGTTGAAGTGTCAGATTCTTCCCTACTCTAGTGTTCCCCTCTGCTGTTGACAAAACAGCAGGGGAGGAAAAGACTAATGAAAAAACAAATCCTGAATCATTGGAATTGTTATTTTATTTAAAAAATTAAAAATAGTTTCTTTTTATTTTATTATATATTATGAAATTAGATGTGGTCCTCATTTCATTCTGAATACTGTGAATAAGGAATACAAATGTTCCTCAGATCTCCAAGATTAATGTTTACCTACTAGGATGCAGACAGAATAAATAATCATAATACTGAGAAGTGTATATATTTTACATTTAATTAGTATCAAACCCAAAGTCAAAATTGAATTATTTTTCCTGCCCATGTAATGTCTAATCAGGAGCTACGCCAGTTATCTAGCTGATTACATTAGCATGAATCCACATAAGTAATTTGACATTTAGGTCATTGTTTTGTAGCTGGGAAAAAGTTTGATGTTGAAGCTCAATACATATATAGCAATAAAAGTGGAGGATTAGGAAGGTCTGCAAGAGGCACTGCAATTCATCCTAGATTTTAAGAGAGAATTAAGTATATACTATGATGATGCCCTTCAAAATATTTGCTTAATTAGTTCTTGAAAACCCAGTTTTATTGGAATTTATGATGCAGTTTGCTTAAGGGCTTTAGCTATCCTCAAACCAGAAAGATTTTTTTACTAATTTTAATAATATTTCTTCTAAATCAGATTTACTGAGAAGAAAGTTGGTACAGCTCATCCTGACCATAAGGAACACAACAGATGGAATAACCCATCATCATTTTCTCTTTAAAGACATATTCACGTCTTCTGGTTGTTTTTCCAAGTCACACAAAATTACAACCCATCCATGCTTTGTTCAAGTATCTTGCTTTCTTACCTATTATTCTTTTCTTTTGCTGTCTCCTGTCTGTCTTCCTTACCAAAAGACTAATGCCTTTCTAATGTATTTTTGTTCACCTTTTAATTGTATACGATTCTTCATATATTTCATTATGTGCTTCATTTTTCCTTGATTCTCTCACAACAGGTTTTTCTGTGCAGCCTTAGGACTCTCTCAATAGGCTGATACCAAACGACAAAACTGGTAATACATCAGCAAAGGGTGGGGATGCTGCTGGTGTGTGACCCTGAAGAGATTTAGTCAAACCACTCTGGGATTCACTGGGCTGTTCAGTGGGGTCCCCACAACAGGGCGCTGGTTGGGTGTAAGGGTCTTGACTTCCCTGGGGGGGCACCAATAGATTGATCAAATATAAAGAGTTCAAGGAAACTCCCCCCTTTGACATGACTCTTCTCTCCAAAATCTGCTTGATCACCTAAACCATCTTGTCCTTTGGAACTCCATCTCAGGAGCTCTCACGATTTTCATGAGCATTTAGAAAATTGCTGTTTGGGGGTTTCTTTCTCCTTGTTTACAATCACAAACAGTTCTGTTGGAACTTCTTTCATGTGAATTGCTGTCTGTCTTCATATTCGTAATCACTTCCTCAGAATCGGATCTAAACCAGCAAAAGCCTGATCCATTTTTTCAGCTTCTGTATGAAGTGTCTTGTCCAACCCTCTCGAGAAGGTTTTGGCTCATTCTGTTGCAAGTGTTGATGGTCATGAGTATTTTAACCCCCTCATATTCAGATACAATCAACTACCATCCTATCCTGAAATAAAAATAATGTATTTGCAAAGGTGTTGAGTACAAGAGTTTTATTAAAATAAGCTTTTTTTCCTATTACTTTTGTGCTAGGAAAATCTATACCATACTTTCTGTAGAGTCTGATACAAAGACAACAGACTAACAGACTTACTGACACAAATGTTCTTAAAGTAGATTCAGGACTGCACTACAGACTAGCTTTTGCACTATTTGTAAAAATGCTTATATTCCACTAACTAATAGAAAAATCAGTGTTTTAACAGACAGAGGAATAAACAACAATGGTAAGAGCTGCAGTTAGCAAAGCAGGAGAATAATACTTTTTGTGAACTCATCACTTGAATGAGTGTGAATTGCATAATATTGGCTTAAAACTAGAGATCTGATATTTTCAAATTAATGACAAAACAGTGTGGTAATGTGTTCCTAATTGTTTCCTTAAATAAATAAAACAATGAAAAAATAAAACCATGAAAAAAACCCAAACGATGAAAATCATACTGTTTGAGTTTAAAAATACCTTCCTTAAATTAAATTGATTCAAAGTTCATTTTGTAATTTTTTTTGTTGGGGTTGATTTGGTTTTGTTTTGTTTTTTTTTTTTTTGGGGGGGGGAGGCTTTGGTTTGTTTTTTGGTGGTTTTTTTTGGGAAGTAGAAAGCATTGATATGGATATGGAACATCTCTTGCAGGTCTTTTGAAATAACTCTTGGGCACTTTTTTAAATTCCAATTACTTGAAAGTTATGACCATAAAAACCTGCAAGGTCCTATCTCTCTTAAAATGGTGAATAAGCTAAAGGGATTTCATGCCCTGTAGGATTTGTGGAAGCACAGCTGAGGATGTAGAATGTATTGGAAATAAGTTGCCATGGAAAGAGGATTCAGGTAAGTGTGAAAAAGAATGGTTTACACTTGTTCTGCCTCTGCAAAAGGACTCTGCATAGTTCAGAAAATTTCAAATCAATTCTGCCATGTTTTCTCCTTGAATTCTACATCTACATTTTGTAGTTGAAAAACAAACCTGATCAACCGAACCCTCCATCTTCCTAGTGGAAACTGGGATTTGATTAAGTTTATTTTGCTTAAAACCAGAGACGCTTCCATAAAAAGTTTTAATTAAAAAACTGGAGTTCTACATATAGGAATCTCATATAAACTCACTGAAAATGTATATTTCCATTTAGAAATGCTTCTGTCCTAGAAGATACAGTGTGATTTCCTGCTATCACTACTTTCTCCTTCTGGTTGCATTCCCCAGCCAGACTCAGCCTTCAGTGATTCACTAAAGATAGAAGTCCCAGGAGCAGGAGGCAATAGTGCATTACAGAAAAACGTATTCTAGCCACGGAATCTGTCATATGGAGGATGGTAATAACAGAAAGCATTTGAACTGCTTCTACTATCAGGCTGGGGTAAAAGCTGTCACAGTCTTTCTGTATTAAAAAGTTTGTTTTCAAATTTTTAAGTATTTTCATCACTTGATTTTCCAATTAAACATAAACAGTTGTTATGAGGGGGAACAACAGCTGTCATCAATATCTACTGAAACAAAATTTCTGCGTTTGAATGTTTTATCCATACAGGAATGAATGAAGTCCAAATCTATAGCAGCTATGGTAATCCAGCTCTAATTATACGTTTTAGAAGGCATGAGGATATTTTTTAGATAGCATGTCATTGTCATCTAAATTGAAATCCAGGTATTACAAAGTAGAATGTCAAAGCAGACATTTCTGTAGGTAGCTGAGAGGTGATTTTTCCATTTGAATTAGTTCTTCATATTGATAGCCATGAGATTGAGAAGTCAGGAGGAGAAGTAAAATATTTAACTTTCCAAACTGTGCAACAGCTCCCATAAACCAAAATTACAGCCAAAGAGCCAATGCTGAGAGCTTTTTTATGACCCTATGAAACCAATATGTTTGCCTATTTATAATAACACTGTGAAATATGAACCTAAAATATGTCTGATTAAATTGAGTTGAAAACATGGTAAAATTCCATTAGAGGGGATTTGTTAATATACTCTAACTGAGGAGCTTTGTCTAAGCCTGATTTTAGAAATCTTATAAAAAACATGCCATAGCAAAATTGTTAGTGGAAAATGATTGGTGGAAAGGGACAGCCAAGACAAAAAGTCCCTCTTGGACTTAGAATGTGAAATAGGAGTGTCATGGTCTGGCTTTCCCTATTTGATGGAGAATACTGTAAGTTTCTAGTACATTAAGTATCACTTCAGCACTTCAGTTATAAACCAAATATCTGTTTGATTTGTTGACCTCCACAAAAGAGAGTAATAATGATGAAGAACATCCCCCAACAAAGAGGGAGCCTTATAACTTAAAATTGGTGGCACGGGATCATTAACTACGTGTCTGCAAAGTATAAGCAACAAGGAAACAAAAAGGACAGATAGATCTATATCTGCTTTGCTTTTTTAGGTCTGCAAACTGTGTAATTTGCATGTTGTCAAGGCCATTGTTAGAATAGCAATAAAACAAATAATGCATTTTATTTCTAATACTGCTTAAACAGATGCCATCCAGAAACCTCCCTCTCAGAGACAACTGCAGGGGTTTCTGAAACTGCTGTCAGGAGACTATAATAAAATGAAAAGCTCTATTGATAATTTCCCTCCAGTCTGACAGCACTACCCTGCTGCCCTTGGGGTGGATTTGCATTGTTACCTTTCTTGATTACAAGATTACATCTTCATGTACTTGTTAGTAGTAGCAGTGACACTCGAGTAGTATTGTGATTCCTGGAGGTCAAAACTAGATTCTCTGCTGATGTCTAAGGAATTGATTACCTCTGTCTTGAAGAATAACTCAGAGATTATATTCACAGTGGAGCAAAACACACAATTATGCTTCATTTTGTCATAACAATGTCCACCTCAATAGAACTAGTGCTCAAAACAATAGCAATAATGATGTTTACTATTGATTTCAACATACACTAGCAGTGTAGGCATACAGGACTTTTTCAATGCTTCTAGAGATTTCACTGATGTCTGTGCCATCATGCCTGTATTAAAGTTGACTGGAGTATGGCTTCCTGAGCACAGGTAGATAAATCAAATGTATATGGAGAATACAAGAATGAATAAATATTAACTCATCAGCATGACAAAAGTGATTATAGAAAACCTGTTAACTAGTTTTTCTCATTTTGGCAGACATATTGGCAGAGAGCATTTTGGGAAGGGATCTAGGAAGGATAATAAAGCAGTCTGATTGCATGCAGCTGGATTTCTTATTCAGACTGTCTTTTTTTTGGACTGTGATGCACTGTAGGAGCCCTGTATACAGCAGTATGTAACAATAAAACCCAAAACTACAGAAAAGCTTAAATAATTGAGTATGAAAAAATCATTTCTTTAACTGTGCCGTTTCAGATTATATCTAATGCAAAATATCGTTTTTTGCCTGTCACTGACACAAGGAGTCAGTCCTCTTGGTGAGACATTCACTCATGCAAGGAGAAAAACAGGAAAGCATACACAATACTTTAAAATCTTATTCTGGGTGTACAGTAGAAGTAAATGTACATTTCATCATCAGAAGACAAAATGTAATGATTCATTATCCCTTGCTGTTTCTGAGAAGTACAAATAAAAGTCTGATATCATCAGCTATGTCTCTAAATCAAACATATTGCTATAGCCTCTTGATTTTTCTTTCTCTACATTCAGTTTCTTCTGAAGCAGATTTATGCTCTTTATTTCTACAATTTAATCAGGCTGTGTAGAAAGAAATTCCTTCTCAAAATGCTTGCAAATGCAGACTGACCTTCAGCAATAATCCATTGAAAGAATTACTCTTTCCATATCATGATGCTGTGTTCTCCTAATATTGTTGCTTATCTGTGTTTTCCCCTTAAAACTGCCAAGAAGCCTATTGGAGGTTTATCACATCTCCCATATGCAGTGAAAAATAAATTTGGAGCATGAAGTTGAGCCTCTCTTTTATTTGTAGCAGGTGTTGGCTCACTAGCACTTTTAAATTTAGTCCATCCTGACTATGAGAACAAAATGTTTCAAATTGGCCTGGTTCTGATTTTAAAAGCACTGTTTACATCTGAATTGGGAGATAAAACCAAGGGGTTTTACAACTTCAAAATTAAAAGAATGGCTTTAAAAGGTTTCAGGAAGATATCTTCTAAGGCAATACTCATATGTCAATGGCCCTGTGCTGGGCAAATTATTGAACACAGACAGTTGTATTTTTCAGCCCGTTAAAATTTTTGAGACTTCAAAAACATTCCCATTTCTCATTCAGAAAATAAAAAAAAAAAAGGAAGGATTTTTAATCTCCAAGTTTTCCACAAAGAAGTAGATATGAACTGAGTACTAAGTACTCAAATCTCTCTGGTTGTGGAATTCTGCATCCCAAATAATTGTCTTTACCCTTAGATTCATTGGTGTTCAGGGCTTGGTTTTCCTTCCTTCCTTCCTTCCTTCCTTCCTTCCTTCCTTCCTTCCTTCCTTCCTTCCTTCCTTCCTTCCTTCCTTCCTTCCTTCCTTCCTTCCTTCCTTCCTTCCTTCCTTCCTTCCTTCCTTCCTTCCTTCCTTCCTTCCTTCCTTCCTTCCTTCCTTCCTTCCTTCCTTCCTTCCTTCCTTCCTTCCTTCCTTCCTTCCTTCCTTCCTTCCTTCCTTCCTTCCTTCCTTCCTTCCTTCCTTCCTTCCTTCCTTCCTTCCTTCCTCCCTCCCTCCCTCCCTCCCTCCCTCCCCTCCTCCCTCCCCTACAGCTTTAAACCGTCACCCCAAACCTGATGGATGTAACTTTTGCCCAATCTCTGTTTTATCACCAGAAATCTTAGAACAAAAAACAGTGAAAGAAATTCCTGAGTGTATGTATGTGCATCATAAAGCAGGCAGGGCTGGGGAGTGGGTTTGCACATTGTCTATAGGTCACCTTACCAGGGCAGGAGTCAGCCTGCTCCTTGCTTTGGTGGCATCCCATACCAGCTGGAACTCTCTCAGTCTCAGATAATTTTTCCTGGCAACCCTAGACAACAAAGATTTAGTTAGGGCAGTGTCCTGCTGACAGGGCTCACAGAGGACCTAGCCAATCAGTAAAGCTGTAAGTCCTAGCAAAACAGGTTGGAGGAAAATGTTGTAAGGAAATGTCATGTAAGAGCAGGACACCTGCTCCCCATGGATGCACTTGAACATCAACAGAGATTAAGTCAGGTCACACAGCCTGTAATAATTTTTTCACAACATACAGGCTCATCTTTTTCAGTGTCAATCCAGTTTAAACCATATCCCTTTAAGTTTAGTTCAGTTTCCTGGTTGCCTGCTTATCTGTTGGCAGATGGGGAAGGAAGGGAAGGAAGATTCAGTGATGCACTTATCTAGCACATGTGCATAGGTACCCACCTGTTTCAAGGAGAAGCCTTTGAGAGAAGTTCCTCACAGAGGAGGGGGCTGAGAGTGCAGTAGTAAAGTGATGTCTCATTTCACCCTCTGGTTGGTAAACTTCCTAAGAAAGTCGACTTAATGAAGAAAATCTGTTGAAAGAAGCACCTGGAGGATGAAATGGGTGCAATACTAGGTACAACTACTACTAATAGTTAACAGGAATGGGTCAAATTTGGGCCTTCCTCTCTCTGTCTGTGGGCATCTCCACTTCTTATTTCTGCCACCCTCTGGTAAAGAAGAGCAGCCACTCTCCTACAAATGAGGAGAAATGTTTTACTTAGATCTCAGAAGGGCAAAAGCTCAACAGCTGTTGTGTAGGCTGGAATGGTGCTTGTAAGAGACAAGCTGTGATGTGGGCAAAAGACTTCTAGTCTTTTCTTCATTCTTTAGACTGTTTTTTCAGAGCTTTAAAGAAATTTATAGATATGTCTAGATCTATTCTTCAAACAGTGTGCTGTGTTGTCACAGTGCAATATACTATTACTATAATGCTGTTCTACACTATGAACTATTATATATAGCTTGATAGCTCTGAATTCAGTGTATTTAGTAGTCTTAAATCTGAATTTCATTGATTCATGTGCTTTTCTGTCTGTGGGAAGTTGGTGTTGTCTAGATCCAATGCTGAATTTGTCTTGAAAGCTGGTTTTATGTTAGAACATTAAGTTCTGCCACAAGGAAATTGAGCATCTCCTGCTAGTCACATAGATTGCTCTTGTACTTAGTGACTGATGGATGAGGCAACACACCCTGGAACTGTGGTCTCTGAGACAGTAAATAATGGGATGGCTCCGCCTTGGAGACTTAGATGTGAGATGTTATCAGAGCATGCACAACGAAATTAGGAAAGGTTCTCACTTCTATTACACAGCCGTGATTTAAAAACCCCCAGTATCTGCAATCTCTTGCTTGCTTGAACTTAGCTTCTAGCTGGATTTATCTGTATTTCCATTTGCACTTAATTTTCTTTTCATATAGCTATACTACTCTAATTTTAAAAGTTAATACAAGGCATTGAAATGATGAGTAAAAATATAATATAGGGTAGAAAGTGTCAAAAACAAATATATGGATGGAAAAATGCATTGTTTTAATGTTTAAGACCAATACAGACAAATACAAAATTAGATCATAATGCTCTGCAAAATGTAAACTAATGCTTTCAGCCAGGCTGAAAGGCTCAGTCTTGGAAGAGTCCCTTCTAATAAAGTGATTAACATTAGGAAGGTTACCAGAATGGAGCCCTTAATCAAATTAGACAACACTAGACATAATAATGTTTAAAAAACCTTCTGAACACATGTGCTTTCTTCTCCTTTATAGACATTTGAAGGAAGTCAGTACTTTAACACTATTATTACATCATGCAACTATTTTGTTTACAAATGTAATTATTAACCCCTCAAACTCTTTTTCATGCATCCATAATATCATGCAATTTGATTTCAGAGGTTGACCTATTTCAGTACCACAGTTACATTTAAGTTTAGTTAAAACATGATGACTTCTCACATTTCACAATACAGTAAATTTAGAAATACTTATTTCCCAAAATGAGTCTTTTCAATACTTTTTTAGTGCTGATTTTAATGGCAAACTCCTATGTTCTGGAATAAAAATGATCCATGCTTCTATGAGGAATATAAATATTTCCTTTTTACTGTGTAAATTAATCAATTTCTCTAAGTTTAATAGTTTTCCAAACATGCAAATACTTCAAATTATTCATGGTTAGATCAGATTTATTTTCTCACTTCCTGGCAGAACAGATGAAAAAACAGAACATTTATTCATCATTATGAATAAATTTAACATCAGAAGATTATTTATCAGATTTTTTGATCTTCAATTATACATGAAGGATTAAAAAAGACTGATTCAGAATACAGTTTATTCTTAAACAGTGTAAAATCAAAGATGCTAGTTTAGACATATGGCAGATTGTCTTCATATCTGAAAATGAGTAATATGGGAGCAATTATTTTCTGTAAAATGATAATTCATATCATATTCAGTTATTATCTTTTTTGTATGCATTGTAGCACTGAATATTTAAAATTAGAGGTAAGAAATGGTAAAAAGTTCTATATCACCTTGGCTCAGCCAATGTATTGATTATTTATTGTGTTGCATAAGTGTAGTTTTGATGCATGTATCAGTAACCTTCAGTATCTATATCCAGCCAATCTTTCACAGAAGAGTTTTTTTTTATTACACTAACTGATGCAGTTTGAAAAACAAACAAATTTTTTTGGCACAGAGTCCCATCTTAGAGTTGGAAATGAAAAAACAAAATCATAACAAAACAAAACAAATGACAACAACAACAACAAAAGATGAAACCAAGCCAAAAAAAAGAACCAACCAAAAAAACCCCATTCCAAACTCCTTAAATTCATGAAATATTGTCTCTTCTTTGGAACAGATATACTGAAATCAGAAAGCCTTTGTGCCTGTCACAGCTTTCTACAATGTACCAAGTCTGAAGTTAGGCAAGGTGTTCAGTGAATTTCATTCACAGGGTAATGTTGATAATGTTATATGATTTCCTACCATATTTATCAAAGACAAAAACATTTCTATCAATATGATACTGGTCTGTTTCACCTCACAGTGCTACTTTTCTGTATAGTATTAATCCTGAAAAAGAAAAGGAGAAAAAAGGGTTATTCACTTTCACCATAAAAAACCATCCTTCCTGATGCCTACGGCAGCTCAAACGCATTAAATCTTTGATTTTCATCTCCTTCCAAAAAAATTCATCTAAATGACAGAATAGATTTGTAGCAAAGCTAATCCATTATATTTAGGAAAAGAAATCCTTTTCAGAATAAAAATAAATCCATTTTCACATTATGGTGAATTAATTTGGCTCCTGGAGAGGTCTAGTGAAGATGAGGTATGAGGCAATGAAAGGAAGATGACCACCTCCTATAAAAGATGCCAAGTTAGAGCCATAATAGGCCTTGAAATAGTCATGTATGCTAATGGCCATTCATCAGCCAAGCCAAACTGTGAGCCTGTGAGCAAAACAGTGGCAAGAGTGGTAGACCTGAAAAAGTAGGTTAGCTGTTTAAGCAAAATTGAATTAACTTCTTTAGATTTTTATTTTAAAGGCCTAAAGGTTGAAGTTTATTTTGAGAAATACCAGTTGTAACATCATCCTCAGTGAAAAAAAAGATGGTGGTTTCCCTCCAGCACTAACCTCCCAATGGACAGCCCCTCATGTTTGCTTTCTGAAAGCTTTTCTTCCCTCAACTCAAGGAGCAACATAGGAAACAGAACAAGTTGTTGCCTTTGCTTACATGTCCTCACATGTATTCTGACAAATAGGTTGCCAAAATGCCTAAACTTACCCCTACTTTTATTGAAGTAAGATCTACTTAAAAATCAAAGACTTGATTTAGTTTTTACCTTTCTGTGAGAAGAGTTGCAATTACTCATAGGAGGTTATGAGTACGGAACTCACAGAACTTATGAGTATAGATTTGAGTCTGGTGTGAAAATCATATATTCTGAGACTGGCTTTGTTTTTTTCGCATTGGAAATGTGTCTGTCCTTTACACCTGTAAGATTTAGGTTTAACCAGAGGCAGAAGAGCCAAAAAGGAATGGAGGTAAGAAAATTAGCCTTGTGAAGAACATCTTAAAAGAGGGAGCATAGTGAGGATCACTTGATCACTGCAGCATGAATTTTTAGTGTCATAATGGCATCTAAATTGCATTCAGCAATCCAGACTGAAAACACAAAGGCTAGAGAATCAGCAAATGTAATTCATTTGCACCCGGACCAGTTGTCCTTAACTTCTGGTGGTGTCTTATCTCAAAGATCAATAGAATAAATGCTGCACACCATTTTTGACATCCACTCATGTGCTATGTCCCTTGCAGACCCACATTAACATTAGCCTTTTTGTTTCTCCTTTGATAGCGACCAAGGAAAGAAAAAAATTGGGTTTTTTCCTTGGTTTACTACTGTTTGCTGCGTAGGGCAGTATGATCACTTTTACACAAGAAATTCCATGTTGTTTCTGACATTAAATATTGCTATGGCTATAGTAGATGATGACTCTAAGGGGTAATGGATTATAGCCTGTAAATCTAATTCTTTTAATATAGTTAACCTTTTTATTTGAGTCTACACATACTCAAGAAACACCAGCATTTTAAATTATAGCCTTGCTGTTAACTTTAAACCCTGGACATTTTAAGAGTAAAAAAACCCTCAAAATATACGTTCTGAAACTCTTCTCCGTGAAAAGAAATGACACTCCATCCAGGTAGGCATGGAAATCCAGGAATGAGCTGAATCCACTGCTCATATCTTGCAGACCCACATACTGGAACAGGCTCCCTAGGGAAGTGGTAACAGCACCAAGCCTGACAGAATTCAAGAAACATTGGACAGTGTCTTCAGGCACATGGTGTGCCTCTTAGGGTATCCTGTTCCCTTCCAAGACAGCATATTTTGTGATTTGACTTTTGTCACTTTATTGCGATATGGTTAGTATCTTTAAAATTATTACATTTCATTACAGTCTAATTCAAGAATCATTGCTAATCCAGGAGGAATTTTTGGAGAGAGGAAAATAATACATCTATGCAGAAAGAGTCCAGCAATTATGATAATTCAGTTAAAATCATTATGAAAATACTTCTTATTTTCTATGCCTTTTCCTGATTTTCTGCTCACTCTTCCTCCGCTCCTCAGGGTCATAAACTTGCTGGTCTCATCCTAGTGTTGGCAGTGAGGATGTTGCAGGAAATTTTCAGCATCTACAGTCCTTGATGGGAAGACTAGATGCCCATGTTGACAGTTTCTTCTTCCTCACTCTAGGATCCATACAGGGTCATTTTTGTGTGCTTGGTAATACACTTTTACACCATGATCTTTCTTGCCAGGTCTGCAGCTCTGTCTCACCTGAGTTTATTAGTGATACTTTGTTCTCTGTGTAGCCCCCTTCACTTGAAATCCAGTCCTATGTTTCTGTAAGTGACCAGTTGTGGGTGTTTATGGCCATAAGGCCTCCAGTGCCTCCATGGCCCCATCTCTTACCATCCCATTCCCAAATCCCTCTGACACATCTTTCATCTCCACTTCTCAAGCCCTCTGCTGTGGTATTGGGCCTATATTTCTCTGTACTGCAGGATAAAATTCCTGGGAAAACCCCAGATAGGTAATCACCTAGTGTTGCAACTGAAGGAGTTGTGGCACTACTGCTGAGTTGCAAGTTCACCGTCAAATACCCACCTTGGAAAGAACAACCCTGAGGCAGTGCTGGCTGTGGTGGCAAAAGACAGTAGTAGTAGGTCCCCACAGCTTTTGTATCCCCAGATGTTTCTTCTGTTAAAGGAAGGGGATGGGGAGGAGGGGGACTGTCCTCAGAAGTCAGAATTACAGGCAGCAACCTCTGCCTCCTCCTTCATTGGGGCCACAGGTCAGGGGATGATCACGTTGGAAGAGCGTGGAGCTGAGGACTGGGGTAGATCATGTGGGGGCAAGATGGCACAGAAACAGCAGGCTGCCTTGGACTGAAATTTTGGTGTTTCCACACCATGGAATTCAGCAGAAATTACTCCTTGGAGATTAAAGAATAGGCAGAGATCCCAAAGGCTCTCAGTTTTGTGCGCCTTTATACCTTGAAGTGGACAGAAGATACAAAGAAGGCGTCATGGAGTGCTGAGAGATGAAAAAGCAAAAAAGCCTCTTTTTCTGGAAGATTTTACAGACCCAGTTATTGTGTACAGAGGACACAATAGGCTGTGTGCTACCAACAAGCTTATGAGCCTGAATTTTGTCATGAAGCACTTGTTTCAAAGAATAAAAATCAGTGCTCAGCAAGCACATAAATATCCAGAGTACTTCAGTGAAGAAACATTTTGCTAAGATTTATTACAGGCAGTTATGTAGGGGTGGCAGATTAATAGGAAAAGCACCAGATTCATTTTGAGGGTGTTTAGGAGGTTAATATAAATTGAGAATTTGAAAACGCCTCTTTCTTCATTTCGGATCACTCTGTAGAAGGCAAAGCAGCTTTGAGATGGGTGAGCAACTTTGGGTTGTTTCACCAGGTATAGCAGCAAAAAGCAAAAATAAAGACTGTGTAATCTTCTGGAAAGAGTTGCTGGAAATTTCTATTTATTGTCTGTCCTTCCCTTTTGATCTTCTTTTCTCTGTCTTCTTTCTATCCTTTTTACCAAAAGATTTTCCTTCTCTGAGAGCAATTTGAAGAAGGCAATGTTCACCTTGAATCACTGGATGGTGGGAGCTGAGCTTTATGAAAGATTCAGACTGGCAGAGTATTTTTTAAAAAATTAATCTGAAGTGAGAAAACTTAAAGGGCGGGGGGGTGGGGGGGGTGGGGAATGCTATCAGCCTAAAGTGGCAATTTTTATTTTTTCCATCAGAATTTTTTTTCTCAAGGCATAATGGTTTCTTTGGTCTTGTTCCAGTGTGAAGAAGGTAAAAATAAAGCCAACTGATAATTTCCCATGAGCCAGAAACACAATTCTCCCCGATTTCATTCTTAAATTTAAGTTATACTGATCCAAAACCCAGCAAATTTTCACCTTGAAAGAAGTAGCATTTTTCATTCAAGAGGTCTTTTTATTTTTCAAGACACCTAGAAATATTGTAGTTATTTTTTTCCTGACATTCTCATTTCTTCTGGTTTCCTTATTTGTATTGTGTTTCTGAGGGTTTTTTTAGTTAAATAAATTTCCAGAACCATCTGAGCAAAAGATTGTATTGCAGCCTAAAGAGATTTTTGACTCCACAGGTATGCCATTTAAAAAATAATTTTATTTAAAATTCTATTATAAATGCTTCCATGATTCCTAAACATTCTCAAACTTGTTGCTTTTCAAAGTTTTACTCTCTTCATTTAAAACAGATATCTTAGAAGTTACAATCCAGGCTGTTTCTAGAGACTATAGAAGAGCTCTGCACAAAATATGTATTTTATTTTCAGAAATTTAAAATCCTCTCCTTTTCTCTCTATTTAAGTTTTCTGGCAGTGGAGAAATTCTAATGACAGAATATTTTTCATTGTAATCTAGATGAATCCTCTGTACTAAAACAACATAAAATTTGGGGAGAGGGTTTGAACATTATCTAGCAACAAACTTCAAATTCAAATGTCATTTAATCCATAAATATATTTTACTTTGCAAATTTTTTAGCAAGAATAAATTTTTAATTCTTATAGTCAGAGAGTTTCAAATTCATATTTCAAAATGGGATATTATTTTAGCAAATTATTTACACACATCTAGAAAATGCAATGGAAAAGATCCTAACACATCCTAAATCACATTTGGATGTGTAAGTTTGGGGTTTCTTATTTTTTCACTGGAAAAAGCACTATTTTGTTGAGGGATGCTGAAATTATGGCCAGCTTGTGTGTGTCTGTGCATTCACTCTGCTGATGGACAGAATGCATAAGGTTTGCCTCCTTAGGCAGCATCTCCAGCTGTTCCAGTATGAAAAAAAGTCTTGAAAACCTGCCTCCAAATTTGATCATCACTCTGCAATATTACCCTGTCCAGAGGGTCACTCTTCATTGGCTTGAAAAATGTTGAAGCAGATTTCAGCTGTCACCCAGTGCAAGAGGAACTGCAGAGTTCAAACTTAAAAGTCCTCCTAGACTCAGTTTTAAACAGTCAAAATTTATAAACTCTTTGTTAACTGGTATTTTAATAAGAAATCAATGTTTCTTTAAGGACATACAATATCAAGACCTGGAAAATTACACTTTCTGTTTAGCAATAATTAAAAAAGAATTGAAGTCCTGAGGGAGTACCAATCTGGAGCTGCAAACATCAGAATAATGTATATCTCTATATTACTTTAATTTTTTCTGATATCCCAGTCAACATGACCTGTTTTTGTGAAAACCAGTGATAAGATCAGTGTACTAGTGCACATAAAAAATAACCAGGAAAAGAAAAACTTCCAGGTGTTGACCCTAGGTTTTAGGGAAGAGGTCACCATCATCCAACTTACCTGCTAGACTTTTCTTGTCCAAGTGTTCAAATTTGTAACACATACTGTGCCCTTGGAAACTTCTTTTATACTGTCAGCTACAAAAACATTCCAATTTTTTTTTTCCAAGAAGTGACTTATTTTGTACATGAGAACAATATGCAATTATTAAGCAGCTTAAGGTTTCTTTGATAATTTGAGCTTGTTCTGAGACATGAATGTATAAACTTTTGGCTTCTAAGAAGTCTAGAGATTCCATGTTTCTGAGTTCATTTCTTACACTTTTATTTTCACAAAGAATTGAGTTAACCATTTAGGCAGAATGTCAGGTGGGCTAGTTAAAAATTATAACTAATATACCATTTCCAGACCAAATAAAAAATATCAAGACCTGATATAAAAATGGTCACTGAGACACAGGGGAATGTAAGTCTGTGGAAAGGATACCATTGCCAGGCACAGCCTTTTTCAGTTTAAAATAAAAAGAAAATCCGGGTTCCGATTGCAGTACTTTGCAATGGTTGATTGTACAGAGGCAAATGTCACTTTCAGAGTATACTGTTAAAATAATCTGGGAATAAAAATCTGCTCTGTGTGCTGTAGTTGTTAGGATAATCTGGGAATGAAAACCTGGTCTGTAACAATATAAAGATTGGGAATAGATCCAGTGAGAATATGGAATCTAAATATGTCAGTATGGAAGAGCAGTGATCACACTAAAACCACTGCAGGTCTGGATTTTGAAGACTGGTGGCTGCTGACAGTGGGGCAGCTGGACAGCTTTGCTTCTCAGGTCCTCTTGCTGCCTTAACTATGCATATTGACTCTTGTGAAATGTCTCTTTAAATGCCACAGTTTGGAGGGTGTAGTTTCAAAATCAATGCTGTTTTGCTTTAAAAATATTCTGTAAAATTCCGTGTCAGAGGAACGGTTTCAGTAACAATTCCTCTGTCTTCACTGGGGTGGCAGAAAGGTCAGGTTACAAACCCAGAGTAAGCCATCCTTGCTGCTGTGTCAGAACTATTCACATGTATCTTATGAGTTATGGACTCGTCATTTTGCACTGCTATTTTTGTACACAGCACGTGATATGGCTGACTCTCTTCTAATCTTCTGGAAGTGCATTCAGGGCTTTAGATCATGTACAGTATACAGTAACATGAAAAATTGTTTTCATTAGGAGATTTGGCAGACAGGGAGGCTGCTTTGAAGTCTGGTTCTGTAACAAATCTTGCATAAACCCTGTTGTTCAGATGTTGAATACTTATTAGTGATCCTTTTGCTGTGATAGACTTCCATATTATTCCAGTTTGGATAATGTGTTACCCTAAGGAAGATATTTAAACCACAAATACTGTTGCCTGCATGTCATAGACTTCTCAGACATAGCAGGAAAAAAACGAAACAAAACCAAAAAATCCCCCACAACGTTTCAACGGAAACAGATGCAACTGACAAAATTACAAGAATTTTAAAAACTGCTAAAACTTTATGGCCCCAGCTATTCAAATCTTATTCTAAATATCTACTTACAAGTTATATGTTGTCCACTGAAAGAGATATCCCAGGAAACTGATTGCCCTGCAGAAATGTTCCTAGCTGACATATCAGAGTTCCGAATTTATTCCGTGTTTATGATGTAAATGTTAGAGACAGTAGGAAAAAAAAGAATAAATCTGTTTTGACAGAAAATTCTAGTCTTTTGAGCCTGAAATGTTTACTTTCTACCATGTCAGGAAGTATTTTTATCTGGATCCTTAATGAACTTCCCTACAAAAAAACTTTGTGTTTTCAGTGTTTCTAGTCTGTGTGAAGCCATTTGGCATGTTTGCTTTGGAAATGAAAATTAATTGCTTTAAAACTGTGGAGTCAGTATGTTCCTAAACCTATAATAGTCTGACAGAATGACAGGGTTTTGACACTGGCATAGCTAAAGATTATTCCAGGACTGACAGCCTTAAAATACTGAGGCATGAAAAAAACATATCTGAGTGAGGGGCTAAGCCCCAGCCCCACCTAACTTCAGAGCCTCCAAGTGCAAGGGATCCTGGAACTGTTTCAAACTTGGTTTCCCAGAGAAAATAACTTTTTTTTCCCTAATTCTTCCAGTGCTGCTGCTCTCAGCTGTTAAAAGTGTACACTGGATGTGGGCCCTGCAAGTAGCTGTGCCTTAGGAGTGGATGCAAAGGCACACACACTATACGATACTTCTATTATCCTATTTCTTATCTGGCAAAATAAGACAACACCAAACCCATCACTCCCCCAAAAACCCATCTTCCATGATAGAAATATTCAATCTCCTTCCCCTGTGCTACTTGCCAAGATAGAATTGTCTGTGAAAGGACAAAATAGCTACTAGTTGACATACCATGCTGTGCTCCCAAAGATATGGTTATAAAGAGGTGCTCTTGGGCAAATGAAGGCTGGCTCACTCTTTGGGTAACAAAGCTCATGGAATGTCAAAGATGGTTGTTCTGGATGCAAAGTCTCAGCCCCTGGTTGAACTGAGTATTTTTGGAACATTTGAAAGCATTGCTTTGACTAATACACTTAAGAACTTAAGAGGAAACATCACTGACAAGCAACATGGACTGATGTGAACTCTGTTCTGGGATGTTCACAATCAGTCTCCTGCACTTCAAACAATGCCCCCAGATCCCAAAGAGTTTTGTATCTCTGTAATGCTTCTGCAATGTAATGGCTTAGATTGAAGATAAAATAAATGAGGCCAGTAGGCTTTGATTATGTTGTGCTAGATTGAAATTCCAAAAAACATGCCCCAAATTATGAAAGCCCTCCTGACCACAATGAAAAATTGCTCAGTAGATTTGGTCTGGGATAGTGAAAAATAAGGACCTTATTTTTGTATATGACCCATCGGAATGAGCCTGATTTGTTTGGCAGTCTGGCTAACACATGGATTCTCATGTCTCCAGCTTCCTTTTCAGGAAGCCTGTGGATGAATGTTTCTGATTTGAACCCACTTTCATGGGGAAGGAAACACCCACACTCACAAATATTTGGGATGCTTTGAGGTAATGTTTTAAAGTGCTGAGCAATTATGTTTGCACCACATGAAGAAAGACCCTGAGTAACCCTTTCTTGCTAGGTTACTGCATAACTAACAGATTTCAGCCACCTACACCTTTACCACCTACACCAGATGAGCATTTTATATATGCCTGAAAAACAGGTTTCTGTCCCACTCTTCTCTTTTGCCACTGTCTTTTCTTTCTTAACTACTACTTGTTAGGAAGTTAGCAAAAAACTCTCACCATCTAGAACAGCTTACTTAAGTTTTCTTTCAAGTTTTCATTCAAGTTAAGTTAGGAAAAATGGCTCATTTTAAAACAAATGAAAAGAGTAAAGCTGAGGTTTAAAAAGTACCAAAAAGATCCTGTGAAATGGATGATTGTATCTGGGCAAATAGATAATTAGGGTGTATGAGGCCTTATTTTTTGAGCATCTGAAGTGTAGGTGGATTTGAGGAAACAAAGCATTAAAGCTCAATTTTACATTTATTTTATTGTCTTTGCACACTTGTCTCAGTTTCCTGTGGTGCCAGCCATCTGTCCAAGCCCGTGTGTTTGATAGGGCATGTCATGGTATGCCACAAGGACCTTGAGTACTATCCTGTTTAGCCCAAATCTCAAACTCTGAGTTCTACATGCAATTTTCTTTTATTTTATGTTTGTCATATGCCTGGGTGTGAGTCCAAGTCAAATATAAAACATGAAGGCATGCTGTCCTTCAAGGAATGACAATCCCTGGAATTTAAAATAAAGGACATCATGCCAAGCAGGCAGCTAAAAAAAGTGTATGTAAAAGATAAAGAGTGCTGCTCTGGGCCTGGCTTCATGGACCATTTTGGAGACTGAGGTGTTGGCTGTTGCTATGGCAGGGAAATGTTTGCACAACAAAATTTAGGTAGATTCTGTACTATATAAAATAGGATAGTCTGCATGGCAGGATGTCTTAGCAGGTCTATAACAAAAATTGGAGCCATAAGGCATGCAAACTAAAGGTTTTGAAGTTAGGTGTAGCTAATTAATTTTCAAGAAATAACTTCTACAACCCCACCTCAATTGAGTTAACCATATCATGCATAGAACCCAATGTGGATTGAAGTCTGTTTTATCAGCTTAAACATGATTTGAAAATGAATCAGAAACAAAAGCTTTAGCATTTGCATTTGTATTTCCATTGCTTATTTTCAAAATACATAATATTTGCAAGGGGGACACTACTGAATTAGAATGATCTCCAAATGGTGAGAAGGAAGAGTATATTGAGAGCACTGCAGATCACAAGATAGTTTCTGATTCCTCTTTACAGGTTCTGTATGACCTTAGGTAAATGTCTGAATGTCGGATGCTAAGAAGATTTTAAAATATTTTCAAGAATAAATGTGCCTGCATCCATTGTCCAACTTTATTGATTCACTGCTGCTTAAAAAGCTCAACTAAGAGTTTCTAGAATGAAACACTGGCTGTGTATAACATCATCTGGAACATTTCACAAGATTTTTAGATGACTTTCACTTTTAAAAATGAGTATCACATTCAAATTTTCAGTTTGGGTTGGTTGCAGTTATAACTTTGGCAACTGGATTGAAGTACCCATTATCCATGTTTTACTCTCAGTATAGGTACTTAAGGGAAGTTTTTATCACTTCCTCTAGAGTTACCCACTTACTCTAGAGGTTTAGATATTCTAAATAGCTTCATCTTCCAGGATGCCATTACAAGGCATGACTTTTGGTTTCTCAATTCCTAGATTGTCAAACAGACCTCATAAATTGTGACCAGTATATGTGGATATGGTGACAGTCACAGCCCTGTTAGTACAAAGGAAATGTAGTCACAAAAATCCTACTTGGTACTGTACATTGGTCTTACAGGTATCTTTAAGAGGTTCAACTGTTGCCCCTGCATCTCTCCAGAGCCCTCTCAAGGGACAATAGTTCTCTCCATTGCCAACAAGCAGAAGTTCTCCTGTTTTCTCAATGACACCTATTTTCCAGATATTATACTGCCACTGATGGAATAAAGAAGCTTGTTGTCTGCTTCCACTCATCAGATGAAGCTATCAAATTTTTTTATTGGGAACTTATCCTTTCTTTGGTACTTACTATTTTTCAAAAATATCTGCCATCAGCATACTTGATCAGTTTGCTTTGTTTGGCTTTATTCTAAGTTGTTCAGAAGAACTAATGTTTCATAAATCTTATGAAAGAGCTTTATGTTTCATAAAGCTAAGAATCAACTCCTGTGGATCCTTGTAGTCCCTATGAAATGCACTGGCTGATTCCCATTAGTTTTGAGATATGCCATGTCTATTTTTAATACAATCTTGGTGTCTCATATCATACCATATCATTTTAGTTCTTAATCAAAATGTCAAGCAATACTGAGTCATGATCATTACAGAAGTGACGGTTTGTTACACCACCATCCATTACCTTTATTAACCAAACTGGGATCATTAACAGAGCAAACTACTTGGAAAAGATCTAACGGGTTTTCCTGAAGCATTAATCATTTTCCTATTTGTTCATTAACAAACTGTCAGCCATTCCCATATTTACTGATGCTGGTCAAATTGGTCTATTTTTAGGTACTTTGTTTGAGCAACACTGTGAGGGCATCATTACCCCTTTTCTCCAATCTCCACTTAAGTAAGTAAACACCACTGTCTCTGATGGACTGACTGATTGGCCAGCATCAGGTCTGTCTTGGACACCTCTGCCACTCTCTCTGTGGACATGAAGGAAGTTTCTGGTAGCTTCTCTCTGAAGCCACCCATGTGAAAACCCACACTACCAAAATCTTGTCAGGCAAACCCAATACAAGCATGAATGAAATTATGAAGTTGGAGTGCTACAAAGAACTGAGTCACGTTGAGACACAGACTGGGGTTCTCATAGCATAACTTCAGCTACATAAAATTTAAACATATCTTCTAAAATAGCCATTCATGCCTTGTTTATTACTCAACTCTCATGATCAATGTTATACTCACTCAAAGAGAATTCATCCCACAGATGCTGAACAGTTGAGGCTGGCTCAGCTGTCTTTTGTGGGTGCCCATCTGGCTCCGAGCCATCCAAGGAAATTAGGTTAAACTGGGTGAATAACACTTATTTGGCTAAAGACAGTTGAAATAGACTCCAGGCAACATGGCTGATGCAGGGAAAACTGCAGTACAAAACAAATTTTTCAACATTCCTCACAACCTGTAGAAAAATGTAATCATTACACAGTTCTTTTCTGTTGAGACTGTAGTTTACTGAAATAAAATAACAGTGTCAGTTTAAATGTTACCTTCATTCCACATGTAAGTTTTTTTAATTGGCTTTTTATAGAAAGCAACCCTTAGAGAAATGCCAGTTATTGTACAGTGCTTGTCTCTAAGAAAAACAAATCATTCCTCCTAAATAAAATCAATATATATTTATAATCTTTGTACGCTTATTTGATTGTATGACTGTGTGTCAGGGTTTTTATTAAAAGGAAGGTAGTATGCATTTGAAATTCTTAACTGAACATATTAGTTTACATATAAGTCTGCATGTGCTTAATCAGAGATTGCCCCTCAGGAAAAGGCCCTCATACTCCAAAAGTAGAGTCTTGACTCTGTTTCTCCTTATTCCATGAAAGTGCAGCCCTGCTTCCCAAAAGAAAGTTCCCTTGCTTTTTAAATTCCTCTCTCTCATCAAACCAAGCACACTGTCTAGCACTCTGAGACAGAGGAAAACAGCGAGACCGAGCCCAATTCACTCCCAGCAGAGAGGAGAAGGGAGCTGACATCCTTGATTAGTCATTGCCATCTCCCTGCTGCTATCAACACAATGCAGCACCTGTGGCAAGGAGCTGAGTGCCCCTTTATGCTTCCCACTTGATGTACTCATTCATTGCATTCACACATTCAGAATGTGATCTTTGTTGAGTAAGGAGTTATGTTCAGTAATGAGACATGTCCAGTAATGAGGAGTGAATTTTTCCTTACTGAAATGTTATCTGTTTAAAAAAAAAAAAAAAAAAGAAAAAAAAAAAAGAAAAAAAAATCTTTCTGGCAGAGAAGAAATTGCAGATCTTTAAATACTCCAGTGCTATTAAAAATCTTAGACCTCAGCAAATGATTGACAATGTTTCAACAACAGGGAAGTGGTGACTGGGAACTTGTCTGTGAAAACAGATGGTGCTTGACACTTCTCTGGAAGAACCTGTCAGCCCCTTTAGAACACTGGGTCATCTATGAAGTATAAAAAGAGAATGTTCTTGCCCTAAAGTGTTTACTATGCAACTTTAAAAAAGCATTTGTGTATTAATTGCCATGGGAGAACTCCAGACTTACAGAAGGTGTGAGTGGTGCAGCAGTCTCAAGAGAGCCTTGTCTCAAGAGAGCCTGGCACTTTGCTGCATATTTGTGTGCATGTACAGACAGGGAAACACACCAACGTAGGTACTTCAGCAAAGAGGGTAAGGACTAGCCTGACTTGTCTTGTAGGCATTTGGTGCTGGTTTGGATGTCCTCTTTGATTTAAGATACCTTGAAGATGACAGGTATTTACAGGCAGCTTACAACTTTTTCCAGTTTCAGGTGGAAGTTGCCAGGCTCTCCCCACAGTGCCTAAATGACAGTAGACACAGGTATTTGTGTGCCTGAATCCCACCCCACATACTGTACTGTGGAATGCAAACTGTTATCTTCTGCTTTATGTATTCACCTTGAGACATATGTCATGAAAACCAAAAATCAGAGAATCTAGGGTTTTATCCGTTTGGAACAGTTTTACTTCTGGGTATTTTTTATGGGTTTCTCTCTCATTAATTTCATCTGGTCAAAATGTGCTTCAGTTTGCTGCTTTCACTAATGAGTCACCCTGTTTCTACTGTGGCTTGCTCACTCACTGAAGTGTGGGAAGACATGTGCTACATGCAATAAATTCAGCTGGCTTCATACACCAGCTTTGGTGTCCAAGACTGTGAATGAAAGAACTTCAAGTTCATTTTTGCTTTTGCTTTGCACTTTTACAAAGGGAAGTGATTGAAATTGGTGACTAACAAGTTCTTAATTAAAAACCACTGTAAAACCAGACCTGACACCCCTAAGAGAAAAAAAACCCCTTAATCTATATAGAAAATGTATACAGCTAAGAAGGTGAAGAAACTTAGAAACTAATTGCCCAGTAACTGATTTTCTCCAAGAATTCACTCTAAAGTGTCCTTGTAAGCATGTTCTTTATACTTTGAAAACAAACTTTTTTTATTGGGGTCCATGTTATCACATTGATTTGCACAGGTGAGTATGAATTGTGTCCCTATCTGTTTTTCTATTTTTATTTCCTTTTATCTTATTTTTTGTTATTTTTTGTTTTTGTTTTATTATTTTTCATCCTTTTTTTGGTTTGTTTTTTTTTTCTCTATAATAGCATTATTGACAAATTTGCCATGGGATATTTTAATAGGATCATATTATTAGTCTACATTTCTAGGAGTGACTCTCTGTTCAGGAGTAACCCTGCCAGTTTACAGCTAACCAATGAAAGATTGGAGCATGGGAATGTTCCTAGAGTTCAGGGAGAGGCTTGATCTATTTTGTGGCTTAAAATTTGGGTTGAGAACCAGGCCTGTACTGTATATTTTTTATGCCTTCCTTTCTTTAGGTTCTCAATTTTGACCCTTTTATTTGAAATTTCATTTGACCCACTTCAACAGCAGATAGAACTTTTATCTTAATTGTACCTTGAGAGAAGCATTTCCACATTTGTCCCTGTCAGAGTTCAGTAGTCTCTGACCAGGAGGAGGCTTCAGTGTTTATTATCAAATCTACTCATTTGGTGTACTTGTGATTTTGATATAACAGAGCGCTGCAGCAATGTACTGAAAGCATAAGAGAAGAATGATACAGCACTTGTGTACTGGTTGAATCACAGAACAACCCTGTTCCTCATTACCGGTCCCTGTGTGCTCACTGTCAGGATGCTGAGCATCCCCAGCCCCTAGGAAAGGATCCATGCATGGATTAAAGCCAGACTGAGCTGCCTTCCAGTTCTGTTCTAGTAGTTGACCAGATTTTATACTTTATGTTGGGCTGAGGCATGTGTATGTCCTCCCAGCCCTGGCACACTGGTCTGGCTAGCTCAGGAAGACATAATTGTCTGTTAATTATCTCAGGGAACCTGATGATTCAACAGTGCAGCTGTCTTATCTAAAAACATTGCCCTTAATTTTCCCTGGTGCTAAGATAAGCTTAGCTTTCTTTATGGTGCTTTTTTACCTGAGCTTATTGGGGTTTTTGCCTCATCTCGGAACATTCCTCCACTGTCAAGGTGTGTTGGTCAAGCACACCATGCAAAAGCTGTTTTCTCCAATGTATAAATTTGAAATATCCTTTCCCAAAAAAAGCATTGCATACAGTATAAATATTACACCTCAGATTTTTCTTCTGCAATGACACCATCAAAACTGCAGAACATAGCAGCTACTTTTACCTGATGACCCTTTTTATTATGACTATAGTAAATTGCTAGTCTTCTGCAAATCTTCTGAAAAGTCTTTGTTTGTTTGTTTTAAATCTTTTAGGGATTATATTCTGATTTAAAAGAGAAAAATCTAATTATCTTGAAAAGGTGGGTACCTGAGAATCCATAATCAGCACAGAAGGAAGACAGGGAGTCAACACAGATAGTTGGCTTTGAAATATACTGTAGGAAATGATGCTTTTCTACAGCTGAGTCATATAGTAAAGAAAATCATATAGAGAGGTCATTGCTCATGTGAATCAAATGACTAAGAGTATGAAAATTACAAGTCCTCTCTTTTACCCCTCAGATCAGATTTTTATTCTTTCTTTTTTTAAGCAGTGGGTTCAGAGTAACAGAAAGTGTTATTTCTCCAGTCCCTTTTCCTCTAAAAAAATCCTTTCTGAAGAAAACATGCAATATGATGTTTCACATTTTAAGAGTTAGAACAGCATTATTCTAAATTGGCCACTTCTACATTTTTTCCAAGTTATTAACATAATAATGTATTGGTTATGAAATAATTTACAAATTTATTTCAGTGATCACTATATTTATCCAAGGTATGTGTCCAGGTTTGCCTTTATGTAAAGGCTTATATATGGGGCAACATCTCTGCAGTGTCTGAGTAAGACATCGACATCCAAAAAAATGAAGTACAGGAAGTACTTCACAATTAAGAGAATGAAGGTACTCACCCAGATAGTCAAAGGCTATGTCCACAGGTGTAAATTAAATATGCTTGAGAATATTTCAATGCAAATTTATTAAAGTTGATTCAGTCACAGATGGACAATAAAGTTAGTCTTATTCTGGAACTCTACATCATATTTCTGAGCCTCTGTTTTGACTCTAGGTCTAAACTTGGCTGTCCACCTTCCCCAACTCTTGGAATGCCTTTACAAAAGTCTCTTCATGTGTGAGTAAGGTGGTATCTTGCGAGTTTCTATCCTCCCTAATCTCTTTCCAAACACTTCTATAGGCCATTTTCAGGCAATTCAGAGGAAATTAAGCATCATTTTATAGGACCTGAGTCTGAGCCAATTAATCATCTTCCACCTGCTCATTGTCTGTTGAATGACTGCTAATGGTGTGATGCTTAGTTTGGTTCTGGGTCATTACTGGTGAATCTTCGAAAGCCATGAAACTGACCTTCTGTTGCCATCAGAAAGGCAAGCAGAATTGGACTGATAAAAGTAATGAAGAGCCTTTTGTGAAGACTTTCTTTTCTTAGCTGGAGAAATAGAGTTATTCATCACACTATTTTAATGTATTCAAAATTCATATTTCTAGATTCATTTCCTTAATTTGCAGCCCAAAAAGGAGACAGTGTTATGCTTGTATGTGAGAAATGACAACGATTGATATCTCTTGGAGTGAGCTGTAATTTTTCAGTGATTCCCTGGTCTTTCCTTAATTTCCATACTTTATGAAACTGTAAGGAAAATCAGGTTTATTCTACTTGGCTGGTCTCATTATGGTTTATTTTCTCCTTTTAATTTAAGGAATATGTCGGTCTACTTCTTTGATTAGATAACCTAAGTTCTTTGCCTCTAATTTTGGATAACTAGTGAATCCCTTAAATATTTTCCAACAAGTTAAACTAGGGAGGTAGAGTCTTCTATGTATCTGATGTGCTGATGCTATAGAGATCTCTTCATCTCTATATCAAGTATATAGAAATGCAGATATATTAGTAGGTATATTATATTGTATAAATAATATATTTGTATAGCATATTAATATAATATATTAATACTATATATTATATATAACATATATTATATATAGCAATGAATATAATATATAGTATAATTAATATATTGTTAATATAATATAGATATTATATTAATAGTTATATGTAAGATGCCAACTTGGATTGTTAGGCTTCAGAGAATACTTATCATTCCTATATAATACTGTGAGTATGACATACAATAATGAGTCATAACTGTGATTTATTTCTCCTATTTTTGCTGCAGAGATCTACGCATGGGACAATTCTCTCATCAATATCCCATACTTGAGAAAAATGGGCATTCCTTAGAAGCGATTCACCTGGTCTATTTCAAATGTCAGCTTGAGGAAGAGGTTAATAACGCCCTGCTAGGACTGACTTCTCTCTACTGCCAACATGAGTGCATTACTTCCAAGACAGACCCCTGCATGGTAAACACCAGCATTATACCAAACTTCTACTTCATTCTTGCTTGTCTAGAGCTGTAGCATCTATAAGTGTTGTACAAGCCTGGGTACCATTTGTCTCCAAGCTGGTGCTGGGCTTGGGGCTTTGTGCCCGCAGCTTTGCTCTGTGGCTGTGCCAGCAAGGAAGAGCAAGAATATGAGTGACTGAAAATGGTCCCAATTCCCAGATTGCATGTGGGCCTAGTGACTGCCTTGTGGCTATTTTGCTGTCTTTTGTCTGTCTTTGTTGCTACAAGCTCACTTAAATACACTCTAAACTTGAATGTTTCTTAACTCCATATCCTCAGTTTCAAAGGGTCTAACTTGTGAGCCGTGGGAGCTTTTGTGCAAAAAAAAAAAAGATTTTACAAAGTGGGAATACATATTCTGCAAGATGGATAGAAGTTTTAATTGTAATTTTTTGCTCCAGCCTACATAAACTATACCTCAAACACAGGATAGCACAAGGTGCAGATTTGTTGCATTGAGCAACACTTTATTTACAGATTTTTCTGACCAATGAATAAACAGTCTGAGATGGACTTTTTTTAATGAACAGTTTGTCACATTCTCATATGCTGTGAACTGAAGGCTACATTATTTTACCTTGGCTAAGTGTATAACCATATGATTAATGCCATAGTTATTGACAATATTTTTTTAATTTCAGATTTAATTTTTTTTGAAATAATCAAGAAAGTGTAAATATGAATTACAATAAGACAGAATTCCCTCTTTCTTTTTCTAAGTTCTTTGCTATGAAATACTGTAGATCAGGAGTTTAGCACTGAAGGCCCACTTCATCATGTCAGGACTTTCTAAAGATGGATTTGATGAAGCAAATAAAATACCAATTATCTTTTTTAGAAAAAAAAAAGAAGACAGAAAAACAAAATCAAAGGTTTTGTTCAATGAATAGTCACTCGAAAGTGCTGGATTAACAGATGGACTTGGGGTTTTTAAAGGTTTTTCCAACTAGACGATTCTATGATGTTATGATATTTAATGTTCAGTGCATCATCTTACTTTTCATTTCTTTTCCTTTTTTTTTTTTAATGAGCATTTCTGTTTGAAACCTTCTTTATTCCAAAGTCTTCTAATTATACTCACTCACAGTTTCATCAAAATTAGCTTCTATCAAAAGTAGTAAGATTAAATATTTCATCAGAAAAGATCCTTTGGAACCCTGGTAATTTTCTTTGTGTCCAAATTATTTGAGTTTATGCAATGTATTTTTATTCTGAGGAAAAGCAAGGCAATTTTCATGTTGAAAATAATAGTAGGCCAGAGTCATGGGAGAGGGGCACACCATAAACTTATACTCTTCTGGTGAATGTGATCATCCTTAGAAAATTAGAGAAAGAGAGACGTGAGCATGGCTCATGATCCAAAAGGAAAACTTATAATTAAAAATAAATTTCAGCATAATCAATGATGTATTAGTGAAAAAGGAATAGACAGCATCCTGACACCTCAAATGCATCATGGAAGAAATTTCTTCCTCTCCAGTACTACATGCAAATATATACTTGGAAATTTCATATTCTTTTTGTTAAGAACCATTTAAGTTTCCACACATATTTAAACAGTGAAGATGACTGGATGATGGACAGCAACCTCTTTCTTTTGAACATCAGGCTCCCTTGTGAGCACTGATATGATGTGGGTGCTGAAATTTAATTAAAATGCCTATTAAGAAGAAATCTTTAGAAATATCTTGTCTTCAGTAGGTAGATATTTAATTTATTTTTAAAACGTTGGTTTAGCTGTGCAAAGCAGAGCTTTTTTCTTTAGAAAGATGAATATGAATGAAATCCTCTCCTTTTGTTTTCTAGTGAAAGCATACTGCTGATAATGCTTTTAACTCAGATTTTATCATTAGCCCATTGCCATCGGCAGATATAAAAGCACAGAAATTTCACAGTAACTTCTGAGTCACCAAGTTCAACTCTGTGTCATAGACAAACTGAACAGACAACTATAAATGTATGATGTTCTGTTTAAAACTAGCTGCATTAAGTGCTTTGCATTACACTTGAGGAAAGAGCCTCACTTTTGGGCTCCTAAGAGACTCCTTTTTCTAAATTCATATGTAAACTTACTAATGGTCCCCAGACAAGTTGCATATTTTAAAGCTATTCCTTACCTTGATTTACCTTGTCCTTAGATGTGCAGCAAGCACTGCTGTGACTGAGTTGCACTGACGTGGCAAGGTTTTGGTGGGAGGTGCTGCAGGGGTGGCTCCTGTGAGAAGGCACCAGAAGCTCCAAGACGGACCCACAGTTGGCCAAGGCCAAGTCTGCCAGTAGTGTTGGCAGAACCTTGCATGTGATAACATATTTAAGAAAGGATGAAAAATTCTGGAAGAGAGGAGATAGAAAACGTGAATAAAAGGACTCTACTGAAGGAGAAGGAGGGCCCAGTGCAGAGACTCCCCTGCAGACTGTGGTGACAACCATGGTGAGGCAGCTGTGCCTCTGCAGTCCATGGAAGATCTCTTACCAGTGCATGTAGATCTGTCCTAAAAAAACTGCAGCTTGTGAGAGTTTGCACTAAAGACACCTGGTAGGATCTATTGACCAGTGGAGAGGGGGAGTCCATGCTGGAGCAGCTGTTCCTGAAGGATTGCACCCTGTGGAAGGGACCCATGCTGGAGCAGTTTATGAAGAACTGCATCCTGTGGGAAGGACTCACACTGGATGAGTTTGTAGGATTGTCTCCCATGAAATGAGGGGAAGAGTGGGAGGAAGAAGAAGAGAAGAAATGAGGTGTTACAAACTGACCACGATCCCCATTCTCTCTCCCCCTGCACTTCTCACATGGAGAAGGTAGAAGAATTGGGAATGAGGTTGAACCTGGGACAAAGCAAGAGGAGGAGGGAAGATATTTTACAATTATTCTTGTTTCTCATTATCCTGTTCTTTTTGATTGGCAATCAACTAAATTGATTTCTTCAAACTGAGTCTGTTTTGCCCATGATGGCAATTACAGAGTGACCTCCCTGTCCCTATCTTGACCCATGAGTTTTTGGGTCTTAATTTCCCCTACATCCTTTTGATGGAAAGAGAGTGACAGAGCAGCTTGATTAACCCTTTCCAGGGTCAACCCACCACAGTTCTTTGTGTTGCACAATAGGGAACTCTTTGGAGTTGAATATAAGAATAATAATTGGGAAAGGTAATGGGCAAAACATGGACTGAACAATGCCAGAGGGCAAAATCATTATTAGGAATTTTATTTGCAGCTGTAGTGAAGGGATTGGGGGTGGAGAGTGTGTGAATTGTCTGTATTTGTCAGCGTTGAAATGGTGTTTTAATTTTAGGTTGCATTTTTAAGAAACTGAGGTCTTAAAAAACATATGATTTCATATAAATTTAATCAATTGTTAGCAGTGGACAGCCAGCGGGCAACAGGTGCTGAAATACCTTTACCAGTCCATGAAGAAAGTAAAGCACTTCCAAAGTGCTCTTCTGTTTTAGGCCTTTTTGGGGTACCTAGCCTTGTGTAATTTTCTTTGCAGGCCTTTTGTTCCAATCTTTTCAGGCTTTTATTTCCTTTATGGCTTTTTTTGAGATACTGCCTTCTACAGCATCTGGTCTGCATCATGTATACATTTTTCCTTTAAGTTCTCAGGAGTCACTTTCAGCTGCAAGCAGCATAATAGTTATATTGTTGTATGCAAGTTATCTCATTATTATAAATAAAAACTTGATTTTGTACCTTAAAAAAACATAATTTCTAAATCCAAAGGTAACCACAGTGCTGATCTTTACTATTGAATATTTATGTTTCTCTTTCTTGAGCCATTTTGGGGGTTTTGACTGTGAAAAGAGATTTTTTTTTTTACTAAATCTAATTTATTTAAATGTGAGAAGTTAATTCCTTCAGCTTCTGATCAACCTTAATTAATGATCACTTCAAAATGTAGCTCAAAGTGTAGGCTCAAAATGTAATTTAAAATCTAGTGTCCTCTTTGAAAAATCCTTTTCTTTCCTAAGGTGTACCTGTATCCTGGATCTTTTTTCTTAATCACTCTTGTAAATGACTAAATTTATCAGCGCCATAATTTGTTTAACATTGTAAGTATTTTTTCTTCAGCAAAAGCTGAAAGTTTGCACTATAACTACACTTGAAAGTAGATTTGTTATTTTCCAGATCATCTTTTTTCATCCCATAGATTAGTGTTTAATTGAAGAGATGATTGGAAAACAGAGTACATTAATAAAATTTAACCTCTAGTTCCTAATTTATTAAAGTTCAAGACAAGTTCTCTGCAATAGTGCATGTCTATTTCAGAGCAATAAAAAACTTTAAAAGCCCAAAAAGTATTTTCCTATGATCAAGTTAGAAGCCTATATGTGATTTTGGACTTGGTATTTCCTTAAAAAAAATAAATACCAAAGTTACAGATATTGACTGCAATTTTGGCCACACCAAAAGTCCTGCTTAACCATTTTTTCACAGGTACTTTTAGTGGGGCCTTTATTAAAAAAAATTTCTCATTGGCAATAGCTCTCTATAATCTCTTTTCATCTATCACTTTTACTCTCAGCTTGGTCCCAACACTCCCACTGCACCTGCAGTGCTGGTACTTTATTGTCATGCAGAATTCCAGCTAAATTACTGGAGTCCTGCATTGAAGCAAAGACCCATTCCTATGAAGCTCTCTCAGGTTTCTCAGACAATACCTGGAAATAGCCAAGAGTTGAGCAGATGAGGAGCAAGTTCTAAGAAGCAGTTAACTGTTATTTTTTAGTACTGGAATCTGTTTTGACTCTGTTTAATTTGTTGTGTATGCATATCCTTAATATCTCATGGCATGGTCTCCACTTGTGAATCACCTAAGAGTTAAGTGCTGCCTTGGCATCTGTAGTAATCCAGGGCTTCAGGAGTGGTGGGGCACAAATGTCATGGTTGCATTAGCACTGAGCAAGGATGTGGGTGGGATTTGTGCTAACTGGGTGCTGCTGTCTTGTCTTGGCTGCTTGCTCTCTGCAGTGTATTACCACTGATAGCTGCAGGTGATTTATCTTACAGAAAGATTCACATCACAGCACTCGAGATACACAGGACAGAAATAGTTCAGTGCTTCTGGCCCAGCAAACTCCTTAGGTACTGGGATAAGCAAAGAGGAGGTGATGTCTTCCTATTGCATAAGCAGCAGCAACAATTAAGAAAATCTTTTTCTCACAGAGGTGTGAACCCAGAAATGCAAAACCCTTTCATATTATACTACCTGAAGTAAAACCTGCATATTTATCCATTCTCCAGGTCATCTCCATCATCCTTCCTTTCTACTCTGCGTGTCTAACAGCATCAGCTGCCATTTCATCAGCTCCTGCTATCAGTCATTCCTGATCCCTTTTCTTGTTCTCCTGAGCAGAGGACCTCCCAACAGCCATCCTCTGCCTTCATTTCCCTGTAACATGATGTGGTAACTTCACCAGAAAGCAAAATGTGTCTTAGATGATGAAAAAGTGCATCAGGAAACTCTGAAAATCTTTATGAGGTCATGCCATATATGTAAAATGAGAACAGGAATGTGAGAATAGAGCCCCAAAGGAAAAGCAGTGTTATAACTGACTGTGCTGTATTTGCAAAAGCATTTTACTCACTGTGAGTGCAGAAACTGCAAAAGGCTTTCCTTCTTAACATATTTAGAGAAATTATATTGTTATGATGATGATGAAAATCTAAACAAAGATAAATACAGGTGTTTTATATCAACTTCTATTTCAGTGGTAATACTAATGTGACTATTAATGGAATTTTCAGCTGAAAACTGAGGAGGCTGATTTTTCAGCATAGCATATTTTGGCAGATATCCAGCATTGGAAATAGAAAGGAAAACCTGTAAAAAAATATTTTCAGGATCTAGTTGCACCAATTAGGAACATCATTTAGTTCTGTAACTATGATTTTACAGGTGATATTTACTACTTCTATCTATTCACTTCCAACATAAATGCTGACAGACTGTATAAGCATGTGCTTGTCATTTCTCTGACTAGTTTAGTCTTCATGAAAAGTTTCTTACTAAGTTTTGTGTAAAGATGAGCTGACACTAAAATAAGAAAAATAAGTTTCAGAAATTAATTTAAACAAAGACTTCAAAACAAAACCACTCAACTAAATCTTACATTTTGAGTGAGGTCATTATCTGAAATCTTGTTTTATTCATAACTAGACAAGAAAAATAATTAGGATTTTGTCATCCTACTTTTATCATTTGGCTTTGAAAAGTACTGAGGTTCTACGTGCTGGAATTTTAAGTACCTAAAGCAACTCTTTCATTTTTAGTTTTCACAATCCTGAATGCACAAATGCATTCAGGAAGTTTTTAGAAAAAAGAAAAGTTTAAAAAGAAATGAAGCTTGATATGCCCATCTTCTATTTCCATTCTTGTAGTCCATCACTTGATGGATTTGGCCAAGAGCAGATGTCGCCTAAAAAGACCCACTTTAGGACACAGCTGAACCTGTCAGCCAAGCTGATGGTGTCTCTGGAAAACCATATTTTAGAAAGGGCAAAATGCCAGACAGCACCTATTTTGTAACAATGCTTCTGTTTCTTGCATTGCAATATCAGTAATCTCTTAGGTAGGACAATCTCATGGATTGTCCGACCTAACAGATTACTGATATTGCAATGCAAATATTTTTTAAAAACTATAAAACGTGCAAAAAAATTACATTACATCCTAGGAGTCTTTTGGGAAGTAGCAGTATGAACTGGGGACACAGATGTTTTCTTGCAGTCTTTCCGTGTGACCCCTGATTCAGAGTTTGCACAACTCTTCCACAATGGGACACCAACAGAAACTCCCTTTTTTTCTCTAGCCTGTTGCCACAAGACTGATATTCTTGGAAACATTTTCTATCATTCTTGGTTGAAATATATTTCTCATTATTGTAATTTAGATAGCCTTTGATTAGATTGTAATTTAGATCACTATTGTAATTTAGATAGCCTTGATCTGCTTTCTGGAATAAAGAGGAATGTGAAACTTAGAATCACAGAATCTGCATCACAGAGAAAGCTATAGCTTTATAGCCACTGCAACTAACAGAGCTGGAGCTCTGGCAGGTTTGTAACATAGAGTTAAAATTCCTCATATGCACTAAGGTGTGAACTAGATCGAAGCCTTCCCTGCAGCTGGATTCATCATGACTTTTCTGTTTCAAGAATAACGTTGGGGTTTTCACTCTGCTACTCTTAGAGTCCCACAGATAATATGTAAGAGAAAAAAGAAACTCTTCCTTCTGGTTCTGACTCTTTCAAATTGAAGTTTTTTTATTTATTTCATAACTTAATGTCACTTGCCAATCTTCCATCACCTGCCTCCTTATCCAAACTGTGGATGATAAACAGGCAGAATTCTCACATTGTGACAGGCATGGGTTTTGATTCTCCTCTGTCAGCCAAGATTCTCATATCAAGTTTATCATTTTTCATTGCTGAAACTGAGAACACTTCAAAAATATGGATGATGCAAGAAGTTCATGAAAAGATGCTGGACAAGTTTCTGAAGTTATATGTAACCATCTAAAAGAATTTCATAAAGGTATTAATAAAATTACTATGTGTGCTAGATATCCTTCACTGTAGTCCAGAAGCTTCCAGTAGGATGTTTTTGGCTCTGTGTGCATTCCCATGTTTGTGAAAATGGGGTGAGAAGGGAGGGCTTAAGTCAGGGGACATGAAGAGTGAACCTCTCTGTAACAGCAGAGAGGCTGTCGTGGGGAATTTGCCTTGTGTGGCAAGGTTTTGTTAGCTGGGGCATCGCAGGGGTGGCCCCCTGTGAGAATAGACCAGGGCCCCGTTGGTAACAGCCAGTGCCAGCCCACTCCATCTGAGCCACCACAGGACACAGGCTGAGCCCATCAGTGCTGCTGGTGGCACTGCTGCAAGAACATATTTCAGAAAGGGTAAAAACCCTGCACAGCAGCTGTGAGAGAGGAGCGAGAAAAATATGAAGAAGAACCCTGAAGGTACCAAGGTCAGAGAAGGAGAAGGAGAAGAGAAGGAGAAGGAGAAGGAGAAGGAGAAGGAGAAGGAGAAGGAGAAGGAGAAGGAGAAGGAGAAGGAGAAGGAGAAGGAGAAGGAGAAGGAGAAGGAGAAGGAGAAGGAGAAGGAGAAGGAGAAGGAGAAGGAGAAGGAGAAGGAGAAGGAGGAGGTGCTCTAGGCACCAGAGCAGAGATTATCCCACAGCCTTTAGAGGAGGTAATCTACACACTCCAGTCCATGGAGGACCCCATGCTGTAGCAGGTGGATATGTCCTGAAAAATGGTGCATCCCATGAAGAGGGCATGCATGAACATAGGGAGGAGCCCACAAAGAAACAGGTCTTCTGTCATGATCTGTGACCCATGGGGAACACACACTAGAGTAATATATGAAGGACTGTCTCAAGTGGGAGAGTCTCACACTGCAGCAGGGGAAAAAATATGAGAAATAAAAAATAGCAGAGAGGAAATGCTGGGACAACAACTCCCCTTCCACATCCCACTGTGCCAGTCTGCAGTGTGTGGAAGAGTTAAGGAACAAAGGAGTGAATTTGAGCCTGGGAAAAAGTGGGGATTAGGGGGAAGATTTTGAGTTTTGTATTTGTTTTTTATTATCCTACACTGGTTTTAATTGTCAATAAATTAAATTAATCTCCCCCAAGTTGAATCTGTTTTGCCCATGATGGTAATTACTAAGTGATCTCTCTGTCTTTATCTCAACCCACAGATTTTTTATCTTATTTTCTTCTCTCTATCCTGTTGAGCAGGGAGAGGGATATAATACCTGGATGGGTGTCTGGCAGCAAGGCAAAGTCCAGTACAGAGAGACAATCATGAGTTAGTGAAATAAATAAGTTTTGATCACATCCTTCTCTCCAGGAAACATTGTCATAATTTAGTTGTCATCATCTCACTGTTCAGAGCTGTGCATCTACATAGACAGAGTGCACTTAGGAAATGCTGAGGGTTTCTAAAAAGAGAGGAAGTTTCCTAACACTGTGATCCCTTGAAAATAGGTGTCTAAACTGTGACCTCTGTCAAGGATGTTTGGATTGCTACTTAAGGACAACTTTTAGTGGTACAGAAAATAGGGTAGCTGCATAGTCATTGTATCTGAATTGGTAGTTATATGCCAGTGGGAGGGAAGTCAAATCCTCCAAGTAAAACCAGCTGGGTGCAGTTTTGAAATGTGTTCTCAAACAGAAGTGCTGACATAAGGCAAATTTCACAAGTAGAACTAACTGTAGGACTAACTCTCACTCATGGTGGATGAAATTTCAAAGCAAAAAGTTTAAAGAAATAGACATAAATGGAGATAAAAGTCAAGACAATGTCTTGTCTTTTATTCTGGACCTCTTATCATTCTTGTCCCTGAAGAGATGTAAGAAACCTTATATCTTACATGTGCAAACACTGATACACCTTTCAGGAAGCTTGACAGGAAGATATGTCTGCACATTTCTAAACATAACCCAAGCTGGTATTCTTAGCTTTTTCATTCTTATCACCTAATTCCCAGTTGGTTTTTTCTACTGTCTGCTCTGACTGCTGCAATCCTTAAAGTTTCAGCACAAGAGTCATACTTCCCTCTGCTCTATAAGAGTGGATCAAAGCTTGTCAACAGCCCATAAAAACTAAATAAAAATTAATCAAAAATTTAACATTTTCCACAGATTTCGTACACATTTAAGTGTTTCCAAGTGCAAAAGTAATTGAGAATGAAAAAATATGACTTAAATATGCCCCACTTAGACTTTCTGTTGGTTTGCAGTGAAAATGAGTCCTTGCAGGAAAAAGGACAAAACTATTTTGATTCAAGCTTCTGCAAGTATCCCCGGGTCTTTCTCGGCAAGCTGCTTCTCTTCAGATAGACCCCAGTCTGCTTTGTTGCATGGAGTTATTATAAAAGGTACTTAAGTAAGAGAGCTCTGTCTGTTATTTTTTTATTGTGAGGTTGATCAAACGCTGACACAGCTAACCCAGAGATGTTTTAGAATATCCCCCTTGGAGATATTTAGAAACCATCTAGACATGGTCCTGTGCTGAGTAGCCCCTGTTTCAGCAGGTGGTTTGGACAAGGTGACCTCCAGAGTCTCCTTCCACCCTCATCCGTTCTGAGATTCTGTGAACTGCAAAGATTTGCTCTTCTGGATATGCACTATTTCTGTATCAGTGGGACATGACTACTGAAGAAAATGTAAGTAACCTCATATATGTGTGACAAGATTATTCTTTGTTAAGAGAGGGATCCTTGATCACCGGGTTCTGATATGTGCTTCTCTCTGTAGCTTTCACTCTGTTAATGTGTGTTTCATCTACACTTTCAGGACAATTTTCAGTGAGTAAACTGAATTTTGTAAAAAAGCAGTTTCACATTTACCAGTGCTTCAATGCAAATACTCTTCAAGTCCCTGAAAATTCAAATATTAAACGAATTGAAAGTCATGTGAAGAAAATAACCATGAGCTAGTCAAATATTTTTCTCATTTTTGTTTCCATTTCAACTACAGTAACATCTTGTTCTTTCCCACTCAGAATGGTAGTTTGGCTTTGTCAGAGAAAAACACTTCCCCATTGCCATTACAGGACCTGTTTTTACTGCTTGCTAGTCATGTTCTAACATAAACTGTGCATAACTAATTGTAATTCTAGATAACTATCATTACCTTTAACCAGGGGAGTTCTGAAAGATCTGGTTTAGAATTCCTGAGTTGTAATTTTGTTTTTCTCTGCAGCTGTTGAAGCAACACCTCCTATTTTTATATTGGAAATGAAGTTTTATTTTGGATGTGTGCATGAAAACTAAAAATCATTTTTTGTAGATGAGTAGAATGACCATTTCTGTTAATTCATGAAAATAAGAAATGTTGGGATAAAACATTAAAGAAACACAGGGAAATTTATCCATGTGTTAGAAATCATTGTACCATAGCAAAAAACGTATTTAATTTTCATTGTTTATAAATTGCAGACAGATTCCAAACTTATGAATTCACAACTGTGGGAAACTGCATTTTTGGGACCTCTCAGGTCACCAGGGGTTAGAAAGAGCGGCACTGCTATGATTTCACAGTGCTGACTAATTAGAAATCAAAGACTAACTGAATAAAAGTCTCCCCCATCAGACTCAGAGTGAGTCAGCGAGTGATTTTTGAACGTAGAGATGACAACAGCTTTCCCAGGAGTCTTCCTGGCCTCTATGGTAAGTGTGTGTTTATAGTTTAGGGTGGTACAATAGAAAATTGAGTGAGATTCTGCCCTGTGGTTAGTTCATGTGTGCAAGTCATGGAACCTCAAGACTTTTACTGGGCAGGCAGAGAGATGTAGATGAAATTAATTAAACATGTAGATGAAATTAATTATTTTCATCATTCATGATGCACTATTGGAATGAATTTGGTATCTGGAAATGTACTAAAGAATAACAATATTCTACTATTGCAACTTTAACTACATTTTTAATAAGAAAGGTAAAATTTTGTCTTTCAGTTCTACTACTTCCTGCAGCTGCTTCCTATTTTCCTGTCAATATTACCCCTAAGCTCATAAGACCCTCCATATGAGTCAATAATTGATGCATCTGCTTTTTATTTGGCCAGACCCACAAGATGTAGAGCACAGAGTGCTGTGTACCTGTGAGAATTTGTACTGAGGGTTTTAAAGACTGAGGCAGAGAGAGGGGCTAAGACACTATATATACAGACACTATATATACAGCCAGTTCACATATTGCAAATAATGTAAAGGAATGGCTTAAGAATCTGTTCCTATTACACTCAACATGTCTACTAAACACACTGGATTGACCTATAATATTTTGTGTATATCACATAAGAAATTGTTGCTTGCCTTCCTTGTTTGATTTATTTCTGATAAATAATTCATTTGAGCAATTAGTTTTGAATCCTTACTCTCTTGGTATGAGAACATTGACTAAGTTACAAGGCGAACAATTTCTTTGGAGTGTAAGCTGAGATGAGTAAGAGAAATACAAGAATAGTAAAATATCTGAATCCTAGGAGGGACTGGGAGGATTGCTGTCTCTAAACATTTCAGGTGTGTGTGGGGGGAGAAAGGAGCAGATGGGACCTTGCCTTTGGTGTATCCCAGCCCTGCCACGGCCACCAGACCCTGAGACACTGAAGGCAATGCTCTAGACCTCTGGAATCCCATTCTAGCCCCAGAATGGCCAGATGGCTGGAAGTCCTACCTGGGAAAAGGCCCAGGAAAGCCAAAAGGTATTTAACCCAGGACATGTGGTGAGCATGTCTTAACCCTACCTCTGCTTGGAATTTCTATCAGCTGAACACTGCTGGGACAAGAGTTGTTCTTTTCTATCTATTTTCTGTCTTGCTCTCTTTCTCTTTCCTCTTCTAATTCCCTCTTCTAGTAGTTTTGACTTGCTTAAAATTGGACAGCCTTGGAGGCTACTAATTTGAATAGGCAAAGTTAATGCTTTGAGAAATATTTTATGTGTTTTAAACTTTTGCCAAAGTTGTATGATTTTTTAAAGTTTTCAGTAAAGTTTTTTGTTGTTTTAACCTCTTCAGAATATCTTGTCAATAGTTCTGCCTTGCATCTCACTCAGAGTACATGAACAACCCCAAGCCCTTTTTAAGAGTCTCATTTAGTGTGTTTCCTGGGGCCTTACAAATGCACCCATGCATATCTGATGAGAAGACCAAGAAGGTCAAAAAATGAACAGATAAGTGTCAGTCCTTGTGGGAGACTGGAAATGTCATCAGATTAGTTATGTGATTTTGCATATATAAGCTCAGCTGAAAATAGCTGCATTTGAAATATCACTGGGACTCTTGAGAATTATTCTAATATCCTTCCAGCATGTGGTTTTAACAATACATATAATTTTCACTGTTCTTAGGAAGCTTTTGTATACTAGCTAGGTAGATGTACAAAAACCTTTTGAAGAGTCATCATTTGCATTTCCAAACTTTATGTCTCCTTCATATGTATCTCTTCAGAATACCTGAGCCTGAGAGTGAGGGAATTGGATATGGCAGGTACAGGAGTTACTTGGCTATTTGCTTTGTGCACAAATGATTATGGGCACAGGCAGGCAGCAGTGCTAACAGAATACAGGAGATTACTCTCAGTGCTATGATTTTGCAAAATCAATCTCAGACACTAAATGCTTAGGACCTTCATGATATCATACTAAATGAAAAACAGCAATTCTGGTTTCTCCACAGTCACTTCACCCAAGTGGATCTCAGCCATCCAAGTGCACACCTGCACTTAGGAGCTCTGCACAGAGGTCTACAGACATCATCAGTTGTTTCCTTAGCAACAGGAGCCATGTGTAGGCTATCCAAATTGCTTTTCCTGCACCAGGTTTCCTTGGCAGCAAGGATAATGCTTAGAAAGGAAAAAAAAGGGACAGACCAATTCCAATACATGAGTGAATTTCTGCAGTTTGCCTGTGCAGCCTGAGCTGCAAAAAGAAATGTGCTTATTGAAATCTTTTTTTTTTCTAAACATTTATATGGATCTGAACTTTTCTTTGCTAAGACTGACAGAGAAGCTGCAGGGATGGCTGTGTGTGTCTGGCCCAGAGGAGCGTCACACTGTCACAGCTGTCTGTGCACCACAGAGTGGTCCCAAGAGATTTACATGCCTGCAAATGCAGCATCTTCCCCTGCAGGTCCAATGGACACGGTGGCCCAGGAGAAACAGCTTGCATGAGTTGTGTGCTGCCAGAAAGTTCCGGAGGAGTCCAGCAATTAATGAAGGGTAGTGCTTAAATCAGTGAAGTTTCTCTGATGAGCAGAGGTTGACCTTCACAACCAACATCACAAACCATTTAGTCACAAACCAACCTGTGCTCACCACGCTTGTAAGGTCAAGGAAGAAACAGTACAGGGCTGCTGTTGCTGTCACTGGCTATAAATTTACCCACAGTGCAGGTTGCTGGGGTATATCCATCCATCACATAAAGAAAAAGGTATGTCCAGCTCCTTGACAAGGCAGATCAACCCCTGGGTTGTATGGTACACAGAATCAGGAATAAATGTACCAAGCCAACTAGCCTACAATATGTGGATATTTAGCCAAAAGACTCCATCTGAACTGTAAACTGTTTTCAGAGGTATTGGAATTTAATTAAGATCTAAAATTCACACATTGCTTCATCTAACAGATGAAATTTTATAATTTATTTCTCAAGTAAAACATAAAATGGAAAATTTATCCTTCACATTATTTGTATGTTTGTATTTGACTTAGGGCAGCAATACTGTCTGAAATGTCAAGTGATGAGACACCCTAGAAGAAAGAATAATGGAAGAAAGCTTGATGACTCTGGATACAAAGGAGTTTTCTGGAAGCAGTTTCTTGTATTTGTACAGAAGCTTAATGGCTTAAGGCGCAGCTTTTCATTTTTATAAATGAAAGAGAATGGATTATATATATATATTACTTATATGTTTATATATATATAAACACAAAATGCTGAAATTATAATTTATATTAGAAATACAATATTAGCTTAAAAACAAAGAAAGATCAGAAAACTATGTAAACCAATACAAATATTCCAAAAGAGATGAGATGAGATCATTCTTACTGGGATTTTTTAGAAATCACAAAAGTTTAGTAGGAGGTCTTACCAATGTTTTTTATGGACTTGGATCTGCTCCCACTGAATTATCTGGACATAGATAAGAAAATTAATTTCTTCAGAAGTACACAAAGACTTCTTTAATAGCCATTCTAGATTTTCCCTTTGCCCCTTAATAATGGGTTTCTGTCCCAGACTATTGCTACCCTCTTCCTGATCACTAAAGCTTGCTCAAACCTCCAGGAATACTTCCAATGTTTGAACAGGTGCCTAAGCCATGCAGCTGCTGAGCCACATTGCTAACCAGATGACAGCACTTATCTGCTACAAGTGAGGTCCTAGTTCAGTCAAACAGTACAGCTGCCTGAACAAAATGGGCACCACAGTCCCAAAAATTTCGCGGTCCTCATTAGATTCACTCAATAATTTGCTCTCAAAACAATTTCTTGTAAGTGCATATGCTGTCTCTTGACTTACACCTTTTTGTCTCCATTTTTGTTGATCTGAATGGTTGAACAATATTAATAATGACTTCTATATGCATCTGTGGGGGTTGATGCATTTTGGGGTCCTGTCAAAATCCTGGTTTTATCAGACGGCTATATTGGGACACCTATTCAAAGCAAAGCTTTTAAAATCCCTTCAGTGTCTCATAAAAATTTACTAAGGTGAAAAACAAATGCATTTACTAACTATACTGTTTCCTGCTTAAATGTCTCTAGAATTATTTATTTTAATGTTTTGTCTTTTTGAAAACTAATATGAAGGCAGCATAAGGAAATTGTATAGCTATTTGTCTCCAGGGTTCTATGATCCAAAGAACATATTTTATCTGCACCCTGATGTGTCAGGATTATTTAAATCACCAGGAGAACTAATGAGTAGGTCTTTGAATGTCCTGTCTCTCAGCCTAAACATTAAAATTGGAAATTAGTGACATAATTTCTGTGGCACATGAGTGGTAAAGAGAAACTAAAGGGCAAGACTTCTTTTACTTCTAACTGCAGTAGAGTTATGATCTCTGAAAACATCCCTTTAGTCCAGAACATCCTTGATTACCATGTAGAGTCAGCTGTTTATCTCTTTTTGGGCTATTTTGCAGTAGTGCAAAAACTATTTGTACAGCCTTAGACTAATTTTGGACGAAGTATGTGATAATGCCTAAGCCCACAGAGTGCAATTTTAAAATATATGTTAATGTTCCAAAGTGTGAAAATGTCATTTTGGAGATAAGTATGAATAAAGAATAAAATCCTTTAGACATAGCCTATTGTTAAAGTAGGCATTCAGACAGATGCACTCAGCAGTCAAAATATAAACATATTTTGAATATAAAAAATTTATTGTAGTGCTGTACTTTGTTTGTTTTAATTCACAAGGTTTTGGGTGAAACCGAGAGTACCACCACAAGGAACAACTGGCAGACATGACCAGTCACACTCCTTTGGAATGCAAATGTTACAAAACTGATTCTGATCACTGACCATTTCATCTTTCCTGGACATTAAGTTAATGATTCTGCTGTTTCTTTACCTATCAGCTGGAGCTTGTTGAACGAGCTTCTTTTCCTATTGAGGTAAAGGTTTCCTCGGAAACCTCAAACTTTTAATGATGACTTTGTTGAAATTTTCTGCTCCCTCTATTACAATGTTACATGCTGGTTAGCAGCTTTGCAACGTGATTTTATTCCAGATAGTAACAGTAAAATAAACAGAGATTTACTGAAGAGCTGAGGTAATAATCTATGGCACTTCAATTTAAGATTGATCACTATTCCTGTAGTCCTACTCAAATGCCCTGCTTGGGAATTTTGGGCAGTTCACTGCTACACAAACAGAATTACAATATTGCACTTAGTACTGTGCTTCTGAACAGCCTTCTTGAGGTTTGCTTGTGTGAAGAACACCCCACTAGCAGGACAGGCTTTTAGAGACATTTTTTTCTTTGAACTTATCACTGAAAGCAAAATAGAAGGCATCAGGAAACCTAGTGCATATTTTCTTTTTCTGTATCTGTCTGCTGCGGCAGTGGAAAATTTATTTGATTTACTATGGGTCAGGTATCACTGAATACCTTTGCTACACATGGACACTCAGGGGTTTTTTATCTATTTAACTGTTCTTAACATTGGCTATCCTGCAATTCTCAATACTGAATGCAGGCCCTGTACATGTAAATAAGGCACATGCTGGGGCACATTTAGCAGCCTCCTGAGATGCTTCATCAAATTCAAGCTGGGCAGGCACATTCTTAATCAGGCAGAGAACAGCCATTGGCCTCTGCCCTTCTGTGCAGATCCAGATGAGTCTCCCTGGCAGCAACCAGCCACTCTCAAAATTGCTGCTTCCCTTTCCTATCAGCTGGATTGCTTGGTCTTCACTATTATGGTAATAGGTTTTTTACAGAATCACTAGGTTGGAAGAGATCTTCAAGATCATTGAGTCCAACCCATATTCTAACACCTCAACTAAACCATGGCACCAAGTGCCACATCCAGTCTTTTTTTAAACTCATTCGGGGATGGTGATTCCACCACTTCCCTGGGCAGATAATTCCAGAACTTTATAGCTCTTTCCATAGAAAAAACTTTTTCCTCCATTTCCTATATTTCCTTTGGTGCACCTTAAGTCTGTGTCCTCTGGTTCTGTCAGTTGCTGCCTGTTGAAAGAGACCAACCTCCCCTGGCTACAACCACCTTTCAGGGAGTTGTAGAGAGTGATAAGGTCACCCCTGAGTCTCCTTTTCTTCAGGCTGAGCCACCCCAGCTCCCTCAGCCGTTCCTCACAGGGCTTGTGTTCCAAGCCCCTCACCAGCCTCACCGCTCTCCTCTGGACATGCTCAAGTGTCTCAATGTCCTTCCCAAACTGAGGGGCCAGAACTAGACACAGCACTCGAGGTGTGGCCTCACCAGTGCCGAGTACAGTGGAAGAACAACCTCCCTGGTCCTGCTGGCCACACTATTCCTGACACAGACCAGGATGCCATTGGCCTTCTTGGCCACCTGGGCACACTGCTGGCTCATGTTCAGCTGGCTGTCAGCCAGTACCCTGCAGGTCCCTTTCTGCCTGGGCACTGTCCAGCCACACCATCCCCAGCCTAGAGCATTGCAGGGGGCTATTGTGGCCAAAATGCAGGACTCGGCACTTGAATTTTTTAACATCATCTTATAGGACTCTGCCCATCCACCCAACAGTTCCAGGTCTCTCTGCAGAGCCCTCCTACCTTCCAACAGATCAACACACACTCCCAGCTTAGTGTCACCTGCAAATTTACTAATGAAAGCACAGAAGTTTTTACTTGTCTTCTATATTTAATGGCTGAGAAATACATGCTTCTTCCCTTCATAGTTGTGTATGCTGAAGGTTATCAGTGAGACAGCAAAGGTAGCTTTAAGCAAGCTAGCGAGGGTGGGTCTTAGCAAGTGTGTTCAGGTACTGGAAGAAGCTACCCAGGGAAGTAGATACCTCACCAAGCCTGACAGAGTACATTTTTTGAGATATTTTTGAGATATTTTTCAAGAGTGCTCTTCAGCTCATGGTGTTATTTTTGGGGCTGTCCTGTGCAGGGCCAGGAGTTGGACTTCAATGATCTGTATGGGTCCCTTCCAACTCAGAATGCTCAATAATTCTATTTCAAGTGTGTGAAAGTCTCAGAAACATTAAACAAAAGATTGTAACCATTTATAGGCATAAAGGGAATAAAAAGCAGCCTTTCTTGCCTAAACCACACCTAACAATAACAGTTCCAGCTGTCCTAAAATATCTTATTGCTAGCTCACAGTCTGGCAGATTTGTGGGGCTTGTGTAGACTGTAGAAAAGTCATCGTAATGGGGGTGGGAAGACATAGCAAGCATCTCAGTGGATGCACAGTATGTTGCTGTTGGATTGCTGTTTTCAAGCAAACAGATGACTGACAGGAAAAATCTGAACTTATCCCTCTGCTCATTTCTTGTAGCTCTGTTGCTGCATTTTAGCTTATTTCAGGTTGTCTCCAGAGAGGCTACTGCCATCTTTAATCTGTCCCCGTGGTGAAGTACTGGGTTCTGCTGCACAGGGTGGGCAGAACAAACAGCATGCCCATGAGAAGCTGTAGCTCTGACCCTAGGCTAATAATGCTGGTGTGGATCTGGCAGCAGAGGAGGGCTCTACAGGGAACAGCCCAGTGATAGCCACAACTCTGTCCAGAGCATTGCTATAGCATCTAAAAGCAGTAAAAACATGATGAACATTCCATGGACCAGCTCCAGAATGGAGATCTTTCTGGGGCAATAAAGAAGGGATATTTCAGTAAGACTGAAATGCATCCCAGTGTCTATTGTCTGCTTCACAGGGAATAATTGGATATAATATGGATATCTGCTTTTCAGGGCTCACAAAGGTACAAATACAGAGCGAGAAGGTGAAGCGCAGAATGAGCTGAAGGATCTTTGGGAAGCTTTGTATTAATTTAATACAGGCCCTGCAGAGACCCGCAAGAAAGAATGTCTAAAAAAGAAGTTTAATATCTCTCGTGCTGACTAAATCAAAGCCCTAGATAAAAAAAGCAGAAAACTTGATTTTCAGTAATCAAAGTCTTTCTAGGTGATGCAGAAGAATGACAAGAGAGTGACAGGAGAGCAACAAAGACTTCAGGAGGAGAAGGAGAGAATATTTGTATTTAAAATATTTGTTCTAATTATAGCATGAAATAGGGAATGTGGGTGGCATTCACAGCTCCTGGTAGAAGCAGGTGGGCAGAGAAGGAGGATTTTTTTCATTTTCTTATGTCTGTGAAATGGTGACTTAAAACAGGAACTGGGGTGGGCAAGCACTGATGGAGATTCAAGAAAAGAGCAATTCATTGAAGGGCAGCTTTAAAATATGATCACCATCTTCAAGATATGCTGTTCTCATAAAAAGAGAACAAATTACTTACCTCAAACTTCCTGTTTTATTTTAAATGCAAATTTCATTTTAAGGTAAAGTAACTGGTTTCTGAAGCTGCCTCACACTGCTGAGCACTCCCTAATAATTTTACTAATTGAGTACACGCACAATTATTATGTGATAGAGTGGACATTACAGAGAAGAAGTCTTTCGCTAAAGTTTTCTTGAGAATTACCATAGAATTAATCTTACAGAAACAGATTCTTTGGGGCTTATGGTATGCCCAGGGGCCACCAAGAAAATGCTAACTGATAACATTTCCAAAATATCTTCCTGAATAATTTTGCTGGTTTTTTATGGGTTTTGTTTTGTTATTGAGTGATGTTTGTTCCTTCCAGATTCTCCATTTATTGATTTTGTTAAGAACACTCACGCAGTTAACAGCATACTTGGATATAATAATATGGAACTCAGAGGTGTGAGAATTTTCAAAAGAGAAAATTTCTCATAGAAGCCTTAAGAAAAAGGTTTTTGGTTAGTTAAATAAGGATCTCTCTCACAGTGAGCCTTTCACTGCATTGTCTCAGTAAGTGGAGACTTGTGAGTGCGTGGAAGGAAGGATTGAGAGCTTTGAAGGAAGAACTGGGGAAAACAGTCTGTGCAAATGCTTTTTACAGTTGTTATGATTCTGTAATGCTGTTAAAGAGCTTTCTTCATAAAGATGTGCTCAGATTTATAGACTTGAGTCTTTCTGTACTTCATGAAAGTCAGCATGTGGTATAACCAACGATTCGCAGAACATGGAAAAACAAAGTACTGGGAAATATTTCACTTGTTTCAAAAAAATGGTGACAAATGGGAAGACAGGTATGATACAAAGACACATTAATTTTGAAATATTGATTTCTGTGTGGCTAATTAGCTGGTATTGACTCAAAATTAATACATTTTTATGTAATTTTTCCTGCAGTGTGATCAGGCTTCAAATGGAAATGTTTTTGTACTCCACCTTAGATGTTTAAGAATCTTTTTTTGCTGGTATAAGGTTAGCTCCAAGAAGAAAAGCAGTGTGTAAAATTCCACATAGAAAATGTTAACGGATGGAATCTGCCCAAAGAAATATGCATTGCCTTCCCAGCAGAATGGTTTTCTTCAGAGGACAGTCAGTATTTTTATAACTTGTCATCAATACCTTTTTCTGAATGTTTGGATTCGACAGTCTCCCTGACAAAATATTGATTTTCCTCTGCTGAAATATATATTCACTAGGAATGATGATAAAATCCTAGGAAAATGCATCATCTAATTTGTTTAATCAGCAGGCTTGATACAGTGTATTTTACAGATACTGAGTTCATTTATTCATATACACTTCGTGTTTCCTTTTTTTCTCGTTCTATATGCTAAAATAAAGAGCAATTTGTTCACCTTGACGGTTTCAATCTAACTTTTTTTATACTTCAGCAGATCCATTAAGAAACTACATGCTGTACAAGGAAATTTTTCAGAGATGCTGAAAAATTTCTCAGGCCTGAATCCTTGGTAGCACTTAGATCTGTCAGAGCTCAGCATGAGTTATGTACTTATTGCTTTAGACAGTCTGGATCTCAGCCCTTTCCACGATAAAATTTTTCAGTGCTGTAGCAAATAGTAATAATCACTCACCAAAAAAATTGATGGTGGCAGAACAGAGAGAAAAGTAAACTAGTCAGTAGGCAGGCATTGGTCTTAGCTGTAATGGTATGGTAGTTACTTTTATGTGTTTTCATGCATATTTAATATAGCCAGTTGTGTGTGCTTGCTTTTGAACTATTTTTACAAAAGCATAAGTGAAAATATTGTGGAAACAAGTATTTCTAGACCACTTTCACTCCTATATCTTGAAGTATTGGCACAACACTTATATGTATCAGAGAAATTTAAGTTTCTCCTCCAGACAGTATCTTTCAGAAGAGCAAATACCAGCAGCTGCAAACCTGGAAGATCCATCTGGAAGAAGCATATATATTTTTGTCAGGTGTACAAACAAAGAAATGTTCAGCTTAGCAAATTGTGTGAAATTAAATTTATCTTCCTTGAATGCTCAAGAAGTATCTCATAATTTTGTGTAACTGTAATGTTGAAAAGCTTTTCATATCTGGAGTTAATTAAAGGAACCTAGCTATGAAGTTACAGAAGCCAATACTCTACAATTATTTCTTATAGTATTTTCAATTATACCCCATTTGTGTAATGATTTCAGTTTTTCCTGAATATGAAAACTATGTCAAAATGATTAAGAAAACAAAGAACTTGTATGCAATTTTTGGATGTACACAGCTGAAATATTCTATTAAATACGTGTACCTGTAATGTCCTTACGTGAAGCTTATATTGTCTTTGTTCTTTCCTCTCAGTGTTTGAATGTCCCAAGCACCCTTTTTTCAGATATATCATCATCATCATCACTTAAATTAATGACAATTAACAATACGTTTTGATCTAGCTTTGATTGGATGTCTCCAGTTGACAGGAAATTGGCAAATGTAACACCCATCTACAAAAAGGGTCAGAAGGATGACTGGGAGAAATGCAGGCCTGTCAGCCTGACCCCAGTACCAGGGAAAGGTCATGGAGCAGATCATCCTAAGTGCCATCACATGGCATGTGCAGGACAACCAGGGGATCATGCCCAGTCAGCACAGGAGTGAAAGGCAAGTCTTGGTAGATCAATCTGTTTTCTTTCTATGACAGGATGATCAACTTAGTGGATAAGGGACAGGCTGTGGATGTTGTCTACCTAGACATCAGTAAAGGTTTTGACATCATCTCACATAGCATTCTCCTGGAGAAGCTAGCAGCCTGTGGCTTGGGCAGGTGCACTCTTCACTGGGAAAAAACCAGTCTGAAGGCCAGGCCCAGAGGGTGGTGGTGAGTGCAGTCACATCCAGTTGGCAGCTGGTGACCCCAGAGCTCAGTATTGGGGCCAGCTCAATTTAACAACTTTATTGATAATTTGGATGGGGGGATGGAATTCACCCTCAGTTATTTTGTAGAGGACACCAAGTTGGTTGGGAGAGTTGTTCTACTGGAAGGCAGGCTCTACCAAGAGATCTTGACAGATCTGCATCACTGGGCTAAGGCCAATGGTATGAGGTTCAACAAGGCCCAGTACCAGGTCCCACACCTGGGTCACAGCAACCCCAGGCAGGGCTACAGGCTGGGGGCAGAGGGGCTGGAAATCTGCCCAGTGGAAAAGGACCTGGGGGTGCTCTTCAACAGCAGCTGAAGATAAGTCAGCAGTGTGTCCAGGTGGCCAAGAAGGCCAATGCCATCCTGGCCTGTATCAGCACTGTGGCCAGCAGGACCAGGGCAGTGATTGTCCCCATACTTGGCACGGGTGAGGCCACATGTTGAATCCTGTGTTCAGTTTTGTGCCCCTCACTATGAGAAGGACACTGAGGTGCTGGAGCATGTGCAGAGGAGGGCAGTGGAGCTGGTGAAGGGTCTAGAGCACAAGCCCGGTGAGGGGTGGCTGAGTGAGCTGGGAAAGTTTTGCCTGGAGAAAAGAAGGCTCAGGAGGGACCTTATTGCTCTCTACCTGAGAAGAAGTAAATATCAATGTATTAACAAGGTTAGATTAGCAGTAAAAACAAGTGAAATAAATTCCAGATATTGGCAGTTCTTTGTTCTTGCTGAATTTGAAATTTTGTACAGGTTTCTCATTCTCTCTAATGTAATGTTCAAGTATTGAGAGCTGCTGACCTGAAAACCTGCATTAAAGTGCTTTAAGCATCTAACTGTTATGCATATCCTTTAATGTTGTTGTCATGGAATCTGAAATCTTATAGAGTTAGGACAAGTCCCACAGACTTCCCATGATTTTATTATTTTTCATGAAACATAATGAGAATAGCTCAACAGCAAGACAATATTCTCTACGGCATGGTGTCTATTTGCATTTAACAATTAGAGTCGGGCTGCTTGATCAACAACTCTCTACTACCCCAAATTATTCAGAATTCTCTGCTCTCTGAAAATTGTTTCTTTTCACTCCATACAAACAGGAACTGGGGTTTGTGGGATGGTGCCTAACCTATACCAAATTTCAGAGAGATTATGTAAAAGCTTATTCTTTCACTGCAGATTGTATGGGCTATAACATCTCTTTGCCCTGTGCAGACTCATAGTACTTTAAAGTTGGTCTGAAACTCCTGAAGAGGGCTTACCTAAGTATAAATAGGATAAAGAAAAATCTCTCTGAGGGTGCATTTTCAGTATGATAGTAGAGGTAATTATTCTGATCCTATTAACATCTAACAGGGTTGTTTATAAAACCATTCCCCTACCTAACACTTGCTTTAAAAGTGCCTAGAGGACTGCCCTTAAATATTGTGACACTTAATCCTACTCCCAGACAAAAGAAGCAGGATTTTAGCCACAGTTTGTAAGCAGAACTGAGTGTAGCTCATGGAGGTGAGGTAACTGCAGGCATGGGGAAATATTTTGCTGCATTTAAAAAAATAAATCTAATTGTGTATATCCTTAATATTGCTATCAGCTGAACTCACATGGTGAACTTTGTACCTAATAAGGAGAACCAGCCAGTGGAGTTTCATCAGGACTAAACTTAGAGATTGATTTTATTTTAGGATTAGAAAATACATATTTTTTTTACCATGTCTATGTATTAAGGGTAGGATATAGCCACCAAGCTAGGGTGTCACAGCTGAGTGCCCTTGATAGCATTAATTTCAGAGCTTACTGAACAGTGCTCTCATATTACTCTTTTCTATTTCTGCTGATTTTTTGTTTGTTTGGATTTTTTGGAATTCTTTTGCACATTTAGACACAATAACTCAAGTTTTAGAATTTCAGCCAATAGGTGTTTAGATGTTTAGCTTTGAGGCACAATAAAATGAGACCTGTGATCATTTCCCCCCTTCTGTTGCATACCACACCAGTATATTACATTTAATCTTTCAAAGTAATTATTTTGGAGAGAAGATTTTAGGATGCTTTTTTTTATCTGATGTGGTGGGTTGACCGTCATGGATGGCAGGTGCCCACCAAATTCACTGAATCTCTTCTCCTCTCATCTGCACAGAAGAGAGAAATTATAAGAGAAAACCCATGGATCAAGATAAGGGCAAGGAGAGATCACTCACAGATTACTCACAGGAAAAACAAAATTGACTTGGGGAAACAAGTTTCATTTTTTGCCAATCAGATCAGAGTAGGGTAATAAGAAATAACATAAAATCATAAAAAAAATAAAATAAAATAAAACCGAACCAGCATTCCTCCTTTCTTCCTTGGCTCAACTTTGCTCCTGAATTCTCTATCTCCTCCCCATCAGTGGCTCAGGAGAACAGGGAATGGGGACTTCAGTCAGTTCTTCACATACTGTCTTTGCAGCTTCTTCCTCTCCAGAGGAAGACTTCCCACACTATTCCCCTGCTCTAGGATCTGGTCCTTTCCATGGGAAACAGTCCTCCATGAACTGCTCCAGTTTGAGTCCTTCCCATGGGCTGCAGTTCATTGTGAACTGCTCCAGCTTGGATTCCCCATGGCAAACCTGCTCCAGAGAGAGTTTCCCATGGGGTCACAGCCCCCTTCAGGCATCCACAAGTTCCAGTGTGGGGTCCCCACCATAGGCAGCAGGTAGATACCCACTCTACCATGGGTTTCTAAGGTGGTAACCATGTCGTCATTGCTTCTGACTACAGCTTCCCTCCTAATTATACAGCATTTTGCAAAACTGCACAGTGTTTCTAACATTCATGCTGTAACTGTTCTTTGAACTCATCACAAGAGGTTTTGTCATCCTTGACTCCCTACTGTTAGAAAGCATTAACAGCTGCTAGGCACCTTCAAAGCTGATCTAATGTAACTTTGTCTTCTTTTGATAAGTTCAAGGATTGTGCAAGCTCCTTGGTTTGTATAGGAGAGATTTTTCCCAACGTGTCACTCAAGGCTATATGACATGAGGAAAGATTCTGTAATCCTTATGCTGAATTTTAGTGATTTATATGCAACTACTCTTGTGAGTAGTCCCAAAGAGTTCAACAGTATGTTTGAGTAAATGGTGTAAGGATTAAATGATCTGGATGAAAATATCTCTTCTTACATACATATGTTTGAAAGTTATTCAATAATAGCACATTCTCTGAAAAGTTTATATTCAACTTTTATTCTCTATTTAAAAATTCAACTCTGAAAGTTTACCAAGTGTTTTTCATTTCACTCTGAGATTAGCAGGTTGACTTTTAAATCATGACCTAAGTATTTCCTCCATACCTCAAGATAATGTCCCCACTGACTGTTCTGTGATGGGAGTGTTCATGCTGCTTAGGCTGAGAGCAACTTCTTCCTCCAGCCCCAACTACAGGTTTGAGTTCAGGCTACTCAGCACCGCTCAGAATTGAGACCACACATAAGTTAAATTGCTAATTCTTTCGGTTCAGTGGCAAACACCTTCTTCAAGACATTTTAAAAATAAGGTGATGAAAACAACAAAATCTGTTGCTCACAAATTTAGATCGCTTGGAGTGTTCACAAGTACCCAGAATTCCATTCAAAGCCTCAAGACACTTTTTCCTTTCTAATACACATAGTCCTTAAGGAATACTGACATCTGCTGTCAATATGGGATTAGAATCAGCCTGGTAGGAGGTTTTGTCTAGCTTACTACATTCTGCACCTCAGATGACCCCAAGTTTCTCTGTGCTTCAGACTCCATTATTTCTCCTGAAACAAAACATGCCAGCTGTTAGTAGAAATGAGTATAACTTGGGGAGTGATTTGAAAACAATTTGGAACAGTTTTCTTTGTTGTCATTGACCTAGGACCACCTGAGAATTGGTAACGATCAGATAGAATTTTGTGTTGATGTCTAGTTAATGTCTCATACAAGGAGCCATTTAGATTTTGCAGTCTCTTTTTAGACTAAAGTAAATGTTCACCAAATCACATCAAAACCAGGAAGTTATCATGAATAAACAAGAAGAGAATCAACATGCAGGTTTTTCTAGGTTTTCTTAAGTTGAAATAAATGAATAGATGAATGGATAAACATAAAAAAATTAAGACAATGAGTTAAATAAAAGTTCAGGATATTGTCAGGGCTCTGTTTTGAATGCCTCCATTTCTGCTGATTAAAGATACATACTTTAAATTACTTACATATAAAAAAGAATCTTCTTGTATAGTGTCACCATTCTTATTTGCTCACTAAGCTTTTTGTGGGATTTAGCTTTGGGCAGTTTGGTTAAGCATCTAGCCAAAGGTCATCTGGGATTTCCTGAGAGTGGAGTACGATAGACTGCTTCAACAAGATGTCTACAAAAGCGTTGAGAATCTTTTGCTGGATATGCCCAGAGCTTCCTAATTTTCTCTCTGCTGTAATGCCTATAACTAAGTGAAATGAGTTTTGAATGAAAACTGACATTGTGGCTTGGCAGTCTGAACATGTAACACTATCCAGAGGTAGGAATGGTCTTGCTCTTTAGGTCTTGTTGGCTGAGTGTGTCATAAAGTGAAATAATCATGTTTGGTTACTGGGTTGCTTATCATTAGGATATTATATATTGCTTTTACTAAAAATTATTCATGAAAAGGTTTATAAATATTTCCAAGTCATTTGTCAACTCTTCACTTACCTCATCACACGCCTTGACATGTGTCTGAATTATTTCATACTAGAAGATGATCATGTAAGAGCAGATTTGGGTGCATTGGCAGTAGGAAGGCCAGTAATTCCTCTTGTAATATAAATACTTGAAATAACTTTGCTAAGGTCATAGAAAGGTAGTACAGATTTCATGTATATATATATATGTAATACTTGTTTGGGTTTTTTAAGGATCGTGAAATTATGAACATCTATTTGATTTGCCTTTATTTTTCCTTTAAAGTATTCCATACCTTATAAATTTTTCATGTGTTTCAGTTATAGGAAGTCCAGGTTCATCCTACATTAAAAACAAAAAAGCAAGAATAATGCAAACAAAAAATATGCAGTCACTGAGTTTTATTAATCCATCATTTCGTTCTTCAATCAATAATTACAATAAACCTTTTAAATTTAATTTTACATTATTTTTCTTGACAGAAGGACTAAGTATATTGAAAAATAAATAAATCAATAAATCAGAGGTGATTGAATTATTATTAACACATAGAGGGGAATGAAAAAAAAGCCACACATTCATTTTTAGTTTAAAAAGACAGATTGTGATCTACCTTTATTATTCTTGAAATATCACAAAATGTTCCCCCTCAGATGAAATCTTGATTGGTATTGGCATTGGAAAATCTCCTCTCTCTGATGTTCTGTGTCTCCTACTCACTGCTTATTACATGCCTCTGTGTGCAAAGTTCAGTTCTGTCCCATTAGGTTCCACCTGAGGACAAAGGTGTCCATGTGAGCTCAAGCCCAGGAGGTCAAACACATCTTGGGCATCCAAAGTGGGCAGCAGGTCAGGGGAAGGGATTCTGCCCCTCTGGTGACATCACACCTACAGTATGTATGAATGCAGTGTTCTCCTGGGAGCTAGAGTCTCTCAGCACAGAAAGTCTAAAATTCTCAGCATCTAGAATTCCAACACATCCCCATATGGGTTTCCCAGTACATGAGAGACATGGGAAAGACCTGCTGGAGGGGGCCCAGAGGAGGAACACAAAAGTATCCAGAAGGCTGAAACCATCTCTTATGAGGAAAAGTTGGGAGAGTTGGGGTTTTTAAACCTGGAAGCCTCCAGGGATACCACATTACAGCCTTCCAGTACCCAAAGGGGGCCTGTAAGAAAGGTAGCAATAAACTTTTTAGCAGACCTGCAATTGATAGGACAAAGGGCAATGGTTTTAAAGTGGAAGAGGCCAGGTTTAGACTGAACACAAGGAAGAAATTTTTACAGTGAGGATAGTGCAACAGAGAAACAGGTTGCCTGGAGATGCTGTGCATGCCTCATGCCTGGAAGTGTTAAAAGTCTTAAAAATGTTAAAAGTAAGGTTGGATGGGGCTTTGGTGTGACCTGGTCCAGTGAAGATGTCTGTATTCATGGCAGGGGGTTGGGCTAGGTGATCCTTAAAGCTCCCTTACAACCCAAAATAATTTCATGGTTCTGTGGATATCTTAATGTAAAAATGAAGGAAAAATAGACTGGAGAGATAATTTTGTCATCATGAAAAGAGCCACAATCATGTTACCTGGAGTGGTGGGCAGAACTTTACAGAGCTGTAGAAATGTCTGGCATTACCTTAGTGAAGAAAGGTAATAATGTTCCATAAGAGACTTGTTTCATTGTCTCAAAAAATATTTTCCATCAGATTTTTCTCCATTCCTTGTGAAGCCTTTATTTTCTGTGATGCAGACAGCTAGAGTAATTCTGTAACACTTTCATTTTCTCAATTATGCATCTCAAAGGCTGAGCACTGAGATAAAGAAATGGCTAGCAATGTCAAAGACAAGTATTGAAAATGTGAGAATAGAAGAACAACCTCTTCTTTGTAGGTTGAGGAAAAATATGATAGAAGTGAGGAAAAGGATCCTGCATATGTGGGAGTACAGTAACAGTTGCATATGTCTGAAAAGAATGGACTGACAAGAAAGTGAAGAAACAGATTTATACAAAGAACACTGCAGGGAAAAAAAAATTAGTATTAGGGAGTAGAGGAGTCAAAGCATTAAGCATTTGTAGAAGAACAAGTAGAAGAAGAAGATTGATGTTTAAAAAGTTGAGGATAAAAGAGGAGATTGCAAATAGGTGGTTGTCACAGTTGGGTAATCCACAGGTCTTCTGTGGTTGCACCTCTATTTGTAAATTAAACAGTGTCTAGAAACTTTCCTGGGTGCTAGCAATACTAGTTTATACATCATAATTATTCAAATGGTCTTTTAAATGGCTTTAATGGCATTTAATGGCATTTCCTAGTCCAGTAGCTTACCATATATCAAGCACCATTCTCAGTAGTCTATCTTCATGCACACACCCTGTTTTGGAGACAAAAATATTTCATCAAGTCTGTATGAAATGCTTTGCTCCAGATTCCTGAGCATATTTCTTTTACCACCATAGATATAACCAATCCATCTTGTTCTGAAGAGTAGCAGAGGGTACAAGTCATTGTTTTTCTTCCAAACCCCTGAAAAATTTAGATTTAGCCACAGGTAGACACATAGAAAGGATCCAGGAGAGAAGTTCCCTGAGAAAAACCCAAATAGTGATGGCATATACACTGCAATCTGCTTTGCCAAATGGCACAAAAAGGAGTTCCAGTTTCCCAAATGTCAGAGGGAAATGATGCAAATGCTCTGGTGTAAAGGCTGTGCAGTTGGACTAGATGATTGCTGTAGGTCCCTTCAAAGTGACCCATTCTGATGTCATGGACACTGAAGAGGCAGCCCTACAGTCATGCAAAGGTTTTCTTCCACCCTAAGCAAATAAAATGCGGTTCTTTTCCCTCCTCATTATTCCAGAATTTTATTTCTTTCAAACTCTTCAATTTTATCACTGTGGAGAGTCTCACATGCTGTGTGTACCTTTACAAGGACCCTAGGAATAGGGGACTGTGCATGAAACCACTTTTTGCTTTATTCTTTTCTATATAACTTTGCCTGCAGTTTTCAGCAGCTCTTTCACGTAGGCATAAAGGAAGGCTGAGTCAAAGAATTAAATGCATTTTATTCTTCACAGCATGTAAAACATGTGATTAAAAAGAAAAAGGCCTATTTGAGGTCACAGATTGCAGAGGAAAATAGCATTTACCCTCAGCCCACAAAAGATCTTGATTTTGATTGACTTAATTTGAACCCCTAAGGTTCTGGGGGAGAAGGAGAGTTCAGTTTCCTTTGTTTTGTTTTGGGGGTTTTTAAAGAACTAGTTCCCACAGCGTCATTTTGAGTATTACAGAGCAAAAGTTAAAAAGCCTTTTTCAAAGACTCTATTTGTTCCACAATAAAAATATTTGAGCATTCAAAGCTCAATTAGCTCTACACTTTTAAAGTATTTTCTAAAAGGGCTCTTTACAAGAGCTAAAGAAGTACTCTTTTCCACTTTTTACACCAGGATTATCCTATTCACTTCAAGAAATTTACAGACTAGGTATGTAGAAAAATATATGAAAGCATAATTATAATTTAGCTGTTTACCCTAGATTACAAAATCCTGTTTTGCACAGACTCCTAGATCTCCCCATTTTTGTATGACAGGATAAGTAGGCTTATCCTTAGACGTTGAGATAGTTCTCAAAAAAAGTTAGGCAAGGATCCCCATATACTTAGAATCATAAAAACATTTAGGTTGCAAAAGACCTTCTAGATCATCAAAGTCAACTGTTAACCTAGCACTGACAAGTCCACCACTAAACCGTGTCCCTCAGTGCCACATCTACACATCTCTTAAATACCTTCAGGGATGGTGACTCTACCACTTCCCTGGGAAGCCTTTTCCAATGCTTGATAACCCTCTCCATGAAGAAACTTTTCCTGATAAAGTCTGAACCATCCCTGTTGAAACTTGAGGCTGTTTCTGCATGTCCTATTACTTGATACTTGGGAGAAGAGACAAACACCCACTTTGCTACAACCTTTCAAGAAGAAAGCAATAAGGTCTCCTCTGCAATTCCTTTTCTCCAGCCACTCCTCATAAGATTTATGCTCAAGACCCTTCAGCTCTGTTGTCCTCCTCTGGACATGCTCCACTCCCTCAATGTCCTTCTTGTACTGAGGGCCCTAAACCTGAATGCAGGATTTGAGCTGTGGCTTCACCAGTGCTGAGTGCAGGGGGAATCCCTGCCCTGGTCCTGCTGGCCACACTATTGCTGATCCAGGCCAGGATGCCATTGGCCTTCTTGGCCACCTGGGCACAGCTGGATCATGTGCAGCTGCTATTGACCCACAGTTCTGAGTCCTTTTCTGCTGGGCAGCTTTCCAGCACCTCTTCCCCCAGCCAGCAGCACTGCCTGGGGCTGTTATGGCCAATATACTTGTTACCCTGTATGTGCAGAATTAAATGCATCGACTCAGAACATTTTACACAGTAAATGTTGGACAAGGCTGATAGGGAGCAAATGAAGGAAAAAACAGCTTTTCTTACAAAACCCAAGATTTTTTTAGTCATCTTCTCCCTGAGGATCATATTTCCCATCATTCAGCAGTAGAGGTTCTTAGGACACCTATTCAATTTATCTGTTAAATTAACTTATTTAGGCAATATAATGATAAGTAAATGGTGGAAATTTGCAAATCAGATTATATTATGCACTGGAGCATAGCCTACCCTCAGGATCTCCCTCCCTTTTAATACACAATCACCTTGCACTAACAGCACCACACTGCTTTCAACAGTTTTGTTGCTTTATTCCTCTAATCACTGAAACCTCTCTGCAAGCACAATGAATTTACAAATTGGGGTTACATGGTCAGATTGCATATTTTTCCTCTTCTCCTCTCAAGATGTCCCTAACCAACCTTGGACCTTGAGTCTACTGGGTTCAGGTGTGTACCCCACAAGATGAGACACATTTCATGGCAAATATTTCTATTTAATTTATGAGACTCTGTACTGAAATGCCTTTTAATATTTATTTATTATATCCCTAAAACTTATTAAATTTTGTAATGAAAAAGATGAAGAAAGGTGTCTTGAAAACATAATTTTAGAAAAGAAGCAGAAAAAATAACCTAGGAGATTGAGTTTTTGTATTTTTTTTAATATGCCATTGGAAGTTTTCTATATAAAGTCCATTTATCTGAATCTGAGGAATAGACATCTTAGGTAGATTTGTTTCATTTTGTACCATTGCATTTTCAGTAGGATATAATATTCTGTTGCTCCTGCCTTATAGCTCCTGAAACAGCTAAGGACATATTGTAATAGAATATTTCATGCCACACACCTCTCAACAGCTGTCAGCGGGGCAGTTTCCAAAGTAAGGTAAGCATAAACAGGGCAAGGGCTAAATGAATTTTTAGACAAAGTGTTTTAAAAGCATGAGGGCAGCTGAGTGCTGAGTAAATTTGCATTTGAAAATGTACCCATTTATTCTCTTCGTTCAGTTCTTCAGATACAATGAGTCAGGCCAAATGCTGACGTAAATGAAATCCAGGCTACTCAATTCAGAACATCCCACAGGTGAAGGCTGTGCTAAGCCAACAGTGCTGGGAAGTTAATTAGAAGCTGGATCCAGCAAATACTTAGTCATAATTTCTCCAGGAAAATCATGGATTGGAGGGCTCAAAATAGCATGGACAGATGCTGTCTTCTGGATCAAGCTGTGTGATTTTGGTCTATTTCAACTGCTCCTTATTTGTCACCTTTTGGAGATTTCCTGTTTTGTAGCTTTTCTGATCTCAAGGGCTGCATAGAAGTGGTTTCTAATGTGCACCAGACATGCCCAAAACAGGAAAGGGAACATTAAAATGGCATTGAAGCCAAGGGTTTGCTTTCCCTTTGTTTTTTAGATCTGTCAGGTAACTTCACACACTTTTTACAATGCATGTGTATATATATACACACACACACACACACACATATATATGTATATATAGTGAATATTTTACAATTTTGCAAGGGAACAAAACAATGGGGGCACTCCTGCGGTAGTTTTGCACCATGACCTTAAAAACATAACTTTCTTGTACATGTGTTCTCATTTTAAAAGCACTGAGAAGGGATTAGAAAACAACACTCATTCAAATGGGTATATCAACATGATTATTATCATTGACAGGACAAGCTGGTTGACACTGAAGCACACCAAAATCATGACTCATTTTCATTTTAAAATCTTCCTTTTGGGAAAGAAATTTAAAAAATCACTTCATTCACTTGAAAGAAATTTTCTTTTAAAAAGAAAATTTAAATCACAAAAGTGTAATCAGAACTATACATCCTGAAAACAAAAACAGTGATTTAGGGGATCTTCTTTCTCACAGGAAATGCACCATCACTTACATGTAAAGTTGATAATTAAAAAGATTCTTTTGAAGAGGCTGGAGCTCAGAAGATTTTGATGCCCTACAGTCCGAAAATGGCTAATATATATTATAGTAAAAATAAATTTTTACTATATTTTGTCCATATTGCTTTAACATGCAGACATTTGTTTTGGTGCAAAACAGCACTGAAATTGTAGTGATTCAGTCATGTTATCTCTTAGAAAGAAAGATTATTCTTATTTGTAGTGCAAAATGCCCTATTCAGTAGACTCTGTTTATTGAGATAGTTGGAATGGTGCAGTGAGAGAGAAATATTAAATTTCTTTACAAAAGGAATGACAAATAGACCTTGGACACAATTTTTTTGTATAAATACAATATTCCAACTTCTTTTGGGATAGAAGGAGGAAAAGAAATATAAGGTCACCACATTTCTAAGAGGGTTTTCTGCATAAAACTTTTAGGATATCTGCTAATGGTCTGACTAATAGGAAACAATATCTGTCATAACAACTTGCCCATCAATTAACAAATAGTCATAGAATAATTAATTCAATTTAGATCAAGGCTTGAAAAGGTATTTGGGTCTTGAACTTCATTTAGAGGAAAAAACTAGTTTTTTTAACTTACACTAGTCAAAAGTAATTTCAAGACTCACACAATCACAGATCTAAGCAGTAATTGCAGGTAACATTTACATGAATTGTCAATACCTCACTGAAAGTGAGTGAGCAACCCCTTCACTGAGCGTCCTGTGCTAGGCATTGGCAACTCCTAGGGTAGGGAAGACTTTCATTAACTTCACAGCTCTAAAAGCTGGGGGAAAAACCCACTTAAATCCTTGTTTCTTAATGGTTTACTGTAATGCAGAAGCAAGAATAGAAAAGGAATGATAGAAACATTTTCCACGTGCTTGGGATAGAATGTTTTGTTTCCATAGGCATAAGGAGAGACTTTCTGAAATTTTTACGTAGCCTAATGTTTTGAAAGATGATTCTTCATACAAGTTAGATGATGTAGTTATCATCAAGATCCACCAGGCAATCTGAATGGAAACAGAATACATTGAGACAAAGCATCGTAAGTTCTCAGAAAAAAGAACTTTTCCGTCAGCGCACATGTAAAAAAGTTTGTGTCACAATAATAAACATTACTTGACACTGGAGCATATTTAAATTATTCAAACTCTGCTAATTTCAGTTTTAAATACTCAGCATTTCCACAAAAAGGTTTGGGCAACACCCATATCAGATTCCCTAGTTTTTGCCAACTTTTTCACTCTCCAGTAACATCTGAGGTGTTATAAGGCAGCATTAATAAGATATGTACCTTAGTCAATGCTTCCAAAACTGCATGTGTACGACAGATCTCTTTCAATATTCCACTACCTCCCTAGAGATGACTTGTAGAAATGTGGAGTAAAATGTTACTACTAATTAAATGAGAACTACTTATTTGGTTATTGCAGTTTGGTAGTGAAATTTGTGTCAATTTTGAACATGGGATGGACTTATTTTAAGAAATGCTTAGCATCTGATGCTCTTTAGTGCCTACAAGGACTGCATTAATGATAGCTGCCTACTCAAAAAATTGTTGGAGGACTGTGAAGCATTACTTATATTTAGGTTTTAACTTTTACCAGAAATATGTGGGTGATACAAAGGAAAAGATGTACTAAAGATATCATAGAACAAGTTTAGATTTTCTGATGAGCTTGGAGAGTCTAGATCACTTTGGTTTAGATGGATTTCTGTCAGAAATTATTTAGGTATATTCTGACGGGTTAGATGGCATTACCTGTAGTACTTGTATTCCCTGCAGCTTTATAATTCTGCAGATAAGAGAATAAACATTTGGGGTTGGGATAAGAGTAGAATTGTCCAGTTTCCTCAGCAAGGCCAGATTAGGTACCACAACTAGGATAGTTTTCTAACATGTAATGGTTTAATTTGGAAATAATGACATTTCATCCCAGTATACTGAAAGATCTGGCTGATGTTGTTGAGAGACCTCTCTCAGTTATCTATCAATGGTCTTGGGAATATGCCATGGTTCCAGATGACTGGAAGCTAGAATCTTCAAAGGGCAAGAAACAAGACCTTGGTAACCTTGGTAATAAGCCTGTCAGTCTCACTTCAGTGACTGGTAAAATTATGGAGAAGATTGTTGGAGGAATTATTGAAAAGCACTTGAAAGACAATGTAGTCATCACTCAAAGTTAGTGTAGGTTCATGAAGGCAAAATCATGCTTCACTAACTTAGTTTACTTTTATGACAAAGTTACCTGACTAATGGATAGAGACAGTAGCAGACATAGTTGTTTTTTTTTTTTTGTTGTTTTTTTTTTGTTTTGGTTGTTGCTGTTGTTGGTTGGTTTTGTTTTGTTTTTGTTTGCTTGGGTTTTGGTTTTTTGTTGTTTTTTGTTTGTTTTTTTGGGAAGTCTTTTTATAATCTCTCTATATATCCTTCTATAAAACTATCCAGTCATGTATACAATACAATGTGCAACCAATTGGCTGAAGAGCTGGACCCAAAAAGTGTTGGGAGGCATGGGTTAAAAAGCAGATGTTGGAGAAGAGACTAGAAATTCCTCAAGTGACCTTGCAGTTGGGAATAACTCTTGATTAGTCTGTGTGAACAGCAGGGCAGGGATCTTCTAGCATGGATCCTGTTTAACAGTTCCTGTGTCTCTGCTTGTGAGCCTCTGCCCAGGTGTTGCTTTACCTGCTTAAAAAGATAACAAAAATAAATTTACTCTATCCATTCTAGCCACAAATTTGTGGTTGTCCCAACTGCCTGCCTACGTTGGCTCACAAAAAGAGCTGCAGTAAATGAGGCAACTTTTGGTTGGTGGGCAGTCACTAGTGGTGTTCTCCAGAGCTCAATTTTATGGCAAGCTCCCAACAACATTTTTATCAGACCTGGATGCTGCAATCTAATGCACACTAAGCTTGTCAACTAAGCTAAATTAGGAGGACTTATTGACTTTTTCAAGGGTAGAGAGGCCCTTACAGAGAGACTTTCATGGATTAAAGGGCTGGGCAGTCACCAACCACAGGAACTTTAACAAGCTCAAATGCCAGATCCTGCATGTGGGATGATGTAATCCTGGATGTAGGTATAAAATGAGGGCAAAAGACTGGAGTGCAGCCCTGCAGAAAGAAGTTCTGGCAAGCTCAGTAGGAGTCAGCCATGTCCCCTGATGGCCAAAGTGCCAACTGTATCCTGTGGTACATTAGGCACAGTACAGCTAAACAGCTGGAAGAAGTGATTTTAGCATCATAATCAGCATTGTTGCAGCCTCACCTCAAGTACTGTGTAAATCTTGAATTCCAAAATATAGGATGGATATAAAAATATTAGAATGTACCCAATTTTTCAAGTTGCCTTGTGGGGAGTCAATTATCCTTGTGGATCCTTTCAAATTCAAGATATTTGATGATTCTATGAATCTTGGAAATTGGGGTAGTAGAGAAAACATTTTTCAAGGAAACAAAAAAAGAATTAATACTTTTAAATGACAGTATGTACTTCAATTTTGAAACATACTGTTTAGGTTTATTGCCTGAATTTTTCACTATACGTTTTTGAAAATTTTAAACATATATATGTTCAGAAAAATGCATTTATCAAATGCTTAAGTGTATTAATTAGGCACCTCTTCCAGCCTCATGTTGTGAGAATGATATAAACTACTTTTATGCATCTGGAATGGATATTTGATCAAAAATTAAAAGGCACAAAATCACCACAACTTAAAGCCACTTAAAGCCAACTTGGTTTCTATGAATAGTAAGTTAAATATATATCTCTGTATTAGAATGGATTTCAATTTCTTCTTTATTGTTTGAATCTCTTGTACAAAGTCTTAAAGCAGATCTTAATTTATTTAGTCTTTAAATTTATTGTCAGAATTTTTTTTACTGTATTCACCGAGATACAATTTAGGTTTGTGATTTACTGTCAAATTCATTATTTAGAATTCTGTGCTTTGCAGTGTAATGATGTAGAGTTTATATCAAAAACATTTATTGTGTTGACTTCACTGTATTTTCCTCAGTATTATGTATTTCAATCTCTTTTTAAGTATGCATGACTATATGAAAAATCTTTAGAAATATACTTTTTTACTTTCTTATTTGACAAGTGTTTCTTATGAAAAATTCAATTTAGGTGACTGAAAGGGATTTTAAGGAAGAACGGATTTATTTATACTCATAAAAATAACAATTCACTTCCACCCCCCACCCCCCCCATTAATTATGTTTTCCTAGCACCCACTTTGAAGATAAGAAAAAAGATTTTTGAGTATTATATTTCATTTTTTTTTCTTATTTAACTTTACTTTTGGGTGATCTTACTGAGTTCTGGTTATAGTGTAACAAGTATTTTCTAACCCATGTAAATGAATGATAGATCAAAATAAAATCATAGTTGTTTGAAAAAGAACTTATTATGACTTGTATGCCTTAAGGCGCTGGTCAAGATTTGAAGCAGCATTGTGTATGCTTTTAACTAAAGCTGCAAAATATGGTTTTTAATTGAACTCCATTAGGATAGATTTAACATTAACAACCTGTTGTGACAGTTCCCCTGTGATATATCACAGAAGTGAGTAAAGATACTGCCTTACATGAAAAAAGGTGCTCTAGAGAACAGTGTAATGGGAAAGCTTAATGATTAATGCCTACCATTAAGATATACCCATTATATGCATATAGTCCATCCTTCTTCCAGTAGACCTTGAAGACCTATTCAACCCACCTGAACATATTCTCAAACAAATCTGTTTGTAACATGAAAATAATTCATTTCCAGGCAACAGGAGCAGAGAAGATTGCCTAGCAGAGAGTAGAAAATAATTCAGCAGCCTTTTCTTTAGAAAAATGAAGCAACTTGCCAGCTTAGAAAAGTTTTATTGCTTTATCTCATTGGCAGAGTTTTCTGTTTGTGCCACAGAGTTCATTTGCCCACAAACACCTCAGATCTGGCTAGGCTAATGAAAGCTCCAAACCCCTTAAAATATAGAAAGCCCTTACATTACATCCCAACTGACTCTACAATGAAAAAAAACAATAAAACTAGAAGCATGGATACTTGGATACACAAGTATCCAAACATATACTTCTTCTCATCTTATTACTTATTACCTGGGCTGAAAGACAGACCCCTGCCTCACTACACCCTCCTTTTAGGTAATTATAGAGAGCAGTGAAGTCTCCCCTCTTTTAACCCAGACGTGAGAAAAAGTAATGGGACACTGCCTAATAAACTCTTTTTCTTTTACTTGAGTGCATTTTTGTTTCATCTGTAAAGGGATGTTCATTCTCTATTTGTGAACAAGTACTCTGAATCAATCAATTTCTTTTGTGTGAAAAAGAAATTATTGCTATCAACAAAAATGCATTATAATTTTGTATTTTTTTGCATAAATTTTCATAGCATGCTCACATAGAATATTTATGTTTTGTATTATGAGACATTCTTTAATGATTTTATTTAATATTGCTTAAATTTGCAGGAAAACTTTATTAGCAGTCAGAAATAAATTTATCTTATTGACTTACCTGCATACCAGTCCCCCATCAGGAAAAAGCAGCTACACTTTAGAGGTAATCAAAATATTATAATTACATTCTTCATACTTGTCATCATCTATTTTCACCTCTGCAATAGTAGTGCTTTGTGAAATGCCCTTTTCCATCCAGATGTTTGCTAGACTGAATGCTTAAGTAATGAAGCATTATTCAAACATTATTTTTAATGCAGTTAAAAATAGTTTTGGAATTGATTTATTTCAATATTCACATAAAGTGGCAACAGAGGAGAGGAAGAAAGGAAATGAAGTGATTAATTGCATGCACTTCAGAGGTGAAAGCTCCTATTTTCTTCATCTAATTGTTGCTTCCACAAAATTCAAAAAAGGCTCTTAAACTGGATTAACAAAAAGACACATTTCTGACTAAATAAAGCTTTTTATGATCTTTATGACATTTTATAATTTTCCGCCAGTGCAAGCAGTCCAGTGCTCATGGGTGTGCTATGCCCCAGTTGGAATTTGGGCATGTCTCTTTTACGAGTGCAGAACTGGTTGTTTTTAAATACCTATGATGAAGATATCAAAATCTTGGATAGTCTTTCTAAATTTCCTGGATTTACAGTATAGCAACTGAAGATACAGTAACTTCATCTCAAATTAAGAGTTAAAAATGGGTTTTATGACACTGTTTCTATATCAGAAGTATTATGTTGATTAAATGGGGCAACTATGCTGTAAGTTATTTTTTCCCAAATGTAGGTAAGTTATAGAAGCTGGAGAGAGCTCCTTTAATGCAGGAGAGTAGGAAAGAGTAGTTCTTTCCTACAGAAGAGTGGGAAAAACATTTGGTTTGTTCCTGATATATCTTTTGTTGTGACAAGCGATCATTTTGAAATTATCTGGCACGCAGTTTTGATTGCCAAGGACCAAAGAACAAAACTTCAACAAAAATATAATAAAAAAGCTCATTTCTGCATCTTTTCTGACTGTGATTATTTCCTCAGGAAGTGGTTCAGCCATCTTGTACACATGCACTGATACCTCTGAAGATTGTTAGGCACTGGAGAAATTGGCAGCCTGAATAAAAGCCCTCAAAAACAGCACATGAAATTTCTTGCTCTTATTTTCTGATTAAAATCCACAGAAACACAATATTCTTTGAGGTGTCATTGTGACTAAGGGAGAAAAATGCCATTGAGAAAAAGGTTATCATGAAACAGCACCATGCTTTTACAGGTTCTGTTAAAGAACCAGCCTGAAGTGAGCCAAGACAGAACTCTAAATCAGCAATTGCCATCAAATGGTAGACGAGAAAGGAGTTAGAAACTGAAATGCAGATGTTTTCAATGACATATAAATGAAGGTTTCTAAGCAGTAAAGTAGGATCTTGCACCCACATGGACAATAGGGCAACAGGCTCTCTACAGTTAATGAGATCTGGCTGCCTTGGAACTGGTAGTTGGGACAATAATTTTCCCATCCAATATGTGATAGTCAGGACTGTGAGGAAACATTTTATTTGCCGAGGTATTCATCCATGGACTTTTCTTGTGGAGTTTTAAGTGCATTCCTTTTCTTTTCAAATGAATGAAAGGTTGCTCTCTTAAAACCTTATCTGAAAGGTTGCAGCTGCCCTTTCCTCAGTAGCTTGGGTATTATAGCACTTAGAGAAGATGGGCAGAGCAGCACAGATTCCCTCTGAGTTATTTCTAGGTCACTTTTGTTTGTCCTCAGTGTCTGATCTCCTTACCAAGCAAGTTAGCCCAGGAAGATTTTCCTTACTTTCCTCTGAAACTGAGACACTTCTTATAAATATTACAATGGACAGAGAAGAGATCATGATATGAGAAGGACGTGGACCTGCTGGAGTGAGTCCCAAGGAGGGCCACAGAGATGATCAGAGGGATGTAACAGCTCTCCTATGTAGGCAGGCTGAGACAATTGGGGTTGTTCAACCTGGCGAAGGCTCTGGGAAGACCTTATAGTATGCTTTGAGCACCTAAAGGGGACTGTCAAAACACCTGTACAGGAGCTTTTTACATGTAGGGAATGCAGTGATAGGGCAAGGAGTAATGGCTTTAAATGAACAGAGGATGGGTTAGATTAAATATTAGGAAGAAATTTTTTACTGTGAAGGTGGGGAGACATTGGCAGAGGTTGCTCAGAGAAGGTGTGGATGCCCCATCTCCAGAAGTATTCAAGGTCAGGTTGGATTGGGCTTTGAGTGACCTGGTCAAGTGGAAGGAGTCCATGGGACACCAAGGGAGGTTGGAACTATATGAGCTTTAAGGTCCCTTCCAAGCCAAACTATTACAGAATTTTATGATTTTATAATCCTATGAGAGAACATTATCCTCTGATTCAGCTGATTCCCATGAGAGACAGCCACAGTTCTTTTCCTATCTTGAAGGGTCCAAAAACATTTTATGATCAGACACCATGTACTAAGCATGAATTAAACACTCAACGGCGCAATCACTGTGTCAAACTGAGGCACATATAGAACCAAGCCATGGCATCTGGTGGCATGCAGTGCTCAAAAACAGATGATAATACAGTTTTTTAAGCATCTCTGGAATTAAACAGATGCAGCTTAGCAGATCTCAGGACCAATAAGGTACTAAATTCTTCCAAGTCTTTCTTAAGGTGCATAAATCCTTTTATGGATCTGACCCTTGGCTTCATGCAGATTTCTTTCAAAGTCCATTTATTTATAGCTGCCCATTACGGCACATGACATAGTGCACCAATTCGCTCAGATGGACATACACTAAGTATTTTCCCACTTTGACCTGGGGAGAGAGAGGGACACAAAGTGTTCCAGAGGTTTATAAATGTTGCAGACAAAGTAAAATTCATGTGATGTGCAGGAAAAACTGGTGGTTTTTTTCTTCCATATGCTTCAAGAGTCTGTTTTGAGAGAATTAATCTATTGCCTGTTTCTTGGAAATCTTTCCCATGAATTAGGTTTTGAATGTTAAAAAATTAGTTTTATATAACTTTGAAGAATAGTGAGCTTAAAAATAGTCACAGTCATATATTCAGGTCTGTAATGTGGAACAGTAGGTTACTGTTGCTTTTTTACCCTTTATTATAATAAAGTGTTTTATTTTGCTGCTTCAAGTATCCCTTGCAGTACTGATACCAATAAAGGTGCAATAATATAATGGCTCATGGCAGAGATAATATTCATAATTGAAAGGGAGTAGTTTATCTTTGGAACCAACACTTAAAAAATGCAAATGTATAGATAATATGACAAATTTTGTTTGTACGGATTTCATATTTTCAGATTTATTAGATTTTTCTTCCTTATAATAAATGCAGATAAATATTATGCCTACTAGATTTTTCATAGACAAGAGAGATCTCATCATAAGAAGAATGTCTTTCTCACTTCCCTCCAAAACCCTGGTGGAGTGCATCCTGTAAATCAACAAATTTTTAACCTCAGATTTAGAATATGGATTGGAAATCAAGATTCAAAATTGCAAGTCCTTTTCACATTTTTCTTCAGGAAATGCTTATTTTAAAATAATTGCCAGACCATTTTTAAGACTGCTTCTCTATATGGTATATGCTCCTTCTCTTGCATAGTCTTGACCCAGAATCCCTCATTTTCCAGAATAGTCAAACAAAACACATCCTGAAATGATCACAGACTGAGAGGTGATCAGGATAATGTCACTACAAAGTTGGAATGCTGTTAAGCTACACAAAGAAGTTAATACCACTTTGAAATAAATATCCAGATTAAACAATTGAATGTATGAAAGACAAATTATTTGTATAAAAGAAACTACTGGAAATATCACCATGAGCTTGAATAAATATCAGATATTTGCCAACCAATATTCTGCCTTATGTGTTGTTTTTTTGAGCCTCACAATTACACAGTGATCTCTTTCAGCCTCCTTCCTTCCTGCTCATAGTCTTTTCTCCAGTGATCATTCTTAAGGCACAATAGGTTTTTTTGACCTCATAGACATTCTGTTCTGTGCTGATTTTCCACCCACCCTTCCCTGGTAGCTAACTGCACAGCAGCCCACTCTCAGCAGCTCTTTTCACAGACAAAATATAGATCTTGTAATTGCAATATAGCTTCAATTTCCTTGGACTTGTCATATATTCATCTGAAAATTTCACTGCAGTAGTTATCAGAATCTTTACTTTTACACTTAAAAGTATTAGATCATCATAGAATCACAGAATGGTTTAGGTTAGAAGGCACATTAATGACCATCTAGTTCCAATCTCTCTGACATGGGCAGGAACATCTTCCACTACAGCAGGTTTCTCAAAGCACTATCCAACCTGACCATGAACACTTCCAGGGATGGAGCACCCACAGTTTCTCTGGGTAACCTGTGGCAGTATCTCACCACCTTCACAATAAAAAATTCCTCCCATATATCTAAAACTACCCTCTGTCAGTTTAAAGCCATTCCCCCTTGACCGAATCAGGTCACTTCAAGCTTCTCATCTACCAACACCCCAAGATCACCAGTTTCTCTTGATTTCACTGACCTATGCTTTTCCTAGATGGACCACACTTTTTTATAGGAGTTTTCTGTCACCTAAGTTACTTCTAGCACATAACAACTTGTTCAGTTGCTAGATGAACAGCAACATGTTCATCTAGCAAATGAACAAGCAATGTTCATTTCTTGAATTATCTAAAAAAACAATATTCAAAATCATACATATATTATTTGATTAATCACTCTGAGATCAGTGCTAAAATGCTTATTTTAGAATACAGAGGGAAAAATATTAGACCAAAACCAGAGTTTTTTGGTTTTGGTTTTGTTTTTTTTTTTAAATACTCAGTTCTGAAAATACAGATATTACAGAAAATAGATAAATTTTAATTCTAAAAACATATTTCTCCTCACTGCTCCTTCAGACCTCACCCCTCTAACCCCAAAACCATGAAGACAACAGCATCCAGACAATTTCTGAACCTTCCAATGGGGTATGTTATTACAAAGATACTTCTTTATAGTCCCAGTGCCTCCCCACACACTGTTCCACATCCTTCATTTATTACTCTGAATCACAACATGTAGCAGCAAAAAGACCTCCCACAATCTAAAAAGATTATCTTTCTTGGGATGTTTGGACTACATGTCAAAAATGTTTTATCATATAATACATCCAGAATAAACAATGGATTGTACCTTCCAGATATAAGATAGAGGGGATGAGAAGTCCAAAACCAAAAGCACAGAGTTCAGCAACAGCCAATCAGTAAATCACGAACTACAAACGTTCATGATCCAGTCAGTACAATTATTTTTCAAAGAAATATTTGTTTGAACTATCATGTAGTACTTCTATTTATATACATTGATTTTATTTCTACAGGCTATTTGCAGATTCTTTTCCTCATGCTGAGGTGGGTTTGTTTAAACATCCATTTCTCACTAAGATATTTTAAATCAAAGTTTGTGTCAAAGAAATATTCAGATGTTACTATATAATACATGTATTACTGCATGTTACACTCATTTCTATTTCAGTCAGATTAAGGAAGCCCAAGCACTTTGCTATTTATAAGGAACATAAGTTCAAGAATCAAAAGACTATAGTTATTCATGGCAGTTAATTTCTGTGATTTCTGGTGTATCTAAATTCAGGACTGTGATTCCAACAATATACTGCCAACCAGCACATTTTCATATACATTCAATATATATTTAATAATATTAGTCAGATTTTGGTCACAATATCTACTGATTTATTAATAATTAGGTATGTCAAAAAAAAGGAGAAAGCATTCTTCTCTTGGTGAGTCAAAACATGCAATAAGGGTGTGTGTTACAATTGCAAAATCACTTCACTTCTCTTGTTCTGGGTCAGATGATCAGCTGATGAAAAATAAATTCCAGGACATATTCCACATAATTGAAGACATAAACCTTTGTTCTGTGATTCCTAGGTTTTGCACAGTCATGCAGAACACTTGCTCTCATGCTTTCTCTCTCTATAAACAGAATTTACCACTATCTGAATCACAGAGCTTTTTTTTTTATATTCAAAACCAAAATGGAAAAAAAAAAAACCTTTAGAAATCAAGATATTTGGGATTATATTAGAGCTGTGCTGAATGTTTACATGAGCTACTAAATAGTTTAAAGTGCCACACCTTAGAATATACAGCAAAACATAAAGGGTCAATCTTCAAAAAAATGCTGTTTCAAAAAAAAAAAAAGTATGTTAAATCAAGAATTATTATTTTCTTTTTCAATTTTTCTCAAAAAATGTTTAATGTCTCAAAAAATTTGTGACAGAAATGAAAGTACCTGAGTACACATCAGATCTTATATCCTCCGGCCCGGCCCTGCCCAGACAGCCATGTGTGCAAACAGGGTCACACAGAATGAAAGCTGCCCACCACTGCCATTTGATTTTGAGAGAATCAGACCAGAAATCAAACAGAAAAGGTATCAGCATTCATTTACTGACTACATCGTTCTGCTTCTGGGTGCATAGACCTGCACTGAAAGACCGGACTATTGGATCAGACACAAGGTTATAATAAAGCAAAATCTAGAGGAATTTGTGCTTTTTTGGGGGAGTACTGTTTTTTTTTCTTTTTTTTTCCCCATTTTCTTTTTTTTTTTCATTTATAATATCTGTTCTGATTTTTCATAGATCCATTATCTTTACATGCTAGGACTTCTTCTTTCTAATATTCTTCATCATTTTGACTGAGTGCCTTATAGCCTTTGTCAGACAAAAGCAGCAAGAGTGTGTTAAAAAATAAGGTCAAATAAAAACAAGCATACAGAGATGATCAAGTCAAAAACTTGTGCGTGAAAATCTTGGATGAAATGCAAAAAATGCATAATTCACTAAGCTTTTTGAGCTTGTGCTGGTAACAGATGCTTGACTAGACAAGAAGGAACAGAAGCACTGAGAGGCCAATGATGAGCAGTGACGGACTTTGAAAATTCAGCCTGGTTCATGTCTTGCTTTGGCACATATCAGGGACATTTCACTGCAGGTGATGGAGCAGTCTTACTGAAATCTGCATGAGATCAGTTTGTTCTCTACCACATCATCTTCTGGGTTTGTAAAACACATGTAAACAAGTCCTGAAAAAAAGCCGCACACACCATAACTTCTTTGCAAATAATTTTTTCAGATAAATCAAATAATTTCTCAGATACTGAAAATCTAACTAATCTGGCATGGTTTGTGAAAGTTCAGTTCCTATTACTAGAATTCATAGTCTACTAGGAACTTAAATATTGAACTTAAAAATGCAAATTTTGCTTTGAAAGGTTGAAAATAGTAGAATAATGGTTGATCAAAACCCTGGACTTGGACCACTGATTTTGACAGGACTGGAAATGCAAGTGTTACAGATTCTCTTTCTTCAGAGCTAAATGGCTTTGATAATTAGAAATAATTACATAATTTTATTTTACTATTTGCCAGAGATATGATTGTCTTAAGGAATAACTAATTGTGACAGTCAGAATGATTACATTTTGGTATGTTTACCAAGTTGTCAATTTTTTTCTTAAATACTTTTTATGTTTTGAGAAACAGAGTTTTACAGGACTCTAACTGTAAGAATTTCCTAATTTTTAAGCAATTGTGGGTGTCATTCTTATGGTATCTAGGCTTGTTGGAGTTGGGGACATAATTGTAGAAAACTGCTGGTTTTACTCCTGAAGATGCACTAGTGAATAAATGAGAAAAGAAAACATAGAAATCTGAAATTTTTGTGGTCAAATATTCTTACTGAAACTGTTCAGGTTTTTCTTCCATTCAGACTTCAATCTGACTATATTCTAGCTGATGTGGTCAGTGTTTTTCTTCCCAAGTGAGAGGGTAGCACAGTGTATCTTAGGATGTGAAACCATTTCCATAGTAGATATAAAGTTGATTTCACTTGGGAAAAAAAAGGATATTTTCCTTTGACTTCAACAGATGCTTTCTAGCTCTGACAATTCCTGTATGGATACACATCCAGCAATCAAATAAACCACAGAAATGCATTACTATCCTCAACTATTTGATGTCTTCCTACTTCAGATCAGATCTATAATTTATAAAGGATTTCAGTTAATTCCAGGCAGTAGGCTCATGTTTCACATTTCAAACACCTCATAATTTAATTTAGAAGAAATCAGCAGTGCTGACAAATGACTAGTTAGGAAAAGGAACTGGAGTGCACGGCATGGCATGGCAGGAACTAGCACAGGTCCCATTATTTTTTACTTGTTATGTGTTTATTTTTTTCTCTTAACTTTACATGTCAGATCGGTAATTATGTTTTAGAAAAGAAGATTAGACCATTCATCCAGGGTAAGCATGATCACTGATGACAACATGTCAGAGAGACAGAATGTGTTGACAGTGACATATCCCCAGAAGTCTACTTTTCAGTCACGATTCATTAAATCACATTCAACAGTCCATTAAATAGAGGCAAATTTAACTTAAAGCTGGTAATAGGAAAGCATGTGTTTCTGTCTGTGTACTTTTAAAGCATAAATGGAACCTCAGGAAAAAGATACATGAATTTGGTTGTTGTGTAACATAATCCTTATTTTGAGGTAATTAATTTAAGCATGAAAACAATTTTGAATGGAATTGTTGGAGGGAGTCCAGATGAGAGCTGCTGAGATGATCAGAGGGCTGGAGCACCTCTCAAATGTAGATAGCTGGGAAAGTTGGAGCTTTTAAGCCAAGAGAAGAAAAGGCTCTGGAGAAACCTTGAAGTATTTTACATACCTAAAGGCAGCCTGCAAGAGAGAGGCACAGGGTGTTTTTAAAAGGACTGTACAGTGATAGCACAAGGAATAATGGCATTAATCTAGAAGAGTGTAAGTTTAGATTATATATTAGGAAGAAATTCTTTAATGTGAGGATGATGAGGCATGGGCACAGATTGCCAAGAAAAGCTATGAATGCCCCATCCCTGCAAATGCTCCAGGCGAGGTGAGATGTGTCCTTGAGCAAACTGGTCTAGTGGAAGGTGCCCCTGCCCCTTGCAAGGGGTTTGATCTTTAAGGTCCCTTCCAATCCAAACCACTCTGTGATTCTGTGGATGTTTCATTTAGTAAAGATAGAACAGCAAAAATAGCATTCACAATGCAAATATTTACAGTATGGTGTAGTATGATATAATGGGTTTCATTTCAACTCTACTTTAAACAGCTTTCATTCAAAATCATGTAATGCTATTTTCAGAGACATTTGGTCGTTGTGAACCCTTCAGACTCCTTTTATAAACATTTTTATGCAAATGTTCATTATGGGGTAAAAATATCCTGATGCGATATTATTGTTAATGCAAGTGACAGCGTACTAAGCAAAATGTAATGAAAGAAAAGTTTGAGAAGCAATATCTCAATGCAGCATGTAGTGGAACAGTCATTTGTACATATTTGCATTATAAAACTTGTCTATATAGAATATGAAGCAGAGCTAAGTTTAATTTAATTATCCTTTAATTTCTCAAGCAGCTTACTGGAGACCTGATGTTGCTTTCTGAAGCTTTGATTTTGCTTCCCATTCCACATCTACTTCAAATGTAGAAGATTCCCCAAACCAGGTATATCAGCATGGTTTCATCTTGCATTTAACTCTGGAAGAAGCATAATTCCACTTGGGGTTTGTTGTAATGTAGATTCCTGAGCTACTTGACCTGAATGAAATGCAGCCCTTCAGCCAGCATGAATTGCAGCACTTATGTTCACTTTCAAGAAGAAAAGCACAGGCTGCAGCCTGGAGATCTCTGTGCTGCCTAGCACTAAAAAAGATTGTTTGCTTGTTAGCTGCTACTCTCTTGCTAACTTTGTAGGAGGGAGAGGAGGAAAAGCCTTTATTCTTTTTCAATGTTTGCAGCTGTGTTATTTTCACAGCATTCCTTGCAGATTAAAGCCTAGATGGTGTGTAAAAATGTCATTACCAGTCTTACTGGTCTTGCCAGAGTATTTGCATTGTTTGGAGATATGAAGTGAGCACACATTCTACTTTTACTCTGATGTACTGACTGTGCTGAGGATTTTTTTCTTTGAAATACATCAGCAGAAGAAGCTCAAAAGTATCAGCCAAGACATATGAACAAAGCTGTGTCTTCTCACCAGGGTTGCCAAAGAGAACTGCATTTCTTTTGCGTCTCTCCAGTCCTCCTCTGGTTTCATGTGAAAGAATAGACTAGAGAGAGTTTGATTTGACATTGAAACCATGAATGACATGCACCATATGTTTCTTTCTTACTTGTTCATAATGTTGCAGCCTCTTTGCTTTTGTTTTGTTTGTTCCAGATTTCGCACCTGTGCTGACTGGAAAAGCAGTGCATGGGAGGAAAAATGCTTAAAATCTGTTAAAAGAAATGGAATCCAAGTCAAATAAATTTCATAGAAGAGTGTTTATTAAAATCTCCATTAATAATTCTAACCACTAAGGTTTCATAGGAAAAGTCTAAACATGGCCATCCCTACCCAAGCTTGTTTTCCCTCAGGAGAGGAAGAGGCAAGGAACCTTCCATTGCTAACAGAGGCAGCACCCTAGAGAACCAGGAGCCAGCTAATGAAGTGCTGGCCCTCTGGCATAGCACACCTGAGCAACCCAGCCAGGGTCTTCGATCACCATCCTCCCCAACTTCAGCAACTAAATTATGTCTCTGAAACACTTAATAGGGTTGCTGTCCTTCTCGAGAACACTAAGTGAACCCAAGCTCACATAAACTTCTCAGTAGCATTCATTGTTCAACATCTGAGACCATCCTGTTTCACTGAGTGGGGTGATAACATTGCAGTTGACTGCTGTTGAATTCTGTTGCTTTTTTTAGACTCTAAGAGATAAAGTAAAATATTTAAATCTCATGTGTTTGTGTTGATCTGTTTGGTGTCAGCTTGTGTTCATCCTTCATCCCTTCCTTCTCTCTAAGTTAATCTGAAAAGTAATCATAATGTCTCTGATTTCCAGGTATTACTTTCTCTATATGTCTCACTTGCATTTAGGTCTTCTGATGTAACAGCATTGATTCACTGTGTTTGAGATTCTTCTACAGATCAACATGACAGACCATCTCTCCCTGAAAAATTGTCTGCAAGCTGAGTCAGGGGAAAAAGGTGAGATGTTGAAAGATTTACTGACATTTAAGATGGCAAAGAGCTGCATGTGTAATTGTGTAGTTAGAATATCATTACCTAGTCTAAAAATATCTTTCTAAAAGTTCATTTGTACCAAAGAATAAATATTTTTATTAGCATACACTTAGCCAAGCCATCAGACTGAAGGCCAAACTAGTGCCAAGAAATCACTTTGTTATAGTTACTAAACATATCACAGAGATGCAATTTAAATTTAAAACACCTAACTCCTAAGCCAGAGCAAATATTTTACTAAAGAAAGAGTAGGTTCATTTCAAATTGTTCAGAAAATTTCTTACCTGAACATCCTTCAATCTTTTTAACATTCACTAAGTGCAGTATCTTTTTCTTTCCTAAAATAATTGCTTTGTTTCAAAAGTCTGTTCTGAAACTCATCCCCACAAGTGTTTGACCATGGTTTTCTGGGGAGTCTTTTCAGCATATTCTGTGCTGCTTGTGTTTGGTGTTGGGTTTTAAAATAATTCTGATTCTGGAAAGAGTGACGTAGTTCTGGTGCCTTCTGGTGCCTTCACACCCTGCTCTGACAAGCATCAAGTCACCCATATTGCAATATTGGAGGGTACTTTTTTGTTTTTTAATTTCACACTAAAACATCAAACTAACTTCTTAAAGGTAGGTATTGGAGGGTACTTTTTTGTTTTTTAATTTCACACTAAAACATCAAACTAACTTCTTAAAGGCAAAATTAAAAATCTAATGCATTGCACCAACAATTGAGTTAACAGTCTTCTGCAAACCTAATTTGGAAAGAATGTAGATTTTAGGAAGGAATTCATGTGTCCAAAGAATGTTTTAATTAAGAATCCTACATATATGTCTATATTTGAAAGATGTATCACTAACATAAAGATGGGACTTGCAAAGTTTTTATGTAGATTATGTTTATATACAGGGGTATATTTTGTGAGAAGCAGACTCCAAAAGGCCCCCTATCCTCAACTGTAACAAAATTAAAATAACATGCATATATATGTATCTTTTGATATATTCCTCGAATGTTGTGCCTTAGTTGGTAATATGCATTTCCAGTGCTGAAAATTAATTGGTCACACCTTTTAACTAAATAAATTAGCTGCTACTTATTATTTGCAAAGGTCTGAGGCACATAAAATGCTTTTTCATGAAAATTAGGGATAAATGAACATGTTAAAGAATTCCTTTGTTTAAATTAATTATAACATTAATTTAAATTAATCTTCAAAGTGGAAAAATAACATGCATAAGTAATTCTATAATTTAAGGTTATTAGGGATTTCATATGCTGCAATTCTGATATTTTATGTATATTCTGTATGTGCATGGAAATGCTCTGTTGAAGAGAATGTAATTGCACCTTTCTTTCAGAATTTTTATGTATTCAAGTGAAAATTTGAATATGAATTGCAGATTCATTGGTCAGGAGTGATTTAAGCTTTTGACACAATGGGTGATCTGGAAGAGGTCTCAGTATGATTTTCATTATTATTTTTTATTATATTTATGATATTACTCTAATCAAATATGTGCTTCTCAAAAGGCACTCACAGGCAACACCAGTTTCTTTAAGTAATTTGCTAGATCTAGAAGTAGGAGAGGAATCAGGAGTGTACACAAAATGGAAGCAGTCTCAGGCAAAAACCAAAAGTGTTTTTGGAACCTTAGAAAATAAAACTGATAACAGGAACCCTTTGTAACTGGCTTCCCAGAACTCTTACATAAGTAAGGAATGGAAAGGGTCCTGGATAGAACAAAATCCACCCAAGGATTTGCTTCATGGCACTGAGTGTCACTTGCTTCACAGTCCACTTAGTCCTATCAACAAATACACACCATGGCTATAAATTAATTATTATAGCTGCAGTGAGGCTGAAATGACAAGCCAAGTCAGCTTATGAACAAACCTATATATTCTAGAAAATGACAATTCCCTCATGATCACAGTCATTTTCCTGCCATCATACTTTTCTATGCTTTCAACTGCTGTCAGTAATACTAATTATTCTTTTCCTATAGAGAAGTTAATCAAATAATTTACTGAACAGGACTAAAGCAACACAAAGGAGTGATTCACAGCATTCCTCTCATTTTTTTCCTTGTTCTATCCTGCTGCCCTCCACAATACAGTAAATAATAAACATAAAGCCTCTCTATTTCTATCCATATTGCTTTGATTTTTAACCTATTAGCCCATTATTTCGTTCAAGAGAAAACCTCATGAAGCATTAGGTCACTTTTAAATCATGACTGGTTCCTTGCTAATCCAGCTTCTTACTGTCTATGAAGAACTGTTCTTGGAATCAGACATCATACAGGTCAAGGCACAGAACTGCTTGATTTCCTACAAGGGGTGCAGAACTGTGAAAGCAGGCACCTTGAAATGATGATCAAAAGTACTGTCTTGAAGATGATTTTCAACAAAGCCATAACAGGCAGAATATATATTTAACAAGACCTAGAATCTGGGGTCAGATCATTGACTTTTAATGTATTTTATTCATTAACAAAATAACAGAAAACAATCTCTGTATATGATGAAGAAATCATCAGATCAAACAGCAATTATCAACAATCATTAATGAAGTTGTTGAAGAGAACTAGGCTAAGGATGGAGCCCACTGGAACCTCACAAGGGACAGGTCATGAGCCTGACGTCAACCCCTTCCAGTATAAGAATGCCTTTGTGCCCAACTCGTGAGTCAGTTGCTCACCCATCCCAGGATGTGCTCATCCTGCTACGGGCTGGACATTTTGTCCAGAAGGATCCTCTGAGGGACACTATCAAAAGCTTTGCTGAAGTCGAAAATTATTACATCAGCTGGTTTTGGAACAAGAAACAGGTGGGTTACCCTGCTGTATAAAGAAATCAGGTTCTTTCATTTCTTTCTTTCAATTCAGTACTTTCCCCTCATGGAGCCATGCTGGCTGTGAATGATGACTGCCTTTTTCTCCAGGTATTTTTCAATACTACCAAGAGTAATCTTTTCCATGGTTTTACCAGGCACTGAAGTGAGATGGACATGCCTGTAGTTTCTGGGGTACACTTTGTTGCCCTTCTTGTCAAAAAAAAAGTTGCTTCCCAACCTGAAATTTTAAGTCATTGGCAGATGGAAAGAAACTCACATTTTGTGCAGTTTACAACAGTCTGTCCCAGGGAAAACGCTTTCATATTGACAAGACCCCATTTACAAGATAGATTACACTAAAATATGTTTGGCAAGCTCTGTAAAGAGGAAAAAAAAAGACTGTTGCCAGAGACAAGAGGAAAAAAATCCATCATTAAAAGGAAAAAGGACATGTATCCAGAGACAGGGAAGAACAAACATGCATATACTACATAGGCTAGATGATAAAATTAAGCTGGCAGTGTAGTTATCTACAACAGGGAGAAAGATGCCCTTAAAAGGAGTGAATAATTTCTTCCTAAAATGTACAGTGAAAGTAGGCAGAATAATATACTTCTGCTTTCCTTAGAGAGTAAAGGCAGTCTAAGCAAGATGGCCAAATGCAGATATTTAAATTCTCAACTATGTGTGTAGAGTCAAACAAAAAGATCCCATCCACAGGATCACATGAAGTTTGACACCTCTTACCTATATATTCATTTAATTGAACTTCAAATATAAACAAAATTGTTAAAAGTAAAAAACCATGTATGCTATAAGAGCTGGGACAGACACACAGGCTCAAGGCAGACACACACACCATGTTTATTGTTTTATAAAAACACAAATAGCAATCTACTGACTTGAATGACTGAGGTAGATATTTTCAAATGAGCTTCATGGCTCCTAGTATATTCCTAGTTTTTATGGCAGTGTTGGAGCAAGGCATGTCTCATCCTGCCTTACCAATATTGAAAGTTGGTACCCTAAGTTCCAGCACAGCATTTTCAAAGGAGCTTAAATCAGTACAGTAGCACTGACTCTCTGCAGTACAGAGCAACAGAGGAAATATCTAGTCAGCATTCTACCACTGTTTCTTTAAGAGATGTTTTCTGAGAAAAATTGCCTTTGCCCAAAGCCTGAACTGAAGCCTACCCCAATCAGTCAAGCAGAGGTACTCATATTTAGGAATTTCAGGAAAGTAAAAGACTTGAGTATCTCTAAGTGTATTTCTTCACATAAATGAGATACTTCTTTTCAGCCAGCACAAAATATATTTAGGCACTGATTTAAAGAACACTTTACTCTTAGCATTGCTACCATAACTTCCAATGACTAAAATACATCTGTAGGGAAAATCTTAAAGGACTCAGAAGTGTAAATACTCCTGTTGTCCTCTTGTTCTCATATGTTTCACTACATTTGCAACATTTAAAAAAAATACATGCACTATAAAGGTTAGCCTGCCTGAAAGAGAAGACTAAAAATCCTGCTAATTCTGCTCCAGTAAGGACCAGCTTCCTGAAAGCCTTCATACCTCTAAGACCAGTGCAATCCTGTACTTCATAAAAGAAAAAAATATTTACTCTTCCAAAGTGACTCTTAAGTTCAAGATGCTGCTGCCAGAATTTCACAATATTTAGAAAGAGTTTAATTCAAAGGCAGGACTTTTTCTTTCCAGCTGATTTTCTACCAATGGGGGAAAATTCAGCTGAGGAAGGAAGACAACACTTCTGGGAATCTGATGGCTTAATAGGAAGAATGAGATGCGGTAAGATTAGTCAAACCAAGAGCTGGATAGAAATCCTAAAACTTAAGGCATCTGAATTCCCCTTTCTTTCTACCCTGCAATCAACTTTCTACTGGTTCATGCTACAGATATTCAGCTTGCATCTTGGAGTCAATATTCAGGGGGTGGAAAGAAGGAAATCCATTCACCAGGCTGCAGATGAAAGCCTGAAATTTCATGACACACAGTCATCTTATCAGAGACTGCTGACTCAAATTTTAAAGCATGCAGACAGTCCGTGGGCTTCCTGGCTCTCACTTACATCTATATTTCTAAGTCAGTGAAGTCAATCCTTAGAGATTTCTCATGAGTCATTCCCCATTAAAAAATTCTTTGGTACTAGGCTGATTCATAAGCAGGGACTCAGGACTTATGTTTCTTAAAATTTATCTATATGTCTTTTTGTCTTCTAGTTTTAAAAGGTTGATTTAAGTATGAAGAAAGGACTACAGGAAGGCTGGAGAGAGACCTTTTGCAAGGTCATGTAGTGATAGCACAAGGGACAGTTGTTTTAAGCTGGAAGAGGTAGATTTAGCTTAGATATTAGGAAGAAATTCTTTATTTTGAGGATGGTGAGGTGCTGGCACATGTTGCCCAGAGAAGTTGTGGATGCCCCATCTATGGAAATGTTCCAGGCCAGGTGGATTGGTCCTTTAGCAATCTGGTCTAGTTGAAGGGCTGGAACTAGATCATCTGTAAGATGTCTTCCAACTAAATAGGATTATATTATTTCATGTATAAAAGCCTTGCTAAATGACTAGAAACAGTTTCACATCATGGCAGTAGCTGCTGGCAAATCTAATCTATAAATTACTCAAAACACCTTTGACTCACAACCTGCTTGTTTCTGTTTTGTATGATTTGAAAAACACTTTTTAAGAGCAGATTGGCATATACTTACACATAGAAACAAAAATAGAACATTTCTAAGGGACTAATACTGCATCTCATGTTCCAGGACCTTCCTGAATTTATTGTCTTCAGAAGCCTGTAGCATTGAGCTGTTCTTTTAGCATGTGCTTGCTCCCACTATGATTATCTGTAAAGTTACATGATCTTCTCAAATCCATTTTTCTTCAACTTTCAGGAAAAATTTCCCATGCAGGATGGAATTGCCTGCAGACATGCATTTTTAGAACAGTTATGCACAGTAATATACAAGCCTCAGCTAAATGCAATATTCCTTCTAGGTTTGTACTGGGCACTTGCAGATGTTCTGTGGATTGGATATGCAGATGTATGATTTGAAACACCATTCCACACTTATGGCTTCTCCTGCCATTGCTTTTTTGTCCTTTTGAATTTAAAAAAATCTTTCTGACATTCCATCAAACAGCAGGACACTTGACAATGTTGTGGTGCATTTTATTCCAAGGATTATTAGTATGGAAATAGGGCTTTTTTTCTCTATGCTTTATTCTGTCAAGCAGCATTCAGGGATGCCTCTGTGTTGCAGACTATTTCTAAAAAGTCACTTAAAGGCAAGTTCAGTGTCAGTAGGTTTGCCTAAAGAGGATGAAGGAGGAAAGTGGGGTCTATAACTTTAAAGCAGCTAAAGCCCAATAAAAATTTCTAATTCCACAGGCTGTGAATATGCACAGAGATACACACTTTTAGTTTTAATGATCCTTAAATGGGTGGGTGGTAACTGAGGAGGCACCAAGGACCACTGCCTAGATCAAGGAAAGGATAGATCCAAGGACTTTGTATCTAACCCATGTGCATCTGTGCAGGAAGAAATACTTATCTGTCACGGAATTTAGCCTGTGCAGAACTAAGGCTGTAAGAGTTCTTATTCTGAACCATGTTGCACTGTGTTATGCACTACAAACATGACTTAAATCTGTACCACCTCCCTGATGTAAAAGACACCTCAGTTAACTGTAAGATTTCCTACATATATACAGTGCTATATTTCTGTTTGTTCAGTCTTTTTTTCTAGGAAGACAATTAATGTAAGCTTAGGATCTTTTTATTTAAAAATAAAAAGCTTTCCACAAAGCTTCAGTAGATATTTAGTACTGCTATTAACAGAGTTTCTTGGCTTGAAAAACCCTTTTTGCTTCTTTTTGCTTCTTTGTAAAAGCAGCAACTCTCTTGCTCTTTTTTTTTCCTTCCAAGTTCACCTGATCTATATATCTCATTTGCAGCTTAGTCCAGCAAAGCCAAAGATTTCAGAGAAGATAGCAATGGACTCTGCAGGTTCTATTTACTAAATAAGGAACATAAGGCAGAGGAAGTTTTGCCAGAGCTGGTTCTGTCTGGGTTATGAACCTAAGTGAATTAAATAAACTTAGGCAAACTCCTTCATCTCTGGAGACAAAATCATGAAGCACCAATATGAAATAGTAGTTCTGATCTCAAAAGAGCTATAGAATATGATAGAATATCATATCATATCTATCATATCATAGAATATGATAGGTACTGAGCTAAGAATTAACAAGTTTATAAAGCAATTTTTAGAAAACAGTAGAGTGGCTGCTTTGAACTTCAGCCTGAAGCATTCAGCCAGAACTGAAGATAAGGTGCAATATTCATTATTTTACAAATTTTGCAGAACTTTAATTGGCTACAAGAGGGTGTGGATTTTGCAAAGAAAAGTGTTTCCTTCATAAAGTAACTGATTTCTATTATCTCTTTAGGGTTAGTGTGCTGATAACACAATATATAAGTTATTACAAATAACATTTTCTTCTTGTTAGCAACACGGTTTGAATTCCCATGTTTAGGAGAGGTAGCTGCAGGTAGGACTATTTCGGATTAAAAAAAAGGAAAAAACCAATGCAATTTTTTTATTCACCATGCTGCCTTAACTGAGGCTGCACTGAAATTCAGAAGTGTTCTCTAACACCACAGATGCTATTTTAACCCAGGAAAAATCACTAAAGTTCTTCCCTAAAACCTTTCCCAGGCAGTTCAGCAACTGCTCAGGCTCAAGCCCTCCCTGGGTGTACTATTTAGCACCTTTTTAATTTACGACCCCTGAAAGGTTCAAACCACTAAGCAAAATTAGAATTTACCCCCACCTTATTACAAACACCTAGTCTGCAAAACCATATTATTTATGTATAGCAACAGTCTTGTGCTGCTCCTGCACAATTTCCCATTCATTACAGTAATGTCTTTGTCTCTCTCTCCAGACAGAGTAGGCTCAGATTTAATAAGCTTCTCTGCTTGTGGGAGCATCAGTTACACTTCATGGAATTATACAATTATTTAGATTGAGAAAAAACACTTAGTTCATCAAGTCCAGCCCTGAAACGAACACTACCAAGTCCACCAGTAAACCATGTCCCTCTGTGCCTCTTCTGCACATCATTTAAGTACCTTAAGGGAAGATGACTTCCCTTGGCAACCAATTCTGCTGCCTAGCCACACTTTTGGGGTAAAGTAATTCTTCCTAATATCCAATTTAAACCTCCCATAGCACAACTTGAGGCCATTTCCTACTGTCCCATTGCTTTTGAGTTGGGAGAAGAGACTGAACCCTTTCACTACATCCTCCTTTCAGGCAGTTGTAGAAAGTGATAAGATCTCCCCCGAGTCTTCTCTCCAGGCTAAGCACTCCCATCTCCCTCAGCCACTCACCAGACCTTTCATCAGCTTCATTTCCTTTCTTTAGATTTCACTGCTGTGCTTTCCCACCTCCTGGAAACACTGAAAGTACCAGAAAGCTGACTGTGTTCTAATGTGGAGGCTTCTTTCCCTTTTCTACTGAACATCCTATGTAGTAAAGATTTGTTGAGTAAGGGACTTTGGATTTCAAGCAAGGTGAGCAAGACATTACTGCACCAGAGAGGGGTAATATCAGTGTCATCCCTGTCATCCCCTTGTTGAATATTTTTGTGTACTTCATATTTATTAAACCAGGATAAGTTTCATAGATCTCTCCTAGTGACAAGCAAGACTACTGCTTTCATGCAATAGTAAAATGCATAGCATTTCTTCTCATGGGATTCAAAGCCTTTCACATCCTATAGTTCCACTCATACTGTGTGTTGTTGTTCTATTTCTAGAGTCCCATACTGTTGTTATCAGATTTCTAGAGTCCCATACTTCTTTGGCATGTTCCCATGGCTGCAGATCTTCACAGCACATACTCCTTCTTCTGTATATCACTCTTTCCTAGTTCAAGGCTCCTTCAAGGCTCTCCCTGACTGGCTAACCCGCCCCCTTTTATCCCAGTTATCTTCATTGGTCACAGCTGCAGCCTAATTAAGGACATCGCAGCTGCAGCTTATTAAGGACAACTGGGACCTCCCGGGGCAAAGCCTATATACACATATTCAAGTACAATACTTCTATTTTGCTAGGACTCAAAGGCCACCTCTACTATATTTGTGTAGAAGCAGAGCAGAGTTATTTCTTGAAAGACATTTGTGCTGATTTTGGAAAAGGACAGTTATGCCAACCACTTGTTACTTTGGTTGATTTGAGAACTCTTCATCCCTTGGGGGCAAAGCAGATGGAAATCTGAACAAAACCTGGAACACCTCATCAAAAAAGTATGTGCAGAACCATATCTGAAACAAATACAGCAAGTATTTGGACCATCCAATTTATCTGCTCTGTTTGCTGCTGCCTGCTCACTTGCCATCCTTCTAGACATGTGAAAGGGCTCATTTTTCCTCTTTATGCTCCCTGCTTCATGGGCTGAAATATGGCTGAAAATCACCAGAGGATGGTTCTATGTATTACTTCTGATTATTTCTGATTCTTGCTATGGTTTATGACAATACACAACTGAAGAACATAAAACACCAAGTCATAAGGAGCATATCCTGTCAGGCACTGCTGAGCAGTAGTTTGTGTGTGTGTGTTGAACTATTCATTACAAAAGAAGTATTGGGCATGCCTACTGCTTGTGGGAGAGGTTGTTTCCAGGTAATATATGGCACCAAGGGATATGGTTTACTATTGGACTTGGCAGTGCTGGGTTTACAGCTGGATTCTTAAAGATCTTTTTCAACCTAAATGATTCTATGATTCATTTCAGGCTGCTTTACAGAAGGAACAAGGTTTCTTGACAGTGACAGTGCCTACACTGTCTACTTCTCTCACCTTCAGCCAATTCTGATGCTGTGAGAAAGGACTCACAGTTCCTTAAAGTTTCATGAATAGGGGCAACTGCACAGAAAAGTAGTATGTGTGTCTTGGCAGAGGGAAAGGTGCAGCTTTAGGAGGTCTTTCCTTGTCTTATACTGATCACGAGGATCCCAAGGATCCCTCCAAACAGGTCATTTTTGAGTGGTGTTAGTATGAAACTACTACAAAGCCAACTGCTGCACATAAATATGTAACAAACAAACCTCAGATATTCCAATGCTCATGTAAAGGCTTGCTAATATTCTTCTTTTTCTAAAGCCCTGTCCAAACTGAGGAAATTGAATGCTACCTAAATATTAATAATATTGTCCTTGGCTAACATTGCCTCTGAAAATATTTAACGAAAGAACAAACATTAGCTAATATTTTTTAAGTATGTTTTCTCTTCCTAGTCCAGAAAACACCTAAATATATTCTATCCTATCCTATAGAGGGGCTAGTACAACACCTTCAGCTTAATAACGGTTTTAAAATTTGTCATTTTCAGCCAAACTGAAGCAAGTAGCATAGCAAGGCAGATTTCTTGCAGTGTTTGGGCTTCTTTGCAGATATTAATAACTTGGATGACAATACAATCTATTTCTACATTAGCAGATATAAGTATTTTGCACCAAAAATATGCTGTTTGGCAGATCTTTTAACTATGAGTCAGACAGACAATTGCAACCCTACATCAACAATGTCTGTCAGGGCTGTCTGTTTTGGAAAGACAGTCTTTTTGAGGAGTGTAATGCAAGTTACTCAGATGGTGAAAATCATCAGAGTCCCCCAAGCTGTCAGAGAACTATAAACAATTCAAGTCGTAGTTCAGCTTCTCAGCAAAGCCCAAATCACTTCCTTTAACACATGCACCAGTACTTAAGGCCCCACAAATCAAATCAGTGTTGCCACATAAAATGTTGGAGCTCAGAGCAGTTGGCCTAGTTCAAGATATCACAACAGCAGCTGTATGTGCTGTCAGCTAATCTACAATTAGCCTAGAAGATCAGTAGGTGAGATAAAATTAGCATCCAGCTTGCCGGTGGTCTATTCAAATCTGCGTACAGTAAATTATTTTTTCCAGTCCTGCTGAAACCCATTAATTTGCCTATTGAGATTGCAAGACTATTCATTCCTATTTCTGTTCCATCAAGAAAGTCAACCAAGCCTAGTAAATCATACACATGACCAGATGAAAAATTTCTCAGCTCTGTGGACCAGTACCAAATGTCCACCATCTGCTGTGGGACCTGAAGCACTCACATCACATGTGGCCATATCCACTACAGACATTTACACATAAGTGCCTGAATCTGAATTACTCCCTTTAAACCAAATCATGATAGAGAAAAAACTGAGAATCTCCCTTGGAGTGATAAAACTTCCAGTGTATCTGTGGCATGTACGGGTAGAGAATTACAAGAGAAGATTTAAATACTTTTTAAGACAAGGATGACAATGAGAGAAGAGCCAGAATAAAGTTAACAACAGGAAGATTCCCCAGTGCCCTCTGAAAACATTTGAGGAAATAAGAAATGGTGGAGGTATGTGCAGAACATGAACAAGAACTGCCATATCATAGAATATCAAATGGAGTTCTGTCATGGGGAGGCAGAAAAAGTCAAGGCAGCAGTGGCTGAAGGTGCTTACACTGCCATGCAGTAGTTAATTAGGACATAAGGTCAGAGACAGCATGGATGTGTTCTATTGTGGTGGTTTGACAGGAAATGTATTTTTTGGGATGCAGTGTTTTGGGCCAATGGATATTCAGGCTTTAATATTGGCATTTAACCTGGCCATTAGGACATGGACACGCCTCTGAGAACACGGGGTTAAAAGCAGAGCTCTCCCCTGGGAGGGTCCTCTTGGGTTTCCGGCGGGAAAGAGTTCGGGTCTCTCCCCCGGCCCAGCTGCTGGCTGGGCAGGGGGAGGGGAAAGCCATGAGGCCGAGAGAGGTAGGCCTGAGCCCGGAGGTAGAAGGGTGGAAGAGAGAGAGAGAGAGAGACCGGGAACCATCGGGCAGCCCCCCCTGAGAGACACAGAGAGAGAGAGAAAGAGAGCCGCTGCCTGGGACTGTAACCTTGAGACTGGATAAACATGGGCCTGTGCCGGCAGCACGGCTGGGACGGAGATGAAGGGGGGCCGGCCACTTGTAGGAGCTTTTAACCCCTTTTCAGAGAATGAGAACTTTACAGATCATTGACCTTTCCTAGAAGATAGAGTGGAAGATGAGGAAGGAATGTGCAAGTGTGAGAGAAGTCTGGGCGAGTGAGAAATAGTGGAAGAATAGAGAAGAATCCTAGTGGGAAGAGATGATGGAGTGGCTTTTGCTGGACTCTTTTTGTACAGCCATGGACAGAACCATGTTCCTTGTGACACAGAGACTGCATTCTAGGGGGAGGCAATGCCTCAGAACCAAGAGGGTTCAGTGTCGGTGCCCCTCGGCCCCAGGGGGTGAAAAAATATGGGGGGGACAGGTGTCCCAAAGGAGAGACTGTGCCTTTTTTGGATCAGGACAGAGCATCCTTAAAAAAGACAACCCTAGAAGCAGCTCTGGTCCGTGTTCAGTGGTGAGAGCACTGGACATGAAAAGGAAGAGGTCACGACGGCAGATGTACTCTGGGCAGTGCCAGGAGTGACACGGAAACACACGAGGCTTCAGCTGTGTTTCCAGGGGAAGCCCATGGTACAAGAAGGACTCCTCTCCTCTTGATGAACTGAAGACTGATTGTTTGAAGGGTGGTGCTGGACCGAGAGTTGGTGATTTGAGGAATAGATGTATTGTATTGGAAATTTGGTGGGGGGGAGGAGGAAATATATTTGTAAGGTTTTCATTTTCCCGGTGTGTGTTCCTTTTTATTTGTAGTTGTAGAGTAGTTAATAAAGTTCTGGTTTTTTTTTTTCCTTTCCCAAGCAGGAGCCTGCTTTGCTTATTCCTGGTCACATCTCACAGCAGAAATCAGGGAGAAGGTATCTTCATGGGGGCACTGGCATTGTGCCAGTGTCAAACAATGACATCTATGTAGTAGTAATGAAGACAGAACAAAGAGAATTAAGTTATGCACAGGCTAAAGTAACAAGTATTTATGCCAGGGATCTTCCTTTGGTCTGTCCTTTCTGGATGAATGTACTGGAAGAATTAAGGATCCTGTGGTGGCAGTCAGGCTGTAGGCAGCCTGTGAGAGCAAGAGCAAAAATGAATCACACAGCCAATAGTTCTTACATAGCAAGATGGGATTTCATGTTAGCACCAACATTCATGCAGTATTATAAGACCACAGTTCCTTCCAAAGTACTATGACCTATCACAGATGCTGGCTGCTTACAACCCAGCACCAATATGGAACATCCAGCGATGATATTCTCTGTCTAAGCTATTGCTGAGACTTCTGGAAAAAAAATGAGTTTAACGGAAGAATATGTGAAAGAGATGAGGGAGTCTTGCAGGTCAGAACTGTGATGTGATTAGGTTATTGTGTTTGACTGCACATCAGCACTAAAAGGAGTGATAGCAGCAAATCTCTGCTAAGAAAAGGAATTAAGTAGAGACAGGAAAAGAAACAGAGATCTAGGGCCAAGCATAGTGCTCCTCCATTCAGATGTCTATTGCTTAGTGGGTGTATATTAGGCAGGACAGGATATGGATTGCACTATCTGTTTTTTTTCCCCCCTAATTGGAGCAGAGAGACAGGTGAGTGAATTTTAATGAGAAGCTCTTCCATTAAAAAGCCACATCTGCCTTCCTGGCAAGTATAAGCCAGTGGTCAAGGATGTTGAAATATCTCTATTGCCATGTAACATAAGTTGGCCTTAAACTGCAAGAAAATTTTTAGTAAATGAGCCCATGTGACCATCTCAAGGCTTATATCTCACACTGTGTTCTTGAAAGGTTGTTCTACAAGATTTAAGTGAAGTCTTACTTGACTGTTCTTCTGAGGTGTGGTTTCAACAATGCAGTTATCATTGTTTTAACAGCTTTGCTATACACCAAATATTACTTGCTATATAAAAACCTTTGGCTAATGCACAGATCCTTCACAACTCAGAGCACCTGACTGCCACTAGATCAATAATGCTATTGTATGTGTGATCTTTTTTCAAGCATTATTAATTTACCAATAATTTCTCTGAAAAGGTATTTTAATAAAGCAAAAAAAAAAATACAGTCAATGTTTTTCAGGAATATCCTGGTTTTTGTGGATCAATTTGATTTCTGGTGCAAATGTCAGATGAAAACTCATAACTTCTATTCAAAAAAGCACCAACTTGTTTGAATGCTAAACAGGCCTAAGCTTTTCTGATAGCAGTATTTTGAACATTGTTTCCCATAGCAGATGTTAGAACATAAGTCATGAAAACTTTACAGTCTAAACAATCAGGTTGTTTTTCTAAATTGTGTGTAAGAGTTTGGAAATGGGATTAAGATGAGCATTTTAAAGGCAAAAAGCAGAAATAATGAAAATAATGATTCATGGGATAGGAAAAAAATATATTTGCTTATAGAAAGAGGCAACTAGCTGTGAAAAATGGACAGCTGACCTAACTTTTAGAAAACTGTAAGTTCTTCAACTGAACACTTGATAGAGGAATGAGAATTAATAGGATAGATCCTATAATGCCTGGAAATCAAAATAAAGGGGAGAGGATTATTTTGTGTGGACTGAGACAACAGCCAGCCATCATTTGGTCTAGTACTGGTTAACTTTAGCATACTTGATCCAATAGCTGCCAACTGTGAACAGAAAAGAAAAATAGCAAGATCTTGTTTTAACAGAATAACTCTAGAATGTAAGTAAATAGCACAAGTTATTAAAAAAAAATAAAAATCCAGCTACCACATTGTGCATCATTAAAATTCTTCCCCCCTCTAGCTTTTCCCCCCAACTGGGATAATTTTGATATGAACAGCTTTAAAGCCATATATGGAGCTCTGAAGACAGATCCCCAGACCAAGTTTCTGAGCCATGGACAAGGATAGTTTATCTTCAAGCAGCTGTAATGGATTGTACCCCAAGCCATCTGCTGGTGTTCAGTTCATCAGCAGCTCACTTGCAGAATTACTATCAAAGAAATCTGCAGTTGGTGACCATTTAATATACCACATTGAAAACTGTAGTAGGTCAGCTCTTGTTTCAGAACTGGTTTATCCAACCCTGTAAGAAAAGCAGTAAGACAGCTGAACACAAAGCTGAGCCAGTCAGCCTCCCCTATGAACCCAGAAACAGCAGCTCTTGGTGAGTGATCTCATCAATTTTAAGATTAAAATAATTCATACTCCTTAGGGTGTGTATACAACTGGCAAGAATAATGTCCTTCCAACACCTGTATTCAGCAACAATCATAACCTCTGAGAAGAAATCCTGACCTACCTTACAATAGAAATAAGCAGATGAACAGAGTTGTTTCGAACTAAGAGAATATATATTTTTTTAAAATCAAGAACTACAAACTAAATGTCAAACTCTTTTTTTATTGAATCCCAGAGGTATTTCTGCCTCTGGTATGTGTTTCTGTAGCATTCTCCTGCTATGGCCACCTACACAGTACTGTCATCCTCATTTTTCTGTCTCTTTATATTCCACCTCTGAGGGAGGCTCTGCAAGCCATTAGCCAGCAGCTCAGCTCAAACTTGCAAATGTTAGACATGCTGAGAGGACACAGGTAGGAGGAAGGAAGACAGAAGGAAAACAGTCCCATGAGAGATGCCTCATTACAATAACACCTGAAAGCCTTTCTCCTAAGCACTTTGCTGTTTCTTTCCTACTCCTTGTAGCATGCCCGTGTTTCAAATGCCACTGAATGCTCCTGGAGACCAACCAAAGCTGTTGGGCCTTAAAGAAGATGCTGCATTATTGCTGGCTGTTTCCTGGGATCTGTGACACCCACATGGACCCTGACACTGCAGGAGAGATGGGAAGGACTAGGTTTGGTTTGGATTACCACCCTAATGGTGCCTTCCTGAGAAACAGCAGCAGCAGCAGCAATATCCCAGCTCTTGAACTGGCACTTGATAGCATCCCTTCCTGTACAGACTGAGTGATTCTTTCTTAGAACCCCGGCTCTTATTCTCTTAGGCTTTTTTGGGGGACTGCAACCATATAGCACAACTGACACAGCCTTGCTGACACTCAGGCAATGTCAAAACCAAAGAACTGGATGGGAGACAGTCAGTCTGGGTCAATATCAGGCCCAGAGACAGCAATTGAGGCTATGTGCTGCCCGGTGCCGTCCCATCAAGCCTGCAGTGCTGAGGGAGGCCTTGGGAAGCCAAGCCAGCAGGTCAGGCTCAGCATCAAGGATGCAGGAGGCTGGATGCAGGCACAGCTGCTGCACAGCTGGTCCCTGCTCGTGCTGCATCCCTTCAGCTAAAAAGCAGTTCCCCGGGAAGAGAAGCATCATACCTGCCCCACAATGGTTCATGTCTGGGAGGAGGTGACCCTGTGCTCAATTCCACTCAGCTCCCCTATGCTGCCAGAGATACTCCTAGGAGGAGGATGCACTCTGTGTCCTGACAATGACTTCCTGAGGACATAAATCCCTTTTCTTTTTGGCTAGATAAAAGGGCAAACATCTGTCTATAACACCAATATGTGTTCTTGCTGCTCTCACTGAGGAGGGATGGTGGGAGGCAGAGACAAAGATCATCACAACACTATAAAAAATGTAGCTTTTTTCTTCCACACTTGTCCTTAACTCTTCCATATTCTGAGAGGGAATATGTGTATGAATTTTCATAACACCATAGCATTTGCTTTCACTCTTGGTAGGAGGAAACATAAAAAATATTGCAGGACATCCTCAGCTGTATATCCTTTTGCTGTAAAGGGATTGGGATGATTTTTAAAATTAAAAAGAAATTGTTTAAAATCCTGGCAGTGTTTAAAAGTTGTCTGTTAAAATAAACAGAAGTCCTGCTGTTTGCCCCCCTAAGACTGGAATTTCACCACATGCATTATAACTTTCCTTCTGGTTGCACCAGGTGCATAAGAAACCATTTGAGATTAAAGGGGAAAACAAACTTTCCTACCTATCCTACAATAAAAAAATCATAGAATGGTATAGTTTAGAAAAGACCTCAAAGATCATTGAATCATGGCCGTGTTCACCACTAAACCACATCCCCAGGTGCCACATCTACACATTTTTTGAACATGATTAGGTGATTCCACTACTTCCCTGGGGAGCTTGTTCCAAAGCCTGATCACCCTTTCCTTGTCTAAAATAGACAAGACCTTTTTAGAAGTTCTGTGGGATGGAGGATTTAGGAAAACTTACATGCAAAATCCCAGGGTTACTGATCACTGTAATCCTAAAAACCAAGGAGAAGAAGAAAATTGTTTCTATTTAAATTTATTGCAGACTACGAGCAATTACTCCCTTGAGAAGGAAGGGAGGAAGGGAGGAAGGGAGGAAGGGAGGAAGGGAGGAAGGGAGGAAGGGAGGAAGGGAGGAAAAGAGAGAATGAGAGAAAGAGAGAAAGAGATAGAAAGGTAGTAAGACATTCTTATTTTCACTTCTTTTCCCTCTGGTCAGACAAAACAATGTGGACATCAACATCATTCATGATTAATAAAAAAAAATTGAAACCACTGAATTCACTGAATACAACCTAATATTTAGACACAGTAAATATCACCATTAGGACTGTGTTTCCTCAAATATTTTCTTGCTTTATACAGGGCACTGAATTGAGTCAATTGCCTTTATTTTATCCTTAGGCTTCTTGGATAAAACATTCCTCTGCCTTTCCGCATTCTCCTAATGACCAGCTTTGCTTTAATATTTAACTCCATACCTCAGCAGCATCCTGTAGGGGAAGAATGATCTGGAACACTAATGGAAGATGACACCCCTACTCCCCCCCCACCCCGAACATTGACACTTAATTAAATGTTTTCATTAGTCTCAAAGGGGGAGTTATAGCATTAAGTTTTAATCCTTGTTTTTAATCCTTTCTATCCTTGTTAAAATATGGTGGCAAAAACTCTGAATATACAGGCCTGCTAAACTCTGCTTCCTTGCCCTGAAATATCTTTGAATGGGAGGCATCATTACCTCAGTGAGAGACAGTACTGAGCATAGAATCTGTTATCTCCAGACTAAAGCTTGGTCTCACAACCATTGCACAATGGAAAAGACTGAGCACATTCCTTCTCTACTAGGCTGGGGAAATAGTTGAATTTTCATTTAGTGGAAGTTTTGGGTTCACATTTTTCCTCCTTTGTGAAGAGTTACATAGGAGTATAGCCATCCCAAAATTCTCCTCCTTTCTCATCGGAGAATACACAGAATGAGAAGAAAGGAATATGGCTTTACAGAGAATTAGTTCCTCTCACCCTGAGTGGCTGTAAAAGTTGCTTCTTTTTAACATTAAGACAAACAAGGTCATGAGGGTGGTGAGGGAAAAGGCTGTTGGTCTATTTCCTGCTGCAATCAAAGCTTTAATTTGCAATCAGATCTTCTTAATAGAAATAAAAATGAGACTAGATTAGGACAGGTCACAGTGACCGGGTTGCCTGGCTGCTTTTCATCTTGTGTGACTTTGAGCAAATTACTTATCCTCTCACTATTCACCCAGCACTTTGTGATTCATAATGGGCATTATAACTGCAGCTACAAGAAAGTGACTCCAGCAATCACTTGCCATTTAGTTGGATTTTATTTTTTAAAATGCATACACCAGACCTTGAGAACCCTGCCAGCAAACAGATTAATAACTTCATAATCCCAGAGCACTACACAAAATGTAAGATTTTTTCAACTAATTTCTGCGGAAGCAGGAATGCACAGCGATGACTTTTCAACTGAGAAAAAACACATGCCCTCAATTTTCCTTATAAGCCTTACCAAAAGTGGGTTGTTTTCTCATAGCAAGTCCTGAAGTTTCACATATGTGGGCTATTTCTGGGCAACAGCAGAGAGATCTTCACAAATAAACACCATTATCCTTAGAGAGGAAAGATTTGGGAAAAAATGCTATGCACTGGAGACAGCTCTTCTGCTGGCCATTTTTCTTTGTGGAAGTGTGCTTTTGAAAGCTCCTGCTCTGCTTAGTGCAGCTCTAGATGTTCCTTCCTAGAGTGACTGATGCTCGGCTAAACATTCTGCAGCCAGTCCCGTTCTCCTGGAAGGGAAGAGCCTCCTCTGGCAGCCAGCAGGCTGTCACATCAAGCTGCTCCCACTCTGACAAGCCAAGCTGCCGCCAGCTGAGCATGTCATAAGGCAGGATAGGTGTCTGAGAAATCTTCTCCTCTGGAATCACCACTGGAAAAGCATTTCTAGTATGCCTTTGCCTTCAAACTGCATATCTCAAAGTAATGAGTGAAGCTAAAATCCAGACAGGACATGACAGGAGCTGCATAGAAAAACACCTTTTTTGGGAACACACATGCATAATATGTTGCATAGAATATGATTCTCTTCTCTCTTTGCTTTCTTACTATTGAAATGTTATCCCTTTGTGCTCTATAGAATGGGACTGTCTTTTATTTGGCCCCCAGCTTATCCTGGGGGCAACAATTTTTGTTTCTGTCAGCATCCCTCATTAGGCACTAAGAAAAACAAGTGCAAGGATGACTGACTTTAATGTGTATTGTGTCCTTCTCTTATGCTATGGCAGTCCATGACATAGCTCCTAAAAGATTTCTCCATTCTGTTTAGAATACAGATATAGTTAAAAGTAAGCATCACAGATGAATAAAAAGAAATACCAGTCCTTTTCTGAAACAAGCAGTTTCTCTGTGGTCTCTGGCAGACTGGACGGAGGAGGGCCTGCAAAATGAAATGAATCATCATAATTTTTATATTAAGCATGAGTTCCTATGAGTGAAATATCTTGCTTCAGATGACAGCAGTAAGAAAACAACCCACTTACCCTCCCATTTTCATCCCCTCCAGAATTCTGTGCCTGTTTCCTTTACCATAGACAGAAAGCTAATCTGCACACAGAGACACAGAGAAATATAAAATGTTTTCCCTTTTATAGGCATTTTACAATTGCAGAGGTCAGCTAAACACAGTCTCTCCCTAATGAAAAGTCTGTTCTTTGCCAGAACCGGCGAGTTTGGGCAGAGGGCTGCACCTTCATCCAGTTTAGAGAGCAACTGTTTACTGTGGGGCGTGTCTTGCCTAATTGCCACATTAATTGACAAGCCCCCTCCCTCTCCTGCCAAGCACTGCTGAGACCTAGGACTGATGAATACAGATAGTTTCTTTCTTTTCCTCTCCCTGCTTTCTGCTTGGTATGCAATTCCCACTCAGAAAGCAGACCACGCTGACATGCTCAGAATCTTGCAGTTTTAGGAGCTCCTATGATGGGAGGAGCAGCAGCTTTCCTCAGGCCACTAACATGGAGAGGGAATTATGTATACAGGGAAGAGCTGTGGGTCTGATTTACTAGGCATAAATGCAGGCATGTTCAATGTACAGCACAAACAAGTCAGGACTGACTGCACATGCCTCAAAAATTGTTAATTTTCTCAAAAAGCCATGTCCTAGGGGGGATGCAGAAAGATGTGTGACAGACAGGGGCACACAGGACTGCATTTATGAGAGCCAGTTTTTGAAACACCACTTTCTTTCCAACCTGCAAAAGAGAGAAATTGTTAAAAAGACTTGCACTTTTTCTCTCTTCACAGATGTCCAGTTCCTATAAGTAATATTTCTAGTAGGTTACTCAGTTTATATAAGCACAGTACCTTTGAAGCAAAAGAACAGGTCTTGAATGATGGAAATCAGCTTTCTATGTTCATCATCCTCATGGTCCTCAGGGCAAAAAAAGTAAACAAATTGTTTGTCTTCACTGAGGAACAGTGCTGAGCCTTGCACCTTTTGCACAGCCATCTTCTGTATTATTCATTAATGTTCATAAAGTTTTTCAGCTTAGCACTGTCACTTCAGCCCTTCCAAAAAACCCAAAAATGTTTAAAAAAATTCCAGTATCAGAGATGCCTCTGTGATGAGATCAACCACAAAATTGATTGTCCAGTTACAAATGCACCATTCATTAAAAAAAAAAAAAAAATAATCCATCATTCTTTTGGATATTTTCAATTTGTTCTTAAATCTTCACATTTCATTGAATTTTGGCAATTTCAGTGAGATATCTGAACTGTGATATATATCTACAACTCCAAACTGCTCTTTCCTCAGATTTCCTAAGAAAATTTAATCATATCAGTGAGCTACTAATATAATAGATGCTTCCCTTTGTCAATAATAAGCATATTCCCATTAACTGCCTTCACCATGAACATCCATACTCAGTGAAGTTCTGGACTATCTTTTGAGCACACTCAGGTCTGAAACAGATAATAACTTTACTGACATCAGATAGTTTGGAAGCATTATTCCATGAGAAACATTCAGTAAAATTATAATTTCTGAGGTTATGTCCAGATTGTTCTCCTTGTAAGGGACTTGCACCCTGAGTTGAGTATTTAATTCTGTTCATCTCCTACCTTACATTAAATACAGATTTCTAGTACAGCTAGAATTTTTTAGTCTTCTGAATAACAGGCCATAAAATTTGATGCTACTTGCCATACTGCAAGTACTGTAGACATGGAGACATCTCATGTCATAATACCCCAAAACAGAAAAAAAAAGGATCAAGGAAAGTCAACAATATACAATGGAGATCCAGTGTTCTGTAATGAAAATCAATTAAAATCAAGCACACACATGCAAAAGACAGACAAACACAAAAATAGTTACAGAAATTTACACTTTCTAAGGAAAACATTGTCCATAATTGCTTTTAACTGTGAAATAAATCACCACTTAAACCCATTTTCAAAGTATGTAATTTGGAGACTTTAGAGAGTTCATCTGTTTAACATGCAAATCGTTAGCTCATTATTGGGGTTTTATAAGTACTTGCATGCTTTTCTACCTTGGAAAGAAAGATATAATTTAATATTTATATTAAAGAACATCTTTCTCACAACATTTCCAGTTCTTTCTTCTCCATGAGAAAAGCAATTATTTTATTTTTCAATAGCCACAGCTGCATATGATATAATTCAATCAATTGCAGGACTACACCAAAGAACAGAAGTCCAAAAGCACAAGTTACAGTACAAATATATTTACAAATACAGCATAACCCACATATTACCTGCTTGTATACATGACCAGCTTATTTCTGGGTAAATGGTCATTTTAACCAAAATGCAGGTTAGGTCACTAGGGCACTGGCAAGTTATATAGATGAGGGTTGTAGTGAAATGTAGCAAAAAGGAAAGAAAAACATCTTTACACCTCACGGAATTTAAAAGTGTGTAATATTTTCAATCTTTTTTTTCCAAGTCAGTTGTTGATAAATTCAGTTCACACAGTCTTTTTCCATCTCTATATATGGACAAATAATGACAGTCAGAAATTCCACAAACCCATAATAAAATGTGCTCAAGTTTCCCTGCACTATATATTTTGACATAATTTCTCATAGGATTGCTGTTCCCCCCATCCAAATAATGATGTTTTTTCCTCAGCTCAGCAGAGTGATATCCAACAGAGTAGTGCCTGGGATGAAGTGAGCCAAGAATCAGACTGATCCTTTCTTGGGAAAGGTTTGAACCCATCTTTTAGGAGAAGACCATCACTTCAAGTGTGAGCAGACACTTGACACCCTTTTCTCCTTTTCCACTTGTAATTTGAAATTAAGGGCCTTGGCTACATCAAAAAAAAAAACGCAGGACCAGCAGGTCAAAGAAGGTGATTCTTCACCTCTATCCAATTTAAAGTACCATGTCCAGCTCTGGACACAATGTAAGAAGGACATGGACCTGTTGGAGCAGGGTCAGAGGAGGTCATAGATATGATCAGAGGGCTGGAACATCTCTCCTAATGAAACAGGCTGAGAGAGGTGTGGTGGTTCATGCTGGAAAACAAAAGGCTCCAGGGAGACCTTATAGGATCTCTCCAGCGCGTAAAGGGCCTACAAGAAAAATAGACAGCTTTTTACAATGGCATGTAGTAAGGACAAGGGGGAATGGCTTTAAACTAACAGAGAGAAGGTTTAGATTAGATATTAGGAAGAAATTCTTTACTATGAGGGTGGTGAGGCACTGGCACAGGCTGCCCAGAGAAGTTGTGCATGCCCAATCACTGGAAGTGTTCAAAGCCAGGCTTGATGGGACTTTGAGTAACCTGATCTAGTGCAAGGTGTCCCTGTCCATGGCAAGGAGCTTGGAACTAAATGATCTTTAAGGTCCCTTTTGACCTAAACCATTCTATAATTCCGTATTTCCTGCAGAAAAAAATACAGGTTTTTCACCCCAGTAAAGTGACTCCCTGCAGCTCACAGTCAAGGATTCATGTCCTTGAAAATGCCAGTTTTTGAGGCCATCTATCAGAGTAACTCATCTTGCTGAGGGTGGTGATCCCCAGGATGTTGAACAGGGTTTTTGTGGATCCCATCCTCAAAGTTTGGAACAGACATCAGTGGAGGGATCCCCTGAGTTTGCTAAGACAGGAATCAATGAAATAAACGAGCAATGCAGCTCTAAATTCTATTTATATACATGGTGCACATTCAGCATCCAGGACTGTGCTGTTTTGAATGTATCTTTACAAAATCTCTACCTGAACAAAATTGATATAAAATTTGTATGCTCATTAATTCTTAGAGACAAAAATAATTGTGAAAACCTGCACGAACATCACTTATGAAAGTTAATTTCTCACAAAGCCTGACATAAGTTTTCAAAGATGCTGGTGTTAATTTTAGTACAGAATAATTCAGAAAAAAATACTAAGAACACAAAAAATTTCTTAATTCATTGCTTGTTTATGGATAATATTGTCACAATGGGTTTCTCACAGTATGGTAAATACATGGTGTAGTTAATTTCAAGAAAATTTATTTATTCTATAATCTGACATGGTGGTATTCAAAAGTCAGCAGTGTGGGGTGAGCTGATCAAACACTGGTGATTTCATTGCTGTTTCCAAATTCTTATAACAAAGAAGAACATTACATTTATTAAATACATTGCAAAAGTATTCTCTGTGGATGAAAATGCATGAAAAATTCTGCCTTAAGATATCTGGTCCAAATTAAGAATAATTTTAAAATCCACTGATTTCATATGAAGAGTCATTTTGCAAATTATTTTGGTCTGGATCATAGATTTTAAAGCCAGAAGGCCCAATATAATAGTTTAAACTGATTTTCTATCATAAAATACAAACTTTTCTGCTAGTGAATACAGGGAGCTTTGGTTGAATGAAAACTAATACTTTTAAAAGCCTAGACCATGCTAATCTAATCATTTCTTGTGCTAATGTACTGTAACTCTCAATAGATGTTTCCAGTGTCTAATTACTCATGAAGATGTCATTTCCAGTTTGAACCTACCACAGTTGTATTTCCAGCCATTTGGCCTAGATTTTGTTGTGATCTGCAAGATCAAGATTGAGCTTTCAGTACATTTTTCCTAAAATTTTTGCAGTTGAAAACTTCTCAGCAGACATAACCAAAGATATCCTTGTTAAATTTATTGAAAACATAAATGTGGGTTATTGTCTGATAGAATTCTCCTACCAATGTTATCATATAAATCTAATTTTTCAGACTGTTTATACACCAATGCACAAATCTTATTACTTCTTTTGTCTTTCTTCTTCTTTAACATTGCTTTGTTTTGAAATAGCTTATATACTTCAATATTGAGTTCTGTCATTGGATGTAGTTTTCATTTTTGTTGTAGAGGAGCTAATGTAAAATGTAATCTTCTGCTAACACTTATCTAAGGAACCAGCTGCTTTATTAGGCAATGCAAATCCTAAAATGCAGCTTACTATTTTCCCATTCTAACTAGTTAAATATGTAAATACAGAAACTCCAAGAAACACAGACCTGAAATATTATTGCCATCTTGAGAATAATTCCATCTAAAATTGTCTCCGGCCTCCTCTGTTTTGCCATTATGCTGATTATAATATTTACACCATTTTTAATTTTTGATCCATCCTCCTTTTTCATATCAGACTTTTTTCAAAATTATAAAAAAAAATCACCTAACAAGTTCTCCTGATGAATTTAAAAAAAAAAAAGGGGGGGGCATTGAAACTTATTTTCAGCTCAGTTTCTCTTCGTATTATCCTATGTTTCTTATGGGGATTTTTTTTCTTTCTTTATAACCAGCCTATTGTTTTTCTCATTCAGTCCTTTTTATTTATCTTGAATAACCACTTAAAAATTTCAGTAGCCCTTTATTCATTCAGCAGAAACATTTACACCTTTAAAAGAAAAAATCTCTTATCCTGTATGCTCTGCATCAAAGCTTTGGTTCTGTTCATTTTGAAGATATGACATTTCTTGATAATCTTTACATTAAACTAAGTTTGTGGTGACATTTTGAAGTACTCATTATCCTGTCTGATGTCTTGACAGCACTAGCCTTTAAATTGGCTTCAGCTTTGGTATAAAATGGTAGCTAAATATTCAAGTGGGTGACTTTGCTACATGATGAAAGTTTAATAGATCTACACAGTTAATTCATTAGAATTACATGCATATGAAGTACATATGCAGCCAAACGCTTTTTTCCTATTTTCAAATAGCAACCATTGAAATTACTTTGGGATTTCATCCATTACAAACTCATACTTACTCTGAAAAAATCAGGTTTTTTCCTTACTTCAACATAGATTTTTGTGTACGACTTGCATGTAATTCTCATTATCCTAGCACATTAAACTCTCATGATTATATTTACTTATAAAACTCACTAGAATGAGATAAAAACATCAAAGGTACTAGATGATAAAACCCCATAAACCTGGTTTCCTATGAATACTAAAGGCAGATGGACATTCAAAAAGACTGGCTCTCACCTGCAAAAATGATGCCAATTGTGTTGAATTGAAAGGGCACTAAGAGTTGTCACAGGTACACGAATTTTTCAGCTACTTTAGGCTCTCAGAACCGTGTCAGAAGCATAAACATCTGGCCGAATATGTAACAGCCACTCTCCAGCAGACTTCCTTCTGGAAGTGGAAGTTAGCCACACTGAGAGCCAGTTCACAGCTGGTCACTCTCCTTTCCTTTGCCATTATCCTCCTTCCCATGAAGAGCAGATGAAGTGACAGAGCATACTGGGAGTTATTCTTCCACCTCCACACTAGGCACAAATACTCTGACCTTTCACCAGAGAAAAATAAGAAGATATTCTGGCTTCCCAGATGGAGAAAACAAGTGAATATTATATCTTCCTGAAGATTTTTGATGGAATAATCTTCAGTAAGATAAAAAATCTCCTTTAAGCTTAATATTAGAAAATAAGACTGTAATGAATTCATATTTCTCAGGATGATTTTTATTAGAATGACTTTATTTGACAGAAAAGAATACAAAATCTATTAATAAAACACCTTTGGCAGGGAAAAGTAATAATTCCAGAGTATAAAATTTCTTTTCATCTGGTGTTTGTTTAATCACAGGTTTTGGCTGCAACAGAAGAAAGCACTGATGATATAATTTGAAACTTTTCTTCTCTAATCTTATCTCCATTGAAATAAAGATTATTTGATATTTGGATTTTAACTGAAGTGTCTCAAATACGGGATGTTTTATAGATGTGCATTTTCATTAAATTTGTTGGCCTTGTTCTCAATTTATGGCAGCATGAGCTAAACCCAAAGCTCTTCTAACTTGATGGTAAAAACTTTGAAAACTTCAAATGCCATGATATCCTTTCAGAATACACAACTTATTCTGAACCCTAAAAAACTCCTCCCTTTTAATGCTCTGTCATTGGAACAGAACTTGACATTCCCATCCCTCCCTTTTTCTGCCTTTTCAATTTTTCTTTCCATTTAAGGACTGCTCTTCACCCAGAGGGTGGTTGGGCACTGGAACAGCTCCCCAGGGCAGTGGTTGCAGCCCCAGCCTGACAGAGCTCAGGATGTGTTTGGACAATGCTCTTGGGCACGTGGTGTGACTCTTGAGGTGTCTGTGGAGACACGTGTCCTGTGCAGGGCCAGGAGCTGGACTCAATCCTGGTGCATCCCTTCCAACTCAGCATAATTTGTGATTCTGTGAGCTTCTTCTAAATTATACTCTCCATAATACTGCCTTTCTTCCTCTCAGAGACTGCCACTGCCCATTCTGACCCATAGGGCTCAAAATCTGAAGTTCTGCTGTATCACAGGTGGACCTTGCTGCAGTGTAACCCTTCATTGGCCTACCCACCCTTTCCTGCCAAATCTTGGGTTTCTGTGTATATATTTATGCAGATTGAAAGAAGCCTGATATAGTTGGAGCACCTTCATTATTTTAATTACTATATAGAAAAATATAGTGTCACTAAAGGAGGCATATCTCTTATCATTCAAAACTAAATCTTGTTCTGAATATTTTCACAAAAAATCAAATGAAATTAAATTTTGGCTATGTTTCCATTACATTTATGTGTATTCATATTCTTTTCCCCCTTACATAAAGGAAAAAATTATTTTAGAGAACATAAATTTTGCTGACAACTGATTATTCAGTTTTCCCCCATTTCCTTATCTTTTCACATCATGAATATTTCTAGCACTGTCTTCAACACATTCCTCTCCCAAGTACTGTCAGTCCGATTTAAGAAAAGAAGGCTCTGTTCAACTCCATCGCCCAGAATTACACCAAGCTCTTTTACACCACAAAATACACTCTGTGGGATTCATAAATTCACAGAATGGTTTGGTTTGAAAAGGACCTTAAAGATCATAAGGGACATAGGCCAGGTTGCTCAAAGCCCCATCCAGACTGGCATTGAGCATTTCCAGGGAAGGGGCATCCACAGCTTTTCTGAACAACCTGTTCCAGTGCCTCACCACCCTCACAGTAAAAAGGTTCCTCCTGATATCTAATCTAAACCCACCCTCTGATTGCAGCTGTTTTATCTAGTAGCAGAGAGCAAACATTTACGTGCAAGACTACAACAAATAGCTTAATACACCTTAATATTATGATCCAAGATATCTGCATGTGCACTCTGTGTTTATGTGACTTTGTGTGAAAGTTTGCTTAATAAGGAAGGACAGACAGAAGAACAACAGCTTCTAAAAAAAGTCCACGTTGAGAAAGCCCCTTCTGCAGTGTCATCCTTCCAACCCCCAGGCAGGGCAGAAATTTTTTACCAGAAATGGGGGAAAAGGAGGCAGGGTATTACTTATAGATAATAGTGTTCTCCTTTTTTGTTTTTTTTGGTTTTTTTTATTTCTCTAAGAATTTAAAGAGCCTAATTTTGGACTGTCAGGAACATACTGTTACGATATCTGAATATCTTGCAAAGTTTTAATTCTTTAGCAAGTATAAGAATAGAAATAAGAAAAATGCAAATCAAGACAATTCAATAAAGGAAGACAAAGAGAGGCCAAGGAGGCAAAATGGCATGGACTGTTCTCATCAGGTCCCATCAGTGCTTTTGACATCGGTGTTGTTCTATTTAAAACTACAAATAATTTACCTTGTCAACCAAGATATATTTTTCTCCTTTAGACCCAGAAAGAAACAAAAAGGTAAATCACAGAGAAGTCTGAAATAACCTTATTTTTGAGTGTTAGACATACTATTACATATTTTTTACTGTTCATTTAAAACAATGCCTTTCTCCTATTTAATCCTATTAGATCACCCTCTTGAATCATAGCCCCTTCCATTTCAGATACTCTTTCCTTTAGTGAGACCAGTAACTTTCCTTTTATTGAATCATGCCTCCTATTTGACTAATGCAAACCTTTCAGAGAGACATCTAGCTTTGACTTAAAAATAGCAGAAGATATGCCATTTCCCTTACAAAAACTCCCTAGGCTTAATCACTGTCATTGTTTGAGATTCTGTCTCCTGCTTTCAGCTGTCAGCTGCTAAATTATGGAAGCATTCAGGATGGTAGTCCATGTACCCCAGCAAAGCAATTTCTCTCTGGGCTCTGTCTCCAGAGAGAGGACCCTCATGGCGGTAATTCAGAACACCAGAAGTTTGCCTTCTGCTCTGATTTTCCCCATGAGCAGACTATACAGATGGGAGAAAAAAGCTTTTAGAAGCAAGGCATATTTCACACCCATATATTTTTCCATGGAGGTATGTGTATTGTGTAATCAGGCTGTTTTTAATTCCCTTTTCAATGAAAAAAACAGTTGAACTACATAAGCACAACTTCTCTCACACCAATCCAGGAACTATTTATTTAAATTTTCATTAGAATTTTTTATTTTGTTGGTACAGGAAAAACCCATCTTATTGGGTTATCTTATTATTTCATTAAATGAGGAATCATCACATTTGTACAAAGAGGCAACTTTATTCTTCTTATTGTACTTGTAAAAGTATTGCCAAAGTATTGTAAAAAGTATTGCAATAAAGTATTGCTATTTGCAATCTCCTTATCTAAATATTCGAGACCCAAAGCCCAGTTTGCTTGTTTAGGTACTTTTTTTTCCCCCTAAGCAGCACAATGAGGTCAAAATTACTTTTTTCCTCTGGTAACACTGAATTTCCTTCAGAGAGGCAAGGCACAGTCAGAGGTGACATCATGAAATCACTTACTTTGAGGCCAAAGGGATTGTTTGAGCCTACATCATACAACACAAATCCATGTTTTTAAAAATATTCATCATTCCTACATCTTTTGCTTGCCTGCTGTAATGTCTAACTCATCTTCCAGTTAAGATTTTCCCCATATCTAATCTGCACATTCATTGAGGTGAATTACAACAACTATTTCTTGTTTCACATTTGCTGTACATTGAAGACAGTGCAACAACACCTTCTCCTTTTTATCCTCCATTCGTTTCATCTTTTCCAAACTAAACTGCCTTTTTTTTTCTTTTTTTCTTTCCCAGGTTCCATTCTTTGGATGGCTGTCTAACCTGATTTCCCTCTTGTTTTTTCCTTTGTCCAACACAGAAACCTGTCTGCAAAGTAGAGTGCCCAGAGGTGGACACAGTACTCTACCCAAAATCTCTCTGCTGCCAGGTACATGTGAATGGAAATACGACTTTTTCTGAAGTTTGCTTTTGGGTTTTTTTACAGCAGCATTATATTTTTGACTCTTACTCAGTTTGTGGCAATTATTCCCAGACCCTTTACTGGAGTGATCCTGCCAAGACAACAAGTCTCAGTTTTGCCTTTATGCATTCCATTTCTCTGCTCTAACATGCAGCACTTTGCCATCGCCTGCACTACTTTATTCTTGTTGACATCAAACCATCTGTCTAATTTAGCACAGACATTTTGAATTTTCAATGTGTCGTTCAGTATTTGTGAGGCGGGAAGCCATCCATAAATTTTACAAATCAGCACTAATGAGAGGTCAAAGCCATTAACAGAACTATTCAATACTACCACACCAAGACAGACCTCCCTGGTACTTACTGGAAATGTCCTTTTTCTCTGACAGTGAACAGCTGCTGAACAGTCTTTTAGTATGGTGCAAAATGTCCTGTTTCTTATGTGCTTTTCAGGCAATCACCCATTTTATTTTAATAGAGATTTCATCATATAGATCTAGATTACAAACAGAATGGAATAAGGCAACATAAATAGTATAGCAAGATAGGAGTAGAATATTTACAATATGTAGCAGCTCACAGTTGGTTTTACTTTATTACAGAAGTGCAGTTTCTGTAATAAAAGCAATGAAAATGTATGAAAGCAATTATAGAAAGAGTGTGTTTTCCAGTTGCTACTATATTATGAGAAAAATAGCACTGCTCTAGAAAGAAATAAAAAGGTTATCAAAATTACCCATAATGTATCTGTATAGGAATTATCTACAATTTCCATTTCTTTTATCAAATGCCTGGAATATAATCAGTTCCAGCCTCATCTTGTTCATTTTTGCTTTATGGGCTGTCAGAGTACCCAGAATTTCAAAAACTAGTTTTTCCAAAGCATATACATATCTCTGGAGAGAATGGAAATGACATTACATCTAATATTGTTTCTTTCGGGCTAAAACTATTCCTGTGCAAAATCAGTATAAAGTAACTGCAACACTGAAGCACTAATAGACCCTGCTTGTCTAAACACAAAAAAATGTGGTTACTTTAAGCTTTCTTCTGAAAAGATCCAGAGATGTATTATAAACAAAAGTCTAAAGAAATCACTGTACTGGACTTCATATTGATTTGGGGAAATCATAATTGTCATAAAGAAGTCATAACCCAGGTCTTGGTTTGTTTTTGTGTTTGCCTAAACACAAAAAAATGTGGTTAGTTTAAGCTTTCTTCTGAAAAGATCCAGAGATGTATTATAAACAAAAGTCTAAAGAAATTACTGTAATGGACTTCATAGTTGATTTGGGGAAATCCTAATGGTCATAAAGTCATAACCCAGGCCTTGGTTTGTTTTAGCACATCTGTGTGTATCTCTTGTTTGGAAATGATGAACCATACCAGCAGTAATTTCATTTTTCGGTTTCTCTGGAAGAGTAGTGAGTGAAACACACATTATAGGTTCTAAAATCTGATTTAACAAAACATCACTTGCACAGTTTTCCATTGGCATCAGCTTTTCCTTCAGTGTGTGAAGTCATGTCTTAGGAAAGAGATATCTGAAGAAAACCCGAGCAAATATGCTTGAAACACTGTTCTAATATACCAAATTGTCTAAATCACAATCTTTCTTGATTTTCATTTTAATTGCAAAGAAAATTTCTTTTTATAGTTTTATATCTTTATTTTACATTTAATAAATAAATGTCTTAGCATTGTCGAATATTACCCATGTCAGCTCCAGTTTATTCTGTGTATATGTATAATTACACAATTAACAGTGTGTGTCTGCGTGTGTGTGTGTGTGTGTGTGTGTGTGTGTGTGTGTGTGTGTGTGTGTGTGTTGGGAAATAATGACTTAGACTGAGAGCAAGGTAAGAACTACATGGCTGGCTGGTTTGTTTTTCAGTGAGTAAGAATAAGGAGTAGTATGCAGAATTGCTGAAAGGGTAAAGAATTTGGAGACAGAAATTAGGCCTATGACCAGTTTTGTGAATTCAAACATATGAACACAAACTGGATGCAATCAGTGCAGGATAAGATCCTGATGAACAGATAAAGTCCGTTACACCTGCTTTGAAAAAGTATAAAATAAATGAAACAAAGGATATTTTTGTCTAAAGCGATGCTTAGTTTTGATTTTAGACAATGAAACAGTGAAGAAAAACATCTTAGGCTTATGTTGTCAATGTGGAGATGAAATATCATAAATCTGCTATCTGAAAAACTAGCATAATTATGGTTACTGCTTTATATATCATTGCTATGTATTAATATACCACCAGGTTATAAAACTACACGTAGTAGTCAACTAGAGATTATCTTCTTTGGTTGCTTTTCTCATCTGAAAAACAAACCACTCTGACATCAGTATGGTCTTAAGAATATTTAATGTGAAAATGAACTGAGTATTTGCTCCCAGAAAAAGATGCTGTTTTAAAAGAATTTGAGACCCATTTAATAATAATCATCATTATAATTACTATAGCAATCATAGCCTGATTAGCTTTAATAAAAGATATTTTATTAATTCATTTCAGTTAGTTGCTCAGATCAGCCTCAATATTAAAGTGTAATTATAGTATATGCCAGGTGAATGCACTCTCTGAAATTAATTACCATGGAGATGGCCTCATTATAATCTATGATAAGAGTTCATTTATTTTTTAAGAGCTATGTGTTTCCATTAAATGTGAATCAAGAGGACTTTAAAGTAAATAATTAAAAGGCGAGGTGTCCCTTTACAGAGATCTTTAAGTAAAACAGAAGAATAAAAGTCTACGTAAAGTGACTTGACAGATTTTCTCTAAGAATCAAATCCCAGTTTTGACAGCTGGATTATGCCATCTTCCCTGTGCAGATAAATAACTTTATTGGCTTCTGTCATTTCTCCACAGGACAGTGATCAGTAAGGCTCTGATCAGTACAGACTCTTTTCTCAGTGTCCCTCCAGTAAAAAGTTGATGATCAGAGCCTTAACAATTGCCTGCCAGGATTTCTCTAAAGTGCAGGTTAGATTTGATGAACATACAAAGTAAAGAACTCCTGGTTAAAATACTTACTGCCTCTACCAACAAAAATAATGGAAAAGGTCTCTGCTACTGTGAATAGTGATTTTTGCTAGCTGGCATCTGAATTTACTGGGAGCTATAGCTCACATATTCTCTGCCTCATATAGATGTCCAGCCAGTGCCTAAATATTAGTTCCTTAGTAAAACAATATTTGTGAAGGTAATTTAGTGCAGCCAGTGAAGGAATAGTGCTTTAAGAGGTCTTCTCAAAAACAACTTTACCTACATTTATATGCACAGGACCTCCGTTAGGAAGTGATCGGTTACAGATTCCTCTCCACTCCATTGTCAGTACAGGAATGTGTGTGCTTGCAGAAGAATTGTTTTATCAGGCACTTACAGTGTAGATATGTGCCAGTGGTGTCACCTGGGCAGGAAGTACCATCACTGAGAGACTTCACAGCAAGTTGCTTCTGGAGTGTCACTGCACTGGCCTGATAAAGAGCTGAGGTGAAGAAAAAAAACACACATCTCCAAACATTTCCACAGAACTCTGGTATAGCAATGACGTCGGTCCCTTGTCATTCTGTTATAGTAACTAGCACTCCAGAGCTCAGTGGAAAATAGAAATATTTTCCATGCACATGGCAGTTAACTTCCTAAGCAACATGTGACTTCCAGATACTAAGGTCTAATCTCTGAGGGTTGTTTTTAGGAAAGTAAGGTACCTAGAAATGCACATGGGAAGATTAGGACTTACCCTTACAGACCTTTCTGAAAACTGTATTTACATACCTGAGCATGTGGTGTGTTTTTAAGTGCACATGAGATCTGTTCACTTAATAAAGAGAACTGATGAGAGTAATTAGGTGCTTATTCACTGACTGGAGGATTATAGAATTCTGTAATAATCTGGGCTGGAAGGGACCTTAGAAGGTCTCTAATACAACCTTCAGCTGGGATCAGACCAAGTTGCTCAGTGTTTTTATGTTACTGAGCTTTGGACATCTCTGGAGATTGCACAATCTCTTTGGCTGACCATCTCCATGAGGCAGAAGAAGGTTCTCAGTTTAACTTATTGTATTCTGAACATCAATTCAGTGACCTTGTGCCCACTGTCTCTTGTTGTCCCTTGCTCCACTGCAGAGTGCCTGGCTTCATCCTCTCAGTACTGGAGGGCTCCTAAATTCCCCCAAATCACTTTTCTTGAGGAAGAACGAGCCCAACTCCTTCATCCTCTCCTCATAGAAAAAAATACTCCATCTCTCAACTATCCTGAACTTATTGAGTTTGGGTCTTTCTTATATTGGGGTCCCAAAAATTGATGTATTATTAAAGTGTATTATTTGAAATATTTCTGTCTGAAATCAACTTTTCTGCCACTGGTCAATCCAGTATTTTCCAGTTCTTTGCTCACAACACTAGACCTGGCCTACATAGCACAAATAAGTCTATGCCACTATACCTATTTCTAATTAAATCAATATTTTACAAGTCAGTTTATGGGAAAAGCATATTCTCCAGCTACTAGTGAATTTCAGTTGCATTCAGACCACTATCTATGACTTAAAAGCCTTCAGTACAGAATTGTTCACAACAAAGCTGGGAATTGAGAGAAATAACTAAACATAATTCAGAGCAAGTGTTGAAATCCAATCTCATTCAAAATCCTGCTTCCTCTCAACCAGAAATAGACTTGCAAAAAAAGAAGCACCTGGGAAGTGCTGCCTGTGGTTGAATTTTGCTATGCATGTAACTGGTGATTTGGGTGAACATTAAAGTCAGGAGTAACTCAGATGAAAACTTGTTTAAAGGTGTCTAAAATCTCTGGTGCACATCCAAATTATAAAGGACAAAGTTAGTACACAAATTACTTGCCTTTACAAGTGGCACAGTGTATTCTGTTCTCAGAATGAAGAATTCTCAGCACTTGGGATTCTGAGCAAGCTGTCAACTTATTTTTCACCCTAATTAAGTGCACACCATACCTCACTTTTTCTCAGTCCAGCATGGAATGACAGAACTTATGTAGACAGATTGCTACACTTACTGTACAGCATACCCACTTTTTCTACTGCCAAAAAAAAAAAAGAATTCAAAAAAGACCAAAAAAAAAAAAAAAAAGGAAAAACAAACAAACTTAGAGAAAGGCTAAATGGGAATATTATTGCCCTAAATATAAATTGTTACTCCAGAGTAATCAGATATGCTCTGCCTAATTCTCAGGGCTCCCTTTTGTGGACCACAAGACCATTCCTTTTGTGCCCCAAATTTTGTAAGTATCAAAGCTGTGGTCTCTATTCCTCTCTGAGCCTTCTGAAAGACATCCTTGGACTGAGGAGAATGAAGATGACTGTACAAAGACAGTGGCCCATCAATCTGATGCTAAGAAAGAATAGGAGAAAAAAAAAAGGTTGGAAATATCTTAGTTCCTCAGGAACTTAAAAAATTTATCACTTTATTACCATACATTTTAGCTTTAGACTTTTCAGGAAGGCTATTTTATTCTTTCAGAAAAGTTAAGAGATTAGTAAAATTACTGGCAAAGCAGGATCAAGATTCAACTTAAGGCAGGGTAACAACATTTTAAGTGTTTTATCAACATTTTTCATGTATTTCTTTCTCTAAGAAACCATACAGATTCACTGCCTGGAATGAAAACAAACAGAAATCTTTGTAGAAATCAAAATTGCTACAAGTTTAAAAAGTGTTGGGTAACTGCTTTGCTGGGAGTAGAATTTAGGCATTTAAGAGTGTCTTTTAAAAAATATTACAGGCTTGAGAAAAGCATGGCAAGACATATCCACTTTAGAGGTCCTTGGGACATATCTACTATCTCTGAATTGTGAGCACTGTAATCAAATGTTACTCTTATTTAGACATGATCAACTGTTCTGTTAGTGATGCTGCACTGTTATCTACTCAGTAGAAAGAAAGATCTCAGGATCCCTCTAATTTTCTAAAAGGCCTGGAAAAGTATCTGCTACCGCTGACCAAGGAGTCCTGAGGTATTATTTCAGGCAACACGGAGGAACTGCTGCTGAGATAAATAAAGGAATGTATTATCCACTACTAAGGCATTTGTATTGATTTCAGAGACAAAGGAGATAATCAAAAGTTCATTCAGATGTGGGGCATCTAAAAATCATGGTATTAATTACCCACAATCCATAAATTTTTTTTGTTACAGTAATTGTCTGTAAAAATCCTTTTACTTTAACCTGTCTGTGGTAACAGACTATTCACTGATAAAAACCAGTTTCTGCTGAAATTTTTCCATATCAGATAATCTGAAACAACAAAACAATTTTTTGCCTTCTATAATTTTCTGTAAGGAGATGACTCCTGTTTAAGTTTGCAAGTTTGGAACTATACTATACAGTGGTAATAGTTGTTTGTTTGGACATTTTTTACTAATTTATTCTCCTTTTGAGGGCTAAAAGCAACATTTCACTGACGTTCATTTGGAAAACAATCCTTTTTTAATTGTGAATAGATCGGAGACTGGAGCAATTTTAAGGAGAAAGAGAGTGCACAGAGGGAATAAATCAGCTGTATCAATGAGTTTGCTGGTAATGTCATAATACCACCAGACAGAAATGCTCTCGAAGAGCTACTAAGAACCCACAGAAGAAATTGAAGCAAACTGGCACTGAATCTCTGGGAAAAAGTGCAGTAGAAAAAGCGAAAGGAACTCTTAGGTGATGAAAAAAAGTAATACTGAGAGGTGAAAAAATACATGGGGTTGGAACTTCTGCCTTTCACCAGCCCTTGAGCACAAATATATGCACATGTAATGTGTATATACATGACTGTGTGCCAGAGTATGTACACAGGCATAGGTGAGGGTGACACTCCTAACTTTGGTGTTTCAAAGGCTGCCAAAGGTCCTAGATAAACTGTGTGTGGGGAAAGTATATTATTTGGCATAATTGAATCAAAGCACACTACTGCAAGATGGCAAAGCTACCATTTGTACCAGAGGTGGTGACTTTGTGCATTTGATGTAGCTTGCTTCACAAAATGAGTTTACTTACAGCAATATCTGTCTTGGACAATATTGGAGGCCCAGTCTCGTGCATTTGATGTAGCTTGCTTCACAAAATGAGTTTACTTACAGCAATATCTGTCTTGGACAATATTGGAGGCCCAGTCTCAACTTGTCTTTATTGTAGAATTAACCTTTCATACAGGATAGTTGGATAAATATTATGCTGTTTACTCCATTCATTTACCTTTTAAGCATGTTTTATACAGAAACATACAAGACAGGCATTTCTGTATTACTAATATGTGAAAAAAAAATTTCTAACCAATGATTTTTTTAAAATGATGAAAGAGTACACTGCAGTATTCCATGAAAACACAAGGATTATGGTCTAACAGGCATCCAGTCCATGCAAGCTAAGGATAGCCAAAACTTCAAGAAAAGTTTTGCTCCCTTCAGTTTCACCAAACTTTGAACTCTGAGCACAGGAAAATCTTTCTCTTGCATATTTACACTTGCAAGGTTCATCTGACATCTCAGCTGTAGAACTGATTATGTGGAGAGAGCTCATTGAAATAGCTTGGCTGAAGTGAAGCACAGTCCCTTTTAATTTAAAATTTGAAAAGTTTTGGCTTACTACCTGATGATACTTGGAAGGGACAAATCTGTTCTATTACTATTCTGATAAAAATCCTCTTTGCCAAGTTGCCTACAAAATTATCAATGTGCTCTGATCTCTACTACTTCTCATTTATTCTACCCCAGCTTTAACAATGTGACCTTACTGGCTTTATTTGCTGCAGCCTTTTATCATTGCTTGCATGAAACATCGAAGGCAAGGATTGATCCTTCCTTAATTCGGGTGAGCAACGATGCCAAGGTCATGACTAGAATAAAGCATGCCGTCTATCTAACTTTTTGTAAAGCATGTCTCTAGCACTCCACCCCCAGAATCAAATAGGCTACAGTGGCTGTTTCCTTTGCTCAAATTTCTGATGCACAGAGTCTGTATTTACCCAAGGTGAGCCCTGCTCTGTGTCTTCACTCAGCTGATGGACATTGAAAATGAAGCACTTTTGATCCCCTATCAGCGCTAGAAATATCTGGCTAAACAGTGAACAGGAAAGAGAGAAGCTGAAATGAGCCTCTAGTGGGTGAGAAATAGATGTTGGGCTCTACTTCTGAGATTGTTCTTTTCAAAAGAGCAACGTGGGATGGTGCAGATGTCACAGTGGTCTGTTTCTTCACCACACCATATCTTAAGATCATCTTAAGAACATACTAAAATAAAACTATTTTGACACAGAATGTGCAGAATTTTGTTAAATATTTTCTTGTTTTCAGTTTCTAGAGGTCATAGAAAATAAGACTGGACTGGAACCTTAGACTCATTGCCTAGACCAGCTGCTTATTACAGCACAGTTAACTACAATGAAAACATTTTGGACATCTGTTCAAATGTGGTTGATCATGCTGATAAATTCTTAGTTTTGTATTGTCACTAGCTTAAACCTGGTCCTGGTAAGAAAAATCAGTTTTTTGTTACCCTGAGAGCATTTTTTTTCTTTTGTTGCTGTTGTTTGCTGCATTAAGCTTTTATGTCAGAGTTATTTTTATGATTCCAAGACAAACCATAAAAACAAAAAACAATGACAAAGAGCAGATAAAGTCCCATTGGATTTCTTCCTTTTTGTTTTTTTTTCTTTAATTTTGTTTTGAAACCTTTTTAGTGCAATTATCAGAAACCATTAGATGGGTTCAGTTTAGTGAATGCACCACAGAAGAGAAAATCAGTTCTGCAGGGAACTGGTTCCATCTCTGGAAAAGGGCTTGCTGTCACCAACTTCCTATTCTTCATGGAGAGAGCAACACTGTTCACATAATTAACACTGCAAATGAACCAGCAAGCAATCAGCCAGTGATATCTCTCCAAAACATGCAATATTCACTGAGGACACCTCTACAGAGAAAAAGCATTGAGCCGTATAGTTTGGTCAGGAAATGCATTAATTTATGTGAATATGAGCTTTGCTTAGATGCATGGAGTTTTCATGGTAGCAGGATCACACACCCTGTTCTCTCAGACTTGATATGTCGTGCCAGGTGGTACATTCCAACATGATTCATAAGTTCCTATAAAATGATCAAACCACATATTTTCCACATAACTTGTTGAGGTATCGATGCAATTCTCCTGTGAAATTGTTCTTACTAGCCTCTGCAGTTCCCAGTGAAATATTAGGAATAATAAAGAAAAAAAAAATCTGTTAGCTAGAGGTATCATTTTCAAGCCTTTAAATCCTTTAACCAAAAGAGAAGCTGCTGTAAACCAAGAGAAGTTGGTGACAATGGAAACAGAAAATTTCTGAACACCAAACAGAAAATTTCTGAATGTTGTTCATGCAGGAATTTATCCATATATATCCCTATATATTTTTATTTCAGTTCTTGGAAGGATGAAAAAAAATTCAAACCAGCCTCAAACCTTCCATATCAGAATATTCTGTCATTCTTTGGCGACAAAACAAACAAATTAGTAAAACACCTAAGATCAAATAAACTTTTGTGAGTGGTCTGTGCTTTAATCTCTTTAGACATTTTCAATAAAGAATTTCACACACAGAGAGCTGAAATAATAAAATAGTTTAAAAACTTCCTTCACAAGTACAGAAGAAGTTGCAAAAGGGTCTCCTGTCTCAGCAAAAAGGATAATATACTCTGCTACCAGTGAAAGGCAGCCAGAGAAGCAGTATGATTCCTTGAATTTCTGTGAATTGTATCCTTATTCCTGAACATTTATGTTTTCGTATGTTTATTCTTCATCCTGAGTTAATGTGTGTTTTTGACCAGAAAAATAAATAAAAAATGTTCATTAGATAAAAGAAAAATTTCTTTAACGTCTTTGGGGCCCAGTCTTCTAATTCAATAGCATAAAAATTACTATAGAAATTGTTTTTAGGGCAAAAAACTCTTGAAAGACAGCTTTATTAATTATTCTAAAGAATATTTTAAGAAAAAATATCAAACACATCCACTTTCAGATGGTAGTGTCTTGGATTTCTGCACCATGTGCTCCTGTTTTGATTCAGGCTTGTTCTCATCCTACTTTGAAAAAGTAAGGCATAAAAAATGCATTTTATCTATTGATTTTGTTCTTTTCATCTTTACAGTTCTTGAGGCCTTTAAGAAGTTTCCAGTATTTAATTCCAGAGTTTCTACTTCAAATAGCATTTTTTGCTATTAGTACTTATTGCTAAGGTATAATTTGCTTAGATACATAAATTCCCATTTATTACTTTATTAAAAGGAGGTAGTGCAGGGAGATAGAATGTAAGAAAATAAAGACAGTGTAGAAAGTAATCTTACCCCTAAGGAGTTGCAGCTGGGCCAATTACAAAAGATCAGGAACAGGCCTGACTTTAACAGGCCACAGCTGTAACCAGTGAGAAGAAGAGGGCTATAAAAGAGTGGGGTGGCTGGTTGAGAAGGGAGCTGGAGTCAGTTGGCTGCTTTGTGGAGAAGAAAGAGTCAGTGCTCCGAGGAGCTGCCCATGAGAAACACCAAGAAGGTATGAAACTTTTGTGATAAGGAGACAATAATATGGAACCCCTCCAATAAGATGGCAACAAGGTAGTACCTCTGGTCAAAGTGGTATTTTGTGGTACTTTCTGCTCTGTGCCACCTTTCACACCTCACGCATAACCTGGAACCACCTATGCTTTTTTTCACAGATATTCTACCCCCTTAAGTGACCATAACTAGCTTTCTCCTGCAGGGGAGGTGAGAATTCCCAGGACACTGCTGAGCAGTATCTCTTTCTGTCTCTCTCCCCTCCTGTAGTAATGATCCACTGTCACAAGTGAGCCATCTATTCAGAAAAAAAATTTCTTCCAAAGTAACAAGTTGCTTCAGCAAAAAAGGCCAATTTAAAATCTTTAAGAAGGTCCACTGGAGGAGCTTTCCTCTGTGGAGGTCCTGTTCTTAGGTTCCCCTCCCTTCCACATGGGTCATTTGTTGGCTGACTCTTCTCCTAGGAAAAGCTGCAGGGTATCTCCTCGATCATCTTGTTCCTGGCCAGCAGAACAGCTGAGTCCTGTGGCTTGGACATGTGCCATTGCCTTGCAATTGCCTCCCTGGAGTTTGCTGTGTGGTTTCTTATCAATACTGCTTTCAGGCTTGTTTTTCCCATTGCAGCCTATTAAGTCAGGCAGCATTCACTCCAGAAAGTTTATAAACCAATACATTGTTGACTTCTCTGAAAAGGTCAAGAGCAGGCTTTCTATGACTGGTACTGTTCAGCCTGCTTGTATGGTGCGTAGTATCTGAGTCTGTCCTATGCAGACAAACAAATACTTCAGCAATTTTAGTACTTAATAACTTAATATTTAATGGTTGCTTGAAATAGTTATTTATTTAGAACATTTAAACTGATTTTGCTATTATTTTGTGTAAGCATCGAAAATGTTAGGCACTTTTTGTTTAAGGAGACATGATAAACACTGATGAAAGAATCTTTCTAGCAAAATGTTGCCAATTAGCAGAAGAGCTTGTTTTCATCATTAAAAGCTAGAAATAAATAACAATAAATATCCTTAAATGAGCTGGTACTTTTGTAGATGAGGCTATTTTGTGTGGTGGACTAAATAAAAGGCAGATGTCTTATAATTCTTTTGATAATGATCAAATTTTATCAATGCGCCATTGGAAATATAAAACTGCTGTCAGAAATAAAGCCAAGTGTCTTTACCTCTTACAAATCTAATCAATTCACAATTAAAACTGTTGATATGCTAAGCCTTGTTTCTTTGTTTGCTTTCACATCTTTTTCAGGATGCTCTCTAATTCTAATACAATTTCAGTCAGTTTTAGGATTCAGTGAACATATTTTCCTTGCGCAGGACTGCGTAGCAATACCTTTCTTTCTTTTCCTAAATGATGTGACTCAGTTTCCCAGATCGTGGTGAAGACTGTAATGAAATTTTTCTTCTTTTTTTTTTAATTTGGATTGTTTCTGCATCTTTTGTAATGTTTCTGCTTTCTTTGAAAAGGATCAATAGCACAGTAATCTGAGGCAGACAGCTTTGCTGCTTCTCAAGGTATACCGCCTGTTCAAACCAAAAAGAGGCAGGGAAAGACTCAAACCCCAGGTCTCTGATCACTCTCTTTGCTTGCTCCCCTGGATCTTGCTTTGGTTCAGAGGATGGTTCATTCTCTCCTGAGTTCAGAGGATCAATAAGCCGTTTCCCCAAGGCTGCGCTTGTTTTCACGCTCTCCATTATACTCAGCCTCCCCAACATATCTCTGCAGGTTTTGGGTGAGAGTACCTGTCTTCTTTTCTGAGGGGAGCAAATCCCTCCTGTCTGGCTTCAGTGGCACTGACCAATGCCTGTGCCTCGTTTGCTGTCACTCTACAGAAATGATCTCAGGGTTAAGGCTGCAGCCATCCTGGTTTGCTCTTCCAATGCTTCAGCAGACACCAGTAACTGGAGGGACTGTTTATACAACCCTGACCTGCAACTGTTTACTTCATAGAGGTTATAAGTGACCATTGACAATGCAGTCAATATGACTGTTTGCACAAATGAGTACTGTTCAGCAACAGCTACAGAATTACAGCATAGATCTGAAAACAGCAACAGCTCCCATACATGGCTGGACAAAAGGTAAAGATTTTGAAATCATCATGACGAGCAATTTTAGTGGCAATCAAAATATTGCAAATTTGAATCAAAACTATCCTGTGAGGACATTCTCAAGTAATAAAATTTGAATGTAAAACCTGAGCTGAAATTTATACAAAAAACTGAGCAAAACTTTTTATTTTTCAAAGCAAATCTCTCCAAGTTACATGATTAATTCACCTAGTCATTGTGAAAAATCCACTAGAAAACTGTGATTGCAGGCTTTTGTCTGCTAAAACATTGGTGGTTGCTACAGGAATAAGTAAAAATGTGATTAAGGACTTCTTTCCTATGAATTTAATCTCTTTTGTGCTCTTTGTTCAAAAGGAAACAAATTGAAGGGCTTATATCTGTGGTTTTGGCAAACTCATAGCAGAGCAGATGCTAGCAAAAGACATTTCCTTTTCTTTACTCACCTTCAGCACTGTCACTGAAAGATAGTCTGATGAAATTCTGAATCATTGCTATAAATGAATGTCAAGATTTTTCTCTCCATGCATAAAATAAGCTATCAATTTTCCAAAGTATTTCCCTTATAATATTTTGAATATTTAGAGAAAAACATATTAGTATTTGCTTTGGTCAATTGCCTTAATATCTGAAAAATATGTTTCAGAGTTTATTCCAAATACTGAATATGCAGGATAAATCTTTTAACATAAGTTACATTTCAAGACTGGAATTAGATACATTCCCTTTGTGGGTAGATACTTCATCGGACACAGAAATTCAGTTTTTCCCCCAATGAGGAAAATGCAGAAAATAGCGATTAGAGGTGGAGGTGGTGCCATGGCATACTTGTGAGGAATAGGGAGTAATTATGGAATAGTGGAAATTTTTATTACATGAAGAGAGAAGTTTTTCAAAAGGTAGATTCTTCATTCAGCATTCTGAATGGGGGTCTGGATTTAACATGAAGCATTGACAAAAATAAAAATAGCTCCCAACAGCTGTGAGACAAAAGTTAGAACTAGTTCAAACATGACCAACAAACAAAACTTTCCAGCTTGGTGTCTTTGTATCACTTTCTTACATTATTTTTTATACAGGTCATTATATAGCAAGTGTTTCCATTTCTATTCAGACCAGTTTCTCTGCCAAAGCAAGATTTTAAATACAAAGAAAGGGCAGAACTGCAAATGATCACAGAATATCCTGAGTTGGAAGGGACCCACAAGGATCACTGAGTCCAGCTCTTAAGTGAATGGCTCATAAGGGGATTCAATCCCCAACCTTGGCTATATTAGCGCCATGCTCTGACCACCTGAGCTCATCTCAGGTTTTGTAGAGCCTCCATGTAGATTAGGTGTCTGAGATGTACTGTAACATTCTGTACTGAGAAAAATTTTTGCATTTTAAAATGGACCTGCTAGCAAAAAATAACATGGCATAATCCATTTGCGCATTTTAACATTGATATACTATGACTTGCTATGATATATGTCTGCCTTCTAAAATGCAGAAAGGAGCCAGCCTGATTAAATGTCCATAACAGTTTAATAAGCACATAAAATAGTCTAATATTATCTCTTCTTATTCCATGAATTATGAGTGTTAGGACAAAAATTATTCACTGAGATTTCCTTTATTTGATATTAGCATTTTTAGGAGGCATCATCTACTGCAACCAGTTACCACCTTTGTAAGATGCAATGCTGAGTTATGAAAAGAAAAAAATATATATACAGTGATTCCAACTTGCTGAGGGCAAGGCTGGCAGCTGAGCCCTGGGAAGGCTGGATCTGAATAACCTCAGGAATGGTAAAGTGCATGCCAACTCAAGTCAGTGATCCAAACATCAAGATGATGAACTGACGGTAAAGGAAACTACCCACCACTCCCACCAGCACACAGATGCTCTTCAAACCCCTGATTTTGTGTTTGAGAGGTAAGCAGGGCCTGTGTTTGTGCAGTGGTGGAGGTTGTTCAGAAACATTGCACAAACTTTGCAACCAGAAAAGGCAGAAGTCTGCCTGGGAAACTCCTGCAGATCTTGCCATGCACAGGAGTAGAATTGCTAAGGCCAGTGGAAAATAAGGGGGTCATGTGTGACACTAACATGGCTCCACAAAAAGCAAATTGAGTTGAAGAATTGGATGGCTGCCTAAAACTGGAGCATTGGTGGATAAGAGAACACCTCTCCTACAGAGATAGACTGAAAGACTCAGTGTTGTTCAGGCTGGAGAAGAGAAGCCTCTACAGATAGCTTCCATTGGCCTTCCAGTACCTAAAAGGGGCCTACAAGAGAGCTGGAGAGGGACTTTTTGGAAGGCACGCAGTGAAAGGACAGTAGGGAGCAGGTTTGTCTTTGGGTTTTGATTAGACATTCTTTGCTATGAGGTGGTGAGGCACTGGCACAGGTTTCCCAGAGAAACTTTGGATGGTCCATCTCTGGAAGTTCTCAAGGCCAAACTGGATGGGGCTTTGGGCAATGTAGTCTATTGGAAGGTGTCCCTGACCATGGAAGGAGTTTGGAATTAGACATCTTTAAAGTCCCTCCCAACCCAAACAATTCCACAAATCTGCAACTCAATTTATTTTGGAGAAATTTCATAGACTATTAAGTATTTATATACTTATATACAGTGTAAAGTCCAAATTTTGAGTGTACATACTTTTTTCCTGCTTTTTGCTCACAGATGTGTCCAAATGTTTGGCTTTTCCAGCACTCTGGTAGCTAGAAAGATGATGTAGCTCAGTAAAGAAATTTTAAAAATACCAAAATAATATGCATCACTTTAGGATTTAGACTTTATTTAGTGAATTTTATTCATGGAAAGTGCATCTGCTTTTTCATTTCAAAGTACAGGTTGCACATTAGATTTAAAGCAGCTATCCACAAATACACTTCCTGTTTGAAGGAGGAGAGTTTAGTAAAAGCTACTTGATGAAGGCACACAAGTTGCCACCAGTTAAAAAAGATTGAATGCATATTCAGTTGTCATTGGAGTATATGTAAGTACCTTGTTGAGAGGCACTCGAGCTTCTCCTGTCTGGGATAATGCTCAGCCTATGAGTGTTAACATCCCTCTAGGTCTAGGACTCAGCTGTGCACTATGCACCTTCTCCTCTGGCTCCTTTGTGAGAGAATGCCAGACATGAGCCTCAAGAAAGAGCCAGAAGTCACTCTGAAGAAGTGAAAGCTTGGACAGACAAGAGGTGAGAGCCCCAGACCTGCACAGCCTTCACAAAAAAAAAAAAAAAAAAAAAAAGTCTTGATGCAATTTTAAATTCTGAGCTGAAGGCAGCTACCCAGTAGTAAAGATGAATTCATAACACAATCTAAACAAGGTACAGAGAAACCAAAGTACTGATCCTGAAACATATTTTTAAAAATTTAACGTTTTTAGGGAGAAACCAGTAGTAATATGCTATAGCAAAGATAATTTTTAAAAGTGTTTGAACACATAATGGAAACCAAGTGTTTCTGTTGTATTCAATACATTGGAAACTACTTCCAAAGCACATAACATGAACCAAATAACATTGGTTAAGGACACAGTTTGTCCTTGACCTGGGTAATTTCATCTTCTAATTTGTAAATTACCAACCATTTTTGCATATATTCAAGGAGGCTTAACATAGAAGTAGCCTATTTCTTTCCTAAATGCCACTTCCTAAGTTCTGGCAATTAACCATCTTTTAGGTTATTTATAACATATATAGAGAAAATTTTCTTCTTATTTTTGGAGGTTATCATCTCTTGTGGTTTCCCTAAAAACCACATTCCTTCAAAGGAAACATGAAGATTATTCCATAATTTAAATTTTATGACTTATAAATTATTTTGTACTTAATGTATATTCTTTAAATAAATTTAAAATATTATATTTTAGAATATATTTTAGATATAGAAAGGAATTTTAATGCCTTCAAAAAAGGAATATTAAATCCCTTTTTTCCAAAGAAATTGTTTAATGTTAAGTAGTATTTTATATCAGCTCACTGGCTGATATTTGAAAATAGAAAGTGCAATCAGATGTATTCCAGAGTTAAAGAGAAACCAAGTGAATTTTGTTATTATTGTGTCAATAATTCATAAGACATCTCTGGACGTTGCTTCTCTCTGTTAATCCATGGCTCTTCCAGTGAGGAGTGGTTTCATCAGAATTAAGCCATTCGAAGTTAATATGGTCAATGGGAGCTTAATTTCTAGAGTCTTCTCCTGTCCAGATTTTATAGTTGTTCATCAGTGCTTCAGGGTTAAATGAAGAAGAACCTAGAATCCCACAGGACAGTGGGAGACAGCTCTCAGTGTAAGACACATAATGAATGATGATGTGCATTGCATACATGCCCTTCATGAAAACACAGGGAATTTGAGTTTTCCCGTGGTCTTTGGCAATAGGATATTCTGCAGTGATTTCTCAAAGGTCCAAAGTTATCAGGCATTAGTGAACCTGTTCATGATTCTGGCCACTCTGTGATTTAGCTCTGTAGTTGCTATGGTTTTACTGGTAAGCAGACTAGCAGTTGTACTAAGAGAGGGAGAAAACACCTGCAATAAATGAGATTAGTAAGGAATTTGTGGCTGGTCTGACAAAAGTCCTGGAGGTGCTCTTATGCCATCACACAGCAGAATCTATTTGGTATGATTCACAATGCTTGAATCACAACACTGAAGTGTGATTCCTGCCATTCAGGGTAAGAAAGAGCAAGAGGGGATTTTTTTTTGATCAACACACATAGCAAGGGTTTGTTATAGCCATGAAATCCTGGCTTAAGTTCTCAAGGACTTTTGAAAAAGATTTAATAAAGAAACTTCTGTATTTTATGTTTCATGCTACCTAGAGGATTTTCAATATTAAATGGAATTGAAACAGCATAGGAAAGTGAATAAAAAACCCAAACCACAATACAAGAAGAAACCTGGGAAATCCTTTTTAGCTCACTATGCATTTTCAGAGATCAGCATCAAGTGAAAAGAACATAATGTAGCCAAGCTTCACAGCATCAACAGTAAATTCAATTTCTGACCTAACAAAAAGACATGTCCTGTAAAGTCTGATGACATCTGAATGCAATCATATTAAGAAAAGTCTCAAAAATTATTTTGAATGCAGCGAGTGCACTAAAGAAATATTCTTACGCCTTTTCAAGTCAGGAAAGTGAGAGTAACTGATAGATGTTTTATTAAGAGATTTGCA